>NC_136065.1:244181798-244781798 GCF_964261635.1 Lissotriton helveticus | reverse complement strand
GAAAGAAGGGCGAGGTAACGCGTGTGAACGCGGCTATACTTAACTTCGCAAGAAAAATTGGTAACAGCCCGGCTGCTGCCCTGCTTAAATTATACCAGGCAAAGAGCATTGCCGTTGCCTGCTACGGAAGTGATCTTTGGGGCTATAGTCGGTCGCGAGATCTGGAGGTTGCTGAAAATAATTTCCTGAAGCAGTTACTGAGGCTGCCAAGGGGAACAGGTAACTTCTCTGTACATGAGGAACTAGGGGTGTCCTACCTAAGCGATAGAATAGCAGTTAACCCCCTGGTGTGTTGGATGAACTGTTGGTTAAATAGTGACATACCGCTTACCCATGATATACTAAAAGAAGCCCTAACATGGGAGTGTAGGTCCAAGGTTCCGTGGCTGAAGTATATCTGTGATTGTTTTACCGCAATGGGACGGGCTGATTTGTTTCTAATTCCAAACTCTATTACCAAACTGGATGTCACTCTTGTGAAAAATACATTTCTGACAAATAGGTACTTAGCTCGGGAAGAGGTTGAGTTACAGAAAGACAGTGTTAGGAAACATGTATTACTCAAAACCTGTCTTCAAATGGAACCATATCTATCATGGCCCATGACAGGCTATGAACGCTATTTACTAACAAGGTTCCGTTTTGATTTGTTTCACCTTTTACTGGCAGTACCGAGTGGAGCCCATCGAGGCCAAGTGCTGCCAGCTTGCGGCTGCGACGGAAAGTCTCCGCAAGACCTGGCGCACTTTTTATTTATTTGTCCTTTTTATACAGTACCCCGGAAGTTATACTTAAAACCTTGTCTTAAGGAACTGAAATTTGCACAGATTAAGCCAGCACTTTATTACCTTCAACTCCTGAACTGTGACTGCACTTTGTTTGTATGTTGCTTCATGAAGTTAGCTATAAGATTCAGAAAAAGTATGGAGGGATAATATTGTTGCTGCTGCTAGGTATAATGCAAACTTTTTAACTTTGCTATAAGTATTTATATTTTTAACGTGTATATTCTGCCTGTTATTCGTGTTTTATAGCGTTCACATAATCCTGTCTTACACATGAATTGGATCACCTGCTTTTTTAACTGTATGTTTATCAACTGTGCTTTTATGATTGTACAACTAACAATCGAATAAAGTTATTTGAACTTGAACTTGAAGTGTTGAGTGTTGCTCTGCTTCAAAGAAGGGTTAATGGACCCCATTTTGGTCGCATGGAGCTTCTGCTCCAGTGGTTAAGTGGTAGGTCGCACGTAGCATTCCCCATGCTGCACTTGGGTACTCAAAAGTTTTGACGGCTTACTCCTCTTCAGAGAGGTTTGTGATCTGCGTGATTTTTTTTCTCCTCAAGCTGAACCCTGATTCCTTCCCTACTTATCCTACTGAGTCAAAGAAGATTGAGGTCATGGGGAAGAAGGACTTTCTTCAGGGAGAGTTGTACTTCACTCCAAAAATACAGCATGCAGTCTGGCCCCTTTTTCTCAAAAACAATGGGAGACTTCAAAAATGGTCATCACAAGTCCCATTTCATGGACCGATTTGCACGAGGGGCAGGATACTCTGGCTTGGAAACAGTGGATTCATTGTGTAGTTCATCAGTTTCTCCAACTGGCGTTTTTCTCGATCTGCTTCACTGGGTTCCCAAAAGATGCCCAGGCCTACCTTATGGACATGCCCATCGATGGAGTTCTTCTGAGTCTGCCCTGAAGCACTTCAAGCAGGGACGGACCATGGCCTGATCCTTGCCCTACATTGCAAGACCTGGAACAACCTGCCCCGCCACATCCGAACATCACCTTCCCTGGCGGACTTCAGGAAGAAACTCCAGACATGGTTTTTCCATAGAAATATGGCACTCTCAGTACCCAGATACCCCTAGAGATAACAGAGCTGTGCTCTAGAAATGCTAATTGATCTATTGATTTATGGGACCAGCAGAGGTTACAATGGTGGTTGTATAGGAACTTGTTCCTTTGGCTTCCCTCTTTGATCCCAGAAACTGAACAACAAGTACACCCCAACCCTTTAAAAAGTTACTTTGGCACTCTGCTGTGTCATTCTAAAGGAGATTTGAGCAGTCATTTGTAGCTGTTGCAGTTTTAGGCCATGGTTGCTCATAACTATTGTTTTCCCAGGTCACAGTCGCTCCTAGCTGTAGGTACTTCAGCTCCCACTCACTCTGTACGCTGTACAAACCAACAGCTCTGGACCTCACGGGTTCTTTGCGTACTTTGCAAAGTATACCCTCCTTAGGTCTGCGAAGGATCTAATACCCCCTGGGAAAGTTTGGATCCTGCTTTTATAGTCTTTTCTAGAGCGGGTATGTGGATCTTACTATCAAGGGCCTGGAACTGGATGAAGGCCTGACCATGGCCGCCAACAGCCCCCGAAAAACACTCAAGGGATGACAATGTGGCAGGCCCTGTCTGAAAGTCTTCCTTTAAACCTGAAAAGAATATGCTGATTCAAATCCCCCAGACCACTATCATCCATAATGCCATTGTTTGGAGAGCGATAATCTGCACGCCCTCCACTAAATGGTCACTGCTGCATTTCTAAAACATCTAAGTCTCCATTCTCCCACACTTCGGTGTCTAAGACTGTTGCCTTCACCATAGGAATGCCAGCAGTACACTTCATTGGTTGGGGCATCCAGGATTGACCCTTCTGATCTGATGCACTTAATTATAGCATAGATCCCTGCGAATAGCCCCACATACAATCCTTTGGATGTTAATGCAGGGTCTGGGCACTAGAATTCAAGCAAAACTTCCTACAGATGGGTGTAGACACAACAATCTTCATATCCAGGAAAAAAAGCCTTTCTGTGACAGTCACCTCGAAAACATACAGTGCACTGCCATCACCCTTTAGTGTGTTTATTTATCCCAGAGCATAAACAGTTTCGGGTCAAATTGAGTTGTAGTGTGCCCACCAGACCACCGAGCCAGACTTGTTGGTCTCATATCTTGCAACATCTCCTACGCCAGAACCTGCATGCTTATTTGTTGTTAACACTAGTCCAAAAGAAAAGAAATTTCAGGATACCTGATAATATGCTGCTGGTTACTAACGACAGGGATTACACGGGTTACATTTGCAGCTGGCGTACTCATGACAGGGTTTACACAGGTTACACGTCTGTGTATTTATAGAGGGAACATTCCCATACTAACAAGAAGGATATCCTTGTGGTAGACGCAGCTAATCTCTGTTACTCAACTGATTCCCAGGTGGTATCTTTTGTGGTGCCTACATGTTTTTTTCAACTTGGGCATCCTATGGCAGAATTCGAAAACCGAAACATGTAGTGCACGTGGATGAATATATGGCGGATAATCTGATCACAAGTTTGAAAATGTATCACATATAGTGCAAATAACAGAGATGTTAAGAACATTCCAAAATGTACCATAGTAATGTAATGCCTAAAGACAACCTATGTAACAGTTGTTTCTGCTGATTGGGAACTCTATTATATATTTGAGTTGTTGCCTGGATCATTTGTTTCGAAAATCTTTTGAGGAGTTGATGTTTAGATTGTTTGGGGATATGGGTTTTCACATTTTCAGTAGTGATTTTAGTGGCAATGATAGGAGCTAGGTTTGAATGTAATGCTGCCAGTCTCTCTATGAAGGCTTATGGTAGAAGAGATTGCAGTATATTTTAAGTGCAGCACCTGGTTTTGATTGTCTCAGTATGCCTCACTGTTTAGAATGAACGAATATTTGTAACTTGGGGTCAGCATGGAATTGCACAATTGGCTTAATTATGTTTTATATTTTAAATAAACTGCATGCTGTAATAGAAAATGTAAAGAGTTTTTGAAAATTCTTCTGTACTGACATCTCTTCCCTCCTGTAACCCTAGAGGAGGAACTAGGAGAGTCCTAGGAAGTCAGTCCGGTATTTATCCAGTTCCCAAACTATACTCAATCTTCCTTTTATTCATTCCCCTTCTCTCTAAATGTCATAAGCTGTACAAGGCCTTTGCTTCTTCTGAGACCTAACGGAGTCTTTCGTTTTGCAAGTTTTTGAAGCAGACTCTCAGCTTACTCTTCACCCTCCAATAATTCTGCTTATCCCTTGCTTGTTAGAAATTAAATCATGTTTTCCTCAGGGGTCTGGTCTGGTATGGGCTCCTCACATTTCGTGGCTTTGGTTCCTAAGGTCTCTTCATTGTATTCCCTATTTTAATGTTTACAACTCTCCTTCGGGGAGTTCACTACGGTGCTAGGAGATGGTTTGTCCGATTCAAGAGCATTGTGAAGTTCTACTCCTTTTGGAGTTTCATATCTATGTCAAAAGAAACCAGCAGGTGAGTTTGACATCTCTTTTCGCAGACCCCTATCCCATCCCTTAAAAACGTCTGTTGGGATGAAAAGGGACTCTCCTATATTGACATTGTACTGAACAGAAGACAGCTACATATTGCAAGATGTGGATGTGCCATCTCAGCATTGGACCGGCATGCGTTGTAACTCCTTTTACCTAGTATTACACAAGTAAGATGTCTATTTAGCTGTACATTCATAGAGCTGGTGTATGAAGAAGACAATGTTGAAAAAACCATACGCGATACTTTAAGCAATGTAAATTACATAAAAAGGTGCATTGTCATGATTAATAGATGGTTGAACCATGAAATATCAAACTAGATTGTTTAAAAACATGCATGCTGCCTTGTGCAAATGATGCGAATGACTAAAGTAGACGGAGGCCTTCACAACTCAATGATAGGTTAATCTGCCAAACTGCCATTTGGTCTCTTAACAAAGTTCTTTTGTGCCTTGGAATTTGGTGATGTATTACGCCGCTTGTGACTTCTTACTATCTTTGCTCATTAGCAGTGAGTCTGCTGGTCAACTTATCTCCTCTCAGCCTGTCCTATTACTCCTTTCTTTCCCAGCATGCACTTGCAGTGGATCTGGGCTGGGGCCAGGTGAGGCATCCATCTTTTCTAGGTTCTTGTTTGTTTCTTTCTGTGTCCCTACAAAGTACACCTCTCAACTACCCAGCCCCTAACCCCACAAACCTTGTCTATGTAACAGAAAACCGAGAAATGTGATAAATCTAGTACTTCATGTAATGCGGGATCAGCTATGATTCCTTCAGCGTAGCTCCTAAGAATGTATGGAAGAGTGTGGCATTTTTCCAATAAGGTTAGATGGGAGCAATGATTTCATGGATTATAGCGGAGGAATTAATTAATGTGAGATGGTGTATTCAAGGAATGTGTTTAAATAAAAACGTGGCTGAAAATGTAGAATGAAACAAGAAGTCTATAGTAGATCTATGCATTCTAGTGCAAAAATGGAGCATTGTAGCCTTACGAAGGCCGCATATTCAAGGTAAATGTGCTTGCAGATTTGGTCTGGAGGCACGTTCTCATAATGGTAGGGAAGTTCAGTCCGGAAAGAGAATGGAATAATGCATTCAGAAAAGTTGTAGTCGTATAGGAAGGTAGATCAATGCAATCTAGGATCCAGTAGCCTCAGCTGCGATCAGGAGTTTTCTCAAACACACCAAAGCTGTCATTCAGCCTATAAACATCCAGTGTCCTCCTTATACCTGAAGACCTTTCTGAAAGTAAGATGTTTAGGCAGAGTACTTTAGGTCAAGCACTGCACAGAGATAATGAAGGAGAGTCTTGTGGACGGAATGCTATGTTCCTAAAAGAGTAGCATTGAAAAGGATGAGATGATAGCTTATTGTGGCTAACTGGCCTTAGGCATCTAGTAACCAAGTAGAGGGGAGGGAAGGAGGCAGGAAAGAGAAGGAGGGAACACTAGAAGCAAGCTGGTAGAAGTCTGGACTTAAGGTGGACAGCGAGAGGTCTCAGCCAGGCAGAGGTAGAGATCAAGTTACACTGTTCAAGACATGCCAGGGCGGATGAGACAAGAGCTCTTCTGAGGAAGCTGACCAACAACCTATCTGCTTTACATACATTGGTACATAAAATGATTACTAAATTATCCTTTTGCACACTGCCTTTCTAAAGAGTTGAGGTTTCTTCTAAGAAAGAGGTCACAGCCAAATCACCATCCATTCAGTGTTGCACAAACCACCTCTTCTATTCCATCTAGTGACGTTGTTCCAGTCTTTTAAGGCTATGTGGTCTTTGTGCTCCAAAGTCCTTGCAGGAGCCTTCTCCTTTTCCTCTTCACTTGCCTACCAGCATTTAAAGGTTAAGCATCTCAGAAGGGAGAACCAACTTGTTCCCTAGACTCAGCAGAAGCCAATATGCCCCTGGGCTCTCCCCAGAGGCACACTACCCTTCATGGTACCATCTCAGGATCCCAATCCACTCTGCAAGTTTGAGGGTTGAAGGTGCTTTCTTTACTACAGTCACTATACCCAAATTACTAAAGATGATCGGTCCTCCTTGTGATCCTAGTGGTGGTGAAGAATGCCTATGCTCAACAGCGGCCCGTCCATTCCACCTGTGCACCATTTGGCAGATTGAGGACCTCTGCAAAAGAAAGAATGGCCCTTCTTTTGGGGGCCTTTCCCATCCTCAAAAATGTCCCTCTGTCTTTTTTGTGAAGAAAAGTGATTGAGGACTCTTCCCCATTTTGGATCTCCACAGTCTAAATGTGTTCCTTCCTCTTCAGTGGCTCAAAATGATATCTTTTGCTCAGGTAAAGGTAGGGTTACATTGCCATTATGGTGACTGTTTTACTGTTAATCTTTATGCTCTTTCACTTTATAAACCGCCCTCCTGCCAATCTCTGCTCCATTGACAAGCAAAACATGCCAATGTCTTTATCAAAAAAAAAATGTAATTGCAAATTGTTTTGGAATTTGCCACAAATGAAACTTACAAACTAATTGCAATTGTATTCGTCTTAAATGGCAAAGGGGCAATGTCATTATAACATCTGCAACAAGTGAGAGAAGGGGGCAGGATGTCTTATTGTTAATCCATTGAGAAAACAGGTGAGGCAGCAAGGAAGGAGGATGGGTAAGTGAACCAAAGTGTACTTCTGGGCTCGGGGGCAGATTTTGAATCCCAATAAAAATCTAAAAGGGGGGTTTGATCCTCTCTTCCACCATCTCCCTGTCCAGAAACAAATGAAGATGTTTTGGACCTACTCTGTTTTTTATCTTCTATTTAACATCAAATGAAATTGGTATTTTTTTACTGAGTCACAGACTGATATGCAGAAAAATACTATGCAATATTATTTTGTAAATCCTTTCACATATTTACAAGTTGGTACCAAATTTTATAGTACAGTATGTTGTTCTTCACAGTGTACATCCTGGTTATGATGCGATTTGCCTTAACATTCACTCCAGCCACTACAGAGCAGAAGTATTGTAACTGTCTTGTGTAATTGCTGGGATATAAATGATTGAGTAAGAGGAATCCCTCTTTAATGCAAAATTGAACACTAATGTCGGAATGATTCTCTTTTGTCCCCTTTTGCTCCAGGCGAAGGTTGCTGAGGATCTTGCGGAGGCTACGGGGCAGGTCTCCCGGCTGCAGCTTGAATTGACGAGCCACCAGAAGAAGGAGATGGAATTGCGGGCGCAGCTTACAACTGCCCTGCAGGATGCAGAGAAACAAGGGAAACAGCTTGGTGTCCTGCAGACACAGCTAGCAGGTTGGAGATGACTGCCCGATTAGGGATTGGATTATTTCTTTGTCACTTGTACATTTTTTTCTATGCTGTGTTAACTGTTTGTGGTGCTAAATGTGTTTTCCAAGCTTTGGAAAAATGTCATTTTTGTGCTGAAATTCATCCAACAATCTGAACAGAAAGTTCTAGAATAGGCCTGCTCCTACAATATTACTGTTTATCAATAGTGTTTTCAGAAATAATCTTTAACAGGCATTCACCTAGAGTCGGCAACAAAAACATTTTCTACATGCGTGGCATTGGTAGGGGCGCTTATCGAAAGGCTAAAAATATTTGCCAACCTGTCGCTAGATTGGCTCGTGGAAGCCTCAGTCTCACAACAAGCTCTTCAGAATTTTAATCTCTGCTGTGAAACAACTGGGTTTGCATGTTAATCGTGAAAAGACGAAATCAACTCCAATACAATCTATGTGATACCTGCGAGCAGTGTTGAACACACTAAAGGCAAAAGTGTACCCTTCAAATGAGCAAGTATTAGATATCTGTCTGAAGTATCACTACCTTCTTAAGACTGTTCACACTATGGCAAATCTCTCCCAAGTGGTGTCTTGCACCTTCCTCTTTCCATATGCTTACTTACACATGAGACGGTTGCAACAGGGTGTGGAAACCCATGGTACCAACATTGTCACAGATGGGAGGACAAACTTACCCTGTCTCCTCATGCAGTCCATTCTTTTAGTGGAGCACCAGAATCTCCTATGGGTTGTGGACTTCTATCAAGACGGCCCTACTAAGACGATTGTCACAAACACCTCTATGACTCAATAGGTGCACATATGGACTATCTTCAGATTCAAGGGATATGGACTTGCAAGGAAATGTTCTACCACGCCAGTCTTGTGTAACTGAAAGCTGTACGCAAAGCCCTCAGTTCATTCCACCCTGTCTGCAGGATGGACTTTCTTTTTTGTTCAAGTGAACAACATGGCAATTATGTAATGCCACTAATCAACTACTACGTGCGTGGGGGGAGTGGGCGTAGAGGACATGGTCCAGTGTAGTTTCACAAGAAAAGCAGAAAGTGTAGGGCTCCGTAGTAGGGTGCAATATGGGCCTGGAGTGGAAACATTTTCCAGGATGTCTTTTAGTACCAGCCTCGCCCGGTCTGTCTATAGAAGATAGTGCCACCCCTTGGCTAATATCTGGCTCAAACTACAAGGCTGTTCATGAAGCTGATGAAATCGAACCACATTATTTTGGAAAGAGATCTATTGGTTCCCAGCGACCCAAATAAACAGATTCAAGTTCCGGTAGTTTGTCTATGTTTTCTTTGCTGTAAAATGGGCAGAATATTTTCAAAGGCTGGGCCTCACAGTGCATCCCAGGATGTTCCTAGATCAAGCTACTCCCACTATAAGGTGCCCACAAATTTCATGTAAATGAAATACGGGTGGAAATGATTAAGGTTCTGGGACACAGACTCTGAAGCAATCTGAATCCCTCACTGAAAAATAGACCAGACTTCGAGTCATTAATGAAGACCTGTTGGCGCAACTGTTTAAGGAGACTTGTGGTTGTTTGAAAAATCCCTTTGGGACTTTATGAATGGAACGCGTGAGCTTTGGAATTAGAAAATGAGGGATCCAAACTGAAGAGGCTCCTGGAATATCTGGCTGAACAAATACATGTTTCCTTAGAGATCTTTACCTTAATGACAGTACATCTCAGGGCTTCAAAGGCGCCGGACTGTAACAGGCTGTCACTACACAACACCCTGTAAATAATTAATCCTGATTCCCCTCTCGCTTCTTTTACCTTGCATATCTATCACCCTCTGTCTTAAGTGTTTTCCTAAAAATTATTCAGTTCATTGTGTTTAACATGTAAGCAATATAGGATAACAGTAGAAGCCTCACATGTACGAAAAAGTCAGTTAAAGATATCTACATGGGAGCTCAAGATACAGAGTGAGAGTGCACAATCTAACCTAACTGGCGAAAAAAAGACATGAAGATAGCTCCATGAAACAAAACTAGTCTCTGACTCCCATTTCATCTAGTTGTTGGTGGTGGTTGATGGTGTCCTCTCATTATGCACGTTGTACCTTACGCGCATGATGAGATGACACCTTCAACATTTCAAACAAGTTCAAGTGGAACCAAAGTCTTGTGTACATATTCTTGCTAACTTGAGTAATATTAAAGGAGCCTCATGCAAATGAGGAGATGAACAATCAAAGAATGGGAACTGCCCATGCAAACTGAACTGGAATGTTGTACAAGTGATGAGATGGCATAGTCAAATAGTTTATATTCGATGAAAGGTAACCGTATACTCATTTGAATGTGATGGTATAATCAAACTTAACAAGACAAATGTACTGCTGTATATGCATAATGAGCTGCCATAATAACACAAGCAAACTTCATAGAAGAGAACAAGTCTTGTACATATGGCACAATGAAACCTAACTCTACAAGGGAGAGTAGCAGAGCCTCATGTAAATAATAAATGCAAAAACATTGAATGGGACTGGAAATTTACATGCAAATGGGACTGTCGAACGGCCTCTTTAACTAGACATTTGAATTATAAATAAGTGTGATTGCTTTTATGAGATCTTCATGGATAAGCAGAAGTTACTGGTCAAAATATATGTACATTCCAATTTGACAGCCAAATTACTTTTTTTGTTCTCACTTGATTATAACAGAATGTTGAGGTTGAGCAGTCAAGGCTTAATACTGCAGGACGGCGAGGAATTAGCAACGCAAATTCATTATGATACAGTAAGCATTAAATAATATCAATGTCAAGGCAGTGCTTTACTCAGTAAACCTAAACAAAATGATGTTACACAGTAGCCCTAGCATCTTTGTTCCCAAGATCCAATCCCAAATGTATTTATACCTGCCCAGCACTAGGGAGTGGAATTTTGGTGAACGTTGTGCCCTAGGAACAATGTTATCCCAAGGAGGCTGCCTTTGGGTCACTTTGTATCTTTTATTACAGTTATAAAAGTCAATTAAATTAAGAATATGTGGGTAATTGACGGGATAAAAATAGCCCTTACTTTAATATAACATTCTGTGGTACCCATGGATATTGAGAAGTAAAATCATTCACCATGTAAATTAGTACAAGTCATTAACTGAAACAAAAAAATGCTAAAATAACTTGGCACAAAACATGCAATCCAACCAGCAATATGCTCACCCACAGGGAAGTCTTGCATGCTTCCACTGGTGTCCCTGGTAATCGGGTGTCCGATCTGCGGTGCTTTGTGGGAAAGGCTCAGTTCAGTACTTTTTTAGAAGGGATATCTTGCTCCTTGGAACCAGAAAAAAACAGCCTACACATCTAACATTTCCAAGCAGCACATCTGGCAGTGCCGCACACCCCGAATTCCTCTCCAAGACTACCAGTGTACTCCCCAAGATTGAAGTAAAATCACATTTGTTCTTGTCCAAGTAATGGTCTCTCTTTAATAATAATGATTTTACACAGGAAGTGGAGCCAGACCAGATTGTAAGTTAAGTATTTCTTTATTGCTCAGTTAATTAAAACCATTACAATCAGCTACATGAGTTTATACAAATAAAAACCTTTTTTTATAAATGAAGTTGTAAAATTGCTTTAGAAACATTGGGAAAATTTCATGAGGCTAAAAAGTGCATTCTAAAAAATGTTAAGGCATCATTAGCACTTTCCGTATAATTAGATTAAAAAAAAAAAAGAATTGTTGTGTGGCCCAAAATGTCTATATTAAAATGCATGTGACTGCAGGTTCTTGGAACAATTTGAGCAGCACCGTCAGGTGGGCGAGACAGTCAAGAGATAGACCTTCAGGAGAGTCTTATGGCTGGTTGCAAACAGCTTCTGAAGTTTTATAACGTTGTTGCCGATCCGTAGTGACATAACTGTACAGGCTTGCTTAAAAAACAAGCATTTACAATGCAACGGCTTCGCCTTTGGAGAAGTTAGAGCTATTGGCATTGTAAAAGACAAAATTTGTATTTATGTGTTGGTTTTGATAACAGATAAATAAATGGCATTGTCATTTACATTGCCAATAGCTTAATCTCTCGCAAATGTGAGAACTATTGTACCCTACGGACGAGCTCAGCAGACAGCAATTACTACCACACACACACACACACACACCCAGAGCCACACACACACACCCAGAGCCAGCCCCACACCCAGAGCCAGCCCCACACACCCAGTTCCTGTCACACCCAGAGCCACACACACACACACACACACCCAGAGCCCCCCCCCCCCCCACACACACACACAACCAGAGCAGTCACATACACACACCCATTGGAGCAGTCACACACACACACACACTGGAGCAGTCACACACACACACACTGGAGCAGTCACATACACACACACACACACTGGAGCAGTCACATACACACACACACACTCTGGAGCAGTCACATACACACACACACTCTGGAGCAGTCACATACACACACACACTCTGGAGCAGTCACATACACACACACACCCTGGAACAGTCACACACACACACACACCCAGAAGCAGTCACACACACACACTCTGGAGCAGTCACATGCACACACACACTGGAGTAGTCACACACGCACACACTCTGGAGCAGTGCGCACATGCGCGGCTCTTAACCATATGTCAGACAGCAGGCGGCAGCTTGTCATGCACCCCCCCTACCCCGCACAGTGCCCCCCTCCAGTAACCCACCGAGCTAATGAAGGTCAGTGGAGTGACGCTGACCGCCCCTCGTTACCACATTGTAAAGTTGTATCCGGCCATGGGCAGCACTGTTAATTAAACACATTTGTCTTGAAATAGCTAAAAACGTAGCCTTTACAATCCGAGCTGCTTGTTACCATATCTGGTGTAATACTGCAAAAGGCTGCGGTGTGTACACTTGCAAGCCGGTCTGTCTGCTGTGATCGCCGAGACAGCCGCATCGGGCCGTTCAGCGAAGCATAAAGTCAAATCTGACTAGGCCGCTCGTTCTCTACTATAAATAAGGTCACCTCCAGCACTGGGATGGGAGGGCCGTGAACAGAAGGCGGTCTCGCTACGCAGACATCTGCAGCCTGCTCCTGACCCACAAGCAACCAGCAGGGTCTATTCTACTGAAAGCGCACAGATACAGAAAACTGTACACAGCGTTTGGGGTAATTCGTTCGCATTACATGTGGGAGCAACCTCATAAGAGCCAATTCTTCAATAAATACTACTGTGAACCCAAGCAGTCAGTAGGCAGAGCAGGAGATGTACCGATACCATTAATTTTCCATGCAGTTTCTTCGGTAGGGGGCGGGGTGTTCTGAAATGTAATAATGAGTATATCGAGGTATGCACAATTTCCATACATTATTAAAGCTCAATCACCTATTCAGCAAATTACAAATACATTTTACCCGTGCGCAGTACAGCGGAAGTAAAATTAATGTACACATGACATGAGGATTTTAACAATCGATGACAATGAAATAACAAGCAACTAGTTAAATACGGACTGGACTGTAGAATTAACACTGGCATCAATTGCCTGCATGCCCGGAAATGGCGTGATTGCCACTTTTTTTAATGGGTACCGGATTGTCAGTGATTCGGGGGGGGGGGGGCATTTCAGTGCCACACAGAGGAATGGGAAACATATTTCAGTTACACGAAGGAGGATGGGCATAACAGGTCACAGCAACAGTGCGAAAGGAACTCGCCAATTTCTCCGGTTTAAAAGAGGGCTCAGAATGGAATATATGTGTCAACACAGGGATGAGCGGGGAAGAGATGGGAGTGGTATAACAAGGTGACACCAAAGGGTAAGTTAGAAATACACCTATGGAGATGCATTCGGCACACATGAATGGAAAGGGCGAGCATACTACACACGGCTGGGAAGGGCATGTAATCGTAACTGAAGGAGAGATGGGAAGGTCATGTCACCTGGACTGTAAGGGAAAGTTGTCCTGACACACAGATATGATAAAGACATATACCATGAGCACACAAACGGGAAGCACATACAAATCGCATGATGGTGAAAGACAGGGATATGGAGGTCATTTTACAAGGGCGCACAGATAAATGGGGAGGGCATATTGTTACAGAGAGGGACTGGTGTATTATGTCCCAGGGAAACAAACGCATGGTGTGGGGACCTGAAGGGCAAACCACGGTGACCTAGAGAGGGATGATACTGTCACCTCGACACATGGGACGCGTAGCGCACCTGTCGCTAGATCTCTCCTCCCTCCCCCATGCAACCATCAGAGGTCTCCGTAAAAGCCCGGCCTGCTGCCGCACGCGGAGGACTTTTATGTCCAAGAGGAAGCATGGAAAACGCTGAAAAGATGCACTTTGCCCAGACACGCGAGAGCAGATGGACTAACCCCGGTTTTGAAGCCCAGCATGTAGCCGGGGTCGCCCGGCATCAGCAATAGCCATTCTTACCTTTACTGCAAAGCCGTGGAGCTGCGAACGGGAGAAGAGCGACAGCAGGTCGAGAGGGGTGGGACTTCCGGAGGGCCGAATGACAGTGCGCGGAGAGATGGGCGGGTCCTCTGTGTCTCCAAGTGACGCGAAGAGGGGTGGGACTTCCGGAGGGCCGAATGACAGTGCGTGGAGAGATGGGCGGGTCCTCTGGGTCTCCAAGTGACGCGAGTAGAATAGGCCGCCCACCGCCGCATGACGTAGGGAAAGGGTGGGATGAGTAAAAATCGCGGGAACTCCCCCGAATCTGGTCCGGCCTTGACGAACAGATCCGGCTTCCAATGGCTAGCCTCCATTTATGGAGCTAGCCAATGGGAGCCAGGGGACGTTCCCATATCCCATATAGTAAACATTAGATTTCGCCTGCGCGAACTGCTTGCGCAGTAACGCCAGGTCGAAACCTAAAAAGGAAGAATTTGATATTTATGTGATGAAAATGGGCGCAGCCAGAATGTCTAGGTGCACAACTTATATTATTTAATGACGAGTCCTGTTTTTGGAGCCCCCTTCGTGCCAGCGTAAAAGTTTGAAAAGTCTGAAGTTTTTTGCATATGCAAGGTTTTACCGTGATGTGGTTGTTCCTTGTCGTTGCCGAGTATGGCAATTGGACTTAAATGCCGTATGAGTTAACTTCGTCCAATCTCTCCCTTCTGGAGTTCTGCTTTTTTCCCGCTTTTTCCAGGAATTTGACAAGATGATTTGCTAATTGGATGTTTTTGTCATCAAAGCATGCTTTGACCGCCTGCCGGCATGTTCTCATTCCCAGTATCTTTAGGGTTGGTTTTAAATGATATCTGCGCTCCTTTTTCAGTCCTTTGCAAATACATATTAAGTGAAGGATATCCTCTTTTTGGTCCCCACATAATTGGCAATTTGTTATCGTTTGGGCCGTTTCCACAGGGGGAGGTGGTATTGTGATGGAAGAATGCCCAGCGTAGTGGTATAAACTTCTCCTTTGTGGACCGTGTGTAACCAACTCCCAGGTAGCTTTGACAGGAGCTGCTAGTATAATTTTGGATGACGGTGCAGCCGTGAGCCCTTTGGCTAGTGTTGCTTTGTCCTCTACTAGCGAACCCGATTGAATTAAGCCCTAAGCAAATCAAGGTATTCTTCTATCTGCAATTCCTGATGGAACGAGTTGTCATGGTCTACTTACAAAAAGTCTTAAAGGGTATTTAGATACACACCAGCAGCTTCTTATACCCAGAGCCAACTCAGTGTGTGAAATGTGCCTTACCCCAAGCTCCAACTTTGGCAAACTCAATAATGTCAACTGGGAAATACTGCCCAGTTTCCTCAGGAAATGTCTTGGGCCAGAGTCAGAGGGTTGGTATTCAAATTGCTCCATAATTCAACTCTCCTAAAGAGCAGGTGCTGATGCCTTTCCTCTGATCAGCTCTATTGGAGCAGAGAAGGGGATCAATCCAGCTTATAACTTAAAATAAATACAATATGACTAGTCCTAATAATCAACATGTAGCACAAGCTCCAAAGTATTTTTATTTAACATAAAAGATTTCCATAACCCAGTCTTTTGTTAATTAAGTGGTGGTGGCATCTCTTTATTTCCACTGATGTTTTATGATATTAGAATAATCCACAATGCTCCGTTCAAGTATTATTTCAGTCTTGGTATATGATGGAAAATCTAGTTGGAAATGGCAAGGTTGGAAATGGAAAGAATATAGAAGGTGGATTTGAACAAATATGTTCTTTACAGCTTGGAAATGTCAGCCAGCATATTGCCTATAAACCCTCTTCATTCTTAACGACTTGAAAATTTTGATCACATTTTTGAAAGGTTTGAACATTACAATACCCTTGGAGAAGATAGGACTTAAGTTAACTTACACACTATCGCAATATTGAAACTTATTTGAGCGCCCCATATGAATTTTGAATGAAACTGATTCCTTTTTTGCTGTATCTTTTCCCAAAAATGTCATGATGAAACCCAGCCTTTCTAATTTCTCCTGAAGAAGGTCCTATTCAGCAGGCAGTGTTTGATTTCTTGGATTATTGCACGAGTATCTATTCAAAACTGCCTTTAACTGTGAAACGTTTTTCTTGGCGAGCCGTACAACAGTATTTTGCAGTTTCAATGAATGTATCAAAATCACATGCTTTGCGAGCTCAAAAATACCTTTCTGCAGTGCACAAAAGATTTTGTGCAGCCTTATCTAAATCGTATGAAAGAATAGTCTCCTTCCTGTTTGTGAGTTGCAGAGGTATGTATCAATGTTTTATGACCTCAGTGACGATTGCAAACCATTGATCAGTTACCTTCCTCCAAGTTGGGGTGGTACCGGATTCCCAAAGTGTAAGCTATGTCTGTTCCACATCTTCCTCCTTGAAACTCATTTTGAGAGGACTCTGGAGGAGCAGGCAGTGGCTATGAGGGCCACTGCTTGCTAAACAAGTAAACACACTTTTCCATGTAAAGAGCAAATGGCTACTTTAACAATAAATAGTTCCATGCGGTTCTGCTGACCTCCACCCCTGTTTCGCAGTCATTCAGTTCACAGGGGGTCACACAAGGACTCCCTAATACCTTTATTATTAATTATTCAGGGGCTTTTGTGACCTCCTACAAGCTCATATTTTGCGATGTGACTGATTAATACATCAGTCTGATCACAAACCACGTTTGTAAACCATTTGTTTTGCAATTTTCACCTTTTGGTTTTCAGACAGAAATTCTTTAATTGGATCAACATTTCTTGAATATAGTCCTTTCTCATGCCCCATTGTTTCCAAAATGTCTTCAGGGCAGAACCTCTCAGCCCATGTTAGACTGGATTGGGCTCACTTGCTTCACTCACTGTTAAAGGTGGGTGCTATTTTATTTTTCTGGCTACTCACTTGATTACTTATACTGTGGTGAGAAAGTTGCACCTTTTCAGCAAGTGCAGCTAGACCTAATTTATCTCCTTTGGAAGAAGAGAAAAGTTCAGTCTAATATTTGCTGGTTGAACAGATACAACAGGTTGAAACCGGTCTCAGTACTCTTGGCAATCAACTGCAAACTGAGGTCCATTAATATTGAGCTTGGACAGTCACTCCTAGAGGAAATAAACATTGTTTCTCAAGCTCAGCCAGTTTCATCATTTACAGAGTTCAGAGACTGTCAAGCCCATCCCAGAGAGAGGGCGAAGTCAGGTTTTGGGACGTGACTCTGCATAGCAACAGATAGCTTGAACAGGAGCATAGCATGGTCATTAAATCAAGTTTCTTTTTTCTATGGGCCATTAAGTAGATGCAAACTTGAGACTGACTTGTGTTCTTGGTGTAGCATGCTGCTTCTGTTTTCACCATTGTGAAAGCAGTCCACGTGTGACAAAGGCAACCAGAATATTCTTCTAAATTTCACACTGGAAAACCTCAAATGGTGCCCTTCTGCAAAACTGCACGGGGTCAGTAGCAAAATAGATGTTTTAAGTGGTAACTGTTAAATTGCATGCACATATCTTAAGCAGAAGACAGCTGCTCATTATGTTAAGTGTGAATGATGACAGGAAATACAGTACTTATCTTGTACATTGTAGATCATTGTATTTCCTATCATTTTACTCATATCCATGCTAGCTATTACAGTACCTTCATTTCTTAAGTATCCTTAATTTCTGATGGCTACGTCTAACCGCAGATTCCCCAGGCAGCAAACTGAATCTGGTAAAGCTCTAAAGCAGTAATCTTGCATGCTGTTAGGCGCCATCGTACTGCTCCATGCCATCTTTGTTCCAAATCAATAGCGCCATACATGTCCTCCTAAAATGATTAGGATTAAGGCCTGGAGAGACTCTCACAAACAGAGGTCTGTGACAGATCCCCACTAGGTGTGCCTCTGGTGTTTGGGGCCTGCTTTGGCTTCCGCAACGGCTTCTGCACCAGCTTCCATGCCAACTTTGGTCGGTATGCCACAATCGGTACCATTCCCTTCGACATAGACTCTGGCACATACAGATGATCCACAGCTTATAGTAGTTTTCGAATCCCAAGTCAAACTCACCTCAAATGAGGCTGCAACCCTTATGACTCTGACATGCTGCCCTTCCCTCACAGTCTTTCATACATTATATCAGATTTTCAACTCGGATCAAAGCCAGACTTTCGATGACGAAGAGAAGTAGTATGAAGGACTACAAGATGCCAATGGTTTGGACACCTCCACAGACGCTGGGTTAGCCTCTGTTTCTGGTCCAGTCACAGAGGAGAGTGCACCACTTGCAGTAGTGATCAGAAAGGCTGCAGAGGTCCTTGACCTGCAGCTCCAAACTATGAAGGTCAAAACCGATGTCCTTACGGATGTCTTTTAGCCTGGGCAGGCACCTACCAAACATCTTCTTCACTTTAATGAAGCCCTTACGAATATGCTTTAGGGTAAAACCATGACCTGACTCTTTGGTCGACATACTCTTCCTCGTCATCACAGATCAACTCCAGGCGACCATGTCTTTCTCATGCAGCATCCAACACCAGAAGCATCTACTAACAAGTTCACACACTGGTTTAGGCTTCCACTAGCAAGGTCAACCCTAGTGTCTTTCCTACTATCCCTCCTGACTGCTAAGTCAGGCGTATGGAGTCATTTGGCAAGTGCATGTTTTCTTCTGCTGCCAGCCATTTACTATGCTCAGTAAATGCCAGATACCTTCTTGGCCACCACACCCATGGTATGAGATATTCTTGGTCAGATCTTACAGGTTTGTTTAGCCCAAACTATTTAGGATGGCTGGGATTCAGCTAAATTTGTTATCTAGTCCGACCTGGGCGCAACTGATTTCCTTGAGTTCGGCAACTGGCATGAGTGAGGCGCTTCAGCACCACACTTGAATATAAGGTTCACAGGCTTTTCTCAGGGAATGACCAGGCATCTTTCATGGATATGCCATTCGATGGTTCTCACCTCCTTGGTGAGCAAGCGGATTCGGCCCTAGAGTGTTTCAAAGAGAGTTGCACCAATGCTCATTCCTTTGGTCAGAGGTTTGTCCATATCAGGGCTACAGCAGGGGTTTGGCATATCAACAACACCAGAACACACTGCCAGTGCAGAAGTCAGTCAGCCTTTTTGAGCTTGGGGTCATGGCTCCCAACCGCAACATCCAGGACAACAGAGACAGTGCACAGCTCAGTCCCCCGCTTCTCTGGCAACAACTTCAAAACTGATTTAATGTGTCCTTTCCAACACACAGCCACCACCCTGTAGGACCAAGATCTGCCATTTTCTCCAAGAATGGCAATACATCACTTCTGACAAATTTTCTAGTGGAGTTACGCCCTCCCATTTCTTTCTACCCCGCCACACGTGTATTAGGGCAGCTGATGGAAGATAAAATGTCTGTCCTGTGACCGGAAAAGTAGGTCCTTTTGGCCAAAGAGGCCATAGATAGATTGTTGGTCTCGGAATTAGGAACTGGGCATTATTTCATCTTGCTTGTGCCAAAGAAGGATGGAGGCCTATGCTGTCCTATTTTATGTTCTTTCGCCCTTTAAAAGTCTTCCTGCAAAAGGAAAACATCAGGACGTTCAAGCTGGCCCAAGTCCATTCTGCCCTGGATCTTGTAGACTGGATGGTAGCATTTAACCTGCAGGATTCTTATTTCCAAATCCTGATCCTGCAGGCCCAAAGGCATTAGATACATTTCACAGTAGTCCAACAGCATTTTCAGTTTGCAATACTCTATTTTGGCCTCACCAGAGCCCCTCAGGTGTTAACAAAGTGATGAAGGTTGTTATAGCACACCCTGGAGGCTGGGTATTCCAATCTACCCTTACCTCGATGACTGGTTGTTAGATTCAGGCTGGTCTAAGCCAGTTGTACACCACCTCCAGATGACAGCCAACCTGGCAACCTTTAAGCTCACCATTAATGTGCCAATGATACTCCTGACTCCTTCACATATGCTCCTGTTCACCAGAGCCATCCTGGTTGCAGTGCAATTCCATGCCTTTTCCTTGGCTTTGATCTCAATCTTTTCAGACTTTGTGCTGGATCTCAGTGAGAGTGGCTGTCAGATTTCTGGGCCTTCTGGTCTTATACCATCTATCATAGGCCAACAGCAGTAGCACTGATGCGGACAGTCTATGAAAGGATGATTTGAAGGATAAGTGTGGTTGCTCTTTATTGGCTGTTTGGGTTCCCTGCCCATGACCTGTGTATTTTTGGTAATCAAAAGGCTGCAGGAGTAGATTGGGTGTTGAATGATCACACACTCTTTGTTTCTGGCAGAAGTTGCATAGTGGTTGGACTGGATTTGCATATTGCAAATTGTGATAATACGGCAATTATAGGAAGACTAGGACCCTCATTAATAGTTGGTCAGAATAAGGTGGGGAATTTACAGTTCCTGGTAAATATAATTACCTTGGGTTTAGCGATTTACCAGTTGTGGTAAATATCCCTCTTCAACTTTTTAACATGAAAATAAGACAACAAGCAAAGTTGTTATTTAATACACCAGATTCTTCATATTTTGCCTTTTTCGTCAGTAATTTTCACCATGTTTGATCTGCTGGAATCTATCGGGAATACTGTAATTGATAATTTGATACTCCAATCCCTGTATAAAGTCCTGTTTCCACTGGGATTGGAATTTCGCCCCCGGGTTTTTAATGAGGGCCCGGTTGTCCTATGGTTGTTCAGTCAGATATTCTTTCAGTGAACTTTTTTTTGTACTCTCTAGTCGACCTTATTGCGTGGTGGTACTATTTTATTAAGATCTCAAAGGTTTCTTATAAACACGATTGCCAGTTTTGTACCATCTTGTTGGGAGTCAATACAAACCTTATGCCCAGCGCTGTACTCTCTTGTGAAGATCCCGATTTGGTGTCACAATTGAATATTCTGTATGTCACTAACTTGTCCATATTGTACTGAAAATATTTAGTATTATCTTGTTGTGATCCAGAAGTCCCAATGCTATCTATGTACACAGTGTCAAGATCTTGGATGTTTGGTATTATCCCCTTTCACCATATTGTACCATAGTCTTATGCTCCTAAGGTTGTGTATACCCAATATTGTACAGTCTTGCACCATTCTCAAATGCTTGCTCTTAACAATACTCTCAGTACTCTACAATAAGGTTCTGATCCTTGGGGTGATCTTGCTATTGCATTGTCATTTTAGTACTGTCTCAAGATTGCTGCTGCTTACTTGTTTTGGATCCCCGGTATTTATCTTAATAGAACCCAATTGGCTTGGTACTATCCAGTAATGCTGTTTTTTTAGCATGTTGTGTATACTCTTAGGTTTTAATGTTCTCCTGGTACTGATTGTTGTATATCCTACTTAAGAACCTGCGTGTTTGGAACTATCAAGATTCCTTGTGTTGCATTATTTTCTGAAGATTTCTAAGTGTTGTTGCTCTCCGGTTACCTAGCAGTATATTATCATGTTACTATCATGAGATTTTGGTACAATCCTGATATACAGTATTTTACTGTTTTGTGAAGATTCCAAAGGTACTCAGCAATGCACTGTCGTGTAAAGTTCCTGCAAATGTAGTGCTATCCTAATCCCTAGTATTATACAATCAGGCAAAGCTAGTGAGGGTTTGGCCCAACTAGGTTTTATTGCTATTCAAAAACCCAGCATTGCTCTATCCTTAAAGATCCACTAGCACTCATGACAGCACTGGTACATGCAGGCTACTGCCTCCAGTTTTTTCTTTTCAGCATCTCCACATATAATAAATGAACACCTGAAAAATTGGCAAGTAGGTGATGGTGAATATGTGTGGCTTCTAGTTTGAGAACTATTCATGATGGAACACTGGCCAGTAGGAACACACCTAAATTCGACACAGCATCATAGTCTTTGCTCGACCTCTTGTGTATAAAGGGGTCAAGAGCGTTAGGAAGGGGCGATCACTTAGAGCGCTGAAAGTAGTAACAGATACATCTCGTTTAAAACATTTATGAACTAATGTTTACTAACTAGGGTCCCATAAAACCCCGTCAGGAAACAGAAACAGGTCTTTGTTTAAGAGTAAGAGAAACTAGAAGACAAGGCTGCAAAAGGAGGAAAGAGACTGTAATTTTAAGGATGGCAGAAGGGATCTAATATGAACTAATGTGCATTTCTTTTATATACCTGAAAATTCTTACCCAAGGCTACAATAACCCTTCGTTTAGTTGGTTATCCTTGGGTTCAGAAGGCTAATCGTTTTGACAATAATGAGTCATGTTGGATAGATGTAACGATATTGTAACTAATTCTTAGAGTGTCATGCATTGATATTAAAAGGAAACATTGGGATGAGTAAACGTTAACTCTTCAACTGAGTTGTCGTGTCCACTGAGGTAGGGGATGAATAGGCAAGATGCTGGTCTCTGGGGATTCTGATGGACTGAAGGTCCTGGAGATAGAATCTCTTTAAATGCAGACACCTGCTTTCTCTTCATACAGCACCGTGAAATCACCATCACAAGAATTTATCACATGCTGCATTTCTATGGAGATGTCATGTCTCCGGGTAAACTGGGGGAAGTCAACCTACATGCCACTGGTAGGAGACCCACTGCAAAACACCTATATTTCAAAATTTAAACTGGCCACCACCCACCTCCATATACCGTACTTGATTGCCACTATTGACCCAGGACTAAACTGGAGCTTCAACATTTTTTTGCTGCAGAGCAGGATTCAGCTGGATCTCCGCAACTGGGCTAAGCTCCCACTCACTATCATGGGCAGAGGTGCCCTGGTGCCCTGTTTAAGATGATTACCCTCCCTCGTAACCGGTACACAATCCAAAATTACCCGTACTGCTTTCCCCTACAATTCTTTTAGACACTACACCACTCACTAACACGATTATAATAGGCAGGCAGGCCCTGCATGTATTTTTTGCCAAATGCACACAGACCATGTTTGAATGCAAGCTGGGGATCCCTAATCTTGATTTCAACTACTGGGCATCCCAGCTTATTCCATTGAATGCCTGGCTCATCAGCGGTAGGATACAGAGCTACTTATGCTGAAACTGTATGACCTATTTTCCCTTTTATATGGACCCCCAGGTCCCAAACATACTACCTACAATTATGAGAATTCCATTAGACTTCTCTAAGGCAGCAATCAGCCATATAGTTTGGCAGGGCAAGGTAACTGCGGATACCCCCCCCTCCCCCTAGGCATGGCACACTCCTTAAGCCGGTGGCAAGACTACAGGAATTCTATGCCTGTGACCTTTTTGGTATCTCTAGAACTAAAGACATTTGGGCAACCAACCAAATGAATTCCTTTGAACATTCAATGTCCCACTTTGCCCAGTGTTTAGGTACTTGCAACTTAGACACAGCTTGTATAGTCACACAGCTGAGTTGGGTCTAGGGTCTGAGTTCCACTCCCTGGAGAAAGACATCACTACGGAGCTGACTGGGAGGAATGGGATATTACGACTTTACAAGTTGTTAAAAGTTTGCTCCCCCGAATCATTCCAGCATCTCAGGGAAAAATGAGGCCTCCGTCTTGGCGCTCTGGGTGGTAAGATTGGACCTAGGAATAATGGCCCGTAGACTACTCCTAATTTTTGGTAAACTCACTGTACACTATGTGATATTGCTGGTCCTGTAATAACACGGAAGGCACATTCTTGCATGTCATGAGGTTGGCCATTCATTGTCACATACTGAACCCGAATGCACACATACTTAAGTCTGTACTGGGTTACAGATTTTTATTGAAACTTGAGGTGACCTTGTTGGGGATCGTGGATGGCTGGGAGGGAGGCCGCAGTGCATGCTTATTGGGCAGTTTGGGTTATCTGCCAAATAGGATATTGCATGGAACTGGTGGAATGTTGACGCTCCCCCCACCAGTGAGTGGCGGGGAGGATGAACAGATGTGCTTTGGCTGAGCAGGCCATTCAAAGAGCCAGAGGTTGATCCCGCAATACACCAGCAGATGTGGTCCTAAAGGACACAGTACAATGACACCTCATGATCTTTGCTTGAGGTTCTTTTTGTGAGGTAGGGTAATCCCAAAGTATCACCCTTCAAGTGCTGCAAATCTTCCATTTGAGGGCGGCTTGGCAATAATTAATCCTCTTTCATATTATAGAGCTACCCACCTCTTAGTTGTAAATAACTGGAATGACTCCTCCCATTTTGGATCCTTCCAAGCCTGAGCATATGCAGCTGAACTTTGGGCAATGGGATGGAGGGGTGATTTCCAGCTTGACTCCTAGATGGCGCAAGGCTTCCACAGTGAACACTCCAAGCAGCCATGATAGTTATGACCATATGGAAAGCTGCAAATGGCCCCTAGGATTGGTCGGGAAAATGACTGGCCAAACCTTCCTTAAATTGCAGCCAGTTTGTTTGCAAAATGTAAGTCACAAGTATGAGGACGGGGCAATATTTGCAAAATGCAAATACATTTCTCGCATTTTAATCTTAAGTGGACACAGTTTGTTTGTTTACTTTGTCACTTGCACACTTTCCAATGGGCAAGTGACACACCAGTTGATTCCAGAAACAAAAAACAAGCTGAAGGAGGTCTGCCACATATAGCATCCACTTTATATAAGGCACTTTGCTAATTACCCTGAGGAAAATAGATGAAGCACAAATATCCTTTTTGGAATTTGTTAGATGTATTAATTGGGACCCCTTGCCAATTTCTTTCTCTTCTATCTGCCCCTTCCCGTGTATGCATCCCCACTGGGTCTTGCCAGCTAAGTTCATGGTGTGGAGGTGCAAAAACATACGTACAAACATACATTGGTGTAAATGTTTTCTTGGATTTCTTTTTTTATGAGGTCGCTTTCCATAGCTTATGTGCTCTGAATGGTGTGGTGGTGCTCGATTTATGTAGTTGAGGGAAAACTATGGGTGATCAAAAAGGCACATTTAGAAGGGTTCACTTAATATTCCTTCTGTTGCCTCCTCTGTCAAACAAAAAACAATATTTGGAGGGTTGTGATGCTCTCAGCCTACAATTCCTTTTGTAACTCTTTTTGTTACATTTGGTCATATGTCATACATGGTCTTATGAACACCGTAACATTTCTTATTTTCTTACATTTAGCCACTACAGATAGGAGAAACCAGAATTAAGTTCTTCAATTAAATAACAAACCATACAGAAACTGCATCAAGCACCTAGCCACGTGTCCGTAGTATCTTCATCAAGGTTGTTGTTCCACTGAGATAAACATGAGTATATCCCACAGACTGAAGGTATCTCTGACATCTGGGAGGCCACTCCATAACTCCATCAATCTCATTCGAGAGAACGATTTCACTCCTGAGTCGCCAGCCCCCCCAGGGGCTGGTAAGTGCCAACTTCAGCTCTCTCTTCGGGTTGATCTGGTGGGCACTTTACCGAGCTCTGAGACACCTCTTCTCACATATTGGAGGAAGGGTGCCTACATATCCCACTAACCCATACGCCACCTCACACAGCAGTGACCTGGGATAAGTAGGCCCCTGGTTGGCTTTCCAGGTCCTGGCTATCAGTTTTATGGCCAGGGCGAGAGCTAGCACTCTGTTGCCTGCCTCTTTTGGTGCAAGGTGGTTAAAATCTCATATGAGGCAAATCTCTGGTGTCAATCAAATGCCCTACCCTGTCCAAATGAGGGGCTGTGTCTCCTGTAATCAGAGACCATATGAAAAAAAGTTGGCTACAGTGACCCACAGTCGTAGGTCACCCACGAACGAGGCCTCTATTTTCCCAGCAGACCAGTATGTTTGATGCGTGACATTAAACTGTGTGAATTTAAATCTTGCGTTCCGAAAGATTTTTTTGAGTAGAAGTCTTTATCCTATACCATTACATATCTGTGAGGGCATGACCATGGTCACTTTCTGGCTTTATTCAACTCCTTCTGCCCCGCGTCAACCGCGTCATTAAGCTGCCTATAAAAGTAGGTGATAAGATGGCTACCATCCCTGTGAGCTGCAACACCCTGTTTGGGGTGGGGTGGGGGTGAGGGGGCAGGCTTTTGTACACCAGCGTGCCAGAGTTTCAAAAACGTTCGAGTCAAGGCCCCTTAGTTCAGGAACTGTTCCGGTGCCGCCCTTGTCCATTAAAAGCTGATCCAGTGGCATAAGGGTAGACCCGACAAAACAATCATCCACAGTGTGCAAACCGGCCTATGTCCATTGCGCCATCTGGTGTGCCGTGATAAAGGAAGAATTGCGGTCCCTGTAATGCAGTCTAATCAAAGGCAACACTGGTACATACAGGGGGCACTGACTAGTCAATTTTACCTATTTTATCCCGCACTTGAGGGCCACTAAAAGCAATCTAGGCTGTTTCCAATACTTCATAGGTGCACAGAGCATATATGCTACCAAAGCCCCTTAGTTTGGCTCGCCTCCAATCACACCCATCTCCTGCATTTAGATATCATCCTAGATATCATCCAATCAACGTCCTATGCATTGATTGAGTGCCCCCTGGTACTACCAGTCATAATCTGGGATACCTAAACCCCCGTCCGTATTCAGATTCCTGAGTGTGCCTAAGGCCACCCTATGTCTCCCCGAATCCCAGACCAACTCCCAAACCAGTGCGTCCAGCCCCTTGAAGTTGGATTCCATACCAGTACATTAACAAAGGGATGCAAAAATCTGGGCTTAATGATTATTGTTGTGCTGGCTACCCTGGACATAATAGGCAAAGCTCTCTGCCCACTTAGCCCTGCTCCAAGAAACTCCTTTAGAGAGGAGCAACACAAATTTAGGAATAAATCATTTTTTTCTTTTTTTTGCAATACTTACTGTCGAAAATCTTAGGAAAGGATGTTTGTCTTATTTCAGTGCCAGAGCATGAGAATGGGCAAAGGGGAAAGCTGGTTGGCGGTTCTGGGCACATTGAAGAGCTTTAAGCTCACAATTGTATGGTAATACATATCCTAATGAAGGCCAGTCTTCAATCTGTCATCTGTTTTTCCCAAGATTTGCAAACTTTATAATGGCAAGCTCATTATTTCAGGATGTTTCAATCCAGTACTCCTCCCCCAGCTAGATATGGTTCACTCAAATCTATCCTCTGCACCTACGACACCAGCATCTTTGATTTTGGGGATTCAGGATGTTGTGCTAAATCTAGTGTATTCTATACCCTCATTCACATGGTCCAAGAATGGAACAAAATTGATTATGTCCTCTTGATTCCTGTGCAGAGTTAGGCCCCCATTGCAAACAAGGTTCTATTGGACAGTGGTGCTTTGTTGGTAACATTACATCTGAAGAATGATCATGTTAACAAGTAAATGCTTTAATATTTTGAAAACTTCCTCTTGAATGAGCCCATTATTGGGCATAATATATTGGTAAGCCATAACTCAGTAATTTGAGACCAATGTGATTTGTGGTATATTGTATGAGGTCATCTGGAAGGCAGACAAGTTGGCTATAAAGTGGAAATAATTGAATGGGCTGCATCACTGAAAAAAGCTAGTAAGGCCTTAAGCCCTGAATTAGATGGTAAATCATCAGTCCTAGAGCAAAAAAAAAACTGAGTGTTCGACAGCTTCATGACCTTTTACTCTATGGGGAAAAAAACGGTTCTGCTAATAGATTGTTGGTTTACAAACTTAAAAGGATTCAAACCAGAAATCATATTAGAGTCATCAGAGTTGATGAGAAATCCGTAAATGAATCCCAAAAACTTGAATCTCTTGCCTCATTTTCTCTGAATTCTACGCTAGGATGGCATTGACAAGGATGAGGGAATACTATTCCTCTTCAGTCTCCCCAAGCTTGACAAAAGTCTAGAAGGAAACTAAAAAATGAGATACTATTTTAAACATTAACCAAGATAATAGTTTTACCGTTATATTGATAACCCCCTTAACAGTTCTGTTCAACTCCTTCGACATCACAGTGACAAGGCCCTTTTCTGCCTAAACCGTGTAAGGATCTCATATTATGTTCTGCCTTTAGATCATTAACATTTGTCACTTTTGGAACACAATTCATGCCAAAGTACTTAACACATTTGACAGCATCCTGTCTTTATTAATTAACTTGGATAAAACAGACAAAATAAACAGGACAAAATATCACAGGAGATATTAGCACAATAGATCACAACCAAAATAAGTTCATCCCTTTTTACATATTGGGCTTGGGTGCTGACAAGTCATTAGTTACATCAACTGATAATGGCTGAAATCTGCCCTAGAGAAATTCAGATGTAGACCCAATATATAATATATCATAAGCTATATTCCCATGTGTTTCATGCCATCAACCAGATTCTGTGATTATTAACAATCTGGCAACTGGAATGATATTAAAGAGTGCTTCTCGATTCTTACTACCATTTCTTAAATTTGCTTCATCTACAGAACCATATGATCAAACGCTTCATTAGAATTCATGCATAGATGAAGTTCAAACAGGAGCTCAGCATTATAAGATAGTACTATTTGTTCGCAGTCATCACTGTGTCAAGAGGAACTTTGAAACAAATCTTCTGAAAATTCTGTTGGATCACTAAAGCGTTCAAAATAGCCAGGAATGTTAAAGGAAATCAATACAAAATTATGTTTATATGATATTTGAACCGTAAGGTTCTTTATCCATCATATCCTCTAACCTTTGTTGAAGAGGTTGTGGATGACTGGACAAAAAGATTCGCATCTGGCAAATAAATTCAAAAATCAGTTTTGGAACTAAGTTCTATTTGTGATAAAGAGATGGTAGTGCTTCAAATGTCTATAAATTCTAGAATAATTCATTTGAGAGGCAAAGTTGTTGAAGAAATAAAAATAACAAATCTAGATCTAGCAAATATATCACCCAACATCTAGCAGTTGCAGCATCCTCCTGTAAACGTACGAAGCCTTACTGCTTCACACCCTTATATGCCTGCTGTGCCACATGAAATGGACCACTCTCTGGATAAAAATTACCACTGATTAATCAAATGGTACCATGTATCTGGGAATGTGTCCATCAGCGCCTCACAACTTGATATTTGTGAGAACCTTTTCTGTAATAAAATCAGATATTTCTCAAGATTAATGCTTAATTTTAGAATTTTCTTTTTTCATCATTAGGAGTTACTGCACCTCTCATCTTGTATATAGATAACCTTAAGAGTGGGCATCCCCTTTGAATATGCTTTCTTCTTTTGGAGCCCATCTGTTAATTTTTTCGTTTCTTTTCAACAAAGTTGTTGGGGAAACATCCTGAAATACAGTGATTTAGCTTCAGCAGCTGATGTCGGAAATCCTCTGTGTTTCCATCATTATAGCCTTCTTCAATTGAAACAAGCTTTGGTAAATTCAACAGGTTGCGGTTCAAAAAGTCTGAGCTGTTGGCTTTGCCAATGGTTTTTGGCAATGTAATGTGAACGCATACATCAAGGCGAATATACAGCCAGCAGTTATGAAATAGGTTTTGTATTTAAGACGACTCATTCCAAAATGGTTGCTGCGACACAAGCATTCTTCATAATTCAAGCACACACCTGCATGATGACTCATGCATGAGTCTTGACACATGGTGGCCATTTTTTTTTTATTTACTGTTTATCATGGAGGACATCTCTTTTAGAATTGTGAATAAAAATGTTCAGAAGTTTTGTTAGTGTGCCCAGCAGCCCGTATGAATGGCCTGGATGGGGTTTATAATTGCTTTAAGAAAGGGGAAGGCGTAAGACTGAACTTCGGTGGCCCAACCCAATTACTGGCATTGGTGACTTATTCGTGGGAATAATTCAGTGCCATGATAGCTGTTAAGATTCCATGGGTACACATTCAGAACAAATTCTTTTTTTTTTTTTGGGATGCACATAAGTTTTAAAAGGAGTAACTGAGCTACCAATCAAGGAGCTGCTAGGTATGTCGGATTCACATCAGCTTTTTTGCACATACTTGTTTCACAAGCCATTCTTCAGCGTAGGGTGAGGAGTGTGACCTTAACCTTTAACCACATAATTAGCATGTTGTGCGGTCAAAGGTTTTTTGCAGTAAAAATTGCTTGCAAGAAAAAAGCAGCAGGGAGATTCTTCTGCTGAAATTGTGTTTGGTGTTTGTGCGGTATGCACAAACTTCCCTGCTTAATGAAGATATACACTGCATTATCAATTATCTATGCATTTCTGATTGTAGATGATTCAGTACTTTCATAGAATTATTTTGTTTGTGATAGAATTCCCTCATCTCACATGTGAGGTCATTGACCCTTATATTACATATGGCACTTACCCATTTCCTTTTGTCTACCTTCCTTATTACAGCTTGGAAATTAATCAGCATTTTCTTCTTTCTTTTTGAAGAGCTCCAGGAGGCGTCGGAGCATGCTCAGTCCAAATTCAAAGCAGAGAAGCAAAGTCGCAGAGAACTAGATGTTAAGGTGACCACTCTGGAGGAGGAGGTGTTGGACCTACGAGTAGAGAAGGAGAATTTGGAAAAGGTGATTGAGGCCACAGCAGTGGAATGAATCTACTGTAGATTCCCTTCACCTCTGTCACTCCCACACTGTTCTTTTCCATAGCAGTCAACTTGCAGAATATGATGAGTCTGCGATATCCCTAGTAGAAAGTAGCTATCGTCTTGACAAATATCTTTTTCAAACTCCTTGAAAGACCTCGATATTAGTATTTTTTTATTCCGCACAAGGGGAAATGCCTAGAAGCTAAAATATGCTATGATTATGCCATCCTAAAGGAACTGCATACCAATTTCAGGCCAGGCCCTTCCTGACCAGACTGTGTCCTTTAGATGCAGGTCATCAAGCAAGTTTGTTTTTACTTGAACGTCTACAGCTCCACCATGAATTCTTGCCGGTCTTCATCCTCCAACACCTGAAACTACACTTCCGAATGTACAGGAACTACTTTCATCAAGGAACTGAGTTCAAATCTGTGCTCTACCATTGAACCTGTCAGCCATCTTCATTACCATCTTCTTAACCCGCTTGCTGATTATAAGATTAGCAAAAAAGACACTTAACTGATTCTTGACATTTTCTGAAAGCAGGAACCTCCAGATCACGCTATGCAGTGTTCACTATCACAAATGTACCAACACAAGCAAGTTACTTATAGAATTGGTCCTTTTAAGAGCTTTTTCACATAAATGTGTTGCATGTCTATAATGCAACCCCACATCAAATCGTCCAAGGCTGAGGCTCTGCTCTTGTGCCTGAGGCATCTCATGGTCCCTTTGCTTAGCAGGCTATCTTTGAAGGGCAACGTCGCTGTCCACACTTGCAGAATAAAACCATGGTGAACTGCCTCACTCTGAACTGAGCTTCATTTTTCAGAATCACAGCTCAGGTCCTCTTACAACATACAGGCGCATTGGTGAAGTGAGAGTTTATCTCAGTGCACATATGAGATCCCCTCTGCTCAAGCTTGCCCACAAAATGACTGCTCAGCAGCTTTCTATTAAATGTGTGTGTGTGCATGTGTGTGTATATATAGATATATACATTGGTAAGCCCCCAGCACCTCTCAACATTCAGCCGCTCGCCTGTTCGGTCCTCTCCGCTATCCCAAAGACAGCAGGGGAACCGCTCCCATTGGCGGCGGTGCTCCTCCCGGTGGGCCGCCCGTACAAAGTCCAGGTTCATAGTTACACATATATGCACACACACACATACATGTATCTTCATGTATCCTCAATTGGGCATGGCCATGCTGTTTTCACAAGTCTTTCCACACCTCTGAGTACTGAGACGCCCGTTCTAATCCTCTCCACAGGGACTCTTTACTAAAACCAACCACAACTGCTAAATGACCCATGGTTGTGGCCTGCGGATGTTTGGAATCCAATCTCCATCTTTAAACATCTGACTAACGTCCTGTCAGAAGTCCTACAGCCTGGACAGACTTCTTCAGAACCAATGCTGGCTTTTAATGGAGCCTTGACATACTAACTAAACTACACTGGCCAAGCCTGGCTCTTGTTAACCAGTTAACAGACGGGTTGCCAAGCGACACAGGCCTGCTCCTGTAACCCACCCTTCTTTCTGCAATACTCTGCGCCTGTAAACTAGGTGGTCCAGGCATCGACAAGTAGACTCAAACCTAACTCATTCCCTACCATGCAAATGTGTGGATGCATTTGAAAAGAGGATGTTCTCCTCATCCAGCCTCACCATCTGCTCAGTAAACGTGTGTTGCTTCCTGGAACGCTATTCGCAAGTGTTGAGGGAAATGGGGAATATTCAGTGCAACAATGCTCCTGTGGTAGCTGAGCACTTTGCAACTCTCATTTCATTCATACCTTCGTTCTTTCATTCATTCTGAATACAATACCGGCATCATGAAAACATCAACAGATAAAGGTCATTCCCTTTCCTCAGGCAGGTTAGTATCAAAACGTGTAAAAGAAAATATGAGGTTCAAGAACATCACTGAAACGTTTTTAACGATTTGTAGTTCATTTCCAAAATAAGATTGAATTCTCAAGAATACTTCAAACACGCTTCCAAAACAAAAAAATAAAATGTCCAAGGTTTTCACAAGGCCTGGTAACAAGGTCCTGGCGGCAGCAATAGGGTAAGCAAGAATGATATGTACCACAGAGAAACGTGGGACCAGATGTATTAAGAATGAATTTGAAATAAGTGGTTGCAAATTGTGCACCACATTTTATTGAATCTATTCTGTTTTTGCAAATCGACCTATGTACTAATATGTTGGTTCACCAACCCCAATTCGTAATGGGTTGTAATCTGATCTACTCATGAATATTAATAAGGTAGGTTGCAATTTGCAACCTTTTAAGAATCGTAGCCTTCACAGACCTGTTGAGGTCAGCAGAAAACCATGTCTGTGATTGCTTTTTAAAAAACATTTTAAGTTGCTAGTGGTCCACTGGGCCACTGCCTACTCTTAAAAAAATGGTTTGTCAAAATTCACAAATGAGAAGGGGTCCTTGAGACCTGGTCCCATTTGTGAATAGATTACCACTACATTTGTATAGTCAGTAAAGTATGAATATTTTGCAACAGAATATCATACATTAATACATACCATTCTGAATTGTTATTTGGAAGGGATGCTCTAAACATGCCACTCTCAAATACTGATTTAGTATTTTATGGCAAACTCAAATTTCAATGCGGTAATGTGTTGCTGAATCGCAATTTGAGTTTGAGACCACAAAAAGGCTTTTTTTTAGGTATGAAACAGCCCAATTAGATGAATCAGACCATTTGCAAATGTAAAAAAATATTTGTACAACTATCCCTTATACTCTTAACTTCAAAATGACCCCCACGATTTGGCAAATATTGTGAGAGTTTTGTGACTTTATGAGAAATATAGTTTCCTGATTTGCACCCAAGCACCTTGGTTAATGTGCCTTCCAAGGATGCAAAATCTTTCTCCAAGCAGTGCCACTGTTCTACTGTACTGCTAGCCTCACTTTCCTCGGAATGCATGTGAGGCCTGTGAGTTTGAGGTGTTGCACTTGTGTGCCCACTGAGCACATAAATGTAAGAGGCGGCACCCAACATCCCTGACACAAGGCATCCACTTTTTAATAACAAAGTAGCCTATACTGTTAGTCTAGAGTGTGCCCATTTGTGGTGAAATTATCAGGCACAAAATGTTGTGCATGATCCTATTGGCTCCGATGCATGCTCTTTGCCAATATGTGCTTTGGTAGGCCGTTCAGAAGCGAAGAATTATAATCCAGCCGAAGTCAGCCAGTGGTAGAATGATAGAGCAGCTGCTACCCCTATTCTGCTCCTTAATAACTTGTCACAGCCTTTGCTACCCTTTGTATTATTTATTTATTTATTTATTTCAACACTTATAAAGCGCGAACGAAGGCCCTTGGGCATCTCGGCGCTGAGTTACTGCAGTGTTCAACTCACGGGGGAGCTGGAGGTTCATTGATTAAAAAGCCATTAGGTTTTCAGAAGACAGAAACAGGAACAGAAAGTAAGAACAGTTTTATGAGCCATCTTTACTTTCTGTAGTTTCCCACCCTTTGTCTTTTCCCTAGATCCTTAACACAAAATAGGAGGCTGATGAAGGGCAAAGAATGGAACTGTGGGTGAACCCTTTGATGAGATGACGGTTTGGAATATGTGATTTGTGATGTCATTTCTGCTTCTGAAGGCATTTTTGGCGATTCAGAGTCCATAAACAGACTTATTTTGTTGTTACCTATATTTGTTATGTGTATTGTGTGGAGCTGATCTCTAATCTATTGCTTATAGTGAAAGGTCCAAGTTTGATTCTAGAAAGTGTGTTGTTTTTTGCACTTTTAAGTTTTAATTTTCTATTTGTTTATTTTTTTAAAAGAACCTTGCAGAGAGGAAGAAAAAATCACAGCTAGAGCGACAGCAGGCTGAGGAGGAAATGGAAGAGATTCGCAAGTCCTACCAACAAGAGCTGGAAAAGTTGAGGCAGCACCTGAAGAAGGCCCGGACCTCAACCGATGAGGTTGCTGCTGAGCAGGTGAGCTTGGACCAAAACACAACTCCGATTACAAAAATTGGCATGGTCAAAGTGGTACATTGAGTAGTTAATACAATTGTGGTAGAATTAATACCTGAAACATCAATGACGTTATAACGTACCCTTTCCAGATGTCTACATTGTTGAAGGAACAGGATATAATTGGGTGTTGTTTCTCAATAAGGAGAGTTGCCTATGTCAATTGTGCCGTTAATTATATGGGTCAACATAAATGTCTCTTTAGCAGTAGCAGAATTTTCTGAACTGAAAATGTGAACATTTAGCTAACTCTAAGCATAAAGGTGGAAAAAAGTAAAGGCTCTCCTGAATCTTTCTCTGGGGTGCCATATTAACTGAAAAAGTTGGGGTTGACATCGCAGAAGCCCCTTCCGCGACTACCCCGTGAGAGGAAATCACAGCTGCTGAAAGGGATACTGGTAATCCAGAAGCTGTTGAGATTCTACTCTGTAATTGATTAATCTTTAGAAGAAGTAAGGTTCTTTTGGACCGCAAGACATGTAGTTGGCTGTTCATTTCTTCTGTAGCATGTGCTGTAGGACCTAATTGGCGGACAGGTTGATCCATATCAGCACCCAAAGATTTTGAGGCGTGGCAAACTTCAAGCTCTCGGAAATAGTTTAATAAATTGCAGTAATAAGCTGTTATAGCTTTACAAATGAACTCCCTCCCCAATATTTTGTTTGTGTGTCAGACACTACCTCCTTCTCCAACCGCCTTAAATATAATTTAATACTGCAAAAAGAAGTGAATAGATTTGTTTGGAAAGCGCACACACAATATATGCATCACATATTAACATACCGAGCCATAGAGAGGCAGGCTGGGAATTGCCAATATCACAGAATACTATCCAACTGCGGTACATGGTGGAGTGGGGGAGGCAGATGTTGGAGAAACATCAGGGTTTCCTAGATCATCTAGTTGCAGGTACACATATATGGAAAACTTATGTGCCTGCACTGGAGACATATGGCCAGGGGTTGTGCTCTTCTCCTGTAAACTGGTCCACCTTGGCAGTCTGGATTAAAATTACAGGAAAAAAGACTTGACAAACGTTTCTATTGCCGCTCATGCCAATAATATTAAATACAAACTTCACTTGCGCTATGTCTAGGGATAATTTCAGGAACTGACTAAATGCATTTTGTAAGAGAGCGGGTTGCCTATTGGGTGCAACAGGTATTCTTCCCTTTGAACAGCCAAGACAAAGCCTTCCTGGAACAGATTATATACAATACACACAGGTTTGACATTGGGCGACTAATAGGTTGATGAAAGGCCTCATAGGTAGACCATCAACACCATTTGAAAGGTGGTTACTGTCAAATGGCAGGGGCAGATATTTACTTACTGATAGCTATATAATTTGCAGACACATTCAACCATGAAAGAGCAATCACCAGGCCAGCGAAGGTGAGAAATTGTGCTAGGTTCACCCTCACAGATAAAAATGGAAGGATACTGTTGTGTCCTATGAATGTAGACACTAGGAGCCAGGATGTATTTTCAAGTCTTCTTTATTAAGTCTTCAGTCCAAGTTACATCAGTCTTGAATCCAGCCAGCACAGGTGTGGTACCAGCCCCACTAGGAGCAGCCTGCCTAGCTGCTCAGCCAATCTTTAACTGCCAACACTCATCCACCCAGACACCCAGGCATTCCACGCATCACAGGCACACCAACATTCCATGACCAACTCACACTCTGGCTGACCAGCTAGAGGCAGCAGGGCTGGAGTACATGCAAATACAACTCAGTGTGGTATAACATTATCCCTTTTTCTTCAAAAGAAAACGAAAGATGAAAATAATTTAACATCAAGCAAGAACTTTAAACAAGAAAAATGAATAATGGTTCAAGTCTCTTGGATGCAGCAATAAAGACAGAACATTGCAGGAGAAAGAACCAATAAGACAAGAAAGGATGGTTAAGATACAGCAAACAAACAATTGACCAACAATATTCCCCATCCTCCCTAATAAGAAATAAAAAACATTTTGAATCGTAAGCAAAAGTGTAGCATTGCAAGAAATACAGTTTGTAGCATTTGGTATCATACACTATAACGTAATGTACTATAACACAAAGGGTAAAAGGCCCGCAACACAAATGCCAAAAAGCATAACATCGATTAGCGAAAAAGATAGAATACCCTACAACCTCAATCCCAAGAATAAGGGAAACAAAAAACAAATGGGTCGTCACCCATAGAAACGCCCGTGAAGGGATGTACAATTGTACTGGGCGCAACTATAAATGGGGTATAGTCCATATCCCAACCCAGTGTGAGGGTTAACCTAGGTGCAGTGTAACTATGGGAAATAACCCATGGCCCAACCCCCTTGTAGAGGTTACATAATGGGGAATTAACCCACACCCATCCTTCATGTATGGGAACAATGTGATGACCACCCACTAGAACTTATGGACGCCCCATTCATAATAAAGCGAAAATCTGTGGCATCACGACAGAAGATGTGCTGTCGAAGATCATCTCATTATCTTAAACTCTAAGCAAAGAGGACCCTATAGCTTTAATACACTACACTCTAGGCAAAACATATAAACATGCCCCTAGAGAAAGTAGTGTGCCCACATGGGACACGGCGGTGAGTGACCTCTCACCCGAGTTTTGCCTTAAAAAACCCACAAAATGGATGAGTAGACGTGCAGCAACACCATAAATGTTTGCATAATTACAAGTAATTGAACTATAATCACATTTGATAACAACAATCACAACCAAAGACTTGAGAAAGCGCTCCTTGGCTAGTAGTGAAACATGTGGCACGTAGATGTATACAAAACGGCAATGTGAAATCAACTCCGACATACATGAAACGGAGGATTCCACTCTGAGTATGTCCAGACGACGGTATAATGTCACGTCCACTCAAAAGTTCCTTGTAATCCACAGACACGAGGCCACCAAGAACAGTTATCCCAAAAAGAAACAGAAAAGTGTACCTTTACTTTACTTCTATGCTAGAACCAACCATAGAAGTGGGCTTCCCATGAAGATGTGATCCTGAACACTTGCCACAACATACTGGACCACACTGAATGCTGCTTGAAGTCCTCCAATTCTGTGTATAGACGCACACCTCCATGCGTGAAATCCCGTTGACAAATGGCAAAACTTTATTAGTAACGGCCCAAACAGCGTCAATGGCAACCAGAAGGAGCGTAGTTGGCAAAAATGTGGAGTGAAGCCCGCCAACCACAAGATGGCGACACGTCAGCTGACGTGCTGCCGGATGGCTCAGAGCACGTCTGTGCATACACGGCATGGAAGCAAGCCGTAGAACACAGGCAAATTCTCCCAGCGTCACAAAGATCCTCAGAGACATCATGGGTGCAGGTAAGACTGAGCGCGAGCTGTAAACTGCACGCGGGATGGGAACGGCGCGCACCAAGATTTTAAACTGCTAAGTAGTGGTTCAACTGACAAAAGTACAGCGCTGCCAAAGATGATTAGAATAATTTAAATAAACAAATAAAATAAGGCTCACCTCATAAGTTCTCCAATCACAGCATTTTATCCGGCTGCACATCATGTAGAAAAGGCCCTTCCCAAGTACTTCCAAGCATCATGTAAATAGAGCACTATCGTGCTGCTAGTAGAGCAATGTCCAATGAAAACACCCACAACAGTGCTTCTCATGTGGCGGAAAAACGTTATTCTCAGCAAAGCCACACTGCTCCTGTGTAACGCCATTGCGCACCCACGTAGGTTCAGGTACAAACATGACAAAGTGGGACATCAAGGGTTGTCCGCAAGCAGGCGCTGCCAATTCCCAAGCAAGACCCAGTGTGGGGATCTCTGCTCCAGCCAAGGATGACATACAGACACCAAACTGACACGTCTCCTCCAGAACCAACATCCAGACGTTGACAGACATGAAGCAGGTCCATTGTTTCTTTAAACAATCTGCTGCACAATAAAACATTTTACCAAGAAGTATTCACTTTTGTTGTAAATCCATGACATTCACTTTGGTTATAATTCCTTAATTGAGCTTTCCATGAGTCATCTATGCCCAAATCTTGTGATACCACACCGTAACTGTTTGGTGCTAGTGGGTACTGACGTTGGTTATGGGTCCAACATGCTGCAAATGTCAGTTAAGCACACAAAATTCTCCATCGGTGCAGCCACTGAACGCTGTTTGTTCTAACTTCTTTATTACAAAGAATCCCAAATTGTGCCTTTTTCTTAAACACATTGTAGACTCTGCAGAGCAATGTGGCTGGAACACCAGCAACTGGCTATAGTGAAGCTACCCATCCACCTCACCAAACCCTTTTGTAAGTAGCAATGTGGCTGGAACACCAGATATGGCTGTAGTGCAAATACTCCTCCAATTCACTGTAATCCTTTAGAGTGGCTGTAGTATTCCCAGGCTGTAGTGTCAGTTGGTGATTACACTGGTCGGTGTGGCTGTCGGTTGGTAAGGACACTGGTGCGGCTGGCTCTGGCTTGCCTGGAAATACTTTCTTTATAGATGTAGTTGCTTGTAGGATCTCTTGGTTTCTCTTGAAGTTTCTTTGTAGCCCCTTTGTTTCATTGCTGTACCAAAAGTCTCCAGGGTCCATGTCCGCTCGTCGCCAAAATATGTTGTTTCCTATGAAGGTAGACGCCAGGATGTATTTTCAAGTCTTCTTTATTAAGTCTTCAGTTCAAGTTACATCAGTCTTGAATCCAGCCAGGCCTGGTGTGGTACCAGCCGCACCAGGAGCAGCCTGCCTAGCTGCTCAGCCCATCTCTAACTGCCAACACACATCCACTGAGGCACCCAGGCATTCCACGCATCACAGGCACACCAACATTCCATGACCAACTCACACTCTGGCTGAGCAGCTAGAGGCAGCAGGGCTGGAGTACATGCAAATACAACCCAGTAGGGTATAACCGATACCGTCTATAGATCATGTTACACAGCTGAATATTTACAGAGCACTGAGAATATAATCAAGAAAGGCTTCTATTGGTATTACACCCCATCCGGACTACAAAATGATATCCTGAAAGAAAGGAGGCAATGCGGGGGCACTGGAACATTGCTTCCCCTCCTTTGAAAAATACCCTAAGCCGACTCAATATTGGCTTACTATCCTAGATGACACTGATACAATATTTAAGGTACATATCCAGTGCTTTCCTGCATACACTGTGCTTGGCGTCCCCAATAAACAAACATACCCACTATCTTCATCGAAAGGCATACACATCGCTCTTGCACTAAGCGGAGCGCAACAAATGATTCTCTCATTGTGAGCAACTGACCAAACTCCGGAGCATAAAAATTGGCTGTAGAAACTATGCAACTTGTTTGGCCTGGAGAATCTGGCCATGTCTTTGGACCAAAAAGACAAGGAATTTAAGGAGATGTGGGCTCCTTACATCACTTTTCAGTCCACTGAATTTTGTGAACTAACATGCCCTATATACCTGAATCTACTTCGCATGCTGGCTTAATGGACTGAGAGTTTATTGCAAGCTAAGTAGCCAGGTTAATAGGGATTCATGGATATATTTTTTCTTAAACAAACGACTAAACACTGGATTAGAACTATGAAAGGGAGGCAATAACTAAATATATGGAGAGTGTTTTTCTTTCTTCAGTGTGAGTGATGGGAAGGGAGTCAGTGGGAGGCTTAGAAAATTGTATCATATTTATTTAACCTGCTAACTAACCTTCAGTTTGTAGACTGGCTTATATGTATTTTTGTTATATATTGAAAATGGGAGTTGATCTGTAATAATTTGTAATAGCAACTGAAACTGATGGTCAACTCACTGTCTCCACAATCACCCAACTACTACACTGATTTGGAAGTGCAAAATGGTCGGGTAAGACTGGACACAAAGGAAAAGGGTTTTTTGGTACTTACAGTCCATTAGTCCCCTTTCACTTATCAATGACATCTTTCCTTTGCTGTCTTAGTTTCAGCAAATGAACAAAAATTCTGGTAGATGGTGCAAAGTGGTAGGAAAAATCCAAGAGCACCCCAAGTCACAACTAAAGCATCATTCCTACCACAAGGTGGAAAACACCCCAAAACGTTCAATTGAAATGAGCTGAACATCTCAAGAATGAGAGATAGCACCAATGGGTAATTATTCCTATATAATTCCCAAACATGTCTGTGCAAATAATAAAATCAAAGTGTGTTTTATCATCTTTCAATTGCAACAGGATTTGTGGTAATGATCTATATCAATTACAAATATATGACTTTGAATTTTTTTCCAAACGTTCGATGTTCATTGGCAGAAAAATGGAAGTGCCTATTGATCTGAGAGAGTTGGTCCTTCTAGTGTGTTGGTGAAAGTGAATTATGAGATGTTTAGTCAGAATGTGTAGAACATAAAGGGTACAGGCCTATTTATTGTGACAGACTACACTTTTCTCGTATGTACTTGCGTGCTTCATGTTCTTTTGCCTTTATTGTGTTGAATTATTTGCAAAGTAATGATCTAGCTGCAAAGGACTGTACATAATGGGGTGTAGGGTAGGTATTTAGCTGTGGTTAAGAAGAAACAGATGTCAGCTGGACAAGGGATAGTTTTCTAGCTAGGCATTTTATCCAGAGATTTACATGTGATTGATGTTGCATGAATATGAGGGCCCTTTAGTTCATTAGTGAAGTGTACAAGTGACATAGCTTCCCAGGTTTGGGTGGGAAGGAAGTTTCAGATCCTTAGAACATCACAGGAGAAGGCTTAGTGCCTTGTTTTCTTTTCTGAATGTGTATGTATCAAGTCTAATGAGGTAGCTGCTGTCATTGTTACATCTCCCTAAAGAGATCTTGATCTTGCCTCACAGGCAAGGTGGGTTGCCTTCGCTTTGTAGGTGGCAAACATAGAAATTCAAAGTAAGTTTGGAAGAAGACAGTGCGAAGTGCAATGGTGTATGTTTGGCATAGGGGTTTCTAATTACTTTTACTGAATGTTGTGTTTATCACTTCTCTTTGTGGCTGTAACTAAAATGACTGTGCCCAATATGAGTCTCAGATCGTGACATAATTTCAAAGCACAACGTAAAGAATCAGAGCATTACCTGATCATGACAGCCACTGGCTTCTATGAACCCAATAAGTTATATTATCCATCTCTCTCCTTAGCCCAATGTTTCCAATAAAGTGTCAGACCAGGAAATAAAAATACATTTTTATGCTTCTACTTCTCTTCTTTTGAAATTCGGTGTTGCACAAATCACGTCGATCTCAAAATATAATTATGTGGATTCTCTGATCTTCTGCTTTATTTGCCAACAGGATGGTGACAACCTATGTTAAGTCATCCTGATTTGTCCCTTGCAGGCATCCTTGTTGCAGTCAGAATTGGAATCCCAGTGGCAGTCAAAGTGTGATCGCATGCTGGCTTCGGCCAAAGAGCAACATATACGACAATACCAGGAAGCATGTGAGCAGCGGGATTCACTGCAGCAGAGGCTTACTCAGCTAGAAGAAAAGGTATGCAGGATATTTGGTTTTGAAGTTCAGAGCATGACCAGTTAAACCCCTAGCTCATCTAAAAAGCTTTAGAAGGTTATTTTTTGTAGTTTTTTAGTTTCTCTGCCACTTCAAAGCTCCTGAAAACCTCCTGTAAATAGAGGGAAGGGCTTCTGAGTAGAAACATGGAGACCTACAGAAAAATGGCAAGGGAATGAAAGAAAGAATGTGAAGCATGGAGTAGAATCTTTAAAAAAAAAATATGTAGATATACTGGTTTGAGTAACTGTGCGAGGTTCGTGGCATATATATCAGCTGTTCCTTAATTTGCCGAAAGTCACACAAAGTGGGGATATAAGCAGAAATGTTCATACTGAAACTGCGACGGGCAATGACATTAAAAAACTGTTAAGGGAACTGGAAAAACACATGAGGAGTGAATTAACCAAGTGGTGGGAGATCCGCTCATTAGAGAAATACCATGAAGTAGGCAGAGTGCCACGAGGCCTAAGGATTATGTTAGTGCCTAGTTTTGATAATCCAAATCCTATGCTTCTTAAGGAATGGGCAGAAAGCAATTTGGAAGCTTCCATGAGACTGCTATGTCTTTTGATAAAATATGCCAAAATTGATCGTGATAAGGATCTCATAGAAATCAAACGCATCAATGAAGAACTTACAAAAGAGCAATTTTCAAAAGATGAAGCTTTAATTGAACAAACGCGTAAAGATATCAAGAAACGTTTAAGCAAACATGAAGCAACAATCAAAACTAGAAAAGTGTACAAATTTGCCAGAGATGAACAGGATTACAAACTAGGGCAAATATACACGTTTGCACGGAAATATGACCATTTACGCAGACAACGGGCATCCGGGAAAAATGTGTTCAAGCAGGCACAAGTCCAACCACAAGTACAATCCGCATCAGTCGATTTGGGCGATTCGATCGCCACAACATCCAATGAGAGCTTGGTGCCAACCAGCGAAGAATCTGACAGCGGAACCCCAGGTACAAAGGAAGGGGATATGGGTCAACTAACCCTAAGAGAAGAGTTGGAGTTTATGAGGATGCAACGGAAGGGCACATTACGTTCCAGGAACGTTCAAACAAGCAACATAGGAACTCAAGGCGAAGACAACGCAGGAAGTGCGCAAAGAGGAAGAGGGCGACCGCAGAAAAAAAGGAATTGGAAAAGCAACAAGTAGTAAATGACAACACCATCATTAACCTTACGGATGTTGAACTGGATCAGGCGGAAAAACAACTCTTAACTTTGGGACTTTCCTATTGCCCAGAAAGTAACTTTAATTATGGCAACACTAGAGTGGATGTATTCAAATTCATCAGAAAAATAAAATTGCGTAAATATTATGCGATCAAGGAAGGAGTGGGGACAACGAAAAAAGCCACGACAATGGTCCCTACCACAACAAAAAGAAGTGGATTGCAAGCAAAAGACATCGCACTAATTAAAACTATGCATACATTACGCACTAATGGCAATACATCCTCTCAAAGCACACAGGAAGTAGCCAACGAGGAAGATATTGACTTGGGTCAAACTGTAGGAAGTTCACTTAAGTTGCCATCAACTTTCATTCCAATAATGCCCAAAGACGCCATAGATGTATATGCAGAACTCATAATAGATGGTCTTAAAACATTAAACACACGCACTAAAGGACAAGAAAGATTAACCAATGTTAAGATGAGACCATATAATGAACTAATGAGGAAACTTAAAACCAACCAAGCTGTTATTGTCAAACAATCTGATAAAGGTGGCAACATTGTGCTTTGGGGCAAGCAACAATATATGGAAGAGGCAGATAAACACCTCAATGACCCAGAATGCTATACCCAAACTGATTTCAAAACAGCCAAAGCCATCCAACAAGCCTACCATAAAGAACTCTATGGATGGAAAAGAGAAGGCCTCTTATCTAAGGATGAAATAAAGTTTTTACAAAAAGATCATCCAGTATTACCGAACATCTATTTCATCCCGAAAGTCCATAAGGGAGTCTTACCAATTCCAGGGAGGCCAATAGTCTCTGCCATAAACAGTTTATTTGAGAACACTTCAAAATATATTGATCATTACTTGCAAGACTTTGTAACTAGCCTTCCTGCCTACATCAAAGACTCAACAGAATTCCTTAGGAATATCAACCAATGCAATTGGTCTGCTGAATATTTGTTAATGACAATGGACATTGCTAGTCTGTACACTAGTATTTCGCATTCAGATGGCTTAAAAGCCATCAAATTCTATTTGGACAAAAGGCCTGTTGAATTGTATAAACACAACGCTATGCTGATTGCTATGGTAGAACGTTGTCGTAACAATAATGTTTTTCTCTTTGACAACAAGATCTACAAGCAGTTGAGGGGTGTGGCCATGGGGGCATGCTTCTCCCCCAGCTACGCGGGGCTACACGTGGGCTGGTGGGAGGAGCATGTCCTCAGGGTCGAACACTCGGCCTTTTGGAATAACAATATTGTGAAGTACATCAGGTACATTGACGATATCTTTATTGTTTGGAGAGGCAGTTTGGAAGATGCTAATTTGTTTGTATCAAGCATTAACAAGAATAGTTCCAATCTAAAGTTCACGGCTGAAATAAGTAAGAATAAAATCAGTTTTCTTGATGTTCTGGTTGAGATAGTGGACAATACCCTTACCACAAGTCTTTTCAGAAAAAGCACTGCAGGAAATAGCATCCTGCATGCTCAAAGTTTCCACCCACAACACACTATTAGGGCAATCCCCTATGGGGAATTCCTTAGAATACATAGGACTTGCAGTACGGTGGAACTTCGAGACCAGCATCAAAAAGAAGCCAGTTTACGTTTGGAAACAAGGGGTTACAAAAGAAACGCCCTAAACAAAGCGAGGACAAAAGCCAACAAACTTGATAGGAACAGGTTGCTAGCAGCAACTAACATAGACATAGATAAAACAAACCTCACAGATAATAACAATGACATTAGATTAATTACCAGCTACAGCAGGCAAGCCCGCCAGATTTCAAGCTTGGTGAGAAAACAGTGGCCGGTAATTCTTACTGACCCTGTACTCAGTGAAATTTTACCCAACAAACCAACAGTTGCATACAGAAGGGCTTACAGCATGCGTAACGAATTGGTGTCAAGTTCACCAGAAACAGCTAGGAATGACGATTGGTTGTCACCCCGTAAGGGTTTCTACCGCTGCATTTCATGTCGTGCATGTCATTTTGGTATCAACACCAGGTTTTATTCAACTCCCTTTGATCCCAAACCCATTGCAATTAAAGCCCACTACACCTGCAGAACAGAGCTAGCAGTGTATGTTTTAACCTGCACATGCAATTTGAGATACATTGGGAGCACCAAATTGCCCGTGTATCAACGTATCCTTCAGCATCTCCGGGCCATTGTCCATTGTGATCAGAGCTACCCAGTAGCTCGACATTTCGATCAATTTCATAATAGGAATCTGTCTCAGCTGAACTATTTTGTAATAGATGCTGTGAAAACGTCTAAGAAGGGTGGGGACTACGAAAAGAGATTGAGGCAACTTGAGTCAATGTATATCATAAGACTCAACAGTAAAATTCCTGCAGGTTTAAACATGGGTGAGGACTTAAGTAATTTTTTGTAATTTTTTGTAATTTTTTGCAATTTTCTGTAATTTCCCGCAAATCAGTCTACAATTTTCTGAATAGATAGTGATTGCCCACATGTCAAGAAAATATGTGCCATCAGAGCCACTGAAGAAGTCAATTGACAGTCAGTAATGAGACCAGATTTTATACCCCCTTGTGTGGCTAATTGAGCAAACAGGATGTGACTTAAACATCCGAGAATATCATGAAACTAACCATAGAGATTAATTTCTTAGGTTATAAGTTATTTTACCTTTGTCACATGTTTGCTTATTTTGGATTCAACCCTACACCACAATTTGTCAAAACGAGACTGATCGCCGACATTTTGTCACTCCCCCACTATTCACAAATCATTATTTGTTGATGAGATGGACAAACATTTGTTATACTAATTGGTTAGAATACTTGGAAAAATCATAGTAAAAGTGCTAAGGACATTGTGAGCATTTGTGCTCATTTATAAATGTATTGAATGGACAAATTTATCGTTGAAAGCCTGTGTTCAGTCATGATTAAAAATGAATTGCATAGGCAATATAGACACAATATGTTCTTTACTTTTATGTATTAGTACAGACAAGGACCAATGTATCTTGAAGGACGAATGCTCAAACAATATCAATTTTGTATGTTTAATTAACTTTCAGGATATCATTTAAATGGTAAAGATTGCCTGCATGAATATTCATTTAATAGATCTATTCATATGTATGAAGGTTTGACTAAACTAAGATGGCCGACACATTCTTATTTTCATTCCTGAACATTTGATTTGGATATAGTCCTTACACTATGTTTCCTAAATTTCTTTTGGGCGCGAGATTTGCATTTGGGCGCGCTTTTTTCCAATTCATTTTGTATTATTTAAACACAAGTTTGTCCACCTTACCGCCAACAGTGAGCAAGGGCGGCTACGCCCGAAACGCGTCTGTTCGACGTTCTCTGTTATGCACCCCTGCACTTTATGATTGAATAAAACAACGATTACCTAAAGACTGGCCTTGGAGCGTTATTTCGTGTCTGTGCACTGGAGAAAGTGCTTTGGAGGTTTCGTTACACCGCAACCGGTTGGAGTGATATATATATATATATATATATATATATATATATATATATATATATATATATATATATATATATATCCAAACATACAGTTTGCCCAATGAGGAGATGCCACACAATGGAGATTCACCACCTTTAATCAAGGAACAGCAGTTCGATAATGATGTAAGGTCCCCCTCTTTCAAATAATAGCCCAACGCGTTTCGAGCAACCTTTGCTCTTGGTCACGGGCTCGAGTAAATGTGCAAAAGGGCATTTACAAAGGCTCCTTTTACGTAACAAAAGTCCCACCCTTGTGGGCGTATGCTCACCCGCATTCTGGTCTTTGTGGTTCCTTTGATTATAAAGTTCCAAGTGGGTGCCGTACTGGATTCAAATAACCTCTGTTCAGTATTTCCCCAGTGGGTCAGGTAGGCGAATTGCATCACTTCGAGCTAATCAATTTTACGTTCCTCGGCACGGCAATTCCATTCAATCTGTGCTTGAGGTTTCAAACACTGGTTCCGCGCACTTCGCGGCAGGGTATCTCCACGACCTGGGCCAGGCCACTTTCATATCCAAACATACAGTTTGCCCAATGAGGAGATGCCACACAATGGAGATTCACCACCTTTAATCAAGGAACAGCAGTTCGATAATGATGTAAGGTCCCCCTCTTTCAAATAATAGCCCAATGCGTGACCAAGAGCAAAGGTTGCTCGAAACGCGTTGGGCTATTATTTGAAAGAGGGGGACCTTAAAACATTATCGAACTGCTGTTCCTTGATTAAAGGTGGTGAATCTCCATTGTGTGGCATCTCCTCATTGGGCAAACTGTATGTTTGGATATGAAAGCGGCCTGGCACAGGTCGTGGAGATTTCCTGCCGCGAAGTGCGCGGAACCAGTGTTTGAAACCTCGAGCACAGATTGAATGGAATTGCCGTGCCGAGGAATGTAAAATTGGATCAGCTCGAAGTGATGCAATTCGCCTACCTGACCCACTGGGGAAATACTGAACAGAGGGTTATTTGAATCCAATACGGCACCCACTTGGAACTTTATAATCAAAGGAACCACAAAGACCGGAATGCCGGTGAGCATACGCCCACAAGGGCGGGACTTTTGTTACGTAAAAGGAGCTTTTGTAAATGCCGTTTTTCACATTCACTCGAGCCCGTGACCAAGAGCAAAGGTTGCTCGAAACGCGTTGGGCTATTATTTGAAAGAGGGGGACCTTACATCATTATCGAACTGCTGTTCCTTGATTAAAGGTGGTGAATCTCCATTGTGTGGCATCTTCTCATTGGGCAAACTGTATGTTTGGATATATAGATATATGTACAGTGTTTTGTCAAAATTCGATAACAATCTTGAAATTAAAATCACAGTAAAGTGTAAACTTTCCCAGTGCAGCCCTCATGCATAAAAGTATAAAGCACCATAAGTGTCTAACACTAAAGGTAAAGGGGTTGATTTAGAGTTTAGAAGACCGGGTACTCTGTCATAAAGTGTCTTTCTCCAACCAGATGGTCCCCCTTCTTATTTAGAGTATGTGGACCATCAGTATTCCGTTCACAGGGCCCCTGGTGGCTACAGGGATATAACAAGCTGCAGGGGGCTTTTCCCGCAGCGGCCTATCTGGCCAGTAGCAGCTGAACCCCTGCATTGAACCCTACTATTGGTCTCTGCCTTGACACACTGCATGTATCTAAATGCTTCCTTTGAGGTCCTACTGGCTTTAAAAGTTTACTTCTGTGGTAGATTAGGACTTAAAGGAATAAGGGAAAAGATACATTCTTTGACCAGAATGACAGGATGAACCTAGTTAGTGTATTGGACATGCTGCATTGCAGTCCGCCTCATATTGTGCCAAGGTGCCAGTTTACCATTGACTGTCCATGACACTTTTTGTTTCTGGGTGATATTTCCACTTAAACTTTAAATATTCACATATTTGATTTCTCTTTTTGAATTTTTGACAGTTTGGTGTCATTTTGTTTGGTTAATTTTATTCTATGTTTCTAATTAGATATGCTATATTTATTGTTTTGCATATTTACTTTATAACTGTTATGGTACTGCATAAATTCTTGACACATGGCCCTAAGTTAAGTCTGACTGCTCTGTGCCATAGTTTAGGCTAAATTAGTGACTTTGAGCGTTCCCCCTGCCAAGGGTTGTGATTATTCCTTGAGCTTGAATTAGAAGTCCGCCTAATCACCCTTGGAGGCCCCCTTCTTTGTCCTAGGTACAAGAGTGAACAGGTCTAGTCATTCAGGCCTCCTCTCAGGTCACAGAAAGCAGGTCCAGTCCTCTTCTGTTCTTCCCAAGGTCCAGGAGTGTTCTAAAGTGGGTGCTTAGATGTACCACATCTATCCCTGGCTTAGCTCATGGGTGGGAATGACTCCTAGGCACGCCCTAACCAATGGGTTAAACATTCCTGGGGTCAGCCCTAACCACTTTGGCTATTTACAAGATTGTGAAAGTCGGGCTCTGGGGTTGTGCGTGGAGAGGGAAGTGTACTATGGTAATTCTGGTGTCCTCCCACATCTAGCACCAAAATCCATTTGGTGCAGCCACTGTACCCACAAAAACCCCAGAGACAAAAGGCTGCGAACACAAAAGCAGAGTCCTCTCACCAATTAAACAGTGGATACACAAGAATTGTCTTGTCATTCTGTTCCAATTCTTTCAATTACCCCCCTAGTGTTATATGTAAAACCTAGAGACTGAGGTCTTGTAGGACAAAAGTAGGATACTTCAGCAATCAGACAGTGAACGCATACGAATTTTCTTGACATCCTGATCTCGTCCCTTCAAGTGTAACATGTGGCTTCGTAGACCTGTCAAGTAGGATTTGACACTCTGCTGACAAATTGAGGCCCACAGGCAGCAAAACTGCTGAGCTTAAAGAAGTCATCTCTGCCCATTCAGGTCAGCCTATTTGTTTCTGAGATGTATTTCACCCCAATTCAATGCTAATTACTGGCTGAGAGCTGGCTGAGAAATATACTATGTCTTCTGACAGTTCAGTCAGGTAAAGGATAACTTGCATAGTTATTAAAAATCGGATTTCAGCGATGAATTGGATTTTTGATAACTATTAAAATTATTTTTCTAGCTCGTCCTATTCCCGAGATGCAGCATTAGGCTTTAGTATTGCTTCCTAGTGTTTCTGTATGGGTCAGCCAGCCTTGCGACAATAGCTTTTGGGTGCTAGTCACTATAAGAACATGTTAACATTAAAATTCTGCCTGCCCCACGTTTAAGCACCATGCACCCTGCCTTGTGGGCTGGAAAGCCCACATAGGGGTGACTTATTACTCTTTTAAAGGGAGGGTTGAACTGTCAAAAGGATTTATTGTGACAGGTCAAATTGTAGTTTTTACACTGCTATAGTCAGGCTACAACGGTACGCCTAAAGCCCTATTTGCACTGACGTTGTAGTGGATGGCATAATAGGTGCTGCAGTTCACTAGTGGCATCAAAAGGTGAAAATCTGGGTTTCCACGAAGAAAAAGCGGATTACCTACAGCCACCGTATCCTGTGGGGTTGAAAGTGACCTAGTATGCTCTGGGCACTGGGATCAATTGAGGAATTGGCTCAAAAGCTTGGGATGTCAAACAGCTGCACTGGTCTTCTTGATGCCCTTGTTCCTTCTCTCTACAACTAGAGGGTTGCATATTTCTGACTAATAAGCCCTAATTAGAGTGAAACCAGTCTTGTGTTCCGGTTCACGGAGGCCCTGCCTGGCAGTTCAAGCGGGACTGATCCCATGGGAGCATGGTCAACACTGGTTTGCACCTGGCTGGGTTCAAACTGAAGATGGCATGTGTGCATAATAACGATGGATTGGGATGTGGCCCAAGTAATTACCAGTGGCTGAGATTAATGTAATCATTCCATCCACCACTTTTTTGTGTACTTCAGTAGATCAATATGCACCACACCACCTCACAAGATGCGAGCTTGGCTTGACACGTGCATTTCCTAATTTCTCTTAATGTTTACTCTGCCAAAGTGTGTTCCCTGTCCAGTCCACAGACTTTATAAAGCTATACAACTACACACATATACTTACTTATTGAAAAGCCCAATCTAAAGTGGAGAATATGTCCAGGTGCAATGTGGGCTTTAGTGTGGTATCACATATCTATTTAAACCAAAATCTCTGTTATGACACAAAACAACAGCGATCAAGCATTTATTTCTAACACTAGTGGGCTGGTTTGTGCACAGCATGTGAATCTACATCACCAGAGGCTGCCAAGTTATTATTACAGTGAAGTAACGCTTTTCCTTGTAATATATAACAACTAAGGAAAGGTTACAGAATGAAAATTGCAATCTAGCAAGTAGAGCAGTTTGAATAACAACTCTTCGGTTAACAAGAAGAGATTAAGAAATAATGGTTCCCCAGCAGAGATCTAGCATGTCACATCCTCCATGTTTGCAGTTCTAGACCGAATCATTAACTAATATTATTTGTACTTAAAGATTGCCTTCCACGTTAATCTGGATTAGTAGCCATTTTTATCTCCAACATGGCTACCATCGTTCATGCCAAGGTGCTGGGCAGTTGTCTGATCATTGTATGCATTCCAGAGCAGGACATGATGGCCCTTAGGGTAACAACAAGATCTGTCATCTGACCTCGACTTCCAGGTGAGCCCACGTTGGAGACTTCCACTTATTAAACTCTCCACCCTACATTTAAGCATTTTTCAACAAAAATAAAAGGATTGTGATAATCTGAAAAATTTCAGAAACTACGGCGGAAAGTTATATACATGCACAAAAGTCCTCCAAAAACAATTCGATTCTTGAAAAAACATGTTTTGCACCCAAGAACCAGGCGTTCCTGGTGGCAAGAGGGTCTTCTGAGCGTATGTGGTGCATTATTAATCTCAGTGGAAGAGCATTACCCTTACAATGCTCCTTCATGCTTGCATCATTTAGCTCAAGGTAGTTTGTACAACTCTTTAAAGCCTTTATTTATTTATTTTTTGTATTTGTAAAGTGCAACACTTATCCCCTAGGGAATGTTACGGCACTAGGTAGCTACCCCTCCTGCCCATTAAGAGAACTTCACTTACAGAGAAATACATTAACTAAGGAAAAGCCAGGGTTATAGTTTCTTCCTGAATCTACTGTGGTTATTAATAAGCTGGATATTCAGAGGTAACACATTCCACTGGGCAGCAGCCAAATAAGAAAAGAATCAGCCACCAGTTCTAACTCTCCTTATGCGTTTTTTAGCAAGAGCTGTTACGCGATCTTATGTCCGGAGTTGGAATATACATTTCTATTCTGTCCTGTAGGATCTCTGGTCCTGAGTTATAAAAGGCCTTATGCGCAGGGAAAACAAGTTTGAAATTAGCTTTTTTGTACACAGGTAGCCAGTGTAAGGCTGCCACACAGGATGAAGCAGAGCTAAATCTGTCCATGTTACAGATTAACTTGGCGGCAGCGTTTTGAATTACCTGTAATCCCATAAACAGGTAATCCGCCTCGCCTACAAAGAACGAGAACAAGAACAAGAGGCACCCTACTCACCAGGAACCAGTGTATGTCATATGTAACAGAAACAACGGTTCCAGCGGAAAGTCAGGCTAAACTATAATAATAATCATCAAATGCACAATCGCAATCAGAAAGACGGGTTAAGGTGATGTCAGAAAGAAAGAGGGCCTTGCAGACTTTATGTTCACATTAGTTCTTTTTATCAGATTTGTAAAATTATAAATTATATATACACAGACCAAGAAAAAACAATAGTGCTTTTGTGTCTCCAAGTGAAATGGAACCATAAAACAAACAGTGAAAAACATGTAACGTGTACAACTTGGTTTCCACAATTTTTTAAAGGCGACTAAAGATTAACTTAGTAATGATTACAGCTTCTGTGTACAATAGTCAGAGCTTTTAAACTGGTTTGCTTTCAAATACAGTGGACTGCGTTTCAACCCTTTTACAGTGCAAGGTCTCTTCAGGACCAAGGGATATGGGGACAATATAATGATCAGAAAAAAAAGGCATACGCTTAGAATGCTATATGTCAGCTATGATCCTTAAAAAAGAACTTTAATGGAATAGTGAGTACCTGATGGCGATTGTTCAGCCTCGTGAGACAGTGAAATAAGCAAGACAACGGTAAAGTGAGCGAGGAAAAGGGGGAATACTCAAAAGGGGACCCGGTCAGGTGCTGCACATGTTAGAATACAAAAGTGATATTGATCAATAAGCTGAAGATTGAAGTTTGAGGTATTAATGAACTGTGGGTTATTGAAAAACTGGTTGTCTTACACCCGTATGAGAGACGAACTGGTGGGCTGACTGTCTTAGTCATAGGTTGCTCAATCGTGGTAGATGACAGAAGTACATGAACCCCTGTAATAGTGAGCATGGTGTGTATGAGTATTGAGCAATATATCTTTGGATAATTAACCACAACAATGTAAAGCAGGTGCAAGCAGGCTTACCACTTGGTGTAGTGGTGATGGAGCAGATTCTTCAATTTAATTGAACCGGCCGCGGGACCAATCGTGCTACGGGGATAGTATTACTCTGTGGGGTAATGTCAAAAGGTTAGTGACAGCCCAACGCTCATCCAGCATTTTAAATTATGATCACAGGGGCTGGGTGTTAGTAATGATAGCATTGAGGTCTTTACGTGCTGTGGTTGCTTGAGGTAGAGAAGGGCAGGGAAATGACTAACTATGTCACCCGTGGCCCCGTGACAAATGTAACAACCATGATGACAAATGCCCCTCGTCTCAAATATGCTCTTAATGTGTATTGTACTGCGCATTTGAACTGCAGAGCGTTGTAACCCAATAAAGTTTGCACCAAGCATGGGTGCCGCCTTCCGTCGCCACTGTTGCATTAATGTGTTAATCCAAGGGTGTACTGTTAGCTGGGCCCACCATGTACTAAAGGCGTTTGATCTATGTAATAATACGGCTAAGTGCTAATAATGCGTGACGGCAACAGGGAGCTTTAAACAATAATGTTAGCACATGTTGCATTGCTGTACTAAATGTAATGCATGCTCTTAGCAGGGCCTGCCATGCGTGCACGGCGTCTAAATGTGATTAATATTTAACAATGCGCATACTGAAGTACAGGAGGCTTTAACTAACAGCAGCACAGGTTAGGAAATCAATATAAAAGAATGGCGAAAGATGTGTGCCGCCCCCTATTTTGCAAAGACTCCAGATCCTGTCAGCTGCAGCAATCGCTGCTCTGTCGCCCACTCCCAGGCCTGTTCAGGGGTGTAAAAAGAAATAGGTAAACGATTCAAAGATCACCTTGAGATGGGCCGGGAAAAGAACCATGTACTGTAGCTTGAGTGCATGGAGTTTCTACTTCACTTCCACAACAAGCGGTGATGCTGCTGGACTGCCCTGGTGTAGTCTAGAAAGATCAGGCTTTTGGCATTGAGATATCATAGGTCTTGGTGATTTTGGGCTTCTGGAGGATAGCATCGCAATCTCGATGTTTAAGGATATATGCTGTCACATAGCGAGGGGGGCACCAGGGGGAGGCCCTTTTAGCAAGGGCACAATGCGCCCTTTCCTTCACAAAACAACGGGACAGTTTATCCATCGGGACCCAGGCCCTGAACCATTCTTCTAGAAAGTTGTCCATCTTGGAGTCCTTGGCACCCTCCCGAAAGCCGATAAGGCGTAGTTTATTTCTCCTGGATCAATTCTCTGCGTCTTCCGCTCCTTCTTCCAGATTGGTTGGCATGTATATCAGTTTGGAGACCTGACATTTGAGGGTCACTGGCTCATCCTCCGTTGGTGAAATCCGGGTTTCAGTCTTTGTCACCCTCTCCGCTACTTTGCATACTTCTTGATGCAGGCTGGAGAGATAAATGCAGATGCTGACAATTTTGGATTCTTCTGCCTCCCTAGAATCCTAAATTGCATTAAAGGATTGCCTTCAAGTCTGTGGGGGGCTAGTGAGGCACGGCGGGGGGCACCCCCACAGTCCCTCTAGTGTCTGGTACCAAAGTAGTGTACTGGTCCATTTTGGTCTGGGAAATGCAGTTCAATTTCTGTTATAAATTGGCCTATTTACCTATTGACAGTTCAATCTAAGTATGATGAAAGGCCCCATGACACTTTTCACAAACGTTTAAATGCCCCTCTCATCCCTGCAGGAATTGGAGGTACTCCTATTGTGCCTAAGCATGACTCACATTCAGTACCACTCTATGGTGCACTTATACTATTACTCTGTTTTAGTGATACTCTATTTCCCAAACTTGGGAGAATTGAAGATGGAGTTGGCCATGAACTTATGTGGAGAAGCCACCAGCAGATGTTAGCAGCCAGCGCTAACTCCATGAGACCCCTTCCTAGCATTACAATACGCTTTAGCCCATTTTGCCATGCTTTGACATTACTGTGGGAACAAATAGCACATTCAGGCCCACCGCCGAGCACTTTCCTTTAACTGCACTTCCATATTCAAATTTCACTTGCTGACTGACATTGTTTCACATCTAACTCACCTTAGTACAGTAGCCAGAAAGATTTCAGCGGTCCGTCCAGTGACTGTGTCAACCTGCAGCATGTTCCCAAAGAAGGACAGCGAGGTCAGGGTGGGTAGGTCAGGGTGGGTAATGGCTCCAACCTATCCAGTGCTTTATAAAATCCAAGAGTAGCGGAAGGATGGCCAGCAAGAATGCCAGTGTCGCTAGGAATGTGGCAGAGGTCAGGAGGGAATTTTAAGGGTGATAAGAACAGCCCAATGGAATTATTGGGGAGAGAATGTGGTGTAACAAGCAGAGCTGCCGACTTTGGAGTTTGTGTCTCAGTGTCGGCTCAATTCTGATTCTGGGCAAATCACTTAATCTTACAGTGCCTACGAAAAATGAATGTGTACATATGTAATGTAACTCAAGGTCTTGTAAAGCGAATCAAGTTCACTCTAAAAACTGCAAAAAATGATTATTGATTACTGATTTTCTCTGACTCGCTACCAAAAGTTCATTGGTTTTTCTCTGTCCCCTCCTGTTTAGTGGGTTACCTACTCTCAGAAGAGAAAGGCATCCATAATACTGCCACTGCAAGATAGCACAGAATTCAAAAACTCTTCTTTGCAAAAGAGCAGAAGAAGAAAAAAAAGTGCCCGGCAACAGAATGGCACCACTTAAAAAATGAAAGTTATTGCTAAAGAAAAGAAAGAGAAGTAAAGCAGCCATTGCACCGCACTGCACAGAAAACTTAACTTCTACTAAGAGTGGTGAACCCCATCTAAATTCCGGAATCTTAATGCTTAGAGCCCAAACGTACTGATTGGAATGGATTTAGGCCACACGCATCCTCTGCTTGTACACAGACTCCTGCTTCTTTGTAACCATACCCTTTCACAACTCGTCATAGGGCTGGGTTGGGTCCATGAAGCTTCTTGACCCCCCAACCGCCCCCATGACAACTTGGAAATGTGTGGGGGGTGGGGGTGAGGCAGTGATAATCGGCATGCAATGCTGGTTCTCATGCTACCTGGGCTGCTTCAACAAGTGACGGTACTTGGGCATCATCTGGGAGTGGACCCAGAAGACCCCATAAGAAAGGCCAGGGCTGGAGTGAATGAAGCCCTTAGTCCTCCACGATGTCTGGCACATGCGCACTAGCATCAGTGTCATAGGAGAGTGGCTAGCTGGCTGCGAGGGTCAGCTTGCGACACTGCACTTGTAATGAAGCATTGGCTCTGCATGCAAGTTTCCCTGCTTTATGCGCCATGTGTATTGATAAATAATAATACACAACATGTAATGTGATTATTTAACTACCAATGCGGTGGGTGATAAATAAAGCAGCAAAATTAGTGGGGTGTAGCCCTGACGTCCAAAGCAGGAAACCGCAGCTGGACCAATTACTGTATAACCTAGTCTTTGAAGGCATGCTTTCCAATTCATTACCCTGTCTGTAAGACCACCAGAATTCCATTGGGGTAGTTCAGATCTGCCCTACCTTCTTGAGCCATCGTTAGTCATGTTAACTACAAATACCATTTCTTGCCATTGATCCAATTTCTTTTAGGGAATGGGTGACCACTACATTTCCCCTTTGATGACCAGCATGCCTCATCAGCCAGTTGCAAAGTCTGGCTTGATTGAGAACCACACTTTTGAAAATGTGAATGTTTAGTTGTAGGACCAATGAGAAATCAGTCTTATTTAGGGGGTTAATCCCATCGGCTGAAACACCACTCTTTCCCTTCACCAGGAACCCAATTATTCACACTAGACATTACAAGAAAGGTTAAGAGTACATGAACTCTCATTTACCTTTCTGTTAAGAGATGGTTTCTCAGCACTGCTGCTGCGGAAACCCTGAAATACCCAAAAGCAGGTTCACTTTCCTTACAATAACCTTTTTTTTCCACTTTATTATAAAAATACTTGATGCAAATTAAATAATTCCAGCCTTTCCATACTGCTGCAGCAGAGCGTCCACTATTTCAGTTTGAAATCATTTTCTTTTTGTTTTATTAAGCTTGCTACATTCAAAGAGTCGCGGGATGGTGAGGTGAAGAGATTTGAGGCTTTGCAGGAGAAGGCTGATCAACTGGAAACACTTGAAGAAAAGGTAACAAACATACACCCCTGTTGTTTGCTCTAGAAGCCTCTAATATGCAGTTTGTTAACAAATAATAAGTTGCATACATGGTTGTTTCGAGTGTGATGTGGTTGACATACAAAGCTTCTTTAGCCAAACTCCAGATATTTATTTTGACAAACTCAACATACAAGAGTGAATTCACTTCTTGCACCTCATCATTTATAGCTAGTGTTAGATCATGTCTCTTGCAATTGAAGATACATCAATTTCACTCCCTAGTTCAGATATTCCACATGCTCTCTGCACCAAAATGGCTTTTTGTTTTCAGATTGCTGGGGCAAATAAATATTTGTGTGTGCCTCAATTCTACTTTGTAGTTTAGAAAAATGCATTTAGGTGTGGTGGTCACTAGCAAGAGTCTAATTGGTTACCAACTCCTTTAAAATCTCAAATGGGTCAACTTCATGCGGAATGTAGCAATGCATATTTAATTCTAGCCTGCCCATGGGCTCAGGCACTGCTCCATCGTGTGCCAGGTAGGATACACTCCATATGCATTCTCCCCTCACACGTTGTCCCTTCTACAGAAATGAACCAAAAATACCTGTTGTAGCACTGAAAACAGACTGGATGGCTGGAAACGTGTGCAGCCCTTTTCTGTCTATGACCTGCCTTCCCAAAAATCTGTCTTAGCCCTCCCTCTTCATTTCCTTTTCTACCAATGAAGGAGTCTTTAAAATCTAGTCTTCTTTTCGTGAAGAAGACTCATGTCTGGTTGTTGCTCCCACATATCAATGCGCCTTGTTCTTCATGAGACGTGCTGAGTACTACTTGAAATCTCACTTGTGGTTTTAATTATGTGCAGCCTTTATAAATTATTTTTTGTTTCTTACCTTCACTTGCTGATTCTTAGCTTCTCTTGTTTATAATTCAAATCTCTATAAGCATCTGCTTCTCCGATGCAGTTTTAATTGTCCACTTCTGAATTGCAGAGTGGGCAGATTATCCTTGTTTCAAATTGCCGCTGCTCTTCTGGTCCTAAGAATCCCTAAATACCATTCTGGCTTGCTCTCCCAAGCCCATCATCACTGCAGATACATAAGCGGATATTTTTAAATCCCTTTGTATCGCCTTCAAAGCTCTTAATGGCATTGTCCCTGACTACCTGCAACAAAAATTTATTTGGTACCACCCTTCCAGAGCCTTGCGTTCCTCATTAGCATGCAGTGTCATGGTACCCAAAATCGGAAAAGTTAATTGGGGTGGCAGACATTTCATTTACTGTACAGCAAAAAGATGGAACTCCAAACCTTTCTCCCTTAAGGCCTGTACAAGCCTTTATGCTTTCCGAAAAGGCCTGAAAACTTGGCTTTTAAATCAGTAATCTCTTTTTGGAAATGGTTTCTCTGCTTGGCACTGTGCTCTTTTAAATTGTCTCCTCTATAGAAGCCTGCACCTCGGGCAGTAGTTGCACTTTATAAATAATTATTTCATTTCATTTTCATCTCAATTACTTCAAGTATATAACATGCCTTTTCAAATGAAAAAACAATTGTGAGTAAGACTGAGCTCCCCCTCTTGCAATGCACATATCTTTTTATATAAGTAAGGTCTTTAGTATGGGATTTGCCACTTGCTGTCTCTTCAGTATGCTGGGGACTGTCTTATGCAATAAGTGTTTTTTCATTGTACTATTGATTATCTCCATGAGGGAGACACCAGTTACTTCAAATCTACTTTTTTCCTTGGTGTTAAACCAATTTAGACCATACTTTCCTTAAAAGAATTGTTATGAGATGTGGGCCATAAGAGGGCAATGATTATTCAGAAAATACACCAGATTTTAATTCTCCCATGGGGCAAGCTGCTTTATGCTGTTTGGACCCCTGTACAACTTGTGAGACATTGAGCTTAGAAGATTAGATCAATATGGACTTCTTGCAGTGGTCCATGGACAGACTAACTTTTCAGAGTCCTTGGATCCATCCATTTAGTGCCTGAATAAAATTGTCTAGTTTGAAATACGAAGGCTATACCGATATAAATAGCCAAAGACTTGTTCACACATAAATCAAAAACAGTGTATGTCCATATTATGTACAAATGAACAAAAAAGGTCGCCACGAGTTTTCTTGTTTCTTTTAATGCTTATTTACATAAAGACCAGCCAGCCGACACGTGTTTCGTCAGAGAACAGTCAACTCTGACTCTTCAGGGCCATGTCGTAATAGACAGAATGAGTAATCCCTTTCCCCCCTATATTTCTATGATCCCTTTTTCTGACAATTGTTCCAAATCATACTTTCCCGTCCCCTATGATCACTGACCGTACACATCCCCCTTCATTGAGCCTAGTGGTTCCCAAGCCCCCCCCTCACAGATCCCTATATGCCCCCCCATTGGTGTTCTATTTTCTCCCATTTACGTGGGCAACCCCTACTCTCATATACTACCTCTTCTGCGGCACTGCACCAGTCAAGAACGGCCTTCCATTGACCCACCTTCGGGGGAAGTGTCCGACGTCCTGACGATGTTCCTTTTGGCCACCATGGCCTCCACTATCAGCCAAATTTTCTGGGTTCTAGGCCATGTCTGCTCCCCGTGACACATAGTATATGCCATCTGGCATCCAGCGGGATTGCCAGTCCCAGGACGTCTGACATTACTTGTATTACCTTTCCCCAATATTGTTGTATAGCTGGGCACTCACAAATACGGTGGAAAAGGGTACCTTTTTGGTCGCAGCCGCATAAGCATCTGTGTGTGTGTGCACCCTAACTTGTGCATAACTGTGCTTGCGGAGTATGATCTATGTAGGATCCGTAGTTGTATCAATCTAAATCTCGCTCTAACTGCTACTTCTCGAGGGCTGTGTATAGCCTCCGCCTAATCATCACCTTCCAATTGGCCAATATCTGCCTCCCAGGCTTTGCGCAACTTTTTCAGGGGTCCAGATGAATTATTAATGATCTTCCTATATGTGAATGATAGTGCTTTTTCTGGGATTGCATCTAATAGGAGTCTATCCTCCAGCGGGCTATACTCAGGAATTCGTTCCCTTCTCCTATATGTCTACAAAGCGCATGCCCCAGCTTCATGTACTTATATCTTTCTGAGTCTGCTAATTGATACTCTTTCTGTAGATCTTCGAATGACATTAGAAATCACCCCTTTTTGCAAGGTTACCCCCCACTTTTTGCCTGATATCTCATGCACTTTTTGCCTGATATCTGATGCACTTTGAGTGTGCCCTGAGTCCCTGCCTATCGGGTTCCCAGGGCCTCTGTTTTTTTGCAGAACTGTACCTTTGTTTTCACAATCTGCACACCTCTGGCTCACTGCAAGTCCCTTTTAAAAGGTACCAGTGGTACCAACGGCCTTGTGAGCATTGAGGGTCTCTAAGGGCTGCAGCATATATGTGCCACCCTCAGAGGCCCCTTCACCAAACACAAAACAACCATTGCAGACTTTGTGCTTTGGTGCAGACAAAACTTCAGAGTCGACATGGCACACATTTTGCCTTGCCCACCAACCACTGCCTGTGGCGTAGGTAAGTCACCATTCTAGCAGGCCACACAGCTCTTAGGCAGAGGGCAGTGTACCACATGTGAGGGCACAGCAGCATGAGCATTCTGTCCCTACTGTGTCTGTGCCATTCACAGACTTTGAAAGTGCAGTGGAGCCATATGGAGTACATGGGCTGAGTGTTTGCCATTATGAATGCCACACCTCCGTCATGGCTGTACGGAATGCTAGGGAGTTTGGTATCAAACTCCTCAGGATAATAAACCCACACTGATGCCAGTATTGGATTTATTACAAAATGCACTCAGAGGGCATCTTAGAGATGCCCCCTGGAAAAAGTCCAACTCCCTTGTGTCCAGTTGACTTGTCTTCACCAGCCTGCCACACACAGACCTGTTTCTGACCCCCCTGAGGTGGGAGACCTTGTGCTCTTGTGTGTCAGGGACAAAGTCGTCTGCTTGGGGTGGAGGTGCTTCACACGTATCCCCAAGCAAGAACAGCATTCAGGGCGGTGAGCCTCAAAGAGTTCCTGCCCTTTGATATGCTCGCCAGGGCCTCTCCAGATAGTGGAGATGCCTGGGTCCATGACCAGGCCCCACTTTAGGGGGCAAGGTCGGCGGGAAAATTAGTAGTTAGGAGAGGTGTGTCCCCTCTATGCCAGGGCCATCCCCAAGGTGCCCTGGACCGAAGATACCCCCTCCTGAGGAAATCCTCCTTCTTGAATGGAAGAATGCAACCCAATCAGGTTATGGGGGTGCCGACACTCTAAGGGTTTTAATCACCCTAAAGGTATGTAGCCCATTGGCTAACATCTGCATATTCCTGTAACACCCCTAAATTCGATATTTAGGCGCACCCCAGAGCTATGATCCTTAGATACCTGCAACCTAAGAAGACGGATGAAGAGGATGCCGTGCAGCAAAGCATGAAAACACCTTCTGCCTTGGCCCCAGCCCTACGGGCCTGCTTCCTGCTTCTTGAGCCTGCGTGAAAACCAACGCTTGTTCGTGGCCAGCGACTTCAAAGAACACCAGGAAGACTGCCACTCTTCAAAAAAGACCAGATCCCCGAGGACATCGTCCCTGTCCAGAAAACTCCAACACCGAGGATTCCAGATCCAGGTGGATCCGCGACCCCTGCCCCCTCTGCACCCGATGGCCACGACCTGAGTTTGAGTGGCTCACCTGTCCAGCGAAATCTCCCCGGCGACCCTGACCTCGTCTCAATCAGTGGCTGACCTCTCCTGGACGCCACAAATTTGCCTGCAGCCTCTACACGAAGGGTCCCCCTTACTGCGACCAGCTTCAACCCACAAGATCCAACACCAAAAGATACCACTGCATCCATCCTTAGCCCTCTGGCCTAGGGGAGCTCTACTAATGGTGCCTCGACCTCCCTTAGCCCTACAACTTACCTGCCCAGCCAGTGCTCACCTTTACCATACCCCCTGGTCCAAGCCTGCAGCCTCTTTGTTCGACTAACGGCCTCCATTGAAACTCATTGGGCACCCAACGCTGATTTTGCACCCTGCACCCGGCCGCCCCTGTGCCACTGGTGGTGTAGCTTTGGTGCTGCTTTGTGGCCCCCCCAGTGATGATATCTTCTGGGGTATGTGCCCTGAAAACACGGGTACTTATCTGCAAACCAAGCCTCTTAGAGGTGCCCCCAGCCTCCATTGATTTGCATCGGGCTCAGTGAACTCTGGACTCGGCCGTTCCAGTGCCGCTGGTGGTGCAGTACCTTCCTGAAACAGAACCTTGCCCAGTGTTGGTCAAAACTCTGGGAGACTGATATTGTAAGTCGAATACTCAATGGCTAACGCATTACATTGTGTTCCTCCCATAGGATTGCATTGCATTTACAAAACCTATTGCGTACAAAAGTCTATTTGTTTCTATTACAAAGTTCTACTGCTCAAATCTATTCTATAAAAGTAATTCCCATACAGTAAAGCATTCACTACTACCTTACCAAACAGATCTTACTGTACTTGAAAAGTATTATTACTGTTGAAGCTATTACTGACCTGCAACTGAGTTCAGTTTGGTTCTAGAAATAAAATAAGAAAACAATAACTTTTTATACAAATCAATTGGTCTGGATTCAGTCTTTGAGTGTGTGCTATTATTTCTTGCCTGAGTGTGTACAACCATGCTTAACACTACCCTCTGATAAGCCTAACTGCTTGACCACACTACCACTCATAGATCTTTTGGTATATTTTACTTGAGCCTCTGTAAGCCTTTGGGGAGTCACTGGACTCTGTGCACACTATACCTTACTTGTAGTATATACAGAGCCAGCTTCCTACATGGTTGAACCTTTCTAACAAGTTCATCACATTGTAATTTGAGTGAAACAGTCTTAGAGATACAGCACATATCATCTGCGTACCCAGAGATTATATGTTTAGTGCTCAAGGTTCCCACTTCATTGTCAACCCCATATTGCTTAAAATAGCATGCCCATGGTTCCATAGTATGATCTTTCTGGTGGATACTTCTAACTGCAGATTCCTCGCCTTGTGAATATCATCAGGTGAGAGAAGTTAGCCAGAAGATTTTTACAACATAATCCAGAGTGCTGGTAGGTAGCCCCCTGCATGCTGACATTAGTTCCTTTCTTTCTGCACCTTCGTACAGAGATCTGAAGCTACCTCCCAAATTCTTTCTTGTCAATTGAAAAGTTTGTCTCAAAATTATTGTTTTCCAGTGGTAAGGGAATATGTCCCCTCATAGGACTACAGGGTTTAAGCCTTTTAGGGACAGATCCTCACTAGGTGTGTCTTCGCTTTTTGGGTTCAGGGCATGACAATAAGTCGTGTGATGAGTATGCCTTTATGACTTAGAAGGCGATCCGGGATGTGAACCCAAGCTGTACGTTTCCGGACACCAAAAGAAGTTGCTTAACTCCTGCTCAAAGTCTAGGGCTTGGCCCGTGTTCTGCTACAGGTCATAGTCGCCGTCCAATTCCTTTGGTGAGTCGATATCAAGGAGGAAGAACAAGAGGGTCAAATGTGACGCACCTACTTTTTTGTCTGAGAAGTTTCAAGGATGTCAAGGTACCGGTCAGTCTTGCTCCCATTAGCATTTTAAGGAATTGGTTCAGCTGCTTTTGCTCCCCAAAGTTCCAGGACCGTTGGAGATGCCACAACAAGTTGAGATTGTCTTGAGAAGCCATGTTGCAAAACTTTGACACCCATCTGTTTCCCTGTGGTGCTTTTATGGGTCCCACAGATTCAGGGAGGCTGCTAGCCGGATTACTGCCAGCGATTCTGTCCTCTGCACCTTCTGTGCCTATTGAGCCTGTTTGGGGTTAAGTTCTGACTCTGGAGCAGATTATAGATCCAGTGCAGAAATCCACCCCAGTTCATGCCACGTCGACTCCATATTCAACTCCACCAAAGCCGGAGGAGGACGCCATTCCTAGTGTTGTGCCTTATTTCAAAGTGAATTCTCTCAACCTGGACTGGGATCGCATCTCCGATCGTTCCAATGCGCCCAGTCCTAATGTAGTGTAGTTCCTATATTCCCAATAGGCTCTGCACATTGGAATAATATATCCTATAGATTTGACGTAGGACTTAGGTCGATTAGGTCTGTTTTGAATATATTGGACTTAATTGGGAGTGCCAGCTAGCTCAGAGGTCACTAGAAACGTTCTCGAATAAACAAGAAGGGATTAGTTTCTGACAACCGCATAAATATGACAACTTTGTTTCCTCAAGAATAAAATGTATCTTCAGAGTCGTGGAAACAATAGATCAATATTTTACTCAGTCAATTGTGCATGCTTCGTTTCATCAGTGGTGCAGAGAAAATAGAGAGACAAGAGTTTTAAGTAAAAGGATTGTTGGACCCGGCCTCATGGCGTGGTCCTACCCCTCCCGCATGGCGGGCCCCAGACAACATCAGCCCTCCTCCGGACCTCGGGCGGCCCCTTCTGCCCGACCCTGCACGCCCCAACACCACAGATCCGGCTACCATCCCGGATCCCCATCATCGGCCTGACCCCAGAGTAGGCCCATCACGACCGAAGCACGAGGCCGTGCCCGACTCCATCTTGGGCCCACCACGTCACGACCACGTGGCCTCGGCCCAAGCCTCGGCCCCAGCGAAGCCCAGACATCGAGGCACCAAGATCCACCCAGGTGGTCGAGTGGCCACTCGACAGATCCCGGAGGGAGAGGAGTTCGATGGCCCTCCAGCCGTCCCCGGACGCCTGGTATCGATCGCCCTCCGGCCTCCCTGGGCGCTGGCTCCACCCCCCTGCTGGGTGTCTGGACACCATCATCCCGGCCCCTCTGGCCCCCAGGCGCGAGGGTCCGGACATCAAAGGACCTCCGTCCTATATCTGGGCCAGCCCCGGAGTAGGACGCCAGTTGTATCCTGGACTGGAAGCCCTGCTGACGCTGTCACGGCCGACACCAGACAAACTCATCCTTCCTGTAACCTGAACCATCTGAGAGCCGGCTGGCGCTGCCGCGGCCTACCTTGCTGAACCATCTGAGAGCCTGCTGGCGCTGCCGCGGCCTACCTGGCTGAACCATCTGAGAGCCTGCTGGCGCTGCCGCGGCCTACCTTGCTGAACCATCTGAGAGCCTGCTGGCGCTGGCGCTGCCGCGGCCTACCTTGCTGAACCATCTGAGAGCCTGCTGGCGCTGCCGCGGCCTACCTTGCTGAATCATCTGAGAGCCTGCTGGCGCTGCCGCGGCCTACCTCGCTGAACCATCCTGTTAGCCTGCTGGCGCTGCCGCGGCTCGAACCTCTCGGAACCCCCCAGCTCGAGGATTGAGAGCTGTGCGTAGGGTATCCCTTCCTCCACCCAGAGTAAGACTGTCCCGCTACCTTACCCTCCTTGTCCGAGACTTTACGGATCCCTCGATCCAGCTGTATATACTGCCAAGAACCCTCCACCGTTATTACTTATAAAAGCTTGAGAACTTGACCTCCTGTGTGGTGTCCGTTTGTAGTGTTGTGATTACTCTGCTGTACGATCCTAGGAGGGGCCCTCAGTCAGGAGGCCTCTCGGCAACGCTCGGCTACTTCTCGACAGAGGGGTTGACCTAGGGGTGGTCAGTCAGACATCCTCTGCCTCCCCCGGGTCGCCTTTCTAACATTGGTGGCAGCGGTGGGATCCGAGCCCACGCAGATCGTACAGAGAGTGATTCACTCGCTACCCAGAAAAACCCACTGCGACCATGAGCACAGAATTCCAGAAGGAGAAAATGGAAGACTACAGTCACAAGGAGCTGAAGCAATTCTGCAAAGATCTAGGCATCGCTACCACTGGCTTAAGCACCAAAGAAGATTTCAAATCGGCCCTGCAGGCCTGGGTGGACGCCGGTGAGGCACCACCTCCGAGTGAAGATAACCCGGGCCCGGACGGAGGCCCGGAGGCTCAGCTGAACCCAGCGGGAGAGAGACCCGCAAACCCAAACACGGGCCTCTCCCACGAAGACGCCCGAGAACGAGAGAAGAACCGGCTCCACGAGCTGGAGCTTGCGCGACTCAGACAAGAAGGAGAGATCCAACTGGCAGAAAGGAAGCTAGCCCTCGAGCAGCTACGGCTAGAAGGAGACCTAGAAGAAAAGCGACCTCGAGGAGAAGAAACTCCTGCTCGAGCACGAGCGCGTCCTCAAAGAACTAGAATTTAAAGCCAAGGCAAACGAGACTGCCACCTCCGGGGGTAAGACCTCACCTCCCCCGGTAGACACAAAGGTGCACATACCCAAGGATGTCGTCAAAGAGTACTATAAGAACGACGACATCCAGCAGTGGTTCAAAGCTTACGAGGTCGCCATGGCCGCCCATCGAGTACCCCTCAGGGACTGGGGTGCCGGCCTGTGGGGGAAGTTTATCAACGAAGGAAGAGACGCCCTGCTGGAGCTCCCTGATACCGAGAGGACCTCGTACGAGCACATGAAGACCGCCCTCCTCACTCGCTACGGACTCACCCCCGAGATGTACCGGCAGCGATTCCGAGACTGTAAAAAAATCCCCGGTACCACATGGGTGGAATACGTGAACTATTACAGTCGAGCCTTCGAGGGGTGGACTCGGGGCTGCCAGGTCACCACCTACCAGCAGTTAGTCGACCTCATTCTATGGGAACACCTGTCCAATAACTGTTTCGTCGAACTCCGGCAGCATCTCCTCGACAGCAAATTGACTGAGCCCCGAAAACTCGCTGTCGAGGCAGACCGATGGGCAAGCACCCGAGTTCCCCGGAACACGATGGGAGATTACGGCCGGGGGTCCCCGGGGAACCACCGACCACGAGGTGGCGGAGTAGGCCAGAGCCGGGGTCGAGACGCCCCCCAGGGGTCATCCCCTACCTCCACGTCGCCAACCCTGGGCCGGAGAGGGGCCCCCCCAGCCAGGCCGGGGCCCCGCCCGAACGTTACGTGCCACAGATGCCAGCGACAGGGTCATTATGCGAATGACCCCCTCTGCCCGATGAACCAGCGACCCGGCACCACCGGGCCCCCAGCCCGCCAGATCGCGGCAGCTGCCCTAGGTGAAGAAAGAGGTGAGGAAGAGGACAACGACCACGAGCAGGCCGAGTGGGAGCCCGCCGCCATGACCTTAGCCTGCCTGGGTACTCACGACATGATCCCCCGAGGGCCGATCCCCGGCAACACCCAGAAGTACCGCCAGTGGGTCACCATCAATGGTCGCCGGACCGAAGCCCTCCGTGACACTGGGGCCAGCGTGACAGCGGTCCGCTGCCATCTGGTGACCCCGGAACAGATCCTTCCTAACGTCCTGTGCCCAGTCCGATCCGCAGATAACTCCGAAACTATGTGTCAGATGGCCCGCATCCCCTTCGAGTGGGGGGGAGTGTCGGGCGTGCTGAAAGTGACTGTCCGCGACGATGCCCCCGTGGACTGCCTCCTTGGGAACGACCTGGAAAGTTCCCCATGGGCTGGCGTCGAACGAAGAGAGCACCTGGGGATGCTAGGCCTTCCCGAGTGGGTCTGTGCGACCACCCGCTCCATGTCCGCCCGAGCCTCCGCCCCGGCGGTGGAGGCTCCAACAGAGGAGCCAGAATGGCCCGCACCTCCACCACCCGTCGTCCCCGAGGACGCCGACACCGAGCCCGGCCCCCAAGGGCCCGACCAAGAAGGTCTCACCGAGCTCAACCACCTCCCGGAACTCGCTCAATGGCGCCAAGAAGGTGGCCCCACCCGCGAACAGTTCCGGCAGGAACAGAAAATCTGCCCCTCCCTCGAGGGGATGCGACAGCAAGCCGCTACGCAAGCCGCTGGAGACCCCGCGGGGTCCCACTGGGTCTACTGGGACAACAACCTCCTTTACAGTGAGCAGAAGATTGCCGAGCTAGGGGCCGGCCGGGTGCTGGTTGTACCCCTCCGGTTCAGAGACTTCCTCCTGAACTTAGCACATGATGTGCCCCTCGCCGGGCACCTGGGGCAGGACAAAACTTACAGCCGCCTGGTGACCCATTTCTACTGGCCAAAAATGCGCACTGATGTACAGAACCACTGCAGGACCTGCCCGACCTGTCAAGCCAGCGGGAAGAGCGGGGGGAAAGTCAAAGCCCCGCTCCAGCCGTTCCCTGTGGTAACCACCCCCTTCGAGCGAGTGGGAATAGACATCGTAGGGCCCCTGGACCCTCGCACCTCGCAGGGGCACCGCTTCATCCTCGTCCTGGTGGACCATGCCACCCGCTATCCTGAGGCCATCCCCCTCCGAACCATCACGGCCCCCGTGGTGGGCCGAGCCCTCATGAGCATCTTCTCCCGAGTCGGCTTCCCCCGAGAAGTCGTGAGTGATCGGGGGTCCAACTTCATCTCGAAGCATATGCGGTCCCTATGGCAACAGTGCGGGGTCGCATATAAGTTCACCACCCCGTATCATCCCCAGGGAAATGGACTAGTGGAACGCTTTAACAGGACACTGAAGGGAATGATCAAGGGCCTAGAAGAGCCCCTCCGGCGCAAATGGGATGTCCTGCTGCCCTGCCTCCTGTTCGCCTACCGAGAGGTACCCCAGAAATCCCTGGGGTTCAGCCCGTTCGAACTCTTGTACGGACACCCGGTTCGAGGCCCCCTTAGCCTGGTCAAGGAAGGCTGGGAGACAGCAGTTCGAGATGCCCCACCGGATGTCTACCGGTACCTCCTGACACTCCGCAACCAGACTCGGAAGTTCAGGGAACTTGCCGAGGCCAACCTGGAGGCCAGTCAGGAGGAAATGAAACGCTGGTATGACCAGAACGCCTCGTCCATCGAGTTCGAGCCGGGCCAGCAAGTCTGGGTCATGTCCCCGGTTCAACCGTGTGCCCTCCAGGACAAATGGACGGGGCCCTTCAAGGTGGTGGAGCGCAAGAGCCCCGTCACCTACCTGGTAGACATGGAGTCCCCCCGGAACCCCCTCCGGGTTCTACACGCTAACCGGCTCAAGCCGCACTTTACACGCACTGAACTGAGTCTGCTGCTGGCGACCGATGACGGAGCTGAAGACGACTCCGAGCCACTACCAGATCTCCTCAGCACCACCGAGAAAGACGGCTCCTTCGAAGGGGTCCGGCTCTCCTCTACCCTGACCCCAGAGCAGCAACAAGACTGCCGGAAGCTGCTGGGATCTGTTTTCCCTCACGCCGGGGGTCACCCGGTGGTGTGTCCACGATGTGGACACCGGAGACAGCCCCCCTGTGAAACAACGAGCTTTTCGAGTGCCCGACCGGGTTCGGGCCTGCATCCAATCCGAGGTGGCCAAGATGTTGGCCCTGGGGGTAGTCGAACCCTCTAACAGTCCCTGGGCCAGTCCCGTTGTTCTGGTCCCGAAAGCCGCTTCCCCCGGAACAGCGCCCGAGCTCCGGTTCTGTGTTGACTACCGAGGACTGAATGCAGTCACCAGGACCGACGCACATCCCATCCCCAGGGCGGATGAACTGATCGATCGCCTAGGGGCCGCCAGATACCTCAGCACCTTCGATCTCACGGCGGGGTATTGGCAGATCGGCCTTACCCCTGGCGCACAAGAGCGATCGGCCTTCTCGACGCCAGATGGCCACTATCACTTCAAAGTGATGCCCTTCGGCATGAAAAATGCGCCGGCCACCTTCCAGAGACTAGTGAACCAGGTGCTGGCCGGACTAGAGGAATACAGCGCCGCCTACCTAGATGACATTGCGGTGTACAGCCTTCACTGGGATGCGCACCTGTCCCACCTCTGGGAAGTCCTGACGGCCCTCCGGCGGGCCGGACTGACAATCAAAGCCAGCAAATGCCAGATAGGCCAAGGGTCCGTGACCTACCTAGGACACCAAGTGGGGAGCGGTCAAGTAGCTCCCCTCCAACCAAAGGTAGACGCCATCCGGGCCTGGGAGCCCCCGGTCACCCAGACCGCCGTCCGAGCCTTCCTGGGGCTCACCGGATACTATCTGCGATTTATAAAAGACTACGGGAGCATTGTGGGGCCCCTCACCGAACTGACCTCAAAGAGATTACCCCAGAAGGTGCACTGGACCCCTGCGTGCCAGACAGCATTTGAGACTTTAAAGACTGCCATGTGCACCGCCCCTGTGCTCCAGGCCCCCGACTACAGCAGAGAGTTCGTAGTCCAAACCGACGCCTCGGAGCACGGCATCGGGGCGGTCCTGTCACAAGTTAACCCCGAAGGAATCGACCTGCCTGTGGCCTTCATCAGCCGACGCCTCCTGGCAAGAGAACAGCGGTGGAGCACCATCGAGAGGGAAGCCTTTGCCGTGGTGTGGGCACTCAAGAAGCTCCGGCCTTACCTCTTCGGCACCCACTTCCGAGTCCAGACCGACCACCAGCCCCTGCGTTGGTTGATGCAGATGCGGGGAGAAAACCCGAAACTGCTGCGCTGGTCCATCTCTCTACAGGGGATGGATTTCACTGTGGAGCATCGCCCCGGCAACGACCACGCCAATGCCGACGGCCTGTCCAGATTCTTCCGCCTCGGCGAGGAGAATCCCCAAGAAAGTGGGTGACTCTCCCCTGCCTTCAGCTGGGGGGACGCGTGTTGGACCCGGCCTCATGGCGTGGTCCTACCCCTCCCGCATGGCGGGCCCCGGACAACATCAGCCCTCCTCCGGACCTCGGGCGGCCCCTTCTGCCCGACCCTGCACGCCCCAACACCACAGATCCGGCTACCATCCCGGATCCCCATCATCGGCCTGACCCCAGCGTAGGCCCATCACGACCGAAGCACGAGGCCGTGCCCGACTCCATCTTGGGCCCACCACGTCACGACCACGTGGCCTCGGCCCAAGCCTCGGCCCCAGCGAAGCCCAGACATCGAGGCACCAAGATCCACCCAGGTGGTCGAGTGGCCACTCGACAGATCCCGGAGGGAGAGGAGTTCGATGGCCCTCCAGCCGTCCCCGGACGCCTGGTATCGATCGCCCTCCGGCCTCCCTGGGCGCTGGCTCCACCCCCCTGCTGGGTGTCTGGACACCATCATCCCGGCCCCTCTGGCCCCCAGGCGCGAGGGTCCGGACATCAAAGGACCTCCGTCCTATATCTGGGCCAGCCCCGGAGTAGGACGCCAGTTGTATCCTGGACTGGAAGCCCTGCTGACGCTGTCACGGCCGACACCAGACAAACTCATCCTTCCTGTAACCTGAACCATCTGAGAGCCTGCTGGCGCTGCCGCGGCCTACCTTGCTGAACCATCTGAGAGCCGGCTGGCGCTGCCGCGGCCTACCTTGCTGAACCATCTGAGAGCCTGCTGGCGCTGCCGCGGCCTACCTGGCTGAACCATCTGAGAGCCTGCTGGCGCTGCCGCGGCCTACCTTGCTGAACCATCTGAGAGCCTGCTGGCGCTGCCGCGGCCTACCTTGCTGAATCATCTGAAAACCTGCTGGCGCTGCCGCGGCCTACCTCGCTGAACCATCCTGTTAGCCTGCTGGCGCTGCCGCGGCTCGAACCTCTCGGAACCCCCCAGCTCGAGGATTGAGAGCTGTGCGTAGGGTATCCCTTCCTCCACCCAGAGTAAGACTGTCCCGCTACCTTACCCTCCTTGTCCGAGACTTTACGGATCCCTCGATCCAGCTGTATATACTGCCAAGAACCCTCCACCGTTATTACTTATAAAAGCTTGAGAACTTGACCTCCTGTGTGGTGTCCGTTTGTAGTGTTGTGATTACTCTGCTGTACGATCCTAGGAGGGGCCCTCAGTCAGGAGGCCTCTCGGCAACGCTCGGCTACTTCTCGACAGAGGGGTTGACCTAGGGGTGGTCAGTCAGACATCCTCTGCCTCCCCCGGGTCGCCTTTCTAACAAGGATTTATTGAACAGTCTTCTTTCTCATGCAAGTAAAGTGCACTGCTACAATCTTAATACTGGCTATAAAGTATAATGCGTACAGCGAGAAGAGTATTATAAAATAATACTGTAAAAGCATTTAATGGTTTCTAAACCATAGATAAATACATACATAAATAACAAAGGCTAAAAGTACTCAACTAGTGCTTCTAAAATACACCTACCCGATGTACCTAACCTAAGTCTAGTACGAGGGAAGAAGTAAGTGAGGTGTAGCATAGGTTTCGTTTTTCTTTGCCAAGAATCTAACCAAGATTTCTCTTAGGGTCTAATCAACTCCGTACCTTAGTTTAGAATGAAGGAGGTCTGGTATCTCTGTCTCTGGACTTGATTTCCCAACACCCTGCGAGGGGAGCTTGGAAACACTGGAGCTGGATTCTCAGCGAGAGAAAGGACAGCTCCTCGATCAGTGCGTCAGCTGGAGGGTCCGCTTCCTTCGGCACTTGCTCTAGCAAGCTGCGTCGGGCAAGTAGATAGTCGAGCTGCTCCGAACCACTGTGTCTTTGCTAGGGCAAGTGTAGGCATATTTATACCTGGAAGGTGCCTAGTTTGAAGTAAAGTCAGGCATAATAACTTCATCAAAGAACCCCAAGGGAATGGTAGTTCTTTGAAAACTCCTTGAATTCTTGGACAAATCCATATTCAAGCAAGGGGATGTCCCTGACCACTTAAGCCGAGTTTCCCAAGAAATCGTTGTGGCTTTTTGGAATGAGTGGAAGTAGCCATGCCTGTATTTGGACTGCATTTGTTATGTCTAAATATGGTTATGATTTCTATGCCTATATAAGGACAATGTATATTGTACCTATATAAGGGCATGAATCTGGAAATTTCGCTCAGATCCTTAAACGCCATACAACACTAATTCATTTTGACTCTGACGAAACACTAGCATTACCTTGGAGCCGCCCTCCAGCACTTCAATAACTTTTTGACGAAATTGAGGAAAAGCACACCTTTTGATGTAATCAATCCACAAAAAAGTCCAAAAAGCAATTCTGTCTTTTTTTGGATTAAAGATTTCTAAAAAAAATAGCCAACGTGTTTCATTCTTTCAGACTACTGAACATCTTCAGGGTGAGAAGAATAAATGTATTCGTCACATCAGTTCAAACTACGGATACAATCACTCCATGTTTATTTGTTTTTAACCGCATCGCTGCTAGAGCTATTCCCCTGCTGTGCTGGACAGCAATAAAAACAGGTGTGGTCATGACGAGCTCAGCTCGTCATGAGCACAGGAGCACTGTACTGCATGACGAGCTGAGCTCGTCATGAGCATGGAAGGGGTTAAATGCAGTCACATGATAAAGAAGCCACATACATTCCACGTACGAGATGCCGGTCACAAAACTGTAGCAGCTATGCAACCCTCCCCCCCCACCTTCTCTCCAATTCTTATGCTTTCTTGTGCAATATGCACATTAAAAGCTCCTTGCCAAGGCAAAAAATGAGGACAAGAGGGGACATCCTTGTATGGGGCCTCTCTGTGTGGGTCATTGAGCTGAAATTACCATCCCAATTTTGACTGTAGCCAGTGGGCAGGCATACAACTACCAAATCCACAGGAGCAATATCGGGCCAATCCAATTTTGTTTCATTGAGCACTATTAAAGGTTATTTGTAGCCTTTTTCGGCCTTTTTGTGTTTGCCAGACAAGCCGTCCTTGTTTAAGTCACCTGTTGTAATGAGAGTTTTTTTTAAGGCTTAACTCGTATACCCCTCGCAAAGCTTTTGTAATGCCACCATATCTTAATTTAGCCCTCGCGTTTCTCAAGTGCACCTCCTTCGAGCCGCTGCACAGCTGCTCTTTACGTCTCTTTACTCTGAAGACTGTCTTTCTCATCATGAGAACTTCAGCTTATCGCATGAATGAACTTCAGACTCTGTCAGTACAACCTCCCTAGACCACCTTTTTCCAGACACACTGGTGCTGAGGACTAGAGCAACCTTTCTGCTGAAGGTTGTGACTCTTTTTGCAGCGACTGCCACTATTTACTGGCCTCCTCCTCCTTCCCCCTGCCCCGCCACCTAATAAGCCTTGACTTGCCGATCTAAGCAATCTCGTAAGCTGTTATTGGCTGAATTTGACGTACATATAGGGGGTTTGCTGCTTGGTTGGGGTCTTATGAGTCAAGCAGCATAGTTTCCTGACAGGTAGCCAGTGAAGGTCTTTCAAGTTAGGACAGGCAAGAAGGAAGGTTACAAATTAGTCGAGCCGCCGTATTATGCACCTCATGGAGCTTGGCCAGCAGTGAATAATTTGCTGTCACTAGTAGTGCATTCCCTTAATCCAAGCGACTTGTAATCCGTGCTTGGACTATGGCTGTTCTTGATGTGGAGGGGAGCCTTGGAAATACTTTCCTAAGTAACGCATAGTGGCAAAGCAGGTGCCACATGTTGCGCTGACTTGGTCTTTCATAGAAAGTGTCCAATCCATTTTGACGCCAAGATTTTTACCTCCTGTTTTGGGCAACCGGCAGGGCCTAATTCAGAAGTTCACTAGTCCGTGGACCAAGAGTCCTGAGCCCTTCCAAACAGTACTATCTTGGTTTTTTCACAGTTCAATTGGAGGCAGTTGTTGGTCATAAACCGTGGTTTCGCCATATCTGGATCCTGCCCAAAGGAGATGACTAATTGGGTGTCATGGGCATAGGACACTATCTCGAACACACAAGATCTGACAATCTGCAGGAGCGTGGGTGGCTATATAGACATTGAATAATGTCGGGCTCAGGGAAGAAATATCTTTTCACGAAGCACTACTGCCTCGGCAGCTAGGTTTCTCAGGAAGGGCATTTCACCTGTTAGGTCCTCCAGGACTCTTTGATCTGATCTATCCCACAGGCCCTCCACCTTCAGAGGTACTTCTTTGACATCCATTCAGTAGGTGAGTAATCTGTGGCTAGAAGTATTAATCAAAAGAATAAGGGCCTGGTTTAGATCTTGGCAGACAGGTTACCTTGTCAAAGCGGTGACGGATATCCCGTCTGCCAAAATATAAATCCCATTATATCCTATTGGATTATTATTTTAGCGGATGGGATATCCATCACCATTGTAATGGAGTAACTTGTCTGCCAAGATCTAAATCAGGCCCTAAGTTTCTTACTTTCGGTATTACTCTTTTTGGTGGATACTCTCTATAACCGCCCTCCCCTCCTCCTTATTTGGATTGGTTAATTTTTTCCATCTAAAAAGGTTCCAATCTAGAGATCTCCACAATGGCCGGTCTTCTTGTTTGTTGGGCTTATCTGAGGGCACAAATAAAGTCAAGAAAGAAACTGACAAAAGCACGCAGGGCTGTGACCGCATGGGGTCCCGTCTGGGGATATTTACACGGTGAGGAATCTGCGGTTAAATAGAGTACCACCAGAAATAACTTTTCCAAAGGTAACACATGTTCAACTGGACCGGGGTAAGGTGGCAACTTTGTCTGGTACCTCTGAACATCCCACATCAGAGGGTATACGTGTCCCGTTTTAACCCTGTTGAGCATGGCTAATGAGGAAAACAATTCTGTCCATTTTAATATTTGTGGGTCAGATTTAATGTTTTCTAAGACCATTTATAGATCTGGCAATCCAAGGAAATTGAACTTCTTTGCAATATGTAATGACTACATACAGAATGTCAGTGTTTGATGGGGTGCACATCATAAAATGGAAGAAGACTCATAAATTGGGTGCAGTATTACAACCAGAAACACATCTATTTTGATCCTTAGACACAAGGTCACCACATGTAGTATTCTTTTTTGAGATTAGGTTGAATAATCTACATTCAATAGATATAGTAATGGTCTATTAAATTGTGTTGCTAGTCTATTCTTTCCTTGATTGGGGTTCACTACTCTAATTGCTTCCTTTTACCATGCTCACTTCAATAATATTAGGGTAATACCTAGTAGATCCCATTCCCCAAAAAGGAAATACTCTTTTTTTTTTCAGAGAGAAAGGAAAGCTGGCAGATACGTCTTTGCCCTTCTTTAGTGAGTTATACTCTATTAGATGGGGATTGTTAGGAGCCAGACACGCCTGTCGGAGAATCTCTTATCTGCAGATGATGAAGGATTGTGCTCTGCCCTTGTTCCACAAAACAGTACACACTGGCTTATATTTTACTATTATATGGTTATTTATTTTACAGGTCCTATCTATAAAGCCTGTGTCAAATTTATCAATATTATAAACAACTCAACAGATAATATGTAGCTAAATGCAAATGTTTGATCATCTCCAATCATGATTCATCCCTCATCTCTACCCTGTTATTATATTTACTACCCAACGTGTGTAATTATTTTCAGCTATCTAATTTATATGACTTTTAATTTACAAAATCTGAATTATGCCAGGCAATGTATAGTATACCTACATACCTTATACTATCATTGGGTCAACATTTGGAATTCAGTTCTTCAGCATCTTCCCTCAGCAACCAGTCCATCCATCTAATTTTACATCTGCGTCAGCACCTTATATACGTTTATCACCAGTGAATAAGGGGGGTCACTCGTGTCAGCTCCTGCTTTGCTACCAAATTGCAAAAAACACAGTTGATGGACAGAATGTAGAACAATGTCATACATTCACTACCAAATTGGGCAGACATCCCCTTTGTTGAAGCACAAGGACAATACGGAAACTAATGTAACTTATCCTTTATAAAGCACTTATGTGTAAGGTCATCTTCCGCATTTAGAACAAATGCCCCAGAGAAGCTGAAAATGTTCCTTCTCTGTCTTGTTAGTGTGAACATCGTCAGAAAACATGAGGTTTCTACACTGGAAACATAGTTACCTAGCACACATTTGTTAGTACTACCATACTATCAACCCACTTTTCTTGACCCTATGATACATTCTCCAGTAGTAAATGCAACCTTGCAATTAAGCATGTCTGCTGCATGTAACATGCATTACTACTATATGAAAGCCTGATATACACACAGTTATCGTATGACAATGGCATCCCAGAGGCCATTGTAAAGATGGCTACCAAAGGGAGAATTGGGTCCCAACTTTGTCCTAAAGCTCCACTTGCAGATCTTCCTTAATTCCCTGAACAGAAACGGGCTGTACTAATAGATCAGACTTTTCTTATGTCAAGTTGAGCATAACTTTCTTTTGCTAGTCACTGAAAATACTATCGATTTCCTATTTGGAATGGGCATGCCTGTTCTATTTTTTTCAGTTTGGATGTAATAGATTGCGAGCCCATCAATGATGCCATCAGTCATAGGTGTAGTTTATGTACAATTCGTATTTGGAAGAATCAGGATATTATACCCTTCAAACATCATACAGTTTTAAATGTGACAGCCATTCACACATTGTAGTTGCATTCAGTGCTCTTCTAGTTGTGAGTATGGGTGTAAATGATCCTTCCACGTTCAATTAATTGACACAATGAAAGTCACAACCCTGTCATACACAAATGAGTACCCTGTGGGCATCGGCAGAGTAATCGGTCAGATGCCTCTCGGGCAGGAAGGCTACATCTGTGATGACAATGTTTTTAAGCTTTCCAAGTTACGAATATTTTCCTTTTGAGTATCTCCGCACCCCTATTGTTGAGTAAAAGCGCTCGGAGAGACACGATTTTGCCAAGGTGTCCTTGTGAGACTGCATTAGGTTGGCTTTGTTTGTAGCCATCCCTTGTATCCTCTCCTATAATTTTATTCATGAATAATTTGTTTTTCCCGCCTGCCACTTTTGGGTATTTTGGTGTGCCCAGCCACGCTCCCCTAACCTATCATCCAGACTAGGTGAGGTTTAACTTGTACTTCATGTGTGTCAGTGGTGTAAATGTGCCTCCCATGACCAAGTTTCGGAACTACAAGGTTCAAACCCAGCCAGTTACAACAACAAAAGTAACTGTGAAAAGCAAAATAAAAGTAATCTGCCTTTTATTTTAATACATTATCAGTATAACACATCACCCGCTAAAAGTGAGGTAAAAGAGGTGCTACATAGCAGGCAGTGCTCATATCAAGTCCCCCGATGGCAGATTCTGAAGTATGTGTGTTAGTGTAGCTATGAATGTTGAAAAAACATTTTCAAGTGTGCGAAAGGGTGGATGAAGATGGCAGAAGGTAAGGGCCTACCCAGATCTACCGCCAATGATCACCTGTCCATGTGTTGAAGTTATTGACACGGTTCAACAGAACAAACTAATCCACACAGTCTCTCATATGCCATCTTGATGTTTCTCTTTTAACCCTTGTACGTGCCAAACTCTAGTCTCCTTAGATCATTGAAATAGTGTCTGTACTTTGGAGTCACCACATCTGTGTCATCACCAGTCGTGGATACTACATCATCTGTCTCACTGGATTTCGGCATTGAACCCGTACCCTTCAGTGCCTCTGCGGTTGCAGCTGCTGACGTTTAGTCTTTTATTGTGGATAGGAGTTGGCCTAACGGCTAGGGCGCTCGACCTCGGACCTGGGGATCTGGGTTCGAGTCTCGGTAACGACGCCAAAACCTCCTGTGATTCTGGGCAAATCACTTAATCTCCGCGTGCCTAAAATGAAAGTGTGTCCTCATGTAACGTAACTGGAAAATATGTAAAGCGCTCTGATACCCGATTCGGTTCGGGTCTAGTTCGCGCTATATAAAACTCTGCCAAAAAAAATAAATCTGCCAAGGTTGTGGGTTTCCAGTTCTTCTGTTATATCTTCTGAATTTTGGAGATCCTGATGTGTTCAGTGTTTGAGTTTGTGGAGTGTCCTCTTTGCATTTTCCATGTTATTCCAGTCATTCCCAAACTTCTTAGGTATCTATGAAAATTGGAGACATTGAGTTTGATTCTCATTTACCTTGTAATTCTGTATCTACTCCCTGGCATCCCTTAAAGTACTCCTTGATTGCTCAAGTTTGGTAGCACTGTAGAGTCAAGTGCCTCTAAGAGGTAATTTGGTTACCCATTTGGAGTGTCATAGTATTGATATCCCTGTAACATCAGTGGTAAACAATAGTACCTTCACAGGCTAGTGCCCAATAACATCTGATTGCCCCTGAACTCCAAGAAAAGGCATGTGTCATAGAAATTAGTTATGAATCTTGGAATGGGATAGTCGAACGCAGCATAGTTTTGCAAAGCTTTTTGTTTTTAAGATCATGCTTGGCTATAACGGCATGGTTAAGAAGAGGGTGGGGTAGATGATGTAAAAGTAAGGACACATTCATCGTTCTAGTGACAGATTGCCCCTGAACTCCAAGAAAAGGCATGTGTCATAGAAATTAGTTATGAATCTTGGAATGGGATAGTCGAACGCAGCATTGTTTTGCAAAGCTTTTTGTTTTTAAGATCATGCTTGGCTATAACGGCATGGTTAAGAAGAGGGTGGGGTAGATGATGTAAAAGTAAGGACACATTCATCGTTCTAGTGACATTGACAGCCCATCACCCTGTCCTATCCCTCCTTTTTTGCGACCGTCATGCCTTTTTCCCATACCTTCTTCTTTTCACATCAAAGAGGACTGAAGGCGTTTATTTGTCGTCAGTAGAAGTATGAACCCACAACTAAAATGTGCAAGAACCTAGCAGGAAGCCTCAAGCTTTTCAAAGGAATTATGACTGGAAAACAGAGTAACAACAAGTTTGACGAGGGGGCACACAGTATAATCTGTGTGAACAAAAATGTGATTTATGGGTGAGCTACACATGTGTACCTGTGGACAGGCTTCAAAAGTGGTTCTTAACCTTAGGCCTTCTTTGGACCCCACTGAATCTCTGCTGGAAGCCTGGGACCCCGAATGAGCAATTCCTATGATTTGAACCTCAAAACAATACACACAAATGCAGAAACAAGGATACACCAAACAAATTCACAAATTATGGAATATTTTATTTAACTCTCAAACCAAAAATATGGTAAAATTAACATTTTAATGGGAAGGTTGGAGCTTTTCAAAATTTAGTTTTATCTCTAAAAGATAAGTGATATTATAGACTTTAGCATCAATGTGTCCTTTTATTGCTCCTATTGCAGTCTCTTTTTGTTGACACATATTGGTGCTTCAGTTGAGAACACAAATTGTCCATAGTAGCTTCAGTTTGCTGTACTTAGGCTGAGCTCCTCCCACAAATCAAGATAAGAAAACAACTTAATATTTCAGAGGTTTCAACACTTTCAATTTCGCTTTTTATGCATATATACTTTTTTCATCTGCTCTTATTATTTAATGTTCCAAACCACCGCAAACGCCATGAGTAGGTGTTGTGGACCCGCAAGTGTCCACAGACCATAGGTTAAGAATCACCGGGCTACAAGATTGACTTTATATGGACGTGGAGGAGTGAAGAGGGGGAGTACATTTTATGAACCGATAGGTAAACTCTGGCATAATCATGCAGTTTCCCTGCTGGTGGCTGCTAAAATATTGTAGTAAACTGAATGCATGATTAGGAATTTGGTCTACTATCTCTATCTTATGGGACACCAACATATGGGATGATCAGTAGAAGGCTACCATAATACAGAAGAAAAGAAGAATCCCCTAACTGCTTGTGATTCTACTATTACCTCAGATTTTGCCTTACTTCAGAAAAGTCTGGTCGACCCTGATGGTAATCCACAGTAAATAAATTTGACTTAGTTGAAGCCAAAATAACCTTCATGAAAGTAAGTTGGAGGTTCTCCCATCTAGTGTCGCTTGCTAATAAAGAAGCAGGTCAGATATACAAAGCAGCGTCCATGGCTTTACCTAGGCTCAAGCCAAGAGCATGGTTTGCACACTGATAAGGAGTTCACTATCAGAGGCTAAAACTGGCCACCTTGTGGATAAATCTATGGCAGGAAATCTAAGAGCCCTATGCTTTGAACCAGCAGGGGACGAAGACCTGAAAACACTATGGGGGGGCTTTGGTAAGTTTGAACTTTCAGATGGATGGTGCAAACACCTCCCCAACGCCTCCCCCTACTAACCCACCTCCTCCCTCTCAAGAGATAATGTGGCCAGAACTTTGGTGATCTACCAAGTGTCCAGAAAGTACTGAAAAAATATTAGCCCAATATTTGCAACCTTACAGTGATTCTTTAGGCTGCTACTTTTAAGAGTTAAATCCACTATCATGGGGAAATTGTCACCTTATTTCCTGATCTGTGCCACAGGATATCGCTGAGAAGAAGGTTTTTACTATATGTGACTAAAAGGAGTAACAGAATAATTTCTGTAAGCACTCAAAAGCATTCTACAAGCAAGGGGACAAACATTAACTTTTAGTTATCTGTTTTTTTTCTTAACAGTTTTGAAAGTTGCTGTAGCCCCTGGCATGTTTCAAAAATTAGTTAAAGGAAGGGAAGAGAGGGGTGTGCATATATTTGAAGGAATTTAATATCAAAGATGAATGTATCCACAATGGTTAAGTCCCCCTCACCCAGAAGGCACCCTGTCTGTGTCTCTTAGAATGGGATTGCCATTGAGGTCGATCAAGGTGGGTTTAATGAATTACAGAAGGTTCTATATGCCAGACTCCAAATTACAGTCTTCTGCACAGCCTATTCAGCATTGACAAGTGCCTTGCATCAGGTGTCAAACTAACAGATTTTAGTGCTGGTGTCCACAATACTGCATTAATATGTATATGTCGTAGAACTGAAGCGTTCCCAACCAGCTGAATTACGTTGTTGGGCAGCATTAGCGATTACGCTGGCCACAGTTCTTGGAGAGTGATGCAGTATCACTTGTTTTACTATATCACTTTGTTTTAGTGAATCCAGCCAAGTGACTGATCAAATTAACTCCCTGCATTGGTGCCATTTGGACGAATATCATTGCCCAAACAAAAGCCGAGCTTCCGTGTACCATATGTGCCACAGTGAGTGTTTTTGTCAAACAATCTGGACCCGACAGACTCTCCCGTAGCCCTGCATGGATCTGGGTGGCGGCACCTCGCCCGTTGCACTTTTTCTGGCAAGGCGCCTTTTACACTGTGACCATATAGGGTCTAATTGGCAAGAGACAGACTGACACAGGTGGGCAGCTTTGTTTTCATTGTCGTGCCAACCACTACCTGCCTGAGTGGTGCCTTTTAGTCCACTTCCCACCTCCATTGTGAAGATGTTGGGATTTGGTCACCCTAAAGACTGTGTGGCATGGTAACTCTGATTGTTGTAACCAGCATATCAAACAGTATAATACTGGTAAGGTAAATCAGATGGTCACTTGTGCAGTCCGTCTGAACTCTCAAATGTTCTGGTTCCATGCGTAACTCATCCAATCACATTTTTTTCTTTGTATTTGGGATTTGTATTCCTATTTTTAACTGATTAGAAAAATCAGAATTACTAATTCTACAATGCAAAGGAAACACAGATTAGATGAGAATCTCATGCGTGGCAGGTCAAGGAAACTTGGAAGCTTTGTCGTTAACAGTGTTAATGTGCCTCCTGCATTGCATGGCCTGTGCAACATATATGTTTGTCTGTTTACCATAGTTGCCCACTTAAAGGGGAGATTTGAAAGTACACATTTAGGAAGACAATACAGATCTCTGTTTAAGCCTACAGGAGGCATCAGCTATTACCCTGTTATGAGAGTTTTGGATTTCAATAGGTTACAGTAGGTTTGTCCTTGCTAATAATTCTTATGGTTAGTAATCTCCTATTTCAGGTGCTTTGCAGCAGTTTCAAGATCTTTTTAAAACTTCACATTGCTGAAAGGGGTGTAATTTCTGATTGTAATCTCTCTCATTGGCCTAAATTGCTGGGGTTTACTCAAGAGAAAGTGTCACTTTAAGTGGCACACATTTGGTCGCTGAATGTCACTCATAAGTATTCTGAAACTATGAGGATGTCACACATTAGCAATCTGAAAACTTGGCACCTGTGCCTCTACATCTGTCCCAGGTAAACAATTGTGAACCTTGTGCCTAGATCTGTCACACTGAATTAGCCGTCGTAGCCAACAAGTCCTGCACATTGTCATCTCCAATGGTTCCCTGTGCACAGACATACTAAAGTCAAAATCCCCTCTGTGTATTCCACAGTGCATACTAGGGCCTGGGCTCAGGAGTTTAGGTGAATAAATGTCGTTTACACATGCCGACTATGCAATCTAGTCATCTAATGAGGGACTGATGAGGGTGAATATACTCCCCAAAGTAAAGATAGGTGGTTTGACTTTGAGTTCACGCTGTCCATTTTTGGAGTTCTCTCTCTCTGCCTTCACCAGCACAGTGGTAGCCAGGCATTCAGAAGCTGTCTAAAGACTTGATTGTTATTGTATTAGGTTCTCTTTTCTTGTAGGTTTAGTCAGTAGCGTGCCACCTGACAGCGAAAGAAAAGTACTTGATCAATACTAAAATCATAAGATAAGTAATATAAATAGGTACATGATTAAAAAGGACTTGTGAATTTGGAACACTGGCTCACCACTGTCCTAGTCTGTGTGAAATATTGTCTTCTAACAATTTGAGAAAACATTTATAACACAAATTGCGGTGTCACTGCGAAATGCCTAAAAGAAAATTGACAAGGCAACAACAAGTGAGGGCCATTGTTAAAGACATGAAGTATGTCTGCTTGCTGTTAGTGTAGTCGGGGAAAACATAACTTACGTTGATATGCCCAGTGGGATGTAGTGTGGGCAGGAAGCAGAGTTGCAGAGACTGTTAGAGAGGCACAGCTGTGCTGGCACTTTATCTTGCCTACTCTTTTTACTGTTATTGTGGGCGATATGGCTCTCTTGCTGTATTATATATTTTACCTACCACATATAAAGAGGGGAGGGTTGTGGTGAGTAAGATTTACAGACCAGGACTATATTGTAAGTTGAACTGTTAAATATGAAAACGTCATTTTGCACTGGTGCCTGTTTTAACTTAAAAAAACATATCAATGGTATGATATCAGGCCTCTAATCTGTGGTGCTCCTTTACACAGTATGCTGCTCTACAAACTCGCACGGCTGCCATGAAGGAACAATATGAAGGCCAAGTGAAGGAACTGGAGAAGAAGGCGTCCTCCATTGATGCGAAGACGGAGGGGAATGTGTCTCAGTCGCATGATACAACAGGAGAGGTAGGGCCTGTATTCTTTGAAGTAGATTTTACAATGACTATTTTCCATTGGCACAAAACCTTTAGAAGTTGAAAGCAGCTGTGCCTCTCCGTGGCCCAGGTACATGAGGTTACTGCAGTTAAAAATGCACACATTTCTCGTTGCAAAGAGATCTTTCCTTACTAAGTTACACAGGTGTAGATATGTTGGTTCCAGAGTGGTAGCACATTTAAGAACATGATTTTGTTTTCTACTGCGTGTGTTATCCAACCTTTAAACAGTTTTTCTCTTATCCAAGTAAGCAATGTCCATGGTAGGCCTTGTGTTCCCTAGAGAAACGCTTTAAAATTCAAAGATAGTACAAAATGTGTACAAATTCCTTTGTTAGCTTCTTACATCCTGTGGTGGCAATTTAGTATCTTGTGTTTCAGGATGGAAATATACCTGCCTCAGGGTGTGCTGTCTTTTTGGCTCTTTTAAGAGCATAGTATCTTTTAGTCCCTGCTCCTCAGCTGTTTCAGCTGTTTCATCGGATTTGGAGGATTCACTCTGTCAGATTTATTCTATATAAAACTGTCTAAATTTCTCATTCTACTCTATTGTCAGTTTTAGAATGCGGCAAGATTGATAAATACTGACCTCCAAGGTTTTGTTTGGCTTCTTTCTGGCACGGCAAATGCAGGGATGAAAAATACACCAATAAATGAAAATGCAAGACATAATGGAAAATGTGGTCATTCTGGAGTCAAATATTTAAAGCATGATACAACAACAAATACTTTGCTATGGATATTAAACAGAAGACACATGTATTTTATAGTAACAGGGAGCTAGATTCCTTCCCACAGGAGTTGATGTTTCTTTGCTTTGCTTCTGTAGGCCAACATTCATCCTTGGACAAGCCATCATCTGCAGTAAGAGGTGTATGTGTCTTCACAAACTTATTAGGCATGTGATTCTTATAATGCAGTCTCTCAGCACAGTTGACCAGGAACTCTCTGCTTTTACCTTCATTTATGCTTTGGGTTCATAATCCTGGATATCCTAGATATTCGTGGTTGTTCGGGGTAGAGAATCTTTCATTCAATTGAAAATAGTGCAGCTCGAACGTCAAGGAGCAGCACAGCACTTTTCAAAGAATATGTTTCTCATTGCTTCTCAAGGATGAACTGCTGTGCACAGTACTGTGTGGTACGTGTTTAAAACCACAATATCTGATAGAGAAATCTAGCCACAGATTCCTTACCTTTGAATTTCCCCTGGCTTCAGACTGGATCCAGAAGATTTTTCTTGAGCAGTACCCCTGAGATTTGGTAGGTGGCGTTGGTCAGCTACACTTGGCTGCTCTGAAAGTGACGTCTGCGTCCCCTATTTAGGTGTCACCTCAGCACGCGGATGTCAGTTGTTTTCTTTCCTTGACAGCCAGCACTGATCCCATAAAAGAGCTACCGCTCCAGTCAGTTGTTGACAGGATTTTTGCTACATTTTGTCATTATTTTTGGTGTGTCAAGGTTGGCATTGAGAGACAGGTTTTAAACTCTCTGGCGCCTGTCACTGGGCCATGTCGGTGACAGATCCGCACCACGTGTATTTCTGGTGTTTGGATGGTGACCACCACTCCAAGTTGTGCTCTAACAGCTGGGCCACAGCACTGAAGGTTTTGATGGAGCGGTCCCTGAAGCTGCTAGCAGCCTGACAGGTGACTCTGTGGAAGTCACGGTCCTGCTCAAAAGGAAGGTCTTGGAATTGTTCTAGAAGTCCAGAGTCCTCTTCATCCCACTCAAGATCGTCTGGGCACTCAGGGAAGAGGTACAAGAAACACAAGAAGCGTGCTCCGACTTTTCCTCGTTCTTTAGCCGAGACAACAAAGGAACAGTGGCTACAGAGAATGAAGCTACATATGCAATGGTGGTGCAAAGGGCGGCTGAGGCCCTCGACCTTAGTTTGCCCTCTGTGGCAGTCAGGCTTAGTATCTTGACGGAGGTGTTGCAACCTAGAGTCTCCTCCTCTGAGCCCCTACTCCCTTTCAATGAAGCCCTCTCTGATGTCCTTCTGAGGACCTGGTCCAAACCCAACACAGGGCCTCCTGTGAATAGAACAATTGCCTGCCGCCACCGCCCCACCCCAGTGGACTCAAATTTCCTCACCCAACACCCTACCCCGTAGATCTTGGTGGTCCAAGACTCTACTTCCCATGGCGCGTTCCCTGTCGCCCCCCCAGACAGGAAATCAAATAGGCTGGACAGCTTGGGTAAGAAAATGTTTTCCTCCGCCAGTCCTGCATTGCAGTCAGGGAACCCTGCATGCTTATTGTGCTGCTATTCCCACACGCTGTGGAACACAGTTTCGCAATTGCTGCCATACGTCCTGGTGGAAGCCCCGGCCATTCTCTCCCAAGCAGTAGCATACAGAAGAGATTCAGTGAAGTTCACTATACGCTGTGGCTTGGACAAGGCTGACTCGCTGGGCAGAGCAGTTTCATTAATGGTGGCCCTCAGACACCAAGCCTGGCTGAGAACATCTGGCTTTTCCGGAAATGTCCAGGCTTCTCTCATAGACATGCCCTTCGATGACACCTGTCTCTACAAAGGCAAAGCTGACTCTGCGCTGGAGTGCTTTGAGGACTCACAGGCTACGGCCTAGTCCTTTGGCCACCCCACGTCCCCAGTTTGCCTTTTGCTCCTTTCGCGGCCACGAAAGGTGCTTTCAACCGTGCCAACCCTTTGCCAGCCATCAAGCGGCGCAAGTTTCCCAGCCCATTACATCGGCCAGGAGGTTGGGAGCTGCAGGCTTCATCATCCAAGCATCCCTTCATATATGTTTTTCCTGACAAACTGGAGCCTCCCACTAGTGCCTCGTTCCTGCCAAAAGTGGTAACACCATTTCATGTGTGCCATTCTCTCACCTTGTCCACTTTCTGCGCTCTTCCACATCCCTCTAAAGAAGAGGAGTGACTCCACCAGCTGGACTGAAAAAGAGCATTGTCGTTCTACCTTGACCGCAAAAGAGAGTTCCGGATGGACAATCAACTCTTCGTGGTCTATGTTGGTGCGAAGAAAGGTTGGGCGGTGCAGAAGCGGACCACCTCTTGATGGGTCATCCTCTGCATCAAGATCTGCTATGCACTGACCAAGAAGCAGCCTCCTGAAGGCTTGAGAACTCATTCCACCAGAGCTAAGGTGGCGCCCACTGCCGTTGCCCGTGGAGTTCTAGTCCCGGACATCTGTCAGACACCAACTTGGGTTCTCTGCATACGTTTACCAAGTATTGCTGCCTGGAGAGTCAGGTCTGCAGGGACTGCCACTTCGCCCATTCGGTCCTGCAGGACTTCTTAGTCTAAATTTGTCCACAGACCCTCCACCGGAGGGGGTGGGGGGTGGTATTGCTTGGGTATCTGCGCCTAGATGTCTCGATCAGATGAACAAGTTACTTACCTTCGGTAACTCCTAGTCTGGAAGCTAGCCACAGATTCCTTACCGACCCACCCATCTGCCCACTCTGTGGACAGATTTCTAGGGTTGGGGGATGAACTTACCCTCCTAGTTTGGACACACCAGTGTCAGTGCACTTCATGGTTTCGCGCTTCTGGCATGGCAAGTCATGAAAAGTAACTGACGTCGGCCCACCAAAGTGGCACCATACAGGTGATGTGGACGTCATTTCCTGTGCAGATTATGTAATGCGAAGCCGACCAACGACACCTACCAGCATGCATGGATACTGCTCATGAAAAATCTTCCCGATCCAGTCTGACGCCTGTGGAAATTTAAGGGGAAGGAATCTGCGTCTAAATATTGTTTGTATTACCTAAGTTAAGTAACTTGTTCCTAGATACCATAATTTAATGTGAATGTGTGGGTGGAGAAAGGAAATATATATCACCGTGTTTAAGCATTTTCACTTTTGTCAAGTCTCATTTTTTTCTGGAGGTCCCTTCTACTTGCTAGAATAGAGCCGGGGGAGCTTGGGGAAAGGAAGCAGAATATTGCAAGTGACTGATGTGCACGAAGAATAGTTCACTGGCGAAGTAACTGTATGATATGTGCAGAAAAAACAGACATACATTTTTGTTTTAAATTGCTTGTTCTCTGGTTTGAAACTGAGGGCTTTATAAACTGACAAGGCATGAAAATAAGTGGTTGTCCATCAAACTGTTTGTATTTAGACTGGCGACTGGCCAGTTGATTTTGAGGAGCTTACCTTAGGATGCTGGTTGGATGGTAGATTGTTAAGGTTCGGCTCAGGACAGAAGTCATTGTCACAGATGGGTTAGTGAGTCACCAATGTAATCTTGTATTAAATAATTCTTTGTTGTCAATGGATTGGGGAGATCGGTCTAAGCACTTTAAGCCTAAGACTAGCCATGCGTGCAGGTTTCGCATGTGCATGGATTTGTGCTGAGTTGTGGATGAGAGTATGATGTAAATCCCTGACATGACTGCTGCTAAAACTTTCCATGAACATGTGGAAAATTAGAAGGAGGGGTTCCCCAAAAGACACTTGAGTGAAAGAACCATCTTGTGGATGGTATTGACTTGCAATAGTAAGTCAGTGTTGAAGGTCACTCCTAAATGACAGACCAGATGATTGGGATTGTTGTGTTCGAGGGCAGGCAAGCACACAAATGCAACTGGTCCAGAGTTAAATAGCCCAAGAGCAGAGTCTTGGGTTTAGGTGCATGCATAGATAGAGCGTGCACCCGTAGTCTTCAAATTAGCAGAATCTGTACTGTTTGAACTTGTTTGTTGCACAGGAATACATTGTATACTTGGACTACTGACCAGACAGATGTGACTTCTAATCTTGGATTACTGAAAATATAAAGTAAAATTAAAGACAACTGTCCATTAAAAAATAAGCCTTAATTAAGTGTTGGAATTTAATTTTGTTAGGCACATGGTTCATAAAAGATGTATCTTTGCAAAGATACTCCAATTGGTCATGATTCACTCTTGTACGCATTCTAATCAGGAGATAATACACTCTACAAAAACTGTGATAAAGAACTTCTGGGCAAGCATGTGTTAAAATGGGGTTACTCAATGACATCCTGTGGTTATGCCCTAGGCTTGCAAAGTTCTAAAAGTGCATGCTCACAATTGTTGAGATAGTCAAAGGCACTGTATTAACACAATTTCTGCTTTGAGGTGATTCCCCTTAGGAGCTCTTCAGAGGTAGTCTACACTGTTAAATTCTAGAGTGACCAAGATGATATCACATATGCTACTAGCAGCGAAAAATGTATGCTGTCACTGGGTAACAATGACTTTTGACCCGGGGAGCTTAACACTGCAGGCTGAATGGTTGATACTGAGAATGGGAAGTGGAGACCCGTCATTACCTTCATACTCTGACACTTCAGAATAAAAAATGACATTGTTTAAAAATAGTGACTTTTTTCTTAACCTAGTTCTCCCAAACAGTGGAATAAATAATATGGTATAAATTCACCTAAGAGCAACTTATTCAACATTAGCGCTAAAGTAAATTTTAATTTGTAGTATTTAGTCAGCCCTTGATGTCATTTCTCTTTTCCATCTGCAGGTGAAGAAGATTATGAATGGGGTGTTTCAGTCTCTTCGAGGGGAGTTTGACTTGGAGGAGTCTTACAAAGGCAGAAGCATTCTTGGTGTGATCATGAACACCATCAAGGTATGATCGTTGGAGTGTTTCCTCCTCAGATAGCCAGCATCGACTCTCATATGGTCTTCCGGAAACAACTGAAGACGTGGCTGGTCTCTCTTTCCTGACTTCCCCCTTCATGAGAGATGCTTTTTTTTTATGAATAGCGTTGTAACGCCTAAGGCAGAGATCTTCAATCTGTGGCGCGCTACCTCCGGAGGACCATGGAGTCATGGAAAGGGGGACGCCTATTTCTCAGCCTCACTTCTGCCTGGAATTCAAAATGTTTGGTCTTTGTTTTGGAAAAAGACAACCGTCTCCTGATGGTTAATTCCAATAGTAAAAGTGCTTCAGCTGGAGTGTCACTCAGGGACTCTCTCGAGCTTTGAAACCGAAGCCGGGCAGACCGATAAACATGCCTTTCTGCCAGTTTGCTGCTTGCGAAACAAAAATGCAAATGAGTACGAGTTAATCTGCAAATGTGAAGGGTAATATGCAAATGTAAAGGATGCTTGGGAGCCAATTGATCGAATCACTTCAAGCTTTATGATGACAGATGTATTGTTTATGAGTGGTAGTTCAAAGAGTTAACAACTAAGCTGTGAAGTGTATGCTTTTAATTACCATTGTATTTACATAGCAGTTACTATCCCTGAAGAGGTGTTGAAGAGACAGTTATGTAAAAAGAATTACAGTACATACGGTCTGGGTATTACTAAAATCTATATTTTAGAAGCACCATTTTATTGTAAAACATTTTGCGCATTTTGTAGCAATCTATCTTATATGGTGTGTAATGCAAGTCTAAAATAATGACTTACATATTCACAGTGGTTTCTGTGACCTCGTAGCACTAAAAATACACAAAGTCACAATTCTCTTCTGCTGCAACCAAGATTTAATTATGTGGCTCTTCAGTTGCACACAGACATTTGCAGTACATTAACTAATAAAGGTTTCCTAATGTACTATACTGCATTTCCCATTGAGTAATAACTTTTCTTATTTATTTTTTAGGTAAGCTTCCCATTATTGAATATGTAGCAACCTGACGGTGAAAGACTGTCAGGTAGCTACATATACAATAATGGGGAAAAAAGTACAGAATATTTTGTTTTTAGCTACACCTTTGATCCCGACTCTCAATGCCTTCCAACACCCCCCTAACATGACTGAAATCAACAGCAAAATAATATAACCAGGAGTACATTTTTGCTAAAATAGAAGCGTATGTTTTAATAATGTTAAAAATAAAAGGCTTTTTTTTAAAAACAGCATGAAAGAACATTAAGGGACCACTTCTCCCCTGGAATAAAAGAAAGAATCCTACCTTACAGTTCATCATTAAGGACTGTAAATTGTATGTTTTAATTATGATGAAAGATGTTCTGCAACCTCCAGTTCTATGCCGCTGTAAAAGCCAAGCTATCAGCATCCAATGAAATATAGTATGGTTCTCCTCGGATGCCTTGTACTCAAGTTGCAGCCCTTGCATTACAGCCATTATACCCAGGGTCACTGGAATGATGCGATTGTGCGGCTGCAGCAATTTTAGCATATTTATAGATTTGCCGCATTAGCCACATAATCCATCATCTGCTGCATTGTCTGCTGATTTTAACAAAAAGAAATGTGTGTTACTCAAACGGTTCAAAAGTTACTAAAAGCAGCAACACATGTTGCCACAAAGTAGAAGGTCCTTTGCAATGCTGGACTGGTCACCTTTTTGTCGCTTATTGCTATATTTGGATGTTAAACTGGTACTAATGAGCTGCAACCACAGATTGACCTTTTCTCTGGAGAAAAACAGACACACCCATCACATCAGGTCAGAAAGGTCTTATCATCCAAATACGTTTTGTCAAATTGTTTTGCTTTTGAAAAAGAAAAAGAAAGTCTCATTGTGCATTTTAGGGTAATTTGTTTTGAAACTTTTTGTTTGAACTGTGTAGTTAGCCTCTGACACCAAACCACAGTCACCTACATACCTCTGGTTTGCTAAACACAGTTTAATATTATTTCCACACTCTAACAATGATTTGTAGTGGGAATTTGGGTGCGTTTATGCTTGCCGATGATGAGGAGTACCAGTTCAGTACAAGTTAGTAGAGCAGTTGTACTCTACAAATGGACTCATCCTTTTTGAATTAGTGCTTTGACAAAAAAAATTGTACTCTTAGAATAAAGTTAACTGGGATGTAACTGCATATTGATAACTTTAAAAAAAAATCCAGGATTCTGCATGCAAGTTACCATAGCATTTTTTCACTGATTAACATTGATGACAGTATTGCCTGAAAATTTCACAAGAATTTATTAGCTGTGCTTTTGTTTGTTTGTGCCAGGAACAGTTGATGTTGCTTGTGAATTTGTAATCTTGTCTATGCTTATCATTTCTCTTCTTGTTGTACAGACAGTGACGTTAGAGCTGCTTGATGTACAGCCTCCGAAAGCTCAACCAGAGACCAGCAGTAGCAGTGAAGATGAAGATGACGATGAAGAAGAGACGACGGTGCATATAACTGAAGAGAGTGAATTTAAAAGTTCACCACAAATGAAAGAAGTGGAATTCGGTCAGGAGAATCTGCCGCCTGGAAGTCCTGAGCAAAATGGTGGCAACAAGGAATCAAGGCACCCAATGGAAGTCACTTCCAGACCAAGTGAAGAGCAGGTCGAAGGTTCTCCTTGTACTGAACAATTACCAGTGGAAGCATCCACAGATGAGACAAACCTGAATCCTGAACCAATCCTGTTGGTACAGGATCAGTCCAGAGTGTTTCAACCAATACAGGTGTTACCCAAGGATGTCCCAGAATTGAGCCTTCCATCACCAGCCATTGATAGCAGACTACATCTACCTTCTGTAGATGAAGTTCCAGATTTGGTAGTATCTGTGCAAAGGGAAAATCAGTCCATACCACATATCAAAGATCCTTTAGAAAAAGCACATCTGAAGGATGTACTCGGCTTGATGGATACTAAGCAGATTGAAGAACCATCAGAGCAACCCTGTGCTGTGGACCAGCCTACCCTCATGCCGACTTCCGATTCCATGGAAGAGAAACATGGAGAAGCAGTTGTCACAAAAGATTTAACCAACCACAAGGAGGAGGAGGAGGAAGAACAGAAGGATCTGGATACAGGTGGCAAACTGGAAGTGCCTCCTCCTTTGGGCAGCGATGAGGATGACGAGTGTTCAGACATCACAGGTGGAAGCATCCCAGCTTCTTCAGATGGAATAAAGCACACAAAGACTGAGGCAAAAGTGAAACAGCAGATAGAGAATGAAGGCCCACAGAAAAAAAAATCCAGGTTGGTAATTGTATTTGTTTTCTATTAAACGGCTAGACAAAATAGAAAATGAATACTGCCTTTGTTTATGGCCCGTTGAATAGCACACTTTCTGCAACAGTATTTTTAGAGGAGAGTCTTTCTGCCATGCTGCCCCATCCTATTTTTCTTTCTTTGACTTTTGTTTGGTTTACAAAACATCTAATAGTGAAATGACGGGATATATTCTTGAGAAAAATATAAGGTGATTTTATTAAAATATTCTCCTTTCCTTGTGCTTTATATATTTTCCATACAATGATCACCTTTAAACTTCTGATTAGGCTAAAGCTTTCATGTTATAGGCAAAGTAAATGGCAAAAACTGAATGTTTAAAGTGTGTTTCGCTTATTAGTTTAGTTTTCAATACAAGATGATTAAAGGAAAACTTAAACCGAAGTTTTGAGTATTCTCCCACAATAACCATTTTGAACAAAAACATCAAATGTATTTTACAGCAAGTGTGGACAGTGGTGATCTAAATAGATTTTAAAAAACCCTTTAAAGGGGTAATTTTCAGGTCTTTATGGCAAATGATAAATATATGATCCTTTCAATTTCTTGTGTATATGAATGTCGCACAAAAAGAGAGCATTAACATGCCCTAGTGGTGTGTGCATTGGTCAACTTTTCTGTATACCTACCTACTGATGTCAACTTTGCCTTCAGACGGACAGGAGAGGCTGCAGCTCAGATAGTCTCCCTTTTCACTTTGTATTTCACAGGGGCACATGAGAGGAAGACACAGATGAGATAATTTGAGGTTACATGTAATGCATGTTTTAAAAGGAACCCCCCGCCCCATATCAGCTAGATGTTCTTATTTCTTTTTTAACGCTACATAACACATTCTAGGTTGTCAGAGCACTCTGAAATCTTAAAAAGACAGTGTAAGTTACAGGTCTATAAATATAATATCATTGATATTGGCATTCATTAGTTGTTAAAACTGATAGTTCCAGAGAGACATTATTGTAAGATATAAACATGGTGGGTCTAGAGAACACAATAGATGGGGTTGTCTAATAGGAGATTTTTTTAAGACCTTTTTCTCAACTTCTACGTGAATTCCCTGAGAAATCATGTTTTAGCGTGGCTGATTTTGTATACTTGGGTTGATTGAATTGAAGGTAGAACTTCCCCATTAGGTTCTCATTTTCCCCTTCAAAGGTGATATTGCTGGTGAGATGGGTTGGGGGTCTCCGGTTGTTTTGAGCTCTCTCTACCACTCCACTCTACAATACTTTACTCCAGCCTGTGCCTCTCAACTCTATGCCCCTCCACTCTGAGACTCAACGTTACTCCAATTTGTGCCAATAAACTCTACGACACTCTATTCCGACACTCTACTCCACTCCATTCTGACACTACTCCACTCTATACCACTATACACCAATGCACTTTACGCCACTTCACGGCACTTTACTCCACTCTATGATACACCATTCTAATCTACAACAGTATACACCACTCCATGACACTGTATGCCACTCTGACTCTCTACTGTACAACACTTTTTTCCATTCTTTGCTCCTCCACTCTACTCGACTCTTGGCCACTCTACTCTATGCCACTAACTTTTATCCATGCTAAATAGCAGCTGCGCTGGTGTACAACATGGCTAGAACACATTGGCAAATCCAATAGCTTATGCATAGGTGCAACCTATTGTCTTTGCCAATGTTTGTTTGATTTTATAATGGTAGGTTTTTTTTGTGAACTTCCAAGTATTTTTTTATGCAAGTTAAGATCTTAATATTCTACATATGTCTAACTTAACTTTAACCTTTGTTTTTTTCAGTAAATAAAAATTACTATATATAATGGGTAACCATGCCATGTAAAATGATCCAGTATGGCATTAAGAGGTTCTGATAACATGTCACCAGAACCCCGAGATATTTTATATTTTATGTATGATGTATTTTTTATTTCACACATTTATTCTGGGATAGTTTGCTTGATATAGGTGGTTTTGTTCGAAGAGGGAAATGTTTATTGAATATTTATTTATTTTATTTAGAAGTTTTCTATAGCGCTGCCCAGACCCGAGGGTATCGGAGCGCTTTACAGAGGAAGAGGAAAAGACAGGAATAAAACAATTCAACAAAATAGTCCTACAAGTGTCAGGATTAAAATAGTCTGGCGCCTGAGAGGCGACTTTGAGGTAGCGATGTGGCGGTAGTCAGAGTTTCAGGATGTGCTTGAGTTCGGGAATGCACGGTTGAGGTAGAGTGTTTTTAGTCGAGCCTTAAATTCTGGAAAGGAAGGGGTAGTTCTGATGTCCACAGGGATGGAGTTCCAGATTTTTGGAGCGTTGCCTGAAAAAGAGCGGGCTGCAGTTTTTTGTTTCCGTGTTTTCATTGGGATGAGTAGTAAGGAGTTTGAGCTTCTGAGACTTCTGGATTGACCAGCTTTCTTGAGTTAAGAGGCTAAGTATTCTGGTTTCCCTGTGTGTAAGGCTTTGTGTGTAAGGCAGGCTGTTCTGAAGCTAGCTCGCATTTCCACTGGTAGCCATTTAAGATCTCTGAGCGCGGGGGATATGTGGTCGAATTTCTTTGCACTGGAGACCATTCTGGCAGCTGCATTAAGAGTAGTTTTGAGTGTTGCTAGGTGGGATAGAGCTGTTCCGGATAGGGTTGTCATCCCATAGTCGAGTCTGGACAGCACCAGTGATTGGGTGGCTTGTTTGAGATCTTTCTGTGGAATGTGCGGTTTGATTTTGTTGAGGTGTTTCAGATTGAGGAAGGCGCTCTTAGCGGAGTTCTTGATGTGGTTCGTCATTGATAGTTTGTGGTCGAGGGTGATTCCCAGTGATTTCACCGAGTTGGTTAGGGTGAGGTTTCCGTTGAGGCTTTTACCCATTCAATGATTTGCGGGTTGCCCTCCTTGTTAGAGATGAGGAGGATCTCGGTTTTTCCTTGATTGAGTTTAAGGTGGCTCATTGCTAGCCAGTCTTGGACTTTTTTGAGAGTGTTGTTGAGCCTCAGAATTTCATTATAGGAGGAGGTTTCAATGTAGATCTGCATGTCGTCTGCATAGAGGTGGAAAGGGATGTTGGCTTTTTTCAGTATGGTGGTGAGGGGTACCATATATATGTTGAACAGTTGTGGAGAGAGAACAGATCCTTGTGGGACACCTCTGGTCACGGGGAGAGGGTCGGATGTGAAGGATTTGATTTTTACTCTTTGGAAGCGATTCTGAAAGAAGGCGGAGAACCATTGAAGGACCACATCGTTCGCACCTACTTGTTCTTTGAGGGCCTTGATGAGCAGCTTGTGGTCTACCGTGTCGAAGGCCGCTGACAGGTCTAGGAGGATGAGTAGGCAACAGTGGTCTGAGTCAAGTGAGTTGCGGATGTCATCCACTATGTTCAGGATTGCGGTTTCAGTGCTATAGCCTTTTCTGAAGCCTGATTGGTTATGGTCTAGAAGATTGATGTTGTCTATCTGGTTGTTTAGTTGATGTAGCACACATTTTTCTAGGATTTTGGCTAGGAAGGGCAGACTGGAGACTGGTCTAAAGTTGTTCAGGTCGTTCGTGTCTAGGCCTGGTTTCTTCAGAAGAGGTGTAACCTGGCCGACTTTGAGGCAGTCAGGGATGGTGCCAGTTTTTAAGGAGCTGTTGATGATTTCGCACCAGAGTGGAGCAAGGGTGAACTTCAGGTCTTTGGCCATTTGGGAGGGGATTGGATCAGGTTGTGTGATGAGGGTTTGGAGGATGAGATTAGATTGAGGATCTCGGCTTCGTGGATGTGGTCGAAGGAGGACCAAGCGGATGTGGTAGGATCGCTAGAGGTGGTTTCGGTTGTTATTAGGTCGAAATTGCCATGCGGATGGGCGTTGATGTCGAGAGATAGTTCGATCTTGGTGATTTTATCGTTAAAGAAGGTGGCAAAGCTGTCACATAGGGTTTTGGAGGGTTGGGGATGAATAGTAGATGGTTTGGATGTTTGTTTTTTGATGATATCAAAGAGTTCTCTTGGTCTGTTCTTAGCTTTGTCCAGTTCCTTGCAAAAGAAGTTTGCTTTTTCGTTATTGATGTGCTTCTTGTAATTTCTTTTTACTGCTCTGAGTTCCTCGCAGCGGCTGGAGGAGGGGTTCTTTCTCCATTGCCGTTCTGTGACTCTGAGATGTCTTCTTTCTTCGTTGATGTTCTTCTTAAACCAGGTTCTAGATGGGATGTTCCTAGGTATTTTCTGTCTTCGTGGAGCCAATTGATCTAGGATGTCGGACGTGGTAGTGTTGTAGTGTGAGTTGAGTTCAGTAGTGGAGAGGCCTTCCGAGGAGATTGGTAGGGAGGAGGCTATTCTTTCTTCTAGTACGGCTGTGTTGATCTGGGAAAGGTTCATGGACCATGTGGGGGGGATTGCAATGGGTGGTTGGCACAGGATCGGTTGCGTGGGGTGGAATAGGATTAGGTGATGGTCTGACCAATCTACCGGTAGGATGTGGTCTATATAGATTGCATCATGTTGGGCGATGATGGCGTCCAGGGTTGCCCCTTTGTTGTGGGTCTCTTTTGAGCAGTGTTGGGTAAGGTTGTTAGAATGTAGAAGTTCGTTTAGGGATTGTATTGTGGCACTGTTCTCATTGTTCCAGTGGAGGTTGAGATCGCCTAGAATGAGGCTGTTGGTCTCTTTGAGAGAGCAGTGGGCGATCAGGTCTGATAGTTGTTCAGTGAACATGGAGTTGTTACCAGGGGGATGATATAGTAAGTGGCATTGTAGTAGCTTGTTGTTGGTGGTCTTAATGTTGGTAGTAAGGCATTCGAAGGAGTTGTAGTTAAAGGTAGTGGTTTCGAACACTGATAAGTTGTTTTTGTGGATGATTGCCACTCCTCCGCCTTTTTGGACCTTCCTGTCTTTATTAATGACGGAGAAGCCTGGAGGGACGAGCGTGTCTAGGATAGGTGGGGAGGAGTCGTTTAGCCAGGTCTCGGTGATGAAGGCTACGTCTATGTTGTGGTTGAGGATAGATTCTGCTAGTTCTGTAGAGTGTTTTGTGACCGATCTGCAGTTTATGAGCATGCAGTTGGTCTGGGAGGAGTCTTTTTCTAGTGGTACGGTAGGGATGGTGATGCGGGAGGCTGGGGGTCTCGGAGGTTTTGGGAGGAGATGGTCATTTCTGAAACCGGTGATTACCTGGATGTTGGATTGGGAGGAGCGGGTGATGGGGGTTGTGTAAGAGGCGGCCAGCTCGAGCGCCTCTTTCGCGGGCATAGCTTTCTCCGCTCTGTTAGGTCTCCGGGCCTGGGACGAGGAAGGGGAGTGTGAGTTAGTTGGGAGTGATAATTTGGTAGTCCTGGGGTGAGTGGGGGTGTAGGAGAAGGTGGTGGGGTGGGTGTTAGGGGGAGTGTTACCGAGTGTCGAGAGGTTGGTGAGGATAAGATTCAGGCCTTGTATTATAATGTCAATTTGGTTTTCGACGCGTGTGAGGCGGCGGTGTGATCCCTCCTGAGTGGGGGGTTGTTGTTTTTGGAGATTGTCTCCTAGGTAGGGGGAGAGGGCAAATGGTTGTGATGGCTTTTGGCGTTAATTAGGCTGTCTGATTGGGTTGTGAGGTCAGATTGGGTTGTGGTCTGGGATTGAGGAGTGGGGGGAATTGGGGGGGGGGGTGGAGTGGGAATTGGGGATTGAGGGTCTTAAGTCTGGTCTTGCGGTCCGCAGGTGCTAGTAAGTGAAGTACTGTCCTGACTGTGGCATTTTGATTAGGTTCCAATCTGTTAGCAAAGACTTTGGAAGATGTAGCTATACAGAATTGCAGTAGTTCAAACAAGAAATAACAGGCACTTGAATGGCTGCATTTTATCAGACCACTGGAAGAAGCGAATGACCTTAGCAGCATTCTAAAGTAATAGTCAAAGGAGTTTAGCCTTTAAGAAAAGGGTTCATTTGATTGGTAATAACGTGGCGAATCTGTGTGACATTTTGCGTAAAAAGTATGCTCCTGATTAGGTCCTCTAAAGTTTGATGTAGATTGCAAAGGAGGAGCATTCCGTGTTGTATTTCTCATTCAAATTTCGATGAGAATATTTGCTTTTCGTTGGACTGATTTGCCCAAAACTAACGTCATAAGAAAGCATTTAGTTAGTTTCTTTGATAAGTTTAAATCCATTTAGCTTTTAGAAAAAAAGCCCAAAAGTCCACAAATATATTCTTGTCTAATCAGGAAAACCAAAGTACTCCAGGCCTAAGAACCTGCTGAGAATATTATGCTGTTTTGCATATTGGGTACTGGTCACAGGGTGTGACCTTCTGCAGAGCCCTTTGCCCAATTCCCTCGGCTTAATATCGACTGGATGTGGCCCAGGCTATTCCCAGCGAGTTTAGGCACAGTGTGTTACTGTAAGAAGTGCTCTGTCTCTGGAATCCCTACACTCCATGCCCATTGAGCGAATCTTACAGGTCTGCTCATCAGGGCCTGGTCACATGGTGTGGCCAGTGACCCTGCCCACAGTGCCTGCTTTTCACAGGACGTGACCTTTGGCCATACTGTATCCAGAACTCTACCCCCTCTGAAATGACTGGACCTTGGCTTCTGACAGCAGTGTTTTTGCTTCAGCTTTCTCAGAATTCTTATGGGGGTTTCAATTCACAATTAAGCTTTTGCCCACTTCAATGCCCCATAGCTACCTAAAACCTTGCCTAAGTAGTATACTACATTTTAAAATCGAAGTTAAGTGGATGTGTTATTTTTTAGATACTTCATGCTGGTAATACAGGCCAATGTCTCCTAATCAATCCCAAAAATGTTTCGCTAAAATTTCAAACATTTCCATTGTGTATCACTACTACCTGATAATTGGGAAAGACCTTTTACTACTAATAATTGCCTTTATTTGACAAATTTGCAGAATGCTTTACAAAAAATGGATTTAGCCACCATAAGATCTGTTTACTGATTTGTAAGCAGAAAGGTCAAAAGTGAAGAAGTTTGAGGGAGCTGGGAGGGCAAAGTTGTGCTTTTTATTGAGAAATGAAATACAAATACTTTCTTAGTTAGACTGCAAACACTAATGGACATAAATACACCACGCTAGGCGCAGCAAGTGGGATGTGATGCAACTTGAAATTAAAATGTAGCTTGATGTTAATTGGTCCATCATTTTTTTAATAATCTATACTAGAAATGGTTTGGCAACCTTCCTTAATAGAAGTAGGTCCCAGATCACATGTTTGATTTGGGGGAAGCAGAAAGTCTTTGGTGGACACAATGTTATGGTCATGGCCACTGGTTTGGGTTAAAGGCTCCAGACCTACTATGTGACCGCCGAGTGGCAGCAAGTCACTTATTGTTTCAACGAGAATTCTCTTCTGCCTCATATGCCCCTGGTATAAACCGCAATTTGTGATGGATATGCTGTGTTTACTCCCAGCGAGTATTGAAAATTTATGAAACTCTTTTGCATTATGTTCTTTAAGGATTTGAAAGCGTTAAGTTGCTGGATCTCCCTATGCCCCTATAGTCTGGTTCTCCACATTTTGGAAGTAATTAAGCTTTCAAACTGGGTGAAGGGGAGTAGGTTGTGGAGAGTAGGCAGACTAGCTTGGTAAGGATGGCGGATCTTCTTGAAAACTGCTTCAGTATATCAGTTGGAGGCATGTTGGGCCTCCATCTCCCAAGAATATTCGACCAACAGACTACACTTCCTTCTCACAAATGTGGGTGTGTCAATAGTTTTTTGTGTTTTAAGATCTACATACTATGTAAGAAGTTGTCTTTCACTGCACCCGTTATGACCAGGAAGAACTTCGTGATAGATATGGGCTTTGAGTTTACAGACCCTAAATTGAGAAATACCTGTGAGCATAGGCAATCTCCATTATTGTTCGTTTTAAAATGATTACATTCAGAGTTATTTCACCACAAGGCCGCGGTCTTACTTGCCTGTACAAGTGCATGAACCCTGTAGCTTACTTTCTGCACTTTCTTTGGACCTACTTGGTGGTGCAGTGGTTCGTGTGCAGGGTCTTGGATGGCTAACTTCTACCAAAGTGGTTGAGTGGCTAGGCACCCCGAAGCTGTCCTGTTGGACAATTACCTAAGAATCTGTGGTGGATTGTGTACGATCCATGAGTTGGCCTTGTTAATGGATAAACACTGGTTTTCTCTCTGGTTGGTGTGAAGTTTACCTTTCAGGTAAGATATTTGGGTTCAGGACCTTGCATTATGTAAACACCAAGAGGAGAATTGCAGAGAGCTTGCTTACCTGCAGCAACATCTCAAATACATTTGGCTAGATGATCCGGCATATTTAGTATGTCTCGAGGAAGCTGGGCAAGAGCTCAATTTAGTGACGCATAATTTTCAATATAGCCTTGAACACATAAAGAATTATTCTGTCAACTCATGTTCCTTTTTCTCCATCTGTTCACTTCCTCATACATTTCTTGCTTAAAACATAGTCTATAGATTGTAGAATTTTCAACTGCTGTCCATTACTTTGAACACTAAAGTTTTAAGATATGGGGTTGTGTGGGTTGGAGCAGCAAGATGGCAGTCGCACTCTGAGTGCTCCGGACCCCTCAGTCTTCCTCTCACATCCATTGCCATCAAACTGCTAAACTTCTGCCTTGGGCCTGCATCTCTACCCCGGGACTCCCCAGCTGCCAGATTTGACTTCAGAGAGGCAAGGCTACCCAGGTTACCTGCCATTTGTAAGTGAGTCGTAGCTCTCCCGGCATGCTGGTCCACAACACCTAATGGCTGCCCTTCTCATCTTCTCAAGGGGACCGCAATGCTTACGCCTCCAGCCATCCAGATGGACCAAGGTAGCCATTGGGTGACTCTGACCAGCCACTGCTTCCTAGGGCCCTCCCGCACCTGGGGCAGAGACTAACCCACAGCGTGACTGGGGTCCTGCGGCCTATATAGCCTCTCACGGGGCTGCGTAGCTCTGCACCGGCCTGAGTATAAAGGGAGGTGAGTGAGGCTCCCCCGCTATCGCACAACACCAGACAACCAGGCCCCTTCCCATACTATCTGGGCCTGGAGATGGGCCTCCGGCAGCTGTGGAACTATGTCGATCCGAGAGGCTGCCTACTACTTGAGGTGGCTGGGGGTTATCCTGGCCTCTGATGGGTTACCTGCCTGGACCTCGCGCCCTCCATTGTCCGTGTTTGGGCCCGCGTCTCCCCGAAGGCTTTCTCAACTTAACCACTAACTCCCCCAGCCCAACACAGAAACTTCCAACCATGTGCCTGAGCCACTGAGACCCAAATGGATCCTGCCCTGTCCCCATTCTTCCAGGTACATGTCCTCCCTTGTCAGTACCCTCCTCTTGGGCCCAGGTGCAATCTTACGCTACTCCCCGGCGTTGTATTAGCTCCGACTGGGTGAGTTCAGGCCCACTTATGCGAGTGAGGGGTTCTCGCCCACTTATGCGAGTGAGGGGTTCTCTCCCCCTTAGGTTCATCGCCACATAGCTGAAGGTGTGTTCCACTGTAGAAGTCCCTTCTAAGCGTATTGACTTGTGGATCGACCTAGTGACGTTCCACTGCCGCAATATAACCTTCCACCCCCTGGGCGGTCTGCCGGGCTTTGGAGCTACAACCTGTCCTTTCTAACCACTTCGCTCTTACCCTGTCCCAGGGGAAGCCTTGCACAACTCATCTACGTTGCCCTCGATGGCACCGGATGACCACCTAACCCATCACCTCCAACCCTTCTCTTTGGGTCGTAGGAGGCTCTCTACCGTTATGGAATCTGTTACTCATGCTGCCCCGGAGCTGTGGCAAGCGGGCCGACTCTCCACTGCAGGAGGTGCTGTGCAATGACACCGCTCCAACAACATGGGTAAATACAAACCTGCTGCCCAGCGACCTCCCAGACTCGTATGGATCAATACACCACAGGACCCGTGACTGGACAACCTGGGTGCACTAGTGTGGAATAATCATCAGATGGGGATCTAGCTACAATCCCTCCGGCTATTCAGAAATCCCAGGCTGCTGTGGAAACCAAAATTGGAGAAGTGCGACTAGACATGGTCTTGCTTCGCCAGGACCTCTGAAATGCCACAGCCAGGATCAGCAAAGCCGAATCCTGTGGATAGTGGAGGACAAATTCAGAACTCTCTAGTCACAGGTATCTATCCTTCTCCATCGCACGATGGCACTGCATCGCCGCTCCAAAGACGCCAACAACTGCTCCGGGTGCAACAATGTACGTGTAATTGCCATCCTTGAAGACGTTGAACCTCAGCAAGTCGCAGACTTTCTTGAAACCTGGACCATCCTGGATGCCTACAGACCAACTATCCTCCTGGTTCGTAATAGAAAGAGCTCGTCGGATTCTGACCCCTAAACCTCCCCCAGGTGCTTCCCCCAGACCGGTGATTGCTTGCATCCTTAACTTCAGAGACAACATCCTCCGAGAGGCTTGCTCCCAGCTGGAGCTTTGCTGTGGAGACTTCAAGGTGCTCCTCTTTCCTGATTACAATCGGGAAGTTTAACAACACGCCGGTCTTACCTAGAGTTCAAACAGAAACTCTGGGCGCTCGGCCTCCAATACCATCTTCTATTTCCTGCCAGGCTCTGAGTTATCCACGCCAACAAATCCTACTCCTTCGATACTCCAGAGTCTGCCTGGCTGTGGCTTATGGAGAAACATCCACTTCCTGTACGTGTGGAGACCTCACCATGAGGGTCTAGACCTGCTGGGAATACACTGGCAACCAAGTGCGAAGATGTCAAACTCGCACAGAAAAGGTGCCACAACTACCACTCCAATCTCCCCAAACACAAGAACAATCTCCTTCCTTGTCACACCCTCCCCAGACTTCCGACGAGGGGGAACACCAACAAGATCAGGAGGCCCCCCTGGATGTAGCATCATTGCTACCTACTGATAACCATGCAGACACAGACCTCTCTGAGAGTCCACACTATAACTCTTCAGCTACTTATTGTCTATGGGGCAGGAAAGGCATTCGTATCTGAAAGTTGTTAAACATATTCTGATGGCTGTCACTTACCCTTGACTATGGAGGGGTCCACCACTTTTTGTTTTATATCATAGTTTTCCTTTTCAGGGCGACAGATGCTTCTTGGGTGGAAGTATGGGATGGTGATTCAGTACAATGTCAATGTTACTTCAGTTATTAGTTCTGATTTATTTGAATGCTTGTTTTTTGTTTTCACTTGCACTCAGACATCTACGCTGTACCTCCTGCAGCCTGAACCTAGGCACAACTTCCTATCATGCACTGCAGGTGCACATTTCGATCCCTCGGTGCGACAGGGTGATTCCTTCTCCTATATCCTGATTGCGTGGGAATCTTTCTACCCCCGTAATTGCGTCCTTTCGAGTTTTGTCCTGGAACTTTAATGGTCTCCTGGACTTTGTGAAGCGTACTGCAGTCCTCAACTTTGCTCACCGACACCTCTCCGAGGTCCTCCAACTCCAAGAGACTCACCTCATGGATTATCCCTGCCCCCTTTTTGGCACGTAAAGGCTATGACAGGATCTTTCATGCAAGTTACTCTCGTGAGTCCCGAGAGGTGGCTATCCTGCTATGACGCTCCTTCCCCCTGTCAGTCTTTCGTGATGTTTGAGACAACCAGGACGCTTCCTTGCACTTACTGCAATGCTGAAAACCCAGACCATTAACCTGGTAAGTGTTTATGCTTCTCCAGCTGCCCTTAACAAGTTTCTCCATGATCTTTCCATGATCCTTCTATATCTCCCACAAGGGTTGACATTGATAGCTGGTGACTTTAATACTGTTCCTGTCCGGGAAGATTTCACCACTGGGCCCCGCTCTGTATCTAAGTTCTCAGGGGCTCGTCACCTCTCTGACTGGGCCATCACTCTTGGCCTCTGTCTTGCGTGTAGAATAAGGAACCCGAAGCGTTGTCAATTCACTCATACCTCAGCGGCACATCACATTCACTTACATATAGATCTTGTCTTTATTCCCACCCTTGATTGTCACGCCATCTCCTAAGCCTGGTTTATCTCCTGAGGTATATCTGGCCACGCTCCTCTTCTCCTCCATCTTGGCTCCCACAGGAATGGTCTACACTCCATTTGGCGACTCAACGCATGGTATCTCCGAGACAAACCCTATGTTCATACCCTGGCCGCTGAACTCTAGGCATACTTCGACACTAATGAAGGCTCCACTGCTGCTGTTGGCACTCTCTGGGCCACCAGTAAAGCGACTATAACTGGGTTTGCTAAGGGACGCATCCAGGAGCAGGAGCGCACCCGCTCCCTCTGCATCAATCAGCTAGAGGCGTGTGCCCTCCGCTTGGAGGGAAGTCTTGCGACTGATCCCTGTGGTGACATCCTCGACAATTAGGTCTCCTGTATGAATAAATATGTGTCCAATCCCTGGAAGCTGCCAAACTTCTCTGGCTTGCCACAACGCCAGAGTCTATGGGTGGGAGGGTAAAAATAGGAAGCTGCTGTACTGGCTGGCCTCCTGCCAACAAGCAACCAGAATGCCAACAAGCAACCAGATTTGTGCCTGAAATCATTGATGAGCATGGTAACTCTTCCCATACCAATCCTGAAATGATACAAGCATTTGCCCATTACTACCACCACTTACACAGGCCCCCCTATCCCTCCCAGAGGAGACGCAAACTCCCTCTCCCGGCTCCTCAATGATGTGCCCCTCCCCCGCCTGTCCCCGACCGAAGCCCGAATGCTGGATGATCCCTTCTTGGGCAAGGGGATAGGTGCAACCTTGTCAGCTGTGGGCCCCGGAAAGACTCCCAGCCAGGTGGCTTTCCTGTAGAGTACTACACTACATTTCTTGATATCCTGACCCCTCAACTCCCAGCCTTCTATAAGGAAGTAGGACAGACAGGCACCTTACCCCCAGATATTGACACCGCCACATTTGTGGTGATCCCCAAAACACAACCGCCCTCCACTGCGTGTGCCCATTACCATCCAATATCCCTCACCAGTGGGGAAGTTAAGATCTTCGCCATACTGCCGACCACTCGTCTCAAACAAGTCCTACACACACTGATACATCCAGACCAATTTGGCTTGATGCCAGCCTGTAGAACGTGACATTGCCTCTGATGCTTTCACATTGCCCTGGCCCTGGCCCATCTTCATCTCCTCCCTCCTGACTTAGCCCTACTTTTGATCAACTTTGAAAAGGTGTTCGATACGGTGGACTCGGGTTAGCTACAGTTAGTGCTGCTACTGGCAGAGTAGGGCCCCGCTTTTGTGGAATGGTACAGGCCCCATACCCCAATCCCATGACCCTCGTTGTCTCCACCTCCTTCGATACCCCGGAGATGCCTTGGGTCTCTGGGTGAACCCCTCTACCTCTGTTATCTAGCCTCTCACCTGCCAGCAATTCATGATTCTCTCGGAATCACTCTGGACAAAACACCTGAATATGAAAAATCATATTAGCAATGTGTGTAAGGGAGCTAATCTCTTGATGAGGACACTCAAACATCAAGCCATTCCTTCTACAAAAGGACTTCAAGCAGATGGTACAAGCACTAGTCCTGCCGAGGCTGGACTATGGCAGCGCTATGCTCTGTGGCCTTCCCAAGTACACTCTGACTCCCCTAAGGGCATCACTGAACTCTGCGGCCAGACTGGTCACTGGTACCAAACGAAGTGAGCACATATCCCCAATCCTAAAATCTCTTAAATGGTTGCCTTATGAAGCCCGAATTCAGTTAAAAGATTGCCGTTCAGGCAAACAAAGCCCTGCATTTCAAAACTCCCAGGTACCTAGCGCAAAAGCTTGAATTATCTTCCGGTGGGAGAGCCTCAAGAAGCGCTATCACTCTCCTCCTGAAACCACCTATCTTTAGCAAAAAGAGAACTGGTCTCCGAGCCTTCTCTGGCGCTGCCCCAAGGATTACTAAACTGTCTTTCACCGGAAGTACACAGAATCTCCTCAATGACTGCTTTCAAACTGGAAGCCAGAAGATTCTTAATGAACACATTTTTACCTTAACCTGGGCCAGGATCACTTTCTCGAAATCATTGTTCCTACAGCCATTGTACCCTCATGTGATGCTGCTCTTCTTTACCGCATTGTGTGTCCCCCTTTGTAGCCCGTTATATTCATGCTTATCGAATTACTCTCCTTGTTTATCTTGTTTGGGAAACAAACGAGTATTCCTGTTGTGTATTCCTACTTAATGTCGATATTGGATCTATGCTCTTCTTTTCCTCAGTGTACCCCTCATAGTCTGCTACATACCCGTCTTTGGTACTACTATCCTTGATTCATTTGTTTGGGAATTTTTGCGATTATTTGTCTGGGACTTATGCGAGTATTCCTGTTGTGTAATCAATTTCCTGTTGGCGATATTGTATTTAAGTCCTTCCTTCCTTCCTTCCTTTGTAAAGCGCTCTGATATCCTTCGGGATCTTGTTTGCGCTATTTAAAACTTTATACATAAAATTAAAATAAATAAATGATTGGTTTAATGGGGGCTGTTCGGATCCCACCTACCAGTTGGAGCTATACCTTCTAGGATTCCCTCAAATACTAGCCATTCTATATGGTTCCCTAATGCCACATCCCCAGTGAAAAAAACTGCTCTTTGAGGTCCGCCTTACACCACACTCCCAAACACCTATCTAGCACAGCTCCTGGTTGTAAGAGGTCAATCAATCAGTATTTGTTAAGCACGACTACTCACCCGCTAGGGTCTCAAGGCACTGGGGGGGAGGCGGGAGCAGGTCCTGCTGTGAATCGAGGCCAGTCGAAAAGCCTGGTCTTTAGATCCTTCCTCAACTGGGTTAGCGACGGGGATAGCGGAGATGCAGGGTGTTCCATGTCTTGGTGGCTACATTGCAGGGCTTTGGGAGATGGGATCTTATTGGCATTTCGCAACTAGGTGACATCTGCTCGGGGACACACATGCGGTCTTTCAAAGAACTCCGAGCCACTTATGCCCTTAACAATTTTACAAATACCTTCAATTGAGACACGCTCTTCAGTCTCATGCCTCGCAGATCGACTCTCTCCCAGAGTTCAACCTGCTGGAGTCTAAACTGTGGGTGCTCTGGGCAAAGACGGGATCCCCAAAAGTTACCGCACAGTGATTGTCAATGCCCCAGGCAGTTTAGACCATCTTAGAACCCGATGGGAGACCTGGATAGGTCCCCTCGAGGTTGATGGCTGGAGAGACGCACTGATGGCACCTAGGGTTATCACTTTTTCTTCCAGATTGGGATTGATCCAACCATATCACCTCTATAGTGCTTGCCTCTTCTCAGCTAGACTACACAGAGTGGGCCTCCTTCCTGAGCCCACCTACCCCCGATGTGGTGACGCTCCTGACGATTTCTATCACATGGTCTGGCCATGTCCTAAGATTCAGGAGTTTTGGTCTTTGATGGTGGGTGAGCTTATTGATGTGCTGGGGTGAGAGGTCACCCTGTCCCCCTTGGTGCTTTTTCTGGGGATCCTCGATGGCTCTGGGGCTACGAGGGCTGATCTGTCCTTCTTAGGTACAGCCCTTATGGTGGCCAAGCCCGACATTACCACTTGCTGGAAAACCCTTGCCTCTCCTACAACCCTCTCACAATGGTGCCGGGGAATGGACTGGTGTGCTCAACAAGAAAAAACGGTCTATGAGGCCAGGGGTTGTCCCCTTAAACATGGCGGAGTCTGGGGGAAACGGCTGAACCAGTTAGCCTAGGTCCCATCTGGGGACAAGAGTGTTGCTGTTGTTTTGTACTACTGTATTGTGTCATTTAATAACCTATGCCTTGATCAAATGCTGAATACTGTTCTCCGACATGCTACTTGCGTGTCCTGTTGTTTCTTCCATGCAAAAATCAATAAAATCTGTTTTTCAGGAAAAAATATTTTAAGATATGTTGCCTTGTACTGTGTGGGAATCTTTATAGCAAGAACTGTATTTATGTTCCTGTCTAGTATTTTTGTACAGTAGCCAACATACTAGTTGTTTTGTGGTCTTTAAACCAAAATAAACAACCTTGAATAACCAAACAAAGTGAGTGTCAGACAGTTTGGTGGGGTATTAAGCAACTGGCATGGATAGTTGAATGGGGGAACCAGATTGAATTGATGAAATTGATTAGCCCAAAAAAGAAGTGTAAAGGGATGAATAATTAAAATGTAGGAATGTGGTATATATTGTAGGCTTCAATATAACTTAGTGGGTTAATTGCCTGCCACATTGTATAGCGCGGCTAAACTTCTTAGCATGGGTGCACCGAACCGCGCTCCCCATCTACTTCTTTTAGGATCAGGGGATCTGCAAGTTGAAAATATTTTTTGGTTCTCCTCCCAGAGTTCTTCTCACCATCCTACTTCATTTATTTTTCTTTAGTATTCTTAATGATGAAGACAGTGATGATGATGATGATTTGTTTAAAACTGCAACACCGAAACCACTGAAACCTATTCTCACTCCCAAACTGGATGAGGAAGAGGACGAAGAAGTGGTAAGAAAGATGTATTTTTTTCTGTAGAAACTCAACCATGATGAGTGCTTTCGTACAGCAGATATGAGCCAGTGTGTTTCTAAAGGACACCCAAAGAGCCAGAAATTATGCTACCCTGACCGGGATAACCCTATTTGTTTGTTACTACATCCAGAGGAAAACCGAAGAAGGGTTTGTCTGTCCTCACCTACCCATTGACAAGCACCCTGCACTACACTGCCTTTCATGCAAAGCATTCACACTGGGATATTCTGCTGAGTTAGATCTAGCCATTCCTTTTAATTCCACCCTGTGCGGTTCTGTGAATCTTCCACATGGCCACAGTTGGTTCTGTAGATCAATGATGTCCAACGAGCAAGCTAGATCCATGTCAGTTTGTAATGATGACTATGTTAATGATTCTTATATTGATTAATTCATTGTGAATGTGTCTAACGGGAAAGCTGAGAAAACCTGCCAGGGATGTGGACCTTGTAGACCAAGACTGGTGACCCTTTTCATAGGCTCTTTTGTACTGTCCCTGGTGTCCTGCTTCATTGGACCCAGGCCATTGTATCTGCAACTTTACAATGTTGACATCAGTTGCTTTAGTAACCTTCCCCTGCTACAGTGAATTTCATTATTAAGTTAGTTCTATTTCATATGCAATCTATATGCATTCACGCTTGACTTCCCTTTTCCCTCTCTATTACTTCATCTGCCTTCCCTGTCCCTGTTTTTCTACACTCTTCTCTTCGTTAATTTTGGCAACTCTGCCTTTTCTTCAGCACTGATCTTTCCCTGCCCCCACTTTTCTTCTGTTTCTGTTGCTGTATGTTACTGTTATCCATGATATCAGCCCTTTCTTTCGCCATGAGCTCCATTGACAATGTCTTTCTCTTTGTTAGTACTCTTATTTTCACTTCTTCCTCTTTCTTGCGTCAGTCTTGCTCTCTGTCCTTTTCTGTTCCACCTCTCTCTGCTCATCTGTTCTACTTTCCCTGCTTTTTCATTTTATCAGTTTCTGATGTTTCACCTTTTCTTCTTTGTCCCCTTTCTTATTATTTTGTGCTTCACCTCGCTTTCTGCTTTGTCCCTCTCATTTTCCATCAGTTCCCACGTTCTTTCTTTTTCTTCCATCCCTTTCACCCCTCACCACATCCTGCTATTCATTCATTTATTGAACATTTATATAGGCTGAAGGGACCAAAAAGGTGTTGGGTTCCTTATCTTCTAAATAAACGGGTTACATCGAGATAAGGAAGGGAACTAATGCATCTAACATGATAAACAGTTAGTCGAACCAATGGAAAACATCCAAAAAACGTCAGCAAACATGCAGGTGAGATTTATTTTAAGCTGTTTCCTGAAAGCTGGTGTGGGTGGGGGGTGGTGTTAGTTCTTTTAGGTCTGCAGGGTGGGTTGTGGGCAATCGAGGTTTTGAATTCTGTAAATTCCGAGCACTAAGAGATTTCACTTCTAAATCCACCTGAAATGAGAAGGTGAGCAAAGTTAAGGGATATAGAATATTAACAACCACAGGGAAATATGTACCCCATTCGGCCAACAATATATAACACTTATTTTATGTAGCATCAACCACACTAAGTTGATTCCAGTTCTTGCATAGTAGACTTTGTTTATTATTTCAATGTTGTTTCTCACAACACAACTCTTTCCTAATCCAAATAATTCTTCGCTGTCGATAGGTTCACCTTTCCATCTGAAGTGCCCAGTTACAACTGATGAAAAGAGCTGTTAAAAATATTCAGATAAATTATGGAGCCCAACAATCATCCAGAAACGAAACAGTAAATTAAAGTGCCCCCCTTTTTGTGAAAAATACTTTTATTGCAAATTCATTGTGTAAATATTAATGTCCTCAATGAGGGCAGTGAAAGAAACTGCCAAAGAATTCCATATTTCCCTATGTTCACCTTGTGTTCCCTGCTATAAAAAAAAGTCTTTTGGGTCTGTTTTTTTGCATGTCTCTAATCACCAAATGATGTTAACACTTGTCGACTTCCCCGTTTGGGATCAGAATTAAAATATATATATATATATATATATATATTTTCATTAAACCAGCTCATTGGATACAGCAAGACTGAAAGCATTTACATGTACATCACCAGTTATGTGCAAAACATTATGCTTCACCACAATGGAACAGACCAACAACAGTTACTGGGATTTATATAAGACAATTTAGTTTATAATTTGACATTATGCGGGGTGACAGTCATATCTTGACTTTTCTCACTTTTTGGTGGGGTGGAAGTGTGCGTCGGTGGGCTCTCGTCATTTTTCACGTGCCTCTGTATTCCCACCAGGGAGACCATATATGTTCCCATTTCTTGATGCAACCTCTACTTTTATATATATTACTTCTTCTGCTCATTGGCACCTATCTAGGTCAGCCTCCCACTGTGCCACTGATGGAGGAGAGGCGCTCCCCATAGTCCTGCTATGTTGCATTTTGCAAAGCCGCAGATAGTGCCAGCCAGAGTCTATTGTGCCGGGCCAGTCTCCCTCTCCCTTGATCATCAGTAGGAGCCACCAGGTGTCCATTGAAACCGCCACCCTTATTATTCTTGACATCACTGTAGACACCCCTTGCCAAAATGAGCCGATGACCAGGCATTTCCATAGAATATGAAAAGGATCCCTCCTGTTGACAGCCTCTTGTACTTTGCCCGACTATATCTTGCCCCATTTGTGTAGTAGTGTGCAGGGACAATATGAGCGGTGCAAGACCCTGAGTTGTACCAGCCTGAATCTCGCCCTGATCCCTATATCTCTAGGGCTCTACAGCGCCTCTATCAAATCTTCATCTTCAATATTGCCCAGGGCATTTATCCGGACACTTATAAGGTGGCTAATAGGTCTGGTTCATTGTTCATTATTTTCTTATACACTATGGACATTCCTTTGCCAAAAATGGGGTCTACTATTAGTCTGACTTCCGGTGCGGATTGGTTCTGGGATGGTCTTACCTTGTTGTATGTATCTATTTAGGGCATGCATGAGTCGTGTGTAGGGGAAGCTCTGGGAGATTGCCATGTCATATTCTTATTTTAAATTGTTGAAAGGGAGGGGCGCCCCGACTCACCAAACGTCTCTCAGGTGCTCAATACCTACAGTTCACAAAAAATCTATAAATGTCAGATTCAAAAAACCTAACAAAGGGAATGCGGATTCCACTGAATGTGCGAAAAAACAAGACCCCTGTCAAAAGAAAAGAAAATTATTTTCTTGAGTCCCCTCGCTCACCCAGGGTTGCCCCTAGGTGACATGCTTCATCATTGGGGCCATCCCAAACAGCTGCTGCTTGGGACTTGCCGAACTATGTAGGAGCACTTTTCTGTGAAGAAATGTGTAGTGCAGTGTTCGTGGAGTGGTGAAAGTGATGATAAAAATACCTAGGTAGTGAGCTAATATTTTATTCTCGCTCCTAGTTGGTAAGGACAAAAAGGGGTTAAATAGTAGGGAAAAGATATAACTGTTATGTGTATACAGTCCCTAATATTCGGTCAACATGTTTCGAGGTATCCCCTAAACCTCTTCTTCAGGACCACACAGTGGCCAGTCCCATGCATGCCACTCCTTGTGAAAACCTATAATAAAGTGAGGATGCACACCTAATGTGTGAGCACCCAATTCAAAATACATGCGGTTTAGTCTTTGACTCGTTGTATTTATGCTTTGGCAATACTATGCCTCATATTCTGCCGTGGTAGAGGGGATTGTAGTCATACCTTCGTCAAAGCACACCTCTGTCTAATAACACCTACTGGCATCCGGCACCAATATCTGGGACTGCCAAGCCACCTTCATAAACCCCCCTCTGCAGTTTATTGACGGCAATGTGGGGTGTGCCCCCTTGCCATAGCAGTGTGTGGAGTTCCTTGGCTAACTGTTTGAAGAAGGTGGTTGGGACTGAGTAGGAAGTGTTTTGTAGAACATTCAGGGGGCGCGGCAGGGTACTCATTTTATACAGGGCTGCTCTGCCCATTAAGGACAGTAGCAGGGTGCGCCAATGTGTTATATCGGTTCGGAATCTGTGTAATATGGGAAGAGGTTATTCTGCAGGAATGTCTAGTGGCTGCGCATTACATAGCTGACCAAATATTTAAAGCCTTATTCTACGATCGGAGCAGCACATTTTGCCGTTAGTCTCGGGGGAGGGCCCGACAAGGGGAACACAACTGATTTGGTCCAATGTATGGTATAGCCATAGTAGCTCCCAAAGAGCTCGAAAATATGAAGGATCCTCGCTATGGAGTAGTAGGGCCTTGATAGATATAAGAGTATATCATCAGCATATAGGGAGATTCGTTCCTCCATTCTGCCCGGCGTTTGGATACCCCAAATCATTGGGTCTATTCTAATCCAATGTGCAAAGGGCTCCAGCACCAGGGCAAATGGCAACTGTGACAGGGGGCAACCCTGTCATGTTCCTCTGCCCAGCGTAAAGCGTCTCAACTCTGCCCCATTGACTCTCACTTTGGCAAGTGGGCCCTCGTATATTAATTTTACCCAGTTGCTGCATTTCGGGCTGAAGCCCAGTCTGGTCAATGCGGCGAATAGATGGGGCCACTCTATGCTGCGAAGACCATTGAGGCACATAGTGCCATTAATACGGTTTGCTGTGATTGGAGGGCATTTGTCATGTGTAAGACTCCTAATAGCCTTCACAGGTTATGGTGGGTGCTTCTATGTGGCATGAAGCCAGATTGGTCTGTGTGAATGATGGTGGTTAGGACAGTGATCATTCTGTTTGCTAGGCCTTAGCAAGCTCCTTCACCTCTACGTTCAGGAGGGAAATCGGCCTACACGACCTGCAGCTTTATGGAGTCATGCCTGCCATGTGAACTACCACTATTGTGGCTGTGCACTGGTGTATGGGGAGTGTTCATGTTTCCCTCAGTCAATCAAAAATAGGGAGGAGGAATGAGTGTCCATTTGCTTCCCCTGGGTACGTATTAAAGTTATCAAATGCAAAAACTGAATTTCCGCAGAGTTTGTAAGCAAAAAAAGGGTTTTCGCAAAAAATGGACACTTGTAACAAGTCTAAACCATTGGATAGAAAATTTGTGGTATTCTCAAAAACGCAATGTGTAAGATATCTTTTGCGGTGTATATTTTCGTCCGCCCCTACATTGCAGTTGTGGCAGTTATCATCGAATACCACAAAGTGTAAGGTGCCTGCCTCATCCAGAGGCCCCTCTGGTCTAGGTTTGCAGTATCCAGAGATCCGTAAGTGAGGTAAAGCGAAAAAAGTGGAAACCCCAAAAATAAAAAATTAAATTGAATTCTGTTAAAAATAGATCCACTACTGAAAAAACTTTAATAGTGGTGAGGATCTACGGTATTTAAAAAGATTGGTACTTTTGCTAGATCGAGTAACTAGATCTGTTTCCCTCACCTCTTCAAACATGTTAAACATTGGCCGTACAATTTTGAAGGATATGCCCTTGAAGGGATCAGAATTATGAGCGTCTTTTTCAGGCCTGTACCATTGTGTTGGCAATGGGCCCAGTTTATCTTTGCACAAGGTTTGTCTGAAGGAGGAGGACGTGATTGGCCTTGCAGTCAAAAGCAGCAGTGGCCTGCCATCCATGCGGACACCAGAATCTTTTCTTGAAAGGTGCATACAGTCTTCTTCAGGGTATCTAGGCTTGTTCTGGCACTCACTGTCAGTCGTGGAAGCGTGTTGTGCATATGTCATGCTTATGCTGGAGCTCAATGAATGTTTTGCATTTCCTTCAAACTTTTACTTGACCTAAGCACTTGCACAGAACTTGTGACTGATTCACCTCTTATGATTTTGAGCATTATGGCCGACTGGGTACATGTTTCTCTGTGATTATTATAGTGTTTAGTTTTGTGTGGAAGTATGCCGTTTTGAATTGGATCTAGCTGTTATAGATCCATAGGAATAGTCAGAGAGAATAGGTGTGATGTGATCATACTGTTTACAAGCCTCTTCATTGATTGGAGGGCAGCTGTGAGTGGTGCTAAATGACATTTCGAAACTCCTGTCAAAAGCATTACCGAAGTCGTTTGCAAATAACACAAACATGTACCGCTATTTTCAGATGTTCTTGAGGTAGGAGATGTTTGATATTTTTGGGAGGAGGGGAAGGGCAGGTGTGCAGCTTTTGGTACCCTGTTGATGTGCTGCATAAATGCTAAAGTAGAGTTCTTTGTGAAACCTAGGGACTTGGTCATAGGTGTAAGTGAGAGAAAATCCACGTAGATTCAGTAAGTTCAATAGTGATAGGCCTATCTATTTTTGCCGTTGACAGCTGGAGCACTAAACAATTTCTCTGGGTTTAATAAGTGTCCTTATTTTATTCTAGAACAATTTTTATTGAGGTTTGTTTGTTTTGTAAAGGTTTTGGTTTGCATCATCTCAAGGGTAAGAGAAAGCAATTTCCGACAGTCATATTACAGCATTGGGAAAACGGGTAACCGAGAAATGTGTACTCATCATAAGAAGTCCAAAGAACAACAAATATTTTTCACAAACGCAACAATAGCCTAAGCTGTAGGTCCTAAAACGTGAAGCTGTACGGATTGGTTCAGCGAGGTAAAAAAACATATTTATCTCAGGTGTCCTGTAAAGATGAATACAGCAGAAAAGAAAAAGATTGGCAAATCCACAATCAACAATGGGGGAAGTTAAAAGAGGTAGACCTGGGCCGGAAGTCACAGGGGACAGGAAGGGAAGGGGGGGTGCGACCACATGAATGTCCCAACCTCCGTCTCACGGGAGCTTGGGGGAGGCTTGGGGCTTCTGGAGGGGGGCGTTGATCCAGTACATGGGCGGCCATAGGTTCGATAATGACAAAATCATAGACCACAGTACGCCACCAGCGTCCCAGAGGATTTTTCCTCCTAGGGGAGAGACCCAGGGCTGTGGCCTCCCAGGAATTCAATGTTGTGAGTTTTGTGACGGTGGCCATTGTGGAGTGTATTGCTTGCCAATAGATGGATATACTGGGGCAATACCAGAGCATGTGTTGGAGGTCGGCCCTCTTGTGTGGACATCTAGAGCAATTGAGATTGGTGGTGGGGAACATGCAATTCAGCCGAGAAGGCATGAGATACGCTCTGAGTAACATCATGCATTGGATGTTTTTAAAACATGAGTTTTGGGAAATTATCTGGGGGGACTATAGGGCTCTGGACCTTTCAGTGTCATATAGGGAGCTCGCCAGGTCTTCCTCCCAAACGAGTCAAAGGTGTGTCAGAAGGATCCCCGTGTGCTTCCCAATAGCTATATATAACCATGTGATTAGGTGACTACCCCACCCCCTCATAATATATAATGCATGTATTACAGCATGGCTAGGGGCTTCTTACTCCACCGTATCCCACAGCGACCAAAACATCACCAACAGCTGCCCGTGTAGCAGGAATTGGCTTGGGGGATGTCACAATCCTGGCATAACTGGTCGAATGTAAGAAGATGGGCGTCTGGAAGAGACTGCCCACCGTATCCAAGAAGCGGTCATGCAACGAAATCAGTTGGTTGGCCGTAAAGTGCCCCAGGGGCCCTGGAAGAACCTGAAGGGGGATAGCGGACAGTAAAGTATCCTTGATGCATGAATGCAGATGAGTGAGACATTCTTTTAAGATGTAGGTCTCATGTACATTTGAAGTTGCATATTGATGCAAATTGATACTAGTCATTCAGAATCCGGCCTAGAGGCTCCTTTTAGAGGTTGAATAATGTTGGCACTAAGATGAAACCTCATATAGTTTTGAGGACGAGGTGTGATTGCCTGTTTTTACCACATGCTGTCTGTCCTCAGTAAAGGAGGACACTTTCCTTCAAGCCCAAGTGGAATTTCAAAAACCAGATTTGCCTGATGTGTCCAGTCGTGTGAAAGGCTATTTGTCATTATCTTCCATTCATTTATTCTAGTTCTCCTCTTCTTTGTGTTCCTCTCCTCATTGGTTCATGCTTTCATACCACTCTCACACATTTTGTTAGCCTTCTTTTTATTGCTCTCCTGTCAGTATGTAAGGTTGTCTGAAATCTAACTTCTAAGCAACACTTTTAATTTTCTCATGGTTCATTCACTTTTCCATTTTCTGTTTTGCGTTAGGCTTAACTCTCCTTGCCTTCTCGGATCTATTTCTCCACCATTTTATACAGTCTTATTTCTTCAGTCTTATTTTTTCGTTCCACTATTGCTCCATCAATTCCATTTTATTCTATTCTCCAGTTTGTACTTTCCTATATTTTCTCTGCTTCCACTTTCTCTTTATAAGTCCAGCGCTCATAATTTTCTCTTCTGTCTCTCTCATTCAGCAGCCTTTTATTTTCCTCCGTTCCTTGTTTTTATTCATTCTTGCTATCCCTTGTTTTCTTCTGTGTCCTGCAGTCGGGACTAAAACCCTTTGTGTGGCTTGGTAATGGTGTGCCAACCTACCCTTGCATGTTTTCTGGAAAGCCTCCATTTTTCTCCAGAAGATTTGAAGGCGACACAAGCTCTCTAGACATGCTCCATGACGCTTTGGTTTTGATGACATCAGAGCTGCTATTCTCTGATGACTTCAGGCCGCCCACAGTATGCTCCATTCTGAGTAACTGTTGCAACTGCGTCCTCTACCTAGGGTATTAGTGACTAGCAATGGTGACAGTCTATTGATAGTCCAGGAGCACAGACCTTTTTTTTACCTGTTATCCTGTGGGGAAGCTGTCTACTTGCTCTCCACAGTATAGGCCTGTCTAGCTCCTGCGACTGGTATCCATCCCTCTATCATGTCTAAGACATGTATCTAGGATGTATGGCTGTCTGTCTGTAGAATGTGTGGTGTGGTGTGGTGGACTGGTGAATGATGTTGTTCACTTGGAACTTGGACCCTGTATGTGTGCTGCACAAGATAGTGGTCTTCTTTGCGCGAGCTGGCACTTAAGAGTATGGATGATGTATCCTTTCTATTCTATACGATTTTTCAAAACGTGTATTTCCTGGATGGGGATAGACTTCTAGTCCATTCTTTTCATAGTAGGATTCCCCTGGCCTGTTTGACATTCATCAGTGCCTCCTCTGCTGTGCATTGGTCATATCTCTTGACAGTGGGAGTAACCACCAGTCAGAGCCTCAATATGCATTTCACCTAGACCAGTCAGAGACCTGGTCTAACTGTACCCGCTGGCCTCTGAAACCTGGGAAATCTGGCCATCAACACAGGATGCTCCTTGGAGAAAGAGCACTTAAACCTTTGAAAGTAGTTGACAGCTATTGGTTCTTTAAATGTTCTGTGAACAACGTGTTGGCATGCACACCAATGTTGGAAACTGTGCATTGTTGGCATTTTTCAACTCAGACTTCTAATTCTGTGAAGTCTACAAAGTGCCTTGTTGCTGTAGCCTTTGAAGAGAAGGGCAGCTAACTGGACTGCGTCGGCCAGGAGAAGCTGGCCTGACTCGCAGGAAGACTGGTGTCAATGCCACAAAGGATATGCTTCTGCTTGATAGTTCTCATGCTCTCCCTTCAATATGAGACAAAACACTGATAGTGAAAAATTGCTCCCGCTCAAGTCTAGTAAGAGAGAGAGAAACACTGGCTGAGTTTCACACTTGCACTAGACTACACAGCACTTAATGCGTCCCCTGACTTAAGTATGACGCTACTAAATGAGAATCAGTAGTAAGATGCACAACAAAAAGCGTTACAAGGCATTCTTATTTCAACATATAAATTCAGAAAGTCTTCTCACCAGCGACATGACTAGGTCTGTGTCCCGAAGGAGGAGTGCCAGGCAAAAAGAAAAGCCAGAACATTGTCCGTGAGTACAGCGCAGACAAATGTCCTCAGGAGATATGTGAGTCAGACGCGAGAAAACAAATAAGTGTGCGTGAGACTAGAGCCGACTGAGAACTGTGGTGTAAGCAGAGAAACCCACCCCACCAGCACGCAGTGGCCACTCACCACTCTTTAACGTCTGCTGCCTTAAAGGCTGAATTTGCCCTCAGTAGCTCGGTTGGGGAACTCTTTGAGGCAGGCCAATCTTGGATTGTGTCTCTCTGATTGGGATGACACAGATAGCCACTATCTCGGTAATATAAGACATCATATTGAACCCGTTCAACACAAATGCTAGTCCTTGTTTTTCTGCAAAATGTTTTGCGGTGATTTCTTTTTTCGCCGTTTTGTCTTCATATTACGATTTCTGGCACCGCACAAAACCCACCCTACTGGGAGATATGGATGAAGATAATTTGATGGAGGAATTGTGCCAAGGAGACCACAGCCTCAGTGCCAACGCTAAATGGAAAATCTGATAGAGACTACTAGCCGGAGATTCCTTAACGTAGAATTATCCCCAGGCGTGAGACTGGATCCGGAAAACTTTTTGCCACAGCATCCCTGCGCGCCGGGGGGACGGCATCACGCGACTCCACCCAGGCGTCGTCGGCGTATGTGAGGTCAGCAGGGTCACATAAGTCCCACCCTGGCGTGCCTACGTCAGTTTTTTCCTTTTCCGCGTACAACGCGGATCCGGTCTCGGTTCCGGGCCTGTTTAGGCCCCTTTTTTCTTTCTCTATTGTTGTTATCTGTGTGGAACAGTGTGCGAATGCCTTCGGCCTTTAAGACTTGCACGTTGTGTGGACGCCTTATGTCGGCGACGGACCCTCACCTCATTTGCATGTGGTGTTTGGGGGAAGATCACGGCTCCACTGATTGCGAGGTGTGCCAACAGTTGAAGCCGAAGTCGCGGTGGGAGCGCCGGATGAAACTGCTCTCGTCACGTCTCTCCAGGTCAGCTTCATCACCTCGATCGGCTTCGGTGGAAGGTTTTCGAAGCGGCCGTAGGCGGTGGCGTCCTCAGCCCTCTTCTATGCCGCACGAGCATCGCTCCCCGGTGGGTAAGTGTTGCAGTTTGTCCCCCGGGGGCTGGTTTCCGGCTTGTTGGGGGCGTGGGCTCTCTGCGGGTGATGTGGCCCCGCGTTTTATCCTCCTATCCACCGTTTCCCGGTGAGGGGGCGTCGAGAGCCTGTATGGAGACATATGCGGTGGCTTTGCAGGCCTCCCTGGCTTCTCCTCCTCCTCCTGCCCCTCCTGGGACGTTGGTGGATTGCACGGGACCCTCCACGGCGTCGCTGGCGGCTCCAGCGCCGACTGGCTCGGCTCCAGGCTTGGAGGATGTGGTGCCGTTGGGGTGCGGGCCTTCGGGGGTCCCTCCTTCGGACCACGGCACCTCTGCCTCACCGCAAACTCCCGCAGGAGTCCCTGTGGTGTCGCAGGAGGTCACCGGGGCTCGGGATGGCTTCCCTCTGGACAGGCGGCAGCCTTGTCTACGGCTAAGGTGATGCTGCTACAGCTCCGGCAGCAGCTGGCCCGGGTGGCACCACAGGAGTCGGCGGACCCCTCTCGTCCTGCTATGGGTCGTGACAGGAAGGAGCCTCCCCTCGTCCGACTCAAGGCCCCTCTCTTTCCTCTCCGCAGGTGGCTGCCTTCTCGGAGGTAGAGTCGGAGGTTGAATCGGCCTTGGTGGTGCCACAAGAATTGGCGGACCCCCTACGTCCCATTCTGGGTCGAGGCTGGCAGAGGGCTCCTTGTCACTCCCCAGGTCCCTCTCGTCCCTCCACGCAGGCGGCTGCCTCGTCGGAGGTATAGTCGGCGCCGTTCCGGTGCCGACCCTTGGCCACTTCGGCTCCGGCTCAGCTCTGGTCCCCGGCACTGTGTGACGTGGGGGAAGCCTGCCCGGTATCTCCTTTGGCGCCGGACATTGATGACGTCCTGCCTCAGGCTGCGGACTCTACGGCGCCGGACGGGCGTTGAGTCGTGGACTCGTCTTCAGACGCTCCCTCTTCTTCGGAGGTCGGGTGCCTTCTGGTGTCATCCTCAATGGAGACGGGCCACTGCGTGGTGGCTTTTTCCCCGGCGTCATCAAAAGGCGGCTCCCCACCATTCCGAAGACCGCGGTTTTCGCCGGATGAGCAACAGGTCCCCCACTCCTCGGTCCCTTCTACTTTCCAGGTCTGGCCTTTCCCCGCCCCACTTCGGGGACGGCCGCCTTAGTTTGCAGCCGTCGCCCACGGAGGAGCTGCTTTCTCCACCGCGTGGCACTACGGAGGCGGGTTCCGGCCTTTGCTCGCGCTGTGTCCACAGCTGTGGGTGTTTTGCGCATGGGTGATCCTGTTGCTCACTTCCCTGCAGATCCTCTTCTGGAGGTTCTCCACCTGGGCTCTGGTGGGAGGGAGCTGTTGCTTCCCTTTGAGGGTTTGCTTCTTTCTTCACTGATGGGGACTTGGGAGCGTCCCACCACAGGGGACCCGGTGCACCCGCACCTTCCAGCACCGTGTGGGCGCCCCGGGGTGTCTTTTTCCGGGGTTGCAGCGCTGTTTGCCAGGTCTGGCCTGCTATCTATGGCCTGGCGTCGTGGCTCTGGTTCTGCTTCTTTAGGTCGTGTGCGCGAAGTCACATGATGCCGTTCCCCCGGCGCGCAGAGATGCTGTGGCAAAACATTTCCTGAATCAAGTCTCATTACCTGGGGACATAATTCGATGTTAAGGAATGTGCGGCTAGAATCGTCTCTACCAGATACATCGTTGCCGAAGGTAAGTAACTCGTACTTTAAAGGAGGACATAATCAGTCAACAAGAATCAACATGACCTGTCATTGACACAAGGTTGAACCTGCACTGTCCCCCTAAACCATCAAATCCTTGAGAGGACCTACATCATCCTCTCTTCAGCCTCAGGGGGCAGTCTGCCTTCATACCTCTGGCATTGGGACCATTTATATTGGTGAGGGAAAAACAGCCTACTCTGGGACTGTTAAACCACCTTTCTGGACACTAGCAATATGGTTGTTGAGAGTTCGATTTTGTTTTCTTTTTTTTCCCAAGCAAATTTTAGCCGTAAAGCCCATTTCCATGTAGGAACTGTTAAAGGCAGTGACTGCGGGGGGTGCTCCTGCGACCTGTAAATCCACTGATGATAAAGCAACTAAATATTTAAGTGCCACGATTCACCTTAAAAGACCAATCATGTTATCTATTTATTTAATTTTGTTCGCTAGCATTTATTTAATCATTGATTTGTCTAAATTAAACCCTGTTGTTATTCCAAAGATGCTTAATATACACGTCATTGCTTTCATACCCAAAGTAAAGAAAGGATTTACAGGCCAAAAACATGAGAACAACAAACTGCAGTGCTTGCTGGAAAATAAACTTTCCCCACCTCTCCTGAGCATGGATTTTTTTTAAAGCAGACATTTTCCATGGCTGAAGCAGTCTCCCCTTTAAAACAACAGTTACATCATTGTTGCATAAAGCAAATGAACACTTTCAGACAAATTTGCATTGAGTTACCTTTTTATTTATTTTGCCCCACCACTGGATAAGGGGTGTTTGCAAAGCACTGTTAACTGTAGCTTGATCTTTGAGGATCCTTCTTTAATATTCAGCTCACCATCGCCAGCTTAATACTGAAGATGTGATAGCTGGACCAAAGGGCCATGATTGCCTTCAATAAAAAGCCAATTGGTTGTTTGTAAGGTTGTGCCCTTGCTTAAATGATAGTGGAAATGGTTATTCAAAACGCAACTAGTTCTTTTAAGCATTAATTAAGGATGGGCATATATTCACAACAAATGTACAGTTTTTACATTATAATTAAACATAGGGGACATTTTAAATATTCGCGAGTGAGCATTCGCAAGACTAACCCCCCTACCATAACCCCAGCCACCGCCCAGCTTTCGACAAACCCAAGTGCAGTGAACTAACAGTGATAGATTTCAGGGGCAAAGACCTGAGAACCAACCTTACCACAAAGGCTCATGTTAACGTAGCCAAGCAGTGCTAAGTCTCAACCTGCGATGAGTTAAGACCGGTGCAACACAGCAGTTTCGACCACAGAGGGGGGCTAGTTTGGCAACTTCCAGGAAGCAACAAGAAGGCATACTGAGTCAACAGGCTTATATAGCCCGTCCTCTGTCCCCTGACAGCAATCACACCCATTTCTGTCCTCCTGAGAAAGAGCACTCATGAAGAAGGGAATTAAGACCCTTCTCTCCACAACCAGATCCATAACTCACAAAAGCCTCCTATTACAGGCACAATATACATTGGAAGGAACAGCTGAAGTTTTGCCCTAGGCTTGTTCAAGTACTGTGAAACTCTACAATGCTACGTGATCTACACCTTCCAGGATGGTCCTATTATACTGGGGAACAATTGAACTTTTCTTCATTGACAGCATGCATATCTTTTGGTTACTGCTGATACACTTTGCTACGACATAACTAGCCAAATAAAATACTGAGATACACAAATCTCATTGTAGCACCAAATTAAATCCAGGCCAATGCACCTCTGCTTTAATTTTATAATTGAAAAGGACAGGGTCATGAGTCACCCTGACCATGCCATGTAGTGATCACCCAAAGCTTTTAGTTTGAATAGACAAGATGCTATTTCCAACCAAACAATAATGGTGCAATATGCAGAATAGTATTGAGCTTCTAAAATGGGGAAAAAGAAGTTGACACAATCTTGTTGAACATGTAAGTTCACCGCCAGATGACTTACTCTGTTATGTTCATTGACTACCCATAGTTATCGCTGATGCCTCCACTGCAAACTATGGATGCCCCAAATAATCTTTCATGCAGTTTTCACCCAGGGATAATTAGAACTCTAAACCCATGTTAAGACATGACTTCATTATCCATTGTCTCATTATACTTGCCATTTTACAGTCTGTTCTTTATTGTCACTTTCAGAGTTTGAAGGGGCGCCCACCACCTGCTCCTCTGTTCGGGGATGATGAGGAAGACGAAGACCTGGATTGGCTGGGATGAATAGCCTGTGAGCCCAATTTGTGGTTCTTCTCAATGGGCACTTCTGTCACACGGACCTTACAGCACTTTTAACATGGCACGATGAACAGGAGAGACATTCTGGGACCCTTCTGTGTGAGCTTCTAAGGCAGCAGTTGACTGGGGTCCACAGAAGTCATTGTATGCCGATCTTGTACAGCCGTGTTGTACTGCACTGCAGTGTCAGTGAATCAGGACAAGTCAGGACAGTTTAACGTTGTTTCGAGATACCGGGTTCTCATCAAAGCCAGTCTTTGTTAATCTGATGGTCCTTTTAATCCGAATAAACCTCTTTTTGTACCCTGGTCCAAATGGCTTCAAACTGATAATGCTCTCCAGTAGGGGGAAAAGAAAGCAACTCTAGAAAGTGACCTTTACCGCTGTATGATACTGTAGCATAGCATTAATCATATTAACGTTTACTGTACATAGTCCATTTAGTCACAGTACTGCATATACATTTAAATGTAATTAATACAACCTATTACAAAGTTCTTTATTTAAAAAAAAATACAAAATGTAAAAAAAAAACTAATTATTACATAATCATTCTTTGTGCCTTCATATTTGCATGTCCCTTTTGCATTTATTGATAAACATCAGTGACAAAATAGGCTATTCACTTGTCAGTATGTTACAAAGTGGAATTTATTGTTTATTTAACAGGGCGTGGTTAAACTACATACAAGCAACTTAAAAAAAAAATACTCCTACCTAAATTTGTTCGCAGCATATGCTGCTGTAGATCAAATGCTAAACAACAGGTGATGGACAGAATGCAGAACATTGTCATACATTCACCCCAGTACAGAGATCTGGGCCTAAATCCATCGTTTTTTTGCACTCCACACCACCCCAGTTCAGACATGGCCATATGCAAATCAGCCTTGACCATGTGCCTCATGGGAACAGTCCAGCCCGCACTGCCAAGCCATGTCTTTCCTGGACCGGAATCAAGCATCCTAGGACCGGTTTCTGGCTATCAGCCGTCTTCAGCCAGGATAGCTTGACTCCAGTGGTGTGGAGAGCATGGGACTCAAGTCTGAGCATACCCATCCCACTCGGGTGACAAATGCAAAACAACAGGTGATGGACAGAATAAGGAACATTGTCATACATTCACCCCAGTACAGAGATCTGGGCCTAAATCCATCGTTTTTTTGCACTCCACACCACCCCAGTTCAGACATGGCCATATGCAAATCAGCCTTGACCCTGTGCCTCATGGGAACAGTCCAGCCCGCACTGCCAAGCCATGTCTTTCCTGGACCGGAATCAAGCATCCTAGGACCGGTTTCTGGCTATTAGCCGTCTTCAGCCAGGATAGCTTGACTCCAGTGGTGTGGAGAGCATGGGACTCATGTCTGAGCATAACCATCCCACTCGGGGTGACAAATGTAAAAAAAAAAGGTGATGGACAGAATGCAGAACATTGTCATACATTCACCCCAGTACAGAGATCTGGGCCTAAATCCATCGTTTTTGTGCACTCCACACCACCCCAGTTCAGATATGGCCATATGCAAATCAGCCTTGACCCTGTGTCTCATGGGAACAGTCCAGCCCGAACTGCCAAGCCATGTCTTTCCTGGACCGGAATCAAGCATCCTAGGACCGGTTTCTGGCTATCAGCCGTCTTCAGCCAGGATAGCTTGACTCCAGTGGTGTGGAGAGCATGGGACTCAAGTCTGAGCATACCCATCCCACTCGGGTGACAAATGCAAAACAACAGGTGATGGACAGAATTTAGAACAATGTCATACATTCACCCAAGTACAGAGATCTGGGCCTAAATCCATCGTTTTTTTGCACTCCACACCACCCCAGTTCAGACATGGCCATATGCAAATCAGCCTTGACCCTGTGCCTCATGGGAACAGTCCAGCCCGCACTGCCAAGCCATGTCTTTCCTGGACCGGAATCAAGCATCCTAGGACCGGTTTCTGGCTGTCAGCCGTCTTCAGCCAGGATAGCTTGACTCCAGTGGTGTGGAGAGCATGGGACTCACGTCTGAGCATACCCATCCCACTCGGGGTGACAAATGCAAAACAACAGGTGATGGACAGAATGCAGAACATTGTCATACATTCACCCCAGTACAGAGATCTGTGCCTAAATCCATCGTTTTTGCACTCCACACCACCCCAGTTCAGATATGGCCATATGCAAATCAGCCTTGACCCTGTGTCTCATGGGAACAGTCCAGCCCGAACTGCCAAGCCATGTCTTTCCTGGACCGGAATTAAGCATCCTAGGACCGGTTTCTGGCTATCAGCCGTCTTCAGCCAGGATAGCTTGACTCCAGTGGTAGATCAAATGCTAGCACACTTCTGTTGTCCAGTGTTGGACAAGGACTTCGCAAGTTGTTTTCCTTCGAAGAAGAGGTTTCCGTTTGGAGGCGACTTGTGATCCTAACCCTGAAACCCTCAATGTCTCAAGATAATACTCCACAGTAGAGTGTGTTTTTTTCTGCCATTGGGTTTGGATGTGTTTTTGGAGCTCTGGGACCAGGTTGCTACAGAGGACGCCGGAGATCAGACTCACATCCCTCAAAACACATAAATACCATACGACAAGTAACTGCTTCGGAATTGACCCGGAGTTGAGGATTTCTAAGACCGGTCATATGAGAATGACTTGTGAGGGAGTGGGTGATGGAGCACACACATATCCAATTTTGTTCTAAATGCAACAGCCAGCTCCCGTAGTCAGACCAGCACAGGATCTGTAACCTCTGTCTGCACAGGGACCACAAGGAATCAAACAGTTTGGCCTGCCAAGACTTCAAAATTAGAAAAGCATCCACTATCAGAGGGTACACCGGTGAACACATTTTATAATCCAGGCCAAAATTCTCCTAAACCATCGACCACTTTCAGTGCTGAAGACGTCAAAGGAGTGTGCTCAACCGATAGTGGGGATTTTCCCTCTGGGGTTCAATCTCAATATGGCTTGACTCCATGTGAAGGGCAAGCACTGGCCTTGAGGGAGAGTCAATCTGTGAGCCACAAGCCCTGAGGTGGTGTTTTAAAGACTTTGACAGTTGGTGCTTGACACTATCCCTGAGCCCACTCCGCATCAAAAGCCTACCTCTGCTCTGGAATGGTCTCTACAACAGAGTCCCATGCTTCAAAGCCTAGAAACACCATCTAGACCCCCAAGACTACGAAGCACCTTGAGCAATGGAGCCGGCTTTGAAACTGGCATAGACACCTGATTTGTCGCTGAGTGAATCAACACCCTCCCTAGAAGTACCGGAGTTGCCTGATATCAGGCAGATGAAAATGTACATCCACTTCACACAGGGCAAGTACTTCTATATCCCTCACACCATAACCTGGCATAGCACATTCTAGATAGAGGAAGGTCAGTTTTCCGGAGGCCATCTCAAAGGAAATTAGAATGTAACTCCTACCTAAAAACACACGGACCTAGAGATATCAGTCCTGCTCATCCACCGCAGTGATCAGTACATTCGCCTTCACCACAGCTGTCACCACACACTGACTTTGACCACGGGGGTGAACTAGATCCTCATATGAGAAGCCCATACTAGCTGATGATGTAGACTAACTCTGGCACAACTACAGCTTGGACTCACCAGAAGACCCATCTTTAGAAGCCTGCCTCCAGATGATACTAGAACATGTCACACTGTCACCCAGAGGGCTGATGATCACTACAAGGAGAAGCTACATGTGGCAGAGGAGGAAGACTTTCTGGTATAAAGACTCCCCAAGGCTGAAAGATCAGGTAATTTCTTGCTATGCTATATGTCCTGACAAAAATGTCAAAGACCAGGTGAAAAGGCTTGTAAACCCAAGGGTTGAGATGAAAAACAAGGAGGCACTGGAGGATTTTGTATATCAGAAGCCACATGCTACTCGACTTGCTGGTGGTTCAAACCGCCATAAAGATGGCCTATGCCTAAAACATCGGGCAATCGTCCCATGGACAAGCCATGCTGAGGCAGCTGGCTAGAGAGCGGCCTTAGGAGCTGTGAGACAGTGGTACATCACCAACTTAGTGGGTCTTCTCAAACACTCAAATGCCAACAAACAAGGCATTCTTGATGCGGCTGACACTTCATCATGTGAGACCAACACAAGCATCCTGCTCTGAAGGCATGCATGACTTAGGATCTCAGGCTTTTGCTTGGAGGTACAGCATGTGTTCTTAATATCCCGTTTCATGGCAAACACTTTTTTGGACCTCAAGTAGACTTAATGCTTGAGAAAAACAAGAATACAGCTAAGGCTATTAGGGTTCTTCAGACCCAAACTGGCAAGTCTGGTTTTCAGCACTAGTAGGTGAGAGGAGTTGCCAAGTGTGCAACAACTCAGTGCCCTAGCTTTAAGCAGCAGGAGTTCTTTTATGAAGGCCAGTCTATCCAAACACCTCCCATAGGAGGCTTCTGGAGTATCGGCTGCTGTAAAGGTAGAGGAGCCCAAGGAAAGGGGCCCTCTACTTCAAAGCAGCGGCTTACCTTCTCCTCTGATCACACAACACCTGTCAGGTGCAATGAGCGATGGTTACCTCAGACAAGTGGGTTTCATCCATTGTCCACCAAGACTACTTCTTAGAGTTACATACCATACCAAAAAACATACCACTTCGCCTTCAAACCATCAGGCAAACATATAAAAATCTGCTTCAGGAGGAAGCGCAGACATTGCTGCTAAGGGTGCTATAAAACCTGTTCCTTTGCACGACAAAGTACGGCACCCTCAAACCAATCTTCAGGCCAATACTCAAACTCTTACTGTTGAAGATAAATCATATTGGAGTACTTCAAGATGACATTTCCACCAAATGTCATCCCACTGTCTTACATTGGAGATTAATTTGTGACCTTTGATCTCAACATCTCCATCCAACCTGAACACCACCGATATTTCAGAATTGTGGTTGGTGGACATCATTATCAATTCAAAGTACAACTCTTTGGGGTCACAACAGTCCCACAGGAATTAATTAAATGTGTTGCTGTTGAAGTGCATTTTTATCACAACACTATTAATTTCTTTCCATACCTGGCTAACAAACTGGTTAAGGGCAACAGCTGAAACCAATGTTGCACTCACCCTCAGTATCCACTATCACTTCCGAACAAATTAAGCTTCATGGTAAATGCCAAAACGATGCACCTTTTTCCTCAGCAAGTACTACCCTTCCTGGGAGAAATGTTAAACACAGAGTCAGGCAAAGCCTACTGCAACAAGAGGGTGACAGCATCTCAAATACTGCCTCCCCTTTACCAGACATCAAAACCTCTGGCAGTTATTATGAAACTGCTCAGAATGATGGCCACTTCCATTGAAAATAATTCTAAATGCTCTCCTAAATATGCATCGTCTACAAGAGTATCTACCCAGTCAATGATCACAAATGACTGGTCAGCAGTAGGATCCAGTGCTTGTAGAGTCCTGGGTAAAATATAGTGGTGTATCAACAACTTGTTTCTGGGTAGGTGGTTCTCTGACCCAAAGACACAAGTGATCATTACCACAGACTCCTCACTCATAGTATAGGACAGTCATCTGGACCATTTGACAATTATGGGGAACTGCCCCCACAGCAACAGAGGTTACACATCAATCTGCTACAGCTGTTAGCTGCAGCTCGCACTATGCACATTCTGCACAATGTTTTGTAACAAAATAGTGCTCATCTGCACAGACAAACATGATCATCATGTACTGCAGTCAGAAACAGGGCACCCAGTTGCTCCAGGTATTACCCTTGGCATATGAGATATGGCATTGGGCTATTTAGCATCCTGTCCTTCTCCTGGCGGAACATCTGCTGGCAGTGGACAATGATGGGTAAGGATCTATCAAAGTTTTAAGTGGTTCCAGGGGCCCCAAATGATGCCTTGACGTTGGACAACTGGACACCCGAAGGCTATCAAGGGATGGAATGGCAACAAGCAATTCTGTGATTTTTAATTGAGAAATTGAATAAAGAAAATTGGAAAAATCTTCAATCAACTCTTTTCGAAATTCTTATTTGTGGGAAGTTTCTGTCTGAATATCAACTACAACTGTGAAATATAGAAATTTGATAATCAAATACTTGTGTACAAACCTTGGTGCGGGTCAACTTTCTGTGATATATGTTTTAGTGGCTTTTCAGTCACTTTCAGGGGGTGTATATGGGTCACATCCTCGACCATGTCGCACAAGGAATTACTTGCTAAATAGGCCCTCACCAATAGTGAAAATTTGTGCTGGTCATTATAGCTCTGACCCTTGAGCGATTTTGTGACAAGGGATGGAATGCCAAGTTATTTTTGGTTCAAATTCATAAAGAGTCCCTTCCTCTCCATCGACTATGTCCCCTGCTGCAGAACAATCATTCAAGGGGTCCTAGGATGACACATTCATGGGCAGTGGCAAACGGAGGAACTGGATGACTAGCCTGGCAGAACAAATGAAAGGTCAGTTTTCTATGCTAGTAAAGGTAGGCCTAGATGCCTCAAAAACAAATTTGCCCTCAATGATGGCCCATTCAAAAGTTACAGTGGGTACCCTCTGCAGGCATGCGTGGATGCTCTTCAGTTTATTTTTCTGGGGTTATCCAGGTCACACTAATGTATATGTCTTGTAATGTGGAGAGGTTCTTCCACTTAAAATCAGGCTCTTCTTTTGGATGTTTCATAAACAGTCATGGTATAGTGTACTAGCTTTGTCTGTCCTCCCCGTCACGCAGGACCATCACAATTATCGGCGATTTTGCAGCTTTTTCCTGAAGACGTTCCTGGACTAGCACCGGGGACCCCACCTTTACCAGGCAATATTCCAAGTATGAAAATACAGACTCTCGACCTCAGCAGCAAAGCTGCCACGACTGCCAGCATCTTTATAAAGAGTCATGAACCTGTCATGACTCACAACAGGAACGCAGCAAACTGATCGTGTTGGGACCCCACCATCAGTGACATATTAAGGATCCTGGCAGGACATATTTTGTGGCAACCTGATCAGATAATAGGTAATTAATTCAAATTTGTTACGGTCATTCAAGCCCTTGTGATACATGACACCAAACAATATTAAATTATACGTTAAACTTTCAGAAAAAGACAAAAGCTTAAGCTTTTCGTTGTCCACCAGACAAATAGCATTGAAAGAAAGCTTGAACAAGCATTGAAAAAGCCACATGGTCAGCGACTAGCTGCCGCCTCCCCCCCAATCCGGCACCCAATACCCAGGAACGTGGACACGAGACGTCTTTACTTTTTGGAAGGCGGGCGCTAGTCGCCCGGCCGTATTTATTAAAGTATGAAATTAAAAAAGGTTTTAATTGCATAATCAACAATTTATACAAAAATTCAGCAGGACATTTAGGTTTAGCAATAAGTTTGAGAGCCTGACTTTAACAAAACTCTAATACATGTTATTTTCCTAACTTATACTAAACATCCTCATCTAGAATTTTTGTACATTTCTGGCCATATGGCAGGGTCACTACCGGTGTCAGGTCCTACAAGCTGCGCCTCCCCTCTGGATGTGCGCATGCGCAGTGTTACCCCGGGAATTGCCCGGTCTACGCCCTGAACTCCATTTACCCACTAAAGGAGGGCCCTTACTCTGCGCCGGTGGCGTCGTGAGTCCACGCGCGCGGGGTGGCTACCAGCCTAAGGAAAGCGTGAACTACTCCTACCCGCGCTCCTTTGCTTTGTAGCATCCATTACCTTGCCCCTGGAGTTGTGGGAGTGGCCCGCAGGCCCCTCCCCCTGGGCGGGAACCTCCATAGGATGATGCCCGCCCCCTCAGACCTCAAATATGTGCTCACCGATAATGACCTTACCGCCACAGGCCAGCATTGTTAACCGACGATCTGGCCTCCCCCTGCCTAGACCTACCCTAGAAAGTTCTCACTCTAGCAAACCTTCCAACCAGGCCCAGACCCCAGGCCCCTTCCTTCCTCCGTCAAATGGACTCCCCTTACCAGGTAGGACAAATACACCCATGTTGGATCATCTGGAACCGGGGCTTGAAATAATTTGTCCCGCTGTGTGTTGATCCTCTTTATCGAGTGATTCAACGCCCTGACCGGGTCCTTGCCACCCTGGGATCAGTTGAGACCCACCCACTGTGCCACCCGGGCTTGTCCTGAAGACCCACCCACAGTGGAGATGAACCCATCAATGAGTATTCGCCTCCCCAGTTTGGCCCATTCAGTCCCCCCTAGGTGAGGTATCACCACTGACAGGGGGTCGGGCTGCTGAGCTAAAAGTCCCTGAAAGCAGTTCCTGAACTGACCATGGCACAGACCCTCAAACCCACTCTTCCCTGTCCTGCGTCCGGCACGTTGTTTGTGCTGGCACATTTTTAGCTCCTCAACTTCTGACGAGGAGTTCCTCCCCTGCGTGGCAGGTTTGAGAAACTGCAAGAACCAGAAAAAGACCAAGAAAACCTGGGCAACCATTTTTAGCTCCTCAACTTCTGGTGAGGAGTTCCTCCCCTGCGTGGCAGGTTTCAGAAACTGCAAGAACCAGAAAAAAGACCAAGAAAACCTGGGTAACCATTCCCACTTCCACCTTAGGGAATGGGTAACACTTACACCTGCCAGCAATACTTGGGCCCTTGGTGTCTTCTTTCTCGACGTATGCTTTCCTTTTGACGTCCACCCACTGATGATGTTGCGGTGTGGAGTACTCCTCAGATATCCGCCATGGACCCAGCCGTGACTGACGTAAGCATCCCTTGGGCTGTCCACCTGTTGCAGCTGTTGTGATATGGAGCACTCCAGGTATCAACCATGGACCCGGTCATACATAAATTGGAAAGATAGACACACACCATTAGTCTTTCCGGCAATAACTGCTGTACACGTGTCAGACTTACATTACCATCAGTCGCTAAACTTAGCTAATCTTAATGCCAGATCCGTACACCTCAACACGCCGACAGCAAATGTTAAGCATAGCCTCAGTTTGTCTGCTTCCTACCCACGTCTTTATGCATAGGATCTATGTGTTAAAACAAGACGGCTTACTTAGCAGTGCAGTATCACAGTTGTTGGCTAAAGATTTAGCACAGTCCAAACTCCGCCAGGCCCTAAGCTGGCCCCAAGGACCTTTTAAGTACGCCACTTTGGCTTCTGGGAAATATCATCCCAGCCACCCGGACATGATCACATGCATCCCCAGAACTATGTGATGCCGCAACTAGGCTCTTGGGCACCTTTTAGGTGTGACATCAGGGTGTGTATCTTTATCAGGACCCCCATTATTCGTTCTAGAGGCTCTAGGCCCTGTCTCTATGCCATTCGTGGTTCCCCCACCATATTATTAATATATGGCTTTGGTGTACCCCTAGAGCTCAACGTATATGGTGGTAAATTACTGTGTGCTATAGAGGTCTTCCCACCGAATCATTTGCCTCCACTCCCATCCTAGGCTCAACGTATATTGGCCCATTTACCTGTGTGAAAAATAAGTTTACTGACTGAACCAAAGGGGGTGTGTTTAGTACAAATACATATATTTGTTGTTATACACCTGCCCTTTTCCATTTACTCATTCATGACATTAAAGAGTGGTAAAACAAGTAGCTCTATATTCCCTCAAGACTTAGCCTGAAGGCTGCACGCAATACAGCTAACCCTAGGATAGTTTACTAATAATGTTGGTTTAAACCTATCATCCATGAAGGGGGCGTTTGGACAGGTGCAATGTTAGGACTGGCGTATATCCCCCCTATATTAGTGAACAGCACCTCATATGGTGATTAGCTCCACAATGAAATAAGTCCATTGTTTGGCTTTCTGCCTTGGCTTGCGAAGGAAAGTGGGACCTGGGAAACTGTCCCTCAGTCTCGCTAAGCCCTACCCTTAGATGTCGTTAACCCCCAGGTTGACCCCAATGGAAGGTGGTATACCCTATTCGTGAATGGTTCCATGATTGTTCCAACTATCACCTAGCAGACCACTGATAGTCGTTCTATAATGACAAATTTGACTTATGGCAATGGCTGTTCCTCGCGTAAGAGAACTAAGCAGCAACCATGGCTTCGATAAAGTATAGCAAGTGCTTATGGGACATGAATAAGCAGCCCAGGCATGTCACCAACCATCCCATTCTCTAGGTGAAATTTAATGTCCCCATTTTGCGTGAGCTCTGATTTAGACAATGAGTTTTTCAGAACTGAACTCATCAGCCGAATGCCAACAGAGTATATTTTGGGTAACTCACCACCCCTGGTGGGTACCCGTCCCATCAGGGAGCTGCGTCTGCCTTGTGAATTCTACCCAGGTACAACCCGAGCATTTTAAACGCCCAAGTTCCCCATTGCTGGGTCCCCCCCGGCACGTGGATGCGATCCAGTTGATGGGCATTGGTGACTTTGTGTACCTCGGGTCACATTGAATACAGCGGATACCACCCGTGCCAATTTAAGATGGCGTAGGTGCCACCGTTTTTTGGGCTGACTGGATTCTTAAATGCTTGAAGAGCTGGGGATGTGTTACCTTACCACACTTATGTTACACTGGCTACTGATGAAAGAAATGTTAAAGGTACAAGTCTAATTTCTGCTAGAAAGGCAGCAGCATGCCCCCCAATAACCTTAATGTAACAATATACCCCGATAATATACACAAAGTAATATAACAATAAAATTAAAATTTTTTAGGGCACAACATTGCGACATAGTCAGATCTGCCTCCAGCCCAACAGCTATAGCCCAGCGCAGTTTTTTTTTTTTTTTTGCAATAATGAAGTACAAACACTGCAAAACCAAATTTATCAGAACACATCGCCTTCCTCTTAAGATGTCACACAATTTGGTAACGACCAACCCTGAAGTATTTATTTAACACCCACCCGAATGTCTCAATTTACTACGAAGGACATAACAATGTTCCGTGATCCGGGACATTCTGTTTTGTCCAGCACAGGGAGATTACGCGCTTTGTCCAGACTCACGGGATGTTGAGCGTCATCACAGAGTCTCGAACCCAGTTCCCCAGAATTGAGAGCAACCACCCTAGCCGTTACAGCCACTTTGTCTGTGGTTGATCTATATCCTGCCCAAACTTCACAAACACCCTAATGGTAGTCCAGGCAGACCCGTCATCTCTGCCTGTGGATGCCCGCCTTTCCTATCAGAACCCTCACACAATTTCTAGACACCCTTTTCAAACCGTTTATTGTACTACTGGGGCAGTTTGTGATGTAGGACTCCCTTCTCTAATGTCACCCAAGACGAGACCATATCTGGGAATAAAGATGTGGTGAACTCAAGGACACTGCCACCCCAGGCCCTTCTAGAATTTCTGTTGAAATGGCATCACAAGTGGTACCGCTATATAAATTATGTCATATGATTTGTTTAAAAAAGGACATGGTTCGCACTCTAGCAGACTGAGTATTTACCATGATGCATGATACGGAGAAAGCCAATTTCTCGGACCTAGCCTATGTTAGTTATAGAAGGCGAATAAGCGTGTAACTTGGTACACAAAACCAATGAAAGCTCAACACATTATTACACGTCCCCGAAGGGCACCCAAGAACACTGGAAGGAACTCTACCCTTTGAGCAAGTCCCCCGTATCCGTAAGTATTGTACCATTGAAGAGGACTACCTCACAAATGCCAATTCGCTCTCTAATAAGCTTAGCAAAGGAGGATAGCGCAAGGAATTAGTTCAAACTTCTTTAAAAAGGACATGTTTCCCTACGAGACCCTTTCAGTATACCAAGGCAAGTACTAACTAATCCAATTATTAGTGTACTGAAATAAAACTGGAAAATTATTATTCAAAGAATGTGTCCCACTTCTAGTCGGGGGTCCAGACTAGCCTACATTTCCAATTGAAATGCGAACCAATTCCTTCTATGTTGTAAAATGCCCTTATGAGAAGTTGTACCTAGGGCAAACCACTCAGGCAGTAAAGTCAAGGGTTTTACAACACCGGTACCGCATCAAGTGCGGTACTCGAGCGGCACCGTGAATCCCTCTCAGGACCCGAACCGAATCAGGTATCGGAGCGCTTTACATAGCCCCAGTTACGTTACATGAGGACGGACCCACATTCATTTTTTAGCACGGGGAGATTTAAGTGATTTACCCAGAATCACAGGAGGTTTTGGCGTCCTTACCGAGACTAGAACCCAGATCCCCAGTTTCAGTGCCCTAGCCGCTAGACCAAATCATCTCCTCTAATTGCACTACATTGTCTCAAAATTAAACGCTTTGGGAGTCCTTTCCAGGTGAAGCCTCTGCGGAGTGCGGACCCCCTTGATTTTTGTAATACTCCCTGGAACAGCAGTCGGAGAATACTTATAGCAGTACAGTGTAGTGATTGTTTTAAATTAATGGCGTACAAGATTGAATATCAGTATAGCCACACTGCGCACGTCTCTGAACACAAAGCTGCCATTGTTGACAAAGTGCTTCCTGTAACCATACATGTTAATGAGAGGGAAGCTCCTACTGTAGTTGCATTAATTAAGCAGTGCAAATCCCTCTAACCAGATCGCCCACATTTTACAATTGGCAATTACAAGCAAACCAAACTCGTTTGTGCCTCTCACCTTTAGGAAACACAAGCAGAGAAAGTAACTGTCATAATATTGACTGTACACGTTAGAAAGAGAAAGCGGTAATTCATATGTCAGTGTAAATGTGAATAGAAATGGTAAACACAGATGAAGCATATATAAGAAGGGCGTGAATTGTTCTGTAGAGAATGTGTTAGCTGATCAGAACATGTAGGGTAACACTGTCAGTGTTGTTGCCTGAACGTTAATTATATCTCAGAAAAAACATCCATTTAACGAGATGTAAACCATCCGCCTCGGAAGCCTGTGGAATGCCAGAAAAAACCACGCGGTGTCGAGAGAAATATGCACAGCAGGAGCAGCATTCTGTTATCTACTGGTGTTTAACCCACTTTAGCGCGCAATCCTTTAACACGCCACTCCCGCCCCACCTAGGCTCATTGTAATGCTGAAGGGAAAATCACAAAGGAGAGACTCAAACCACCTATTTCTCTGACCTGCATCGCACTAAAGAAGCAATTCTAAAATAACCGGCTTCTCAACCGTACACTTGCAACAGCTGTGTTCTCCACTTAACTTTTCGGGAATCACAAGCCTTCCTCCGAGCTCCGCGCCCTTCCGACTCATGCTCCGACACCCGTCAATCCCGAACCCTGGTCAACGCCTCTGCTTGTGACATGCCGGACGACCTCCACCTCTGTCTGTTAAACGCCGGACGACGGCCTGTAGCTCCCCCGAAGCTGCTCCGCCTGGAAATACAAAAACAGGGATCACGACGTTCCGGGCAATGTCCAATGTTCCTCCTGTAAACAAGGAGTTAACTTCCAGCGAGGTCCCGGTGCTCTGCAACGCCGACCGAATCACCTGGAAAAGAAAGCGAGATCATTAAAACAAAGAAGCCCCGAGCGCGGGGCACACCGTTTCGGCGAGGGAGCGTCCAGGGACAAGGGGGTCTCCTGGGCGCTCCCTATCTCTTTATTCCCGAGGGGCCAGGTGGCCCCTCCTCTAGCCCGCCCCCCTTGACCCGGACCCACTTCCCAGGATCCGGGTCAAGGTGGCCGCCAGCCAACCGGCGGTGGGCCGCGCCCCCCAGGGCACGCCCCCACCGCCGAATGGCAACAAAGGAAACTGTGGGGGCGACGGTCGCCGCGCCGCCATGCGTGCGGGGGGGCCGAGGGCCCCCCCTTTTCATTTCTTTTTTGCAGTTTGATCTAGTTTTTTCAGTGTCTAACCAGCTAGCTACTATCTGTGTAGGAAAACCACCTCTAGTGTCTTTGTGGATATTCAGTAACTAATGCAGAGTCATATTCAAATAGTGTTTGGAATTGTAGCTTCATATTCACAATCCTAAATAAATCCTGTTTCACTTCTGGTGTTCTTGCTGCAACAGTGAAAATTAACGGACTACTCTCTACACTGCACATTTCCACTGGTTAAAATCTGATTATTTTCTCCTAATTTCTGTTCCCCTATTTCGTCACTCTACTTCGCCTTACATGTGGCAGAGGATTTGCGACTCTGAAGCTCTTAAGAAGGCTTTTCTCTTGGCTCCCCCTAGAATGCAGGAAAACAATCACACAGGCCTTACTTATCAGCAAATTGGATTATGGCAATGCACTGTTCATAGGCATGTCAGAGTACCTTTTCTCACGCCTACAAGTGGTACAGAACTCTGCGGCCAAGCAGGTGTGCAATAAAAGGAAATTTATATCCGCATCTGCATGCATGAGACCGCTACACTGGCTACCCATGCGCCAAAGAGCAAGATTTAAGCTGCTTTGTCATGCGCACAAGGCCCTTTACCGCCACAACCCTAGAATTCTTCAGAACAAAATCTAATTCTACGTCCCCATGAGATGTCTTAGGTCACGTCATCAAGCGTTGGCCAGGCCTAAACGCATTAAGAAAGTGAGAGCAGGAGGCCGATCGTTCTCATATCTGGCTGCTAAGCACTGGAACGAACTACCTCAAGCACTGTGTCTTACTATGGATATCTAACATTTAGGAAAAACCTTAAAACTCCGCTGTTTCCTAAGGTTTAAGTGCCTACAGTCTCTATGCACCCAGGATTAACTTAACCATGCGTTTCCTGCTACCCAGCGCCATGATATCCAATAGGATGAATGTCACGCTCCATAAATAAATAAAAAATAAATAAATGTGTGAACATCTGTGTCTAGGGAATTAACGCAGACTCTGCTTACTAAGAGAAATGGAAGGAGCTGGGAGGCGAGAAGGACAAAAAAGTCAAGAGAATGGTACAGTGATCGAGATGAAGTGAAGAGAGAACTTGGCTAGAGATAAACGAGATAAGGTAGGTGGAGAAGTAAGGTTAACAGAGTGGTGAGTTAGTCTGAAGGAACGAGGTAGAAAAAAGAAGAGGTAGATGAAGAAAGAGAGGCAAGTATGGTTTTAGAGTGGGTAGAGCTAGAGATGGGAAGAAGGAAATGTAGTGAAGGCAGGGAAGTTAGGTACACTAAGGGGTATGAGACAGAGAAAGGTAATCTAGAATGAGAGGTGATTAAGAGGGATGCCAAGGTCAAGCGAAGTAGAGGTTGACATGAAAAGATACTTGAGATATTGAGAGAAACAAAGAGATGCATTATTATTATTATTATTATAATTAAGTTTCTAAAGCGCTCAGCTACCCGAAGGTTTCCCGGCGCTAAAATCAAAAGGTGAGAGGGGAGAGTCAGAAGAGAACTGTTAGATGTTGAATAGCCAGGTTTTTACCTGTCTGCGGAACCTAAGGTAGTTGGTTTCAGTTCGTATCTGGAGGGGGAGAGAGTTCCAGAGTGAGGGGGCCAGCCAGGCAAAAGAGCAGCCACCCATTCTGGCTTTTTTAATTCTAGGAACTGAAAGTAAGTGTTGGTTAGAAGATCGTAAATTACGAGGGGGATGGTATAGTTGTGCCAAGGGGTTGAGATAGGGTGGAGCTAGACCAGAATTTATTCTGTGAATGATGCAGAGGGCCTTAAATTTTGTCCGGTTTTCAATTCGGAGCCAGTGCAGGGAGCGAAGGGCATTGGAGGTAGGGGAAGTGTTAGGTAATTTGCAGAGAAGTCGCGCGGCCATGTTCTGGACTGTCTGCAATTTACGCGTCACCTCTTTACTGGCTCCCAGCAGAAGGATGTTCCCGTAGTCCAGTCTCGAGGTAATAAGAGCCTGGACCACGGTTTTCTGAGTGTCCAAGGGAAGCATCCAAATGATTTTTCGCAACCACTTAATGATAGTGATGCAAGTGGATGAAGTTTTGACCACATGGTTCTTCATAGATAGTTGGTCGTCAAAAATGACACCAAGGTTGCGAGCTGTTTTGGCTGGGGTAGGTAAAGGGCCCATTTGTGGAGGCCATTGCCGGGGTCCCCATAAGGTGGTGTTGTGACCGAACAGAAGAACCTCTGTTTTTCCCCCGTTTAGTTGCAGTTTGTTGTCCAACATCCAGGCTGCGATGTTACTCAGTCCTGTACGGAGGGAAGAGGAGGAGGAGTGAGAGTCAGAGGAAAGGGAGTAGATAACCTGGGTATCATCGGCGTACGAGTAAATAGTGAGCCCAGCTTGCTCTGCAATAGTAGCCAAAGGTCTGACGTACAAATTGAATAGCAAGGGGCTCAAGATGGAACCCTGCGGCACACCGTACGCCGATGTGAAGGTTTGAGAAGCAGAGTGAAGGTTAGAGAAAGCTGTGTGGTAGAGAGAGGGGTAAAATGAGAAAGGGTATAAAACGACAGGTCAGGTAAAAAGAGTAGTGGGCTTGATAGAAAGGTGTCAAGAACTGAAGGATAAAACAGAAATAACATGTAGAGCGAAAAGAAGAAGTCGAGAGACAAAGGTCAAGTAGAGAAGTTGAGGTAGAAACAGGTATGAAGAAGAGAGTTGTGAAATAGAGATGGTGAGGCAAAGACATATAAAGAAATCGGTAGAGGAATGGGAAATAGAGGGTGCTCGTTGAAATGGAGAAGTAGGTGCAGAGAGAGAAATGTGCGAGAAATGAAAGAGAAAAGAGAGAGAGTAGTTTATATAATTGAGAAAAGGGTACAGATAGCGAAATGGAGCTAACCAGAAAGAAGTAAGGTATTGGGAGAGTGGAAGTAGAAGAAATGGTAGTAGAAAGAGGGTGAGATAGGGGATCGAAGGGTGAAGTAGCAAATAATGCTGATCTAAATTAATGCTATGTAGTGAGAGAGACAAAGAGAATTGTGGGGTAGGGAGGAATGAGGTACTGACGGACATGAGGTGGCAAGAGAAATTAAATGGAGGGAGAGGTGAGAGAGAAGGTAGTGAGGTTGAGAGGAAATGTAGCAGAGAGATATACGTTGAGGCAAAAGATGAAGCTGACAGGTGAAGTAGATGAGAGAAAAAGAGAGGGCAGATGGAAACAAAGCAGTTAGGTACTGAGAAAGGAATGACCTAGAAAGAGGGTGTCGAAAGGAGAGATATAGAGGTAGACACAGAGTGATGGAGAGATGTAGAGGCTAAGTCATCAGAGAGCTGGAGTTAAGTCATTGAAAGAGCTGAGGTAGAGGAAGTTGAGATTGAGCGTGATAGGAACATTGATATATAGAGATATAGGTAGGAGATAGAGGGGTGGTGTAAGGAGAGTGAAATGACATACAAAGATTCCTTTTTAGGTCTCGCACCTGGCGATGCAGCGCTGTATCGCCTGCGAGAGCTCTAGTCATCGGCTATGCTTTCAAGGAGACAGGAGATGGGCACGCGCAGCATGCCAGAATCGGATCAGGGCACGCGCTTGAACACGCGCTCCGACTGTGAACTGTTGCCGTTAGCTTTGTAGCTTTCAGTTTCGTTATTAATTCTGTCCAGCTGGCTCTTGCCATCTGCAAGATTTACGGCGTGTACTTTGAAGGAAGTGGCGCCTCGCTGGCGCCAGTAACAAGAATGGAAGTAATGCCACCTTCAGTGCCCAATATCACCATAACCAAGAAAAATTCCCTTATGGCCTTATACTTTCATATCCGACATAGTTCAAAATATATTACACAGTGTAAAAATGTCCTTCTAGTCACAACAGATAACATAGATTTATATTATTTTCATAATTTTCTTTCTTTTTTTTTTACAAAAATATTTTTTCCTTTTTCTTTTTTGTTAGATACTTTCATCATATCATAGATTATTTTCCAAGTTTTATAAACATTTAAAAGTACATTATTTACATCTCCAAAACTAGACAGATCATTTAAATAAACCCTGATAACCACACATCCAACAACAGACACACTCTACTCATACATGCCACATAACATCATCCACTTAACATCCAATGCATCCATTCATTTCTGTGATTGAGGTAGTCCAGATGGTACAAGTGACTTAATACGCCAGACCTGTACCATCTGGACTACCTCAATCTATGTTATTTGTGGTGACTAGAAGGACCTTTGTACACTGTGTAATATATTTTTAACTATGTCGGATATGAAAGTATAAGGCCATAAGGGAATTTTTCTTGGTTTTGTTTATATTGTCCTCTCTCTTCCCTGGCCAAAAGAATTCAGTAGAGGGGGGTCCCAATTTTCAGCTATCCCAATATCATCATAAACAGCCTTACATTAGTCTTAATTTTCAGCAACAAATAAAATAAACACACACACACACACGCACACAGACGCGCGCACACACAGACACACGAGCGCACACACACGCGCGTACACACACAGACACACACGCGCGCGCACACACCGACACGCGCGCACACACACCGACACACGCGCGCACACACACCGACACACGCGCTCACACAGACACGCGCGCACACACAGACACACGTGCACGCACACACACACGCACACACACACACACACACAGACACATGCGCACACACACGTACACGCGCACACACCTCCTCCCCCCCCTCACACGCACCGGGCTCTTTCCACTGCTACAGGCTCCGTCACTCCGTGACATCACCTGGCACACGCTGCTCTTCCTGGAAAGTAAAGGTACAGCCTACCATGCTGGTTGTTACGTCAGCCCGCTCGCGCGTGCACCCAACGTTCTTATTAGCCAGGGGGACCGTCATTCAGAAAGGTGACCATTTGCTGCCAGGTTCCCGCACTGATCCCGCCGATCTCTTCCAGCACCGCTTCCTCGCCTCTCTCCGCAGCGGACACCGGCCGGCTCTAAAAGGGTGAGCGGGGCGCGTGCCTGTTCAGGGGGAGGAGGCGTCCGTGATGTCATAAGAGGCGGCCGACCAGCACAGGTAAAACCCGTCCTAGGGGCCCGCACCATGCACCACAGGTGGGTGGGGGGGTCGTTGTGTCTGTGTGGAGGAGGGTGCTGTGACGTCATGAGATCCATTTAAAGGGATCAGCAGTTCTATGAAAAAAAGGAGGGTTAAGAAGGCAGGGTGGCAGTGTCGAGGAACATTCTGTCAATGAGGTAAACAATGAATGTCAGGATTATGTCTGCTAAGTGGGGGTGGGTGGGGGGGGCAGTAAAAAAATAGGTAGCGATGACATCATCATGTGAATTGACAGGTTGCCAAGGGCAGTTATCAAAGCGGAAGGTGGTAAGGTATCAATTGCCGTAGAAGAATGACATGCATATAGTGGAAAACGTGCACTGAAGAGCTCCTTTATTGAACAATGATGACGTCATGAGGGTCCGGTTATTATTCCTGAGAAAGATGAGGCATTGCGATAGGGGTTCATGGAAGTGGTTATGGATGAAGCAAGTGCAAAGGATTCTACAGTTGATTAAAATGGGTTAGATTGTATGTACCTGTGGTCAACACCACGTCCTCCACCACCACGTCCTCCACCACCACGTCCTTCACCACCACGTCCACCACCACTACGTCCACCACCACATCCACCACCACCACGTCCACCACCACCACCACGTCCACCACCACCACCAGGTCCACCACCACCAGGTCCACCACCACCAGGTCCACCACCACCAGGTCCACCACCACCACTTCCACCACCACTACGTCCACCACCACATCCACCACCACATCCACCACAACCAAGTCCACGTCCACCAGCACCACCATGTCCAACACCACCACGTCCACAACCACCACCACGTCCACCACCACCACGTCCACCACCACTACGTCCACCACATCCACCACCACGTCCACCACCACCACGTCCACCACCACCACGACCACCACCACCATGTTCACCACCACGTCCACGACGAGGACACTACCACGTCCACTATCACGTCTACCTCCCCCACCACCACATCCACTACCACCACCACATCCACCACGTCCACCACACCCACGTCCACCACCATGTCCACCACGTCCACCACCACATCCACCACCACCATGTCCACCACCACCACGTCCACCAGCATGTCCACCACCAGCATGTCCACCACCACCATGTCCACCACCACCACGTCCACCACCACCACGTCCACCACCACCACGTCCACCACCACCACCACCACCACATCCACCACCACCACGTCCACCACGTCCACCACCACCACGTCCACCACCACCACGTCCACCACCACCACGTCCACCACCACCACGTCCACCACCACCATGTCCACCACCACCATGTCCACCATGTCCACCACATCCACCACCACCACATCCACCACCACCACACCCACCACCACCACAATGGCCACCACCACGTCCACCACAACGTTCACCAGCACATCTACCACCACGTCCACCTTCACGTCTACCACCACGTCCACCTTCACCACCACCACGTCCACCACGCCCACCACCACCACGTCCACGTCCACCACCACGTCCACCACCACCACCACGTCCATCACCACCACCACGTCCACCACCACGTCCATCACCACCACCACGTCCACCACTACCACGTCCACCATCACGTCCATCACGTCCACCACCACCGCGTCCAACACCACCACATCCACCACCGCGTCCACCACATCCACCACCACCACCACATCCACCACCACACATGTCTGCTTATAACAATATTTGCAATGCAATAGGTCTCGCATTACTAAGTGTTTGAGCTATTGGTATTGCATTATTATTAGCAATGCCAATAGCTCAAACTTTAATATGCGAGACCTATTGCATTGCAAATGCTTGTTACTTTAATTGCTACTAACTGCCTGAGAGTGTTATTTGATTTGTTTTTTATGCACACAGTTATTATAGAAGCAGTTTAAACGGTCTCAACCACTTTACCAGGCGCCAAATGGAAGATGGACACATTGGGCAATTCCCCACTTTGCCCTTGCTTTACAACACCTCTGCCCACCATGAATCTCAAGTAGCTCCTGTGGGCAGGGACAGTTGAAGGATCATACTAGGCAGCCTGTAAATTCAAGATTTACCAACCCATCTCTCGAGTTCAAGGCCAACAAGACGTGATTTAGGGACAGCATCTTCTTCTTGTTCATTCATATGAACTAGTAGAAAAGATAGGATCAGCCTCTGGTAGCTGCCCTTCTTATGGACCAAGAAGTAGAGTGAGAAACCTCTGCATCGCTTCTGGAGACACCACCTCTAAGACCCTTTTTTCCAGCAAGGCAGGGACTTCTGCCTCCAGGATCTAGGCATGAGATGGCTAGCACACCCTGAAGAAATGGGGTGGTCTGTTCGGAAAGAAAGGAAAGGAACTGTGTAGCCCCAGCATGTCAGCTGGCTCACCCAACATTTGTCAATATCCGCTCCGATGAGAAACAAAATGGGAAACTCCAGCAGATGGTAATGATATGAGTGGAAGAATGTGTGTGGTTTTTATGCAGCATAGCCCGCAGAGGATGGTGCAGAGTTGATCTGTTAGTGATCTTTCCTAGATACATCCTGCCTCTAAGGGGCCATATATTTGCTATGGCACTTCAACAGGCAGAGACGGCTGTCATTCTTGGAACAGCACAACCCTAGAAAACCCACTGAACGTCTGATACTGTTGCTGTAAATACCATGCAGGTGACGACAACAGAGATCTAATCCTGCTGTTCTTGAAATGTTCCAAGGAGGAGTCAGTCTCCTCTTTGAATAGCTGATCTTTGTCAAAGGGCAAGTCGAGAGAGTAAAAAAGACATCTCCCAAAAATCTAAAAATGTAGATACAGCTCAACAAATGCTTGCAATAGACCGAGCAATGGTGTCCCCAGAGTAAAGCCACATATCAGGATTGTGTTTTATTCATCTAGATTAGGCAGTGGCTTCTTCATGTGTTGTGGCTGGCTAATAATTGTAAGTTTTGCATGGAGATGTAAGTGTTGCAGGAAGTGCATGGAGACACAAGATACAGGCCCAAAAGGGACATCTTCTTACAGCACTGTCTACACAGCTTGAAGCCTGCAGTCGTTTGAGGAGACATTTGACCCAGTTGCTGTCAAATAGCATAGGAAATTGCCAGTGGGACAAAGAGAAAAGGAGCTTTGGACCATGTTAATAAAGCATGGAAAAAAATGGAATTGTTGAAGATGTATGGTGCCACCTGGTTGCACTGAGGAGTCATTGCTAGGGAGGGGACAACATTTTCCAGACCAGCCCGAAGCCTGGAAAGAGTATTCATAAGGTGAGGAATCTTCTGGAAGATTCATCCATCAGAAAGGAACTTGATTTCCTTTTGCACTGGCTAGAAATAAACCTCAGGAAGGCATTGGAGCTCATTGCACCAGAGCAAAGGCTCAGACTGCAGCTCTACTGAGGGGTGTTCTGGTTTGAACATCCGCATGTCTGCTACTTTGGCTTCCATTTATACATACCCCCGGCATTACTGCACTGATTCACAGGTCTGCGTGGAGAGTTATTTTGCGCATCCGATACTGCTCTAATGTAGGTCCACTTGAGGTTCACTTGGCTGGCCCACCTCCTGTTGTGGGTGGGTTGCTGTTTTGAGAAAGACTCAGAAGGTGAGGTCTGCTTGTAGAAGTATACATCATGATCTTTCTGATGAATACTCCATCTTTCTGTAGATTTCTCATTGCTTTCCTCCCTGTTCTGTGGCGTTATCTTTTGAGAATTAATACAATCTCTAGATAGATTTGAAAAAAAGAAGGAAAACTAGCTTCAGTACATCTGGGTGGCTCGTGGTACGCTGTCTCGGGCAGGATGGAATCACATTAAATGCAGATACACCACCTATCGGCATGTAGAAGCTATGGAAGATTTTCTGTATCCAGTCCAGTGCTTGGGAGGATTCCGAATGTGAGGAATCTAGTGACTTATAGAGTGTCCACCAGAAAACGTGTTATCCAAAGTGTTAGAAATGGGGATCTCTGGCCAAAGCCAGGCAGAGACCACCATTCTAGTCAGGGAAAGGGAGTTACACGCCAAAGATAACCCCTGCTCACCCCCTTGGTAGCTTGGCATGAGCAGGCAGGCTTATCCCGGTGGCGATGTGTAAAGCATCTGCACAACACACACAGCAACAACATACCAGGCACACCACAAAAGGAACTCCACACAAGGTTATATTTAAAAATAGCCTTTTTATTATAATAAACACATTAGATGGTAATCACACAATATACACTGTGCCAACTGGCACGGGCAATATTTACAGGGAGTATTTACACATGACAGGGCCGCGTGGACCACTGTCAGAATTAGCACTTGGTAAGACATCCTAAAAAGAAGAATACGTCATACTCTCATAACACAACCAGTAATCACTGGCAGACTCAATACTCTGCGCCAACCTGTAACCTAGATCATAACATGCACAGTATCACATATGGCTAGAACTCTATTCTGAGCCATCCTCCTAAGCCTAACTCTAGTAGTAGACCACCATCTCCTAGACATACCATGCATTAGAACATAAACTTAATAACATAACCTGAATAGGGAATAAATCAAATCTAGACCATAGTAGGGAATCACAATAAAACCTTACACAGTAGGTAAAACTTAACAAGCATTAAAAGCACATCTAAAAGCATACATCTGGGTGCATAACACATATTATAAACATCACTTTCCCTAGCACCTATACACATTACATTAGGGCCTTGCGCCCTACAAAACCTAAAAGTCCCCGGGGCCAACTGGCCATCCCTAGGGGGCTCAAATGCCCTCTGTCCAAAGTCAGGGCGCGCTGCCAGTGCAGTGACGGTCAAGGGGCGCACTTGGCGCAAACCTAAACGTGGCAGCTGCCCACTACTTGCTGGGCAGCTGGGAATCTTTCGCTGACAGACCTAAACGTTGCAGCTGGCACTAAGTGCTGCGCAGCTGTGCAGGAAAAGATAGGGCAAAGGAGTGTGTCTCACTCCTGGGTTAAAAGAACATGTCCCCTAAAATAAAGAACCTAAACAGTGCAGCTGCCCACTACTTGCTGGGCAGCTGTGAAAGTTAGAAAATGTGGCGCGGGCTCTCAGTAGCCCTTTAGACAAAAATTCGCCAAACGTTGGAGCCATCTGGCACCATCTCCTCAAATAACTATGTGCCCAAAATCATGAAGGAGAGCCCCCCCCCAAAATGTGTCCCCACACGGGGCCCTTAGAATAATGTGTCCAAAGTGTTGGAGCCCCCCGGGGTTCCGTAAATAACTAACATGCCAAGGGGAGCCATCTAGGCTTTGGAGTCAACGGGGGTCTCGTTTGAGCCCGCAGGCTCTGAAAATAAACATACTACCACAAGGTTGGAGCGGCCCACTGCCATCTGGGGCCGCTCTGAATGCAAAGCTGCCACTGTGCCGTTATCAGGCACCAACATTAGTCTCTACGGCGCCCTCCCAGCCCTTCTCATCTCACCGGCTGCTCTCTCTCCACCAGCGCCGTCTCCTCCCCATGGACAGCGGCGAGACTCTGCCTCTGGGGCTCCCCTCACTCCTGGGAGCTCCGCAAAACACCACCGGGCGCCAGGCTGGGGCGCATCTTCACCCGGTCCCCCGAGCCAGCCAGCGGGGCTCTGTGCGGTTTCTCTGACGGCGGCGTGCGCGGGACTTCCTTCTCAAAGCTGGATGTCCCGCCCGCCGTCAGGCACCTCGCTGCTTGACTTCCGCCCAGTCCGGGACTCGGGCCGCCGCGGTATTTTTCCTGGGTGCAAAACGAAGGGTAGGCTCCCTTTGGCAATAAGCGGGGTGGGCACCCGCTTAAGTAGAGCATAAAAGCACAGCCATAATGCATGGTGGCCACCTGCTGGGAGCACAAAAGGGGGGGGGAATCCCTACGTCGGGATTCCCTCTGAGACAGGTCTGCAGCCCAGCACTGCGCGGCCCACGATCTTCCTTGGCAGGAGAGGGCCAGGTGCTCCTAAAATCACAGCAAAAGTCCTTACAAGGCACAGGGGCAGGCACAAGGTCTTGGAGCAAAAGAATCAGCCCTCGGGGAGAAAGGAGCCACATAACCTCAAAGATAAGAAGGGCATCCAGGGTCTCGGAAGGGCCCAGGGAGGCAAGCCTTCCCCATAGCCCCAGCAGCAGCACGCCTGGTTGATTCAAGTCCACAAACAAGAACATTTTCATGCGGTCACAGCCCCTCTTTTATACACAAAATCCTTTGCCTCCAAAGGTGCAGGCAAGGGCCGAACCAGATGCAACTGGTTCTGGAGCACTTTGTCTTGCTCAGCTCCCCTCTCTATTCACAAGACAGGCCAGAGGCATCAGACACACCACAGGGGGTAGAGCCAGCATTATGGAGGGAAGGCCCAGCCCTATTCAGGTCCCAGGTGCACTCCTCCCTCCCATCAACATGCAGATCTCTCCATTCACCACTGGGGCAGACCCATCCTGACTCCTGGAGTCAGGCACACCAGCCAGCTCCAGCCAGCTCCAGCCAATCACAAGCCAGATAGTCAATTCACATTTGCTGTACAGACCTGCCAACTTCTAAAAGTGGCACTTCCACACTAGACACATTCAATCCGCGCACATCATCGCGCAGCATTTAATCTCACGAGTTTGCACATACCAAACTCGCCACTGCACTCCCCACACATCAGGAACTACCATGGACACACATATCCCCCATGCATTTCTATGGGAGGGCAGGCCAATCTCACCACACGCACTCAAGAGAGCGAACGCACTTTACACTGGGCCACAGTGCTAAAGTGCGCAGAGGCCTAAAATCACTACCACCATGCCAGAGGCTAAAGGCAAACAGTCTAGGGGTGAACCTGCCAAAGAGGCCCAAGTCCAACACAAGGTAAATAACTAATTGCTTTTGACAGATGGCTAAACATGCATTCCATATACATTGGACCTTTGGAAGTAGGAGCAAGATAAAAAATTACCTCTATTGGAGATGCTAGATATGAAAAATATGCACTATATAATCTGCCACACTGTACTAAGGGATGCTATTTGGTGCTTAGCATCATAGCCTGCCACTCAATGTATATAGTTGCTAATGCTGTCACTAGCAGCCTTTGGGAAAGGACCAGGTCCATGCCCATTTTGCAGCAATATGTGCCAACAATCAGGAGGTGAATATCTTTTTTTTTATTAAATTCAAATCGTTCTTATTGAAAGAATATATGCAAAGGAATACACACAAGAGTAACATGTACATGAAATAAGTTCACATGCGCTGTCTTAAAAAGAAAATAAACTAAGGCAGGGTAATACATCAACACATAATATAAAAACAGATAAACATGTGGTATAAAAGAAAGAAACAAACAAATAGGTCAGACTTAGTAAAAAACAGATCAATCAGTTGTTACATATGGAATGATTGTTACGTTCAAAATGTCCATATGCCCCTGGGAATCCAGTTAGATTCAACATCATGAGATGCAATGCGGGAATGGCAATATATGGAGACGAGTGTTACCAAATCTTACAAACTAGTACATAATATTCCACCCCGTCACAAAATATTGCACGTGTCATAATCGCACTATGGACATACACACTACATTAAGGGAGTAGTAGGTCACGGGGGAATCAAATGAGTACGATGATGCATCTAGGGATTTCCTAAGTTTCTTATGGGATATGCGCCAGGGGGAGGAGTGCAACGCAAGGTTGTCAGCTCCTCTTAAAAAGGACAACCACCCTTGCCAAATTTTAAAGGACACTTCCGAGGCGGTCTTCCATCTACATAATACGACTTTACAGGCCAGAGTGGGCAAGAGGTCAAGCAGTTGACGGTCATATTCGTTAACTAGTTTCGGGTCAAGAACACCCAGTATGACGTATGAGAATTTCCTCGCAGGTTTGACATTAAAAATGTGTTCTAACAATCAAAGATTTCAAAGAGGGACAATTAAAAAGCATGTGTGCAAGATCCCCAATAGTTGAATTACAGTTCCAACAAGTAGGGTTGTCTCTCAGGTGGGGTTTGAAAAGCCTTTCCGGTGTCCAGTACGTTCTGTTTAGTAACATTTTGTACTTACTTTGGGAAAGGATTGAGGAGATTTTATTCGAGAAGGCAGTGCTATAAATTTTGTCCCAATCAAACGTCAGACCTGTAGAGTTAGGCTCCGCTTCCCATTTATGTTCATTTTGTTTATGCAATTTCCTAGGTAAAGGGAGGAGGAGTTTATATGTTTTAGAGACAAAATGACCAGCTTCCATAATACGTGGTATCTGAGTCATGAGCCAAGGGGTACAGGGCTTAAAGGAGCACCCCGAAAGGAGGACTTTCAGTTTCAGGAAGTCTTAAAAATCCATGGCCGTTAAGTTGTGTAGAGACTAAAGCGACGAGAACGGCAAAGGATGTGGCCCCTCATATAGATCTCTTACTAGGTTGATGCCTTTCCTAGACCAGGATTCCCAGTGGAGAAATTTTCCTTCATTTTTAAGGGAGGGATTCTGCCACAAGGACACCAGGGTAGATTTTGTGATTTTTAAGTTGGATTTGTGTGACTGTTCTAGCCTTAAAAGGGCACGCCTAGTATTAAGAAGAATGTATTTGCGCTGGGTTGGCAACGAGATCCTATACGATACCTAGGGGTCATGTACCACAGAGATCCGGATGAGGTGCTCAGGGCAAACTACGGAGTGGTGCTGACAAAACTGGAGGACAGTGTGCAACGATGGATACATCTGCCCCTTTCATTGGCGGACAGGATTGCGATTGTTAAAATGAACATACTGCCCAAGCTATTATACCTGTTTAACAACATACCAATCACTCCACCGCAGACTATCTTCCGACACATTAACTCCTTAGTGCGGACCCTGATATGGGCAGGTAAACAGGCACGTGTGGATCTGCGAACTCTGCAACTCCCACTTGCAAGAGGCGGTTTCGGGGTACCTGACTTTCTCCTGTATTACTTGTGCGCGCAAGCACAATATGCAGCTTATTGGTATCACGCAGTTCCTTACCTCGCCCACACCGCTATAGAGGAAAGCGACGCGCACCCTATTCCACTCACGGCAATCATCTCACACACCCGCCCCCCGCTCCACGCTAGGGATATAAACACGGTAGATACCACGGTCAAAGCCTGGCATAAATTGGGGCAACTAGCTCACAAGACACCACTGTATGCGCCAGCCATGATGCTACACCACCACCAGGAGCTCTCGGTGACTGGGGAGAGCGTCGGAATGTCACTACTGGCCAAAGCCGGTATCGATAGGATGGGGGACGTGTTTCGAGATGGGGAGTTCGTGGGCCTAGACAACCTAGATTATGTTAATAACCAGACAACCATGTTTCGGTTCACATATTACAGACTCAATAGAGCCCTGAGGGAGCACTACCCCACGTTCCCTTCAGAACCGCAATGCCTTGCACCGCTGCAACTATTAATCACAACTAATGATTTATCACACCTGGTGTCCAGGCTGTACTCGGCCGCACAACTGGACCTGGACAGGCAAGCGTTCAAAGCGAGAGGGCGGTGGGATGCACTACTAGAAGCGCCATTATCTGATGAAGAGTGGGCTAACACATGCGCTTTGACACACATACTCACGCCGAATGGTAATCTGAGACTGATTCACTTTAAATTCCTCCATCAAGTATATTACACACCAGAGAAATTGTTTAAATTTGGGCTGCAAGAGGAGGACAGATGTAAAAGATGCAACATGGAGGGTGCGGGCTTTGCACATTTAGCGTGGGACTGCGCAAAGGTGGCAGGGTACTGGGGGCAGGTAACTACTACTTTATCTGTCATGCTGGAGGAGGAGGTACACTGCACACCCAAGCTCTGTTTACTGGGGATAGTACCGCAGTTAAGAGCCTTGAAGAAGAAGTTCTGTGCAATAGCGCTCTTACTGGCTAAGAGACAAGTGGCACAATGCTGGCATAGTCGGAAAGTGCCGAAGTTAAAAACATGGTTGCATGACATGTCCACATGCCGTGACAAGTTACAAACTTTCGAAGAACTGCTACCAGCTAAGTCTAGACCCAAAAACATGTGGGTCTATCTAGAGGATTATCTGACGTCATTGCAGGATAATGAGGAACTTCCACACATAGACTGAATGGGTTGCATGATTGCATGAGTGCTGATGGGACAGGTGTGAGAGGGCGGCGGGGGGAGAGGGGCCCTAGGTAAATTGTAGCGACTGCTGGATAGTACATTAAGATTACATGATACGGCCGAATTGGGGTATGTTGTTCTAATGTTCTTGTTATAAAAAGTGGAAAAAAGTGAGACTCAGTTAGAATGCCAGCTATTAACCATGTGTGCAACAATCTGCAATATTCTGAAACCTGTGTAACATTGGATCACAATGATGGTTAATGGAATAAACGTAGCGGGCCGGCCTCCGGGTTGTAGGCTCATGCTGTGTCAAATGCTTGATTTTCAATAAAGGTCTTGCGAAAAAAAAAAAAAAAAAAAAGAAGAATGTATTTGGAGTGAGGCAGGTGGGAGAGATCCATAGTGAGTAGGGCAGGAATGGGTACATTGTCAATGAGTGATTTCTCTAGATCAAGCCATAGCGGGGTATGGGCCGAAGTCACAGTCAGCCAGTTCGCGCCTTGTTTACATAGGAACGCCGTCTGGTAATTCCTGAAGCTGGGGAGACCCAGACCGCCTTTTTCTTTGGATAGCTGTAACTTCGTCAATGATATTCTGGGTTTCTTACCCTGCCAAAGGAAAGTACCAAAGAGCTATCGACCTTATTTAAAAAGTCACCAGAGAAAGTCATCGGCAGCATGCTTGCCAGGTAGTTCACTAGAGGAGTCACCATCATTTTCAGAGTTTCGGCCCTGCCCCACCATGAGAGGTATTTAGGTGACCACCCATCTAACAGTGTGGAGATTTTTTTGATTATCAGATTTTCGTTGATATGTAATGTAGAAATTAAATCCTTGTCAAAATCTAACCCCAGGGACTTGAAGCAATTTGGTTGCCAAGTTAGGCCAGAGTTACCCAGCACATCTTTATTGCCCAGATTATTCAGTAGTTTTACTTCAGTTTTGTCCTTGTTTAATTTGTACCCTGATACGCGTGAGAAGTTGTCAATAGTGGACAAGAGGGCAGGTATAGCCTCCTCGGCCTTCTTTGAGACAACTAAAACGTCATCTGCATAGCCGGTTAGTCTTATCGTGCAGTCGTTAAAATGGATTCCTGAAATGCCATCATTATTTCTTATGTGATGTAGAAATGGTTCAATTGCGAGTAAAAATAATGAGGGGGAGAGGGGGCACCCTTGTCTGGTTCCTTGTTGTAATCGGAAGAATGAGGAGAATGAACCCCCCGCCCTAACTCTCGCCGAAGGACAGAAATAGAGGGACATTACCATTTTTGTAAAGTTCTTCCCTAGATTACATTTATTTAGCACCGCCTCCAGGTACGTCCAGTCAACTTTGCCAAAAGCCTTCTCGGCATCAAGCGTTATCGCTGCTTAGGGGGTGTTAACAAGTTTCGCCTTTTCTAGCACATGAGCTAATATTCTGGTATTGTCACTGGAGAGTCTGTTTTTTAAGAAGCCTACCTGTGAGGGATGGACAAGCTTGGGTAGAACCTTTTGAAGACGATTGGCCAAGATCATAGCAAAGAGCTTACAGTCTAGATTGATAAGGGAGATAGGCCTATAGTTTTTAGTGAGTGTTGGATCCTTCCCCTCCTTAGGCAAAACAGCAATGATAGCTTCAGACAGTGTGCCCCTTAGTTCACCCGTGTCATTGAGTTCCTGGAACAGATGTAAGAGTGGCTGCGATAAGAGAGAGGGGAAGCATTTATAGAATCTTGCACTAAACCCATCTGGCCCCGGGGCCTTCCCGCATTTTAATGATTTGATTGCTTTCTCTATTTCCAAGCTTGATATTGGGCTATTAAGGTCTGATTGCTCTTCAGGGGAGAGGGACGGTAGGTCACATTCCTCTAGATATTCTTGGATTTTAGCTTCTTCTACCTCTTTGTTCTTGGCATATAGGTTATTGTAAAAGTCTTTAAATATTTCCGCAATCTTATCAGGGTCTGAGTGAGTCACTCCAGTTTGATCTTTAATGCTGTTTATCGTGTTTTTCTGCACTTTAAATTTTAAGTATGCAGCCAGGCTCTTACCCGCCTTGTTTGACTCGCAGAGCTTGAACCTCTTACACCTATTTAACCAGACCCCTGCTCTTTTGCTTATTATTTTATTGTATTCATATTTCTTAATGGCCAACTTATTCAGTGAAGCATCATTTCGATCTAACAGATGTTTGCTTTCTAGAGCTGATATCTCTTTTTCTAAGTCGTCTAGGGCCCTATTATGTTCCTTATTTACAGCTGATCTAATTTTAATGATTACTCCCCTCATAGTACTTTTCAAGGCTTCCCAGTGAGTTAGGTCAGAAGTGTCCCCTCTCTTATTGTGTTCTAGGTATGTTTGGATGGCGGACTCTATGGCTAACCTATGTTGCTCTTTCTCCAGTACCTCATCATTTAGCCTCCATACGGACTGACGGGTGGACGGTTTCACATTGGAGATGGATAGTGAGATACACGAGTGGTCAGATAGAACCCTGGGTTCTATTGTTGTCTCTTCTATTCTAGGGATGCCATTATTTGTAATGAGGAGATAATCAATGCGGGTATACGAATCATGAGGAGGTGAGTAGAATGTGTATTCTCTCCCCATAGGGTTTTGCAACCGCCATGAATCCACTAAGTTAAAGCGAGCACAAAGGTTAGTAAAGGCTTTGTGAGATTTATTGCAGCGGAAAGTGCACCGGGAGTCCCTATCGAGAGTCGGGTCAAGAGGTAGATTAAAATCTCCTGCCAGGATATGCACAGCCGAGTCAGGGATAGTTTCAATCTGTCTAGTAAGGTCCTTCCAGAAACTCAAATCGCTGGTTTTAGGGGCATAAACATTCGTTACATAAAACTCTGTGTTATCTTTAAGCAACTTAGTAGTGACCCACCTCCCATTAGTGTCAGCCGTGAAAGATACCAGTTCAACGTTTGATTTTTTGCTATCAGTGTCAAGACGCCATTTTTCTTGCCAATCGCTTCCGATCCTACCACCTCATCATAGAATTTATTTCTAATTGTGTTGAATTGTCGAGCATCAATCTTAGTTTCCTGTAACAGGACAATATCTCCTCTTTGTCTTCGGAGATAGTCCAGGATCTTCTGTCGCTTAATTGGTTGATTAAGACCCTTGACATTGAGTGAGATTATTTTTAGGTTGTCCACCCTGGTGGTGCCAAGTGGTGTGCTAACTGTGGTGTGTGCCATAGGGATACATTGAAAGATCAAACCAGGTCAGGTTCACGAGTCTGCTCATAATGACGTTTACAATAATATGCTTCCAGTCGGATAACAGGACAACCATGAAGCATAAGCCCCAATAGATTTGTGACTATTAACCCTTCCAAGGAAAAGTGAGAGTCAGGGCAACCATTGGCCCCGAGGTAGATGCAGTTCACAGAGCAATACGTAACAGTGCTTGAGCAGTGCGAGTAACAACAGACTGACCTGAAAAAGCAAAAGGTAATGACAACATACAAAGAAAACAAAGTGAGCCTTATTAGAAGAATATTGACCAGAGCGTAGAACAAATGCAGATGAAAGGATACTCATGTGGCAATAGCTGAAGCGCCAGGCGCCGTCGTGTTCATATGCCTATCATCCGGGCCATCAAAGAATCGTCTGAGCTTCTGAGGGTCCATGAAGACCTGGGGAGTACCTTGGATAATCACGCGGAACCTTGCCGGACCCACAAACCCAAATTGGTGGCCTAGCAAGCAGAGCCTTGGACAGAGAGCAAGAAAGCCCTTTCTTGTATCAACTGTTTCCTTGCTGTAATCTTGCGATATGAAGATCTTGCTGGATTTCCATAAGATGTGGTTGTTTTTACACATAAAAGATGTTCCACATTCTGATAACGTAAAGGCTTGTTAACAATTGGCCTTGGGCCTTTTTGGGTCGGAGTGACTCTGCTGGGAACTCTGTGCGCTCTATCGAATTCAAGCGGTTGGTGGAAGGTTAGGTTAGTTGCTTGCGAGAACTATGACTCCAAGAAGAATATACATGAGCCGAAGGTTTCCTCTGAGCCTTCCGGTATGCCAAAGATGCGTAGGTTCCCCCTTCGGTTTCTGTCTTCGAGCTCAGACAAACTCCTTGACATGGAGTCTGAATCTAAAGATAAGTTCTTGAGGGATTTGCAGGGTTTTTGTCTCAGAGTTTTACAGTCGACTTATCCTTGTCTCCGTCTCGGTTTGTCTAAGATTGGTGTCCCTAATGTCTTGCCTGAATGCTGTGATTTCTTCTTTTGTGGATCTCGCTAAATCATGTACCTCCGCCAGTTTGCTTAGTATCGTGTCCATTGTATCATTGATTTCTTTCCTTCCCTTGATCGGAGATACAGGAGCAGGTGGATCAGCCTTGAGCCTCTTGAGGTTTTTTGCTTCTTTCTCACTCATGATGTTCTTGGTAGAGGATCCGGGTATTTATACTATCTATCACACACCCGACAGTGTATGGAAAACAATGTCTGCGAATGAACAAGAATTGGGACCACCCAGCGCACACCGCAGTAAAGATTGGGACCAACTGGCAAGGCAACAAGCAGAATAATGTGGCTTGATATAAAACCTTTTCACATACCGACACTTCACAATCACTTTACAGTCACTTTACATACTCCTCAGCAGAACAGCAATTCCGCTTGGTCCAGGCTCGTGGTACCAACAAGGGTAACAGGCATATAGTGGTGTGATCGTCGGTTTTAGGGACTTGCTGTGATTTATCTGGACTTATACGGTGTCATAACATGTGGCCTGCAAGACAGGTAAGGCTCAAGAATGACCGCGGTGACAAGAGGTGCGGCAGGTAGATCTATGACGTACCATTAGTTGAACTGACGCTTGGGTCTGCACATTGGAGCAAATTAAGGCGCCTTTACAGGAAGTGGACAGGTTTGAGTTTCCTCGAGGAAGGAGTGCAGAAAGAAACACCTTTTGTGTGATTTGTGTGGTTGCTCCTTTCGCAATGCAGTGCAAGTTGCTAACATCACTCATCAGTTGCTAATATCAACTCATTATGCGCCATTATGAGCCATGAGACCCCAGGTAGATCTGTACTCTTCCCATCCGCTGTGCATATGAGCTGCTAAGCATATGCAAAGCAATCAGCCAGATGCCTGTAAGCCACTTCAATCCATTCAATGTGCCCTCCAGTGTATCGACGTCATATGTTTCCTGGCATCGACTGCGCCAGCAGTGTCTTCTAGCGCTCCCTGATATGCCTCCCACATATGTTTTTAAGCAGCAGGACTATTCGCCATTACCTCTGGCCAAGGGTTGCGATGTGCACTACACAGCTATCGAGAGCGCCCGCCATTTTGTTTCCATAATGCTCCTCCGATCAAAGGGCCAAAAAGTCCACTCACACACGCTGTTAAGATGGGGCCTGGGCAGCAAACACTCATGTAAGGTTGCGCAGTGAGTAGCCATGCATAGCGACGCTTGATGTTACTCAGAAGCTCCTCTACAACCACTTCAAGCTTCATGCACATCCGCCATTTTGTATAATGCGCGCAAACGATTGTTCAAATGTGGCGCGATCGTGAATTAGCAGCGCTTCCAGACTTACTCACTGCATTCACTGTTGAAAGTCTCAGGGGGCAGCATGGGTCGCAGTCGTTTCCTCAATTATGCGCAGCACCACCGCGATTGCCTCCGCAAGAGCTCAGGGGTCCTCGTTGTCGAGACCGGGACCTGGTCGTGCGCCGGAGTGCACTTGGTTGTGTATCCGCCCCAAGAGCCGCTGGAACGACACCAAAGTCGGGCAATCGATGCCCCTCACTTTCCGCTTGCAGGGATTGGTGCAAGCATAGGAATTGCACCAGTTCTGATGATTGAAAGAACGGGTTTTTCAGACGCCACGGGAGGAGGAAAAGACCTACGCCGCCATTTTCTCCGGCGCCCAAACCACGCCCCTCAGGAGGTGAATATCTTAACTGCTATTTGCCGCATATCCGACAGAATGTGTCATGTTAGCTCTGTTTCCCATGAGAATGGAGTAAGAAGCAAGAGAAAATATGGGAATCCAACTGCAACAGCTCAGCTCTTTACTACTTTGGAAGAACCAAGGTGTGTCCTGATGCTTTCTCGGGGCCATGTTGATGAGTGTAGTAGCGTATTACACACAATATGAGTATTGCTACTGTGCTTTACAGAAAGGCTTCCTCATCATTTAAAGAGCCAAATTTCCAAAAGAGGCATCTTGTTGGTGGAAAGATGTCTTCATTGCCCTTAGCGGGTGATGTGGAGTAGTATCTATCACTGAAATGTCTACCATGACCTAGTTGATGTAAGAACTGAAATTAGATATTTGAATGGGTGCCTGCCTCACTTCTCTATATTTCCATAGGTGAGAGGATCTAGCATTGGGGTCTCTCTAGTTGGCTGGAACCTGGAGTATATACTTAGATGTCATTTACACGTATTGGTAGTCAACTTTTGCCATAAGTGACAGATGGATTCAGTACGACTAGAATGGAGAGTTGACAATACCAAGTAAGAATAGTTAATCTTTCAATATTTTCACATGTTGCAGTTTTGATCCAGCATCATGATTTGAAACCAAATTGGTGGTCCGAGAACAGGTTGTGTTAGTCTAGATGGGGCTGGAGTTTAAGGGCAGTTGTTCTCTCTGATTATAGAGAAAGTGGAGTTGAGTGCTGCTGCTGAATCTGCCAAATTCAACTGGGTCAAACTGAATGAATAAATACTTTATTTTATGATTACCTAAAATCATTTACAAAAGCAAAGCATATTACGATCAGGGTAAAAAACAGTAGAATGATAAAAAATGAACGTTTTAAGAAAAACATTTGAAGTGCAAAGAGATTTAAAAGAAAAAGAGAAAGTTAAAAAACATGTACATGTGCATCGGGTTGGACAGTCAGTGCCCTAATGGCAGATCATCTTAGCTTATCAAGCTTGGTACCGAATCACTGGTGGTCATGAAATACTTTGTTTATTTGTCTGTTCAATTTATGTGGCAATGTTCATGACCATAGGAATTAGTGAAGCACTACTATTGGTACTATAGATGCTGATCGACGTACCGATTGTAGTTAAGCTGTTATTTTTCTGGACTTTGCGTATGACATAAGATCTGTCCAGCAGTGACAAAGAACTTCCTGGCACGTGCCAACTCCATTGGCACTGTTGTGGTATAAATGTGCATTAAGGCCTCCTTGCATGTTCTTACTTTATTAAGATTGAATAGTGCCCTTAAGTATTTGCACCTCGGGCTTACCAACGCTGGGCAACAACAGATGATATACTCTGCTGATTCAGTGTGGTATTGACACAGTCAACATCCTCTATTTCCAGTTGGTATGGTTGACCAGTGACCCCTATAGTCCTTTATTGGTAGGATTAGCAGCCTGGTCTTCAAGACATTTTGAAGAGCATATCTCCCCAGGCCGGAATTCAGGTATGGTTGGCATTGAGTGGCTTCGTGTGATTTTGCGAGGCCCTCAGCGCCACAAATCATTCTGATCGTATCCATATCCCGGAACCTTGAGATGGTCTTTTCCTGTTTTTTTAACAGGTTTTTTAGGCTAACTGTTGGCAGATTTAATATTTGATCAGTTGTCATGCATAGTGTTTTATTAGCTGAAACAAGGTACCTGGCCCATCGACTGGTTTGAACCATGAAGAGTGTTTCAAGTGATTCCCTTAGGGTACCCGGGCTAGCCTTGTTCACACACTGGGTCAAACTGGGATTTACTAAGCCCCAAGACTATCTGTCCAATTTTCAGGTATCCATGATAGGTGCCTTGGGCCACTGAGGCATTGATATATTTAGCAGAGGTGAGGAACTTTTCAGCCACTGTTTTGCCTGTGGAGGAAACGGGTTTCCTTTGTAGGTTATTCTTTTTGATTTTTAATGACTCCAAAGACTGCTCTGTGGTAGTATTACAAAATGGAATTAATGGTGTGTTTGTGGTTTGGTGGATCTGGACGATGTTTTCTCTAAACGTATTTCTTCTGCGAAGAATACTTTGATGGCTGTTAGCTTTTTAGGTCTCGTCTCGTCCTATTAATCGCGCAAGCGATAAGAGGACGAGAGTATAGAGGCTCATCCAAGCTCTGAAACCATCGCGGATTACGTTGAGTGCATGTGCACATGCACGCGCTTTTTACCATTTGCTCCCCGAGCTGCCTGCCTCCGAGAGCTTCACTTCAAAGGGATCCGCTCCCCCGCCCCCTGCTTCACACTTTTCACAGCCGCCAGGCCGTGTCTCTCATTTCTCCTCCCCCCCTCCCCACAGCAATGCCAAGAGCTTGTTTCTGTCGGTATTTTTAGTTTTCGCTTTGCCATGATAACGCCGTGTGGGTTGTATTGCATTATTTATATATGATTTGTTTGTGTTGGGCTTGCGTTTATAACGTCCCTGCATCCACCAGGCTATAGGATTTTGTAGCAATGGGCGACGTGTTGGGGGGCTTAGTCTTGGATGCGGCATGAGCCTCAGATGTTTTCCGCTCCTCTTTTCTGAATGTTTGCTGCTACTACTTTGCACATTTTCTGTGGGCTGATTCAGACACTGTGTGATTGATGATTGTCTTTGCCACTCGGAGGCTGCGGGGCAGTGAACAGCGAACACCTCCATCAGAATCAACAAAACAGCGTGTGTTCGTCTCAACACCCCTTTGGCGCACTCTGGCAGTCCTGGTGTGTGAGGGAGACTGGAGCCGATCAGGAGCGCTCTCTGAAGTTCAGCACTAGTTTTAGCACAAGCAGCTTCGGCTGGGTGACCCCTCTTATTAGTATAATTGATTCGGAAGAGAAGTGTTGCGGCTTGAACTGCCTCTCAATCCAAGATCACTCATTTCAGAACATTGCTGGCATGATGTGACGGAGAGCTTCAAATGCCAACAGCCTGCATGCTGCTTCACTTTGTTTCAAACGTACACATCATTTAACTGCTGATAGATGTAGGGTGGCCGGATGGCTCCATGTCACAGGAACGCCTTTTTCCATTCTTGTACTTTGATTTCACATATCAGAGCATTCTGGGAGTTGTAGTCTTCACTTTGTTTGAGTACATTGGACCAGTCAATACATATGGCATTGAGTCCATTAAACCAGTCAATACATATGGCAATCATTTTATGTAAAAGCGCATTTCAGGATTGGTGTAAAGTGATACTCCGGTGATGTGGAGCCCCCTCGAGATCCTAACTATTTGTGTAGCAAGGATCGCTTTCCACGCGCCAATGTATGCCATGTGACAACTTTATCCAGTCATGAATTGTAGCTAATAGCTCACTGTATTCTGGGACTCGTCGGTTTTCTGTAAAACTGTACACATGAGTTCAGGTCCCCCAGCATGCAGAGTGCTGTTTACTTTTACAATTAACATTGGCTTGTAAAAAGGTGCACTTTTTATTACACCCGATATTCCAACAGTGTACGAATGTTAATTTATTAGGTGCCATAAACAGCACCCAATTACTATAACTGGCCCAAAAATTGGGCTAATGTGTGCATTTTAGTGCTTAACGCACCAAAACGTCCTATTATTTTCGGGCTTTTCTGTGCCCTTCTAAAATTCGACAGGTTTTACCTGCTGACATTTAATAGAATAAATGCTTGAGGTGTGATGTATTGTAAATATGGTAGTCCTTTGTAGCCAGATGTAATGTAGATAAATATGGTAGATTTATTGTCAAGATAATCACATCAGTAAATTACAGGAAGATGGTAAATCCATATAACGCCCCACCAGGAGCAGCCTCTGTCCTGCTCAGCCTGCCACCAACTGACACTCCACAGCTCCTCAAGCACCCAACACTCTACGATGACCTCATCATACCTCCAACATTCCTGTTATCTTCAGGCACATCCATACACACACTGGCTGAGCAGTAGATAGAGGAACCATAGAGAAGGGAAGTGTAGCAATAGATTATAACACATCCCCCTCCCTAAGGAAACCAAACACAATGAAGGATAAATAAAGATGTATGAAAATATACTGAACAAATGAATCAAGTACATAAAACAAAATGAGAATGTAAGCCAATTCAAATGTCAACGAAATCACACACCTTAAATCACAACAAAAAGGGTTTCCGGAAAGCATTAAATACAAGAAAACCACAAGAAGATTCATAACTAGGTAAAACCCAAGATTGCTTCAACTCAGACATTTAACAGGTAAGAAGCAGTGAAAACTCACAAGTGTCATAAGCAACACAATCCTAACTAGGATAACACTTAAAGAAAGTGCAGGAAAACCATTCACCCTCCAACCAAACAGTGAGTGTACACGCATAGAACTTCACGTGGAAGTGCTTACTCTATGCAGACCAAACCACAATAACAACACAATCCTAACTAGGATAACACTTAAAGAAAATGCAGGGAAACCATTCACCCACCAACCAAACAGTGAGTGTACACGCATAGAACTTCACGTGGAAGTGCTTACTCTATGCAGACCAAACCACAATAACACCACAATCCTAACTAGGATAACACTTAAAGAAAGTGCAGGGAAATTATTTACTCACCAACCAAACAGTGAGTGTACACGCATAGAACTTCACGTGGAAGTGCTTTCTCTATGCAGACCAAACTACATTAACCTTTTAGGAAAACCATCACTCATCAACCAACAGTGGTTGATGACAAAAGAAACACACAATATGTGAATCTAGGAAAAACCAGTGGTAAACACTACACCCCAAACTCAGGGAATACACGCTAAACCAAGTTCTCAAGTAAGGACAATAAACACAACACATACTCTACCCCTCTCTTTCCATATAAATTAAAGAAAACCAGACAAAACAGACAGAAAGAACCAGCGACAACAGTAACAAACTCTCATTACAATATTATAAGCACCCAGTTGTAAATAAGCCAACATTTTTGTAACACAACAAACCAAAACAAAAAACGTAGTCACCGCTGTCTGCGATCGGTGAGCGATTTCTCACCCGAAATTCATGAAACTCCTCACCCAAAGTCTAGAAAGAATATGCCGGATGCAGTGTTTCCAATACAGCACCAGTACCATAGTCGCAGTGATGATAACCAAGTCCCTATTAACCACAAGCGAGGGGTCGGCACTAACAAGGACACGACAACTTCACCTTGAATTAAAAAAGAAAAACGTTGTATTCCTTGATAAGAGGGAATGATGAGGAGTCTGGACAGTAAATTTTGAAAGCGGAAGGCAATTAACTCGAAATCCATTGGAGAACATTCTTTAACGTCGTGATCTTCAGCCAAACAAGGAGATCCTTCCCAAGGTGCTAAGATGGCCGCCACAGCGTCGTTCAGCGTCATTTTCTAAGGGAGATGGACCACGTTTTCTCCTTAAGTGTGATGACACTTCGGAACACTCTCGCAATCACACGTCACAAGAACCACCAACTCGTAGAAGAATTCCCTCAACGTCATCAGATGGGTGTTAGCAGGGGAACTGGAAGGAGCTCTGCTGTCCAACCGTCACAACCGTCACAGGCGCTGCACACGGTGAGTTGACGAACAGTTTAAAATCTATTATTTTAAGTAAAATGTCCCAAAATATGTTCTGAGAAGTCACTCAGTCCCCGACTTTGTTTTCACAGCTGCAGTCAGTCCGCTTCATTCATTTTTAATGTGAAGAGAGTGGCAGTCAGATCTCCACAGTCTACTTCTCACACGAACGCTGCTTTCAGTCCCAAGTCAAATCTACACACATGTAGTAAACTGCCCACTTGTAAAACTTTGAAGGGAAAACTTGCCGTTTGCTGCTACTAGTCCTGGTCAATATTTTCCATATTCACAGCCAGTCCATTTCACTCGTGCTGCCTCAGGTCCCAGGTCAAATCCAACGGGTAGTGGGACAGTCAGTATGTGAAAGCCATAAATTTTAACCAGCACAGCCAAAACGATGCGAACACACAGAAGACAAGTTAGATCTCCAATTGTTTCTCCGTCAGTCACAGAGTTAGACTGTAGGCAGACCTTCAAAATCCAAGTTGTACACAAGCAGATAAATGTCAAACGCTCTGGTCTGCAGGCTGTCCTGTTGACTAAGAACACTGGTGGGGCTTACCAGAGCGTTGCTTATGTATTCTTCTATTTTTAATATTCTTGTCGTTTCTCAAATCTTTAGTTTCATGGTAATCCAGGTTAATTCAGGGTAATGTGGGTAATCCTTCTCCAACACGTAGTTCTTTTGACCTCGTCGCCAGTATTGTAAATATGGTAGTCCTTTGTAGCCAGATGTAATGTAGATAAATATGGTAGATTTATTGTCAAGATAATCACATCAGTAAATTACAGGAAGATGGTAAATCCATATAACGCCCCACAAGGAGCAGCCTCTGTCCTGCTCAGCCTGCCACCAACTGACACTCCACAGCTCCTCAAGCACCCAACACTCTACGATGACCTCATCATACCTCCAACATTCCTGTTATCTTCAGGCACATCCATACACACACTGGCTGAGCAGTAGATAGAGGAACCATAGAGAAGGGAAGTGTAGCAATAGATTATAACATGATGCTTATCACACAAATTGTAATTGGGATATATGTGGTAATAGATTTTACCGTTTGCAGTAAATGAGACCCAGTTGCAAATGGGGCATAATATACAGATTTTGGCTTTACCATATCCTGTTACGTACGAGGCATTTTTCTCCAGGTAAATTGTGGCAGTTTTAACTTAGGAAAATAAACCTGGGCAGAAGTGCGGCGGCTGTAGTGCTTGTCTCTCACAACTTGTCTATGCCAGATGTGCTGTAATTAAGTAAACAGTGGTCCCTAACAAGCGCAAAATAATGAAAAATCATATAGACCAAAATTGAAATCCATATAGTCTGTCCAGCCGGACAGGGTTTAATAACAAGAATGTCGGTATAGTCAGTAAATTCAGTACAATATCAAAAGTGGGACACAGCCTGTATCCTACTACTGTACAAAGACATTTGTGACATACATAGACAAGTGAGGCAAGCATAGGCAGTCTGCATATATTCCAGGTTTTGCAGACAAATCTTTACAGAGAATACACTGTTGTGATTTAGTAAATAATAAAATCAAATCATCCAGTGTAGAATGTCGCCGGCGTTTCGATCCCTTTCAAGTATAGCGGGATCATCATCAGGACATTAACCATTCATGCCTTTAAATTACTGAAAACACAGTCAAGCCCGAACATATATGTGAACCATACAAATAAACCACAGTACAATAATAACAATAATGAAGTCAGGAGGGAAAAGAACGGGGTGGGTAATAGGGAGGAAAGGTACAAAAAACCATGAGAATTACATTCATATGAAAATTAAAGAACAAAAAATAATAAATAATAAAAATTATTGGACAAGTCTGACACGTTCACTGATCCTTGTATTCGAGTATTACCATTAGAACACACTTATTACCGTCGATTTACGTGAACCATAACCGGCAAGTGAGTGTTAGGTAAGGGATACGAAGAGTGAGGATTCCAATGTGAGATTAAACGGGTGAGATTAAAAACCACTGCTGGTAAAGATTCTGACACGAGGGTAGAGCTAAGAAGTGAAGGACCCGTGCAAATGACCGAGAGCATAATTGTAATGAGTAGGCAAAATGGGCCCGCCGTGTTATTATGGCCGGAACACAAATTTGTGCAGTGAGAAGCCGGGTACAAGAAGTGATGGTGGGCCCGTGCATTTAACCTGGAGCATAATTTGAAAGAGCGGGCAAAAAGTGCTCGCCGAGTGAGTGAGGCCGATACACGAGAGGAGGCCAGGCTTACCACAATGGTACGCGGTTCTCAAATCTATCGGAGTCCGCTGTTCGTAAATTGGAAACAGAGACCTAAAGGATCCAGAAATTACAGCGTGAAAGAGCCGCGCTGGTTCTATGAAAAATAACAACCGCGCCACATACACGAGAGAGAGGCTTACCGCAATTACAGGTCTGCTGGGAACGGGGATTCAATGGTAGCCCCTGTAGAGCAGAGCGGGAGAGTGAATTAGAATCGTGCCGCATAAAGTAAAAGACGGCTACAAAACTGAGGGGTAGGGAGGGGTTCTTACCGGGGAATTGCCGCGATGGGATTCCGCTGCCAAAAAGCTGATGCTGATGTGGACAGTGGAGTGTAGGAGAATACTGCGTTAAAAGGATAGGGCGGTCATGTGATCATGGCCACGTGACCAGGGGGCCTACTGGAGCACGGATGGAAGCACTGGTTGGGGAAACTGAGGCGGCCATCTTAGACTGTGCACTTAATTACAGTGAAGGAGTGATTCAATAAAAAGTGCAGGACGTTTATAGGCGAGTGACGAATAAATTGAGCACGGATTTAGAGAGGGAGAAAAAGGGAGAAAAATAAAGCATAACATAACAGCAATTTATATGTACATTGAACCCAATAGCAAGGCTAAGGAGCCTTATTAATTGATTAATTTATTTGCTCCAATCCTGAAGTTCATTTCTAAAAAGGAGTAATGTTCAGGTTCAGGGATTATAGGAGCGAGGTCCAGTCCTCAAGTCTGTTAAGTCCAGTGTGGATACTTTTAGTTCGAAGTATCCATTTCAACTCCTCTTTATTCAAAAGTACACTTAAGTCACCTCCTCTTGGTGGACTTTTCACCACATCAATAATTGTCCATTTCAGATCCATTTCCGTATGTTTCTTCTCCACAAAGTGTTCAACTAATGGCGCGTTGGGTGTCTTGCACCGAATCCGGCTTTTGTGTTGGCCGATTCGCAGGCGTGACTTTTGAGTAGTTTGTCCTATATATATCAGTTCACAAGGACAAAAGATTGCATAAATTATATTGACACTGTTACAGTTAGTGAAGTGTTGTCTGTGAAAAATAATTGACCCGTACATAAAATCTTTTCCTTCAATTGTACAATCACAGACAATGCAAGAACCGCATTTGTCATGTCCAGTTAACGGTGGGAGTCCCCACAGTTCATCGATAGTACCGTTGGTATTTTCAGAGGGAATAGCGGCTCTCACCAGATGTTCTTTTATGTTTTTGGCCTTTTTAAATGCAAAAAGAGAACGTTCTAGGCTCAGACAACCTGCATTAAGTGTAGGCCAATGGGTAGTGATGCTTTTTTTGATGGCATTTGAAACTGGGGTAAAAGTTGTGACACAAACTAATCGATTCTGTATTTTTTCTCTTTAGGTTCCAGTAAGGTCTCTCTGGGACAGTACCAGGCCCGTTTCATTGAGTGACGGATGAGTTTCCTGGGGTATCCTCTAGCTAGAAGCTTATCGCTAAGAGTACCTGCTTCTTTGAAATAGTCTTTTTTATGAAAACAGTTTCTTCGGATACGGAGAAACTGTTAGTAGGGAAGGGAGTCTCTCAGTGCCCTGGGGTGATGGCTTTGGTAAGTAAGCAAGGTGTTGCGTTCGGTCGGCTTGCGGTAAAGTCTGGTAACCAATTTGCCATCATTATCAAGGATGGTAAGATCAAGAAAGGGAATTTGCTGTTGATTAGTGGGCAAGGTGAATTGAAGACCATTACAATTATTGTTCAACCAGTGTTGAAATTGTAAAAGATGGTCTCGGGAGTCTCGCCAAATGAGAAAAATGTCATCTATATATCTCTTCCACAGGGCAATGCCACTGTGGAAGGGATTCATAGAGGACAGGATGCATTGGCACTCCAGGTGGTCCATATACAGGACAGCCAAGTTTGGAGCGAAAATCGCTCCCATAGAGGTTCCCCTTACTTGACCATAATATTGGTCATTGAATTAGAATATTATGGTCAAGTAAGGGGAACCTCTATGGGAGCGATTTTCGCTCCAAACTTGGCTGTCCTGTATATGGACCACCTGGAGTGCCAACGCATCCTGTCCTCCATGAATCCCTTCCACAGTGGCATTGCCCTGTGGAAGAGATATATAGATGACATTTTTCTCATTTGGCGTGACTCCCGAGACCATCTTTTACAATTTCAACACTGGTTGAACAATAATTGTAATGGTCTTCAATTCACCTTGTCCACTAATCAACAGCAAATTCCCTTTCTTGATCTTAACATCCTTGATAATGATGGCAAATTGGTTACCAGCCTTTACCGCAAGCCGACCGAACGCAACACCTTGCTTAGTTACCAAAGCCATCACCCCAGGGCACTGAGAGACTCCCTTCCCTACTCACAGTTTCTCCGTATCCGAAGAAACTGTTTTCATAAAAAAGACTATTTCAAAGAAGCAGGTACTCTTAGCGATAAGCTTCTAGCTAGAGAATACCCCAGGAAACTCATCTGTCGCTCAATGAAACGGGCCTGGTACTGTCCCAGAGAGACCTTACTGGAACCTAAAGAGAAAAAAATACAGAATCGATTAGTTTGTGTCACAACTTTTACCCCAGTTTCAAATGCCATCAAAAAAAGCATCACTACCCTTTGGCCTACACTTAATGCAGGTTGTCTGAGCCTAGAACGTCCTCTTTTTGCATTTAAAAAGGCCAAAAACATAAAAGAACATCTGGTGAGAGCCGCTATTCCCTCTGAAAATTCCAAGGGTACTATCAATGAACTGTGGGGACTCCCACCGTTAACTGGACATGTCAAATGCGGTTCTTGCATTGTCTGTGATTGTACAATTGAAGGAAAAGATTTTATGTACGGGTCAATTATTTTTCACAGACAACACTTCACTAACTGTAACAGTGTCAATATAATTTATGCAATCTTTTGTCCTTGTGAACTGATATATATAGGACAAACTACTCAAAAGGCACGCCTGCGAATCGGCCAACACAAAAGCCGAATTCGGTGCAAGACACCCAACGCGCCATTAGTTGAACACTTTGTGGAGAAGAAACATACGGAAATGGATCTGAAATGGACAATTATTGATGTGGTGAAAAGTCCACCAAGAGGAGGTGACTTGAGTGTACTTTTGAATAAAGAGGAGTTGAAATGGATACTTCGAACTAAAAGTATCCATACTGGACTTAACAGACTTGAGGACTGGACCTCGCTCCTATAATCCCTGAACCTGAACATTACTCCTTTTTAGAAATGAACTTCAGGATTGGAGCAAATAAATTAATCAATTATTAAGGCTCCTTAGCCTTGCTATTGGGTTCAATGTACATATAAATTGCTGTTATGTTATGCTTTATTTTTCTCCCTTTTTCTCCCTCTCTTAATCCGTGCACAATTTATTCGTCACTCGCCTATAAACGTCCTGCACTTTTTATTGAATCACTCCTTCACTGTAATTAAGTGCACAGTCTAAGATGGCCGTCTCAGTTTCCCCAACCAGTGCTTCCATCCGTGCTCCAGTAGGCCCCCTGGTCACGTGGCCATGATCACATGACCGCCCTATCCTTTTAACGCAGTATTCTCCTACACTCCACTGTCCACATCAGCATCGGCTTTTTGGCAGCGGAATCCCATCGCGGCAATTCCCCGGTAAGAACCCCTCCCTACCCCTCAGTTTCGTAGCCGTCTTTTACTTTATGCGGCACGATTCTAATTCACTCTCCCGCTCTGCTCTACATGGGCTACCATTGAATCCCCGTTCCCAGCAGACCTGCAATTGCGGTAAGCCTCTCTCTCGTGTATGTGGCGCGGTTGTTATTTTTCATAGAACCAGCGCGGCTCTTTCACGCTGTAATTTCTGGATCCTTTAGGTCTCTGTTTCCAATTTACGAACAGCGGACTCCGATAGATTTGAGAACCGCATACCATTGTGGTAAGCCTGGCCTCCTCTCGTGTATCGGCCTCACTCACTCGGCGAGCACTTTTTGCCCACTCTTTCAAATTATGCTCCAGGTTAAATGCACGGGCCCACCATCACTTCTTGTACCCGGCTTCTCACTGCACAAATTCGTGTTCCGGCCATAATAACACGGCGGGCCCATTTTGTCTACTCATTACAATTATGCTCTCGGTCATTTGCACGGGTCCTTCACTTCTTAGCTCTACCCTCGTGTCAGAATCTTTACCAGCAGTGGTTTTTAATCTCACCTTTTAATCTCACATAGGAATCCTCACTCTTCGTATCCCTTACCTAACACTCACTTGCCGGTTATGGTTCACTTAAATCGACGGTAATAAGTTTGTTCTAATGGTAATGCTCGAATACAAGGATCAGTGAAGGTGTCAGACTTGTCCAATAATTTTTATTATTTATTATTTTTTGTTCTTTAATTTTCATATGAATGTAATTCTCATGGTTTTTTGTACCTTTCCTCCCTATTACCCACCCCGTTCTTTTCCCTCCTGACTTCATTATTGTTATTATTGTACTGTGGTTTATTTGTATGGTTCACATATATGTTCGGGCTTGACTGTGGTTTCAGTAATTTAAAGGCATGAATGGTTAATGTCCTGATGATGATCCCGCTATACTTGAAAGGGATCGAAACGCCGTCGACATTCTACTCTGGATGATTTGATTTTATTATTTACTAAATCACAACAGTGTATTCTCTGTAAATATTTGTCTGCAAAACCTGGAATATATGCAGACTGCCTATGCTTGCCTCACTTGTCTATGTATGTCGCAAGCTGTGTCCCACTTTTGATATTGTACTGAATTTACTGACTATACCTACATTCTTGTTATTAAACCCTGTCCGGCTGGACAGACTATATGGATTTCAATTTTGGTCTATATGATTTTTCATTATTTTGCGCTTGTTAGGGACCACTGTTCCTCGAAATAATATATGCACCCAAGGTCCCTCGCTTACTGCTCCTTTGGGTATCCCTTGTACTATATAACAGTAATTAAGTAAACATCCGTACTTAGCTTGGCACACACAAACCTGGTTTTACAAACAATGTATTCTGCTATTAAGCAAAGACAAGAGGGCACGGGCAGACAAACAGAGCTAGGCCTGGTGAGGGGTGGAATAATTTTCCTTGGGTGCTAAAGAAGACAAGAAGACAAGTGTAACTTTAGGATTCTGTTTCCATAAAAGCCTCTTTCTTTTTCCTGCACCCCAGGCAAGGAAGATCCTTACTGTAGTATGTCACTGCTCAGAAGCGAGCATTTTGAAGAAATGATCAGTATTTGCTTATTTTCCTTAAATGAGGCGCTGACTTCTATGTGGTAACAAATTAACTCAAAATAACTGCAAAAGACCATTTTTTTGCTGTGCATGCTCTAGAGATTTTGTTAGCCACAAAAGAAATCTAAAATGCCTGGAAAAACTTTGTGTCGAGAACCAGGGCCAGCAGAAGATCCTATTTACAAAGTATCAATAAAGGGCATATTGTGTTCAGGGCCACTGGAATTATACAGCAATAGAGGACATAAAAATGCGACAGTGTTGACTAAATTGTGCTTCAAGGTGAGGCAAGTTATGTGGCACATTCAGTGGCCATTTTATTGCACTATTTTGTGGTGTTACTACACTAATGATAGGATCTGGGAAACAGTTTTACCTCGGTAGTACCAGTTTAAAAGTTAAAACTGGATTAAGCAACAAGCAATTGAAAGGTGACCAGTTACATATGTACAGGGCATAGTGTCACTATGCAGCACTATGCGTGATATTGTTTTAGTGATTTTTGATCTATTTGAGAAGCAAATATTATTTTGTTAAAATCTGAAAATTATGTATCAGATGTTAACGGTAAGTCTTGTAAATCTATCTTTATGTGAAGAACACGTCAGCCAGAGATAATCATATGATTCTAGTGGCCTAATTATGTAAACTCTGAACACAAGGAAGGTCTGAGAGGAAACAGTGGAAAAGGAACATGGGCAGTGTAAAAGAAAACAATCTTACTTTAAGGCTCAGGTGGTAAACACATAGTCACAAAGGGGTGTTGCACTTGTTTTCATATGTTGGTATTTTATGGCACCTTGCAGACTGGTTAAAAACAGTAGAAATATGTCTTGCAGATGAGTGCTTGGTATAAGTTGATGCAAGGCCCGATACCGCATGGGCTGTTTGGGTTACATGAAATTGCTTTGAATTGTGGATCGTGTAATGAAACATCAGTAGCCAAAGATGCAGTAAGGCTTCTGATTGTGTCATTATTTTCTTGTGGTTGCCATGACAAAGAGTAAGAAAGATCCCTTTTTTTGTATGAACGATATCTATATATTTTCTTCAAACTATCATCATCGATTACCTCTGCCTAACAGCTTAAAACAATTCACATTATTTCCATATCCCTTCTGCTCTCAGTAAATCTGTTCTGCATGAGTTCAACCATGTATCAATTCAACACAACATTCACTAGGCCTGTCCTGGACAGGACACCAGTGGCATGACTGATGCTTGATTGATATGGTACTCTCAAATATTTCACTCCATCAGGTAAAGCCCCCCCCCACTCAACCCTGATTCTTTTCCTATCTTGATACTTCCTTTTTCCTGTAAGAGTTTGATATGCTTGGAAATATTCCTTAATTAGGAAACAAATCTATCACTGTGTGGAATTTAGTTGCTGCCTTCTCTAAACAGAGAATTGTCATCTGCCTTGTACTTTAGTGGTTATCTAGCCTTCTTCTTTTACTTAGCCAATGTTTTTTATCTTCTCTCACAGCCTACACTGTAATTTTTCCTAATTTCTACACACATAATTCTGAGCTTTCCCTCACTCTATCTATCTACTGCCCTCACTCTATCTCTCTATCTCTATATCACTCTATCTATCGCCCTCACTCTATCTATCGCCCTCTATCTATCTATCGCCCTCTATCTATCTATCTAGCTATCTATCTATCTATCTATCGCCCTCACTCTATCTATCGCCATCACTCCTATCTATCTATCTATCGATCGCCCTCCCTCTATCTATCGCCCTCCCTCTATCTATCGCCCTCCTTCTATCTATAACCCTCCTTCTATCTATCGCCCTCACTCTATCTATCGCCCTCCCTCTATCTATCGCCCTCACTCTATCTATCTATTGCCCTCACTCTATCTATCTATCTATCTATCTCACTCACTCACTCTATCGCATCACCACAGCATCACTCAGCACCACCACAGCATCATTCAGGGGCACCACAACATCACTATGCGCTACCACAGCATAACTGAACGCCACAGCATCACTCGTCGTTACTGCAGCATCACTCGTCGCCACCGCAGCATCACTCGTCGCCACTGCAGCATTACTTGTCGCCACCGCAACATCACTTGTCGCCACCGCAGCATCAATCTGCAACCATTCGAGAACAACAGGTTCAAATATGTTCTCTCAATATTTCAAGCTTTATTACAAATGTCACAAAAAGATGTTAATATTGCACTTCTGTTCTTGGATTTTCGTCGCAATAAAATACACTGAACATAATCTTCACAAAAGTTATTTACAAAAGTTTAAGCTATTGCCATTATAAATTACAATAACTTTTATTTAAGTATTAATTATAAAAAAAGCCATTGTTATTTGTAATATCAATACATCTAAGTCACGTAAATACAACACATATTGCATTACAAATGCTATAGGTGTCACCTTTGCGAAAGTTAAAACTATTGGCGTTGTAAATGACAAAGCTATTTCGCTATTTTCAAAACCAACACATAAATAAAAAATAAAAAATTTGTCATTTACAATACCAATAGCTCAAACTTTCCTAATGCGAGACCTATTGCATTGCAAATGCTTGTTTTATTTGGGTGCTGGAGATTACATTTATGCACAGTTAGACTTCCAGAATTAGGTCCTTAAATTTTATTTTTAAAGGTGCGGATATTTGTGTTAATCTTAAAGCAAATGTATTTTCCAGATCAAACTCTTAAAATACAAATATTACATAATCAGGCCAAAGAGCTTTAAAAAGAAATATATATATACAATTAAAATCTCCTATAGCATATACTAGATACATCGTTCTACTTCATTTCACACACAAGTTCTTAGCCGCTATTCTGTTTACACTGTTTTTAAAAACCGAGAACAAAATAACATGAGCTGCTTCTTTAAAAACATAGACTTCAGTGAAATACAGTATGAGTCCATGTAAATGAACCGTAAAAAAATGGCATTATTAGCCTTGAGACAAAGTAAATCCCCTAATTGCCATCCCAAATTGACTCCCACTCTCACTTTAAGTGAAAAGTGTTGATGAGCCCCATGTATTCTTGACTCAACGCTATCAAGGATTTCTCATATAAATAAACTCAATCTAGACTCAGGCTGTAGAAAGACAAAGATTTTTGTTTCCATTTTTTCCTTAAACCACTGATCATCTCGAGGGGAAAGTAGCAAATCATAAAAATAACAATTTTTTTATGCTTGATCAGCGTCCCTGCAAGGCTGGTCAGAAGACAACTCTTGAAAAGTCTAGTCCCATCAAATTCCTTCACATTTTTTAGGAACTTTAAGGCTCGACATTTGGCGGTCCTATTACAAGAGCATAACTCTAGGTCAACGGTGATAGCCCGAAGCATAACTGACCTCAGAAGGGATAAAGTTTTTTTCCATCACCTAGCCTTCAAAGTCAGAACAGTAACATTTCGAAGCCACACAGCGCTATTTATACGATTTTCGCTCCAGTCAGTTATTACCAGTACAATAGATGAAAAGTCTCCCATACAAGTTATGAAAACAAGATGGGCGGCTGTGGTAGGAGAGACTTGAATTGTGTTTTCTTCCAGGGTAAACTCCACAATAAAGTCGAAGTAAGTCAGCTACCAATATTAGTTTAGTGTAGCCGTTCCCAATAGCCATCACAAGCTGAAGTTCCTAATTTTTGTTGTCTGTTTTAATTCTCGTTTTGTTTATATCACAATAGTCTTTTAAGGCATCAGTTTTTCTCTGGTGTCTTGGTAGAGTTTGAGCCAATAGGACAAGAACACCAGCCAGCAAAACGAAACCAATATGAAAGCTTTGTTTTCTTTTAGAAAAACAGTGTGATTTAGCCGGCACAGCTGGCAAGTCAGCCAAAAATGAACAGAAGATCGTAGTGTCCCTCAGACAACCATGTTATAGACCATTTCCTTTTTGTTTGTCCAACAAAATCGTATTAAGTTTACATAGTGGAGAAGTGTGGCTCAATGGTTAGAGTGGCAGACCCTGATGCAAAGGTCTGTCCCGGGACCAGGGTTCAATTCCCGCCTCGGCGGGTCTTGGGCTCAATTTCCACGGACCTGATAATTCTCGCCTCGGTGCCTATTCTAATCATGGGTCCCACTCTGCAACTCTGGGCAATAGCTTGCTTAATCTCCACAACGGCCCCAACAGCGCTGGGATGCCTGGCTTCACCTTGGGGGTGCCCAGGAGTGGGCATTTCACAGGGAAAAGCCGGGAAGGGTTCCACAGCGGTATGCGTACAGCGCCAAGACACCTCAGGGTATAAGTGCGCTATACAAGTACGAATTCATAAATCATAGTGCAAACACTCTGACAGAGCTTACCGGACGTCTGTAGTTGAGCATAAACAAAGATTTTTTAGAAAACCCCTGTGTAGGCAAATCCCCCGTGCGTGCTCACCCACATTGCATGGTAGATTCTTCTGCTGGTTTTTGACTCTGTGCTAATAACTAAACCCCAGTGAGTGGGCTCTGACCCCTAAAACATCTAAAAATTGGCTTCACTCCTGATTAGCATATTTACCTTACTTAAAACGTACTGTAGCGCACCAAAGTGTACCCAGGGACTGTTAGGTAAATATCACTAGTGGACTACAAAATATATTGTGCCCCAACTAAAGTGCTATTGCAAAGCATGTCTCCAGGACTGCCCCTGCACCCTGGGAAGGCAGTTATAAAACTGCCAATCTGGTCTGGCAAGGGAAGTTTTTTGCCAAGCTTAACCATCTTTTTAAAACTTATAGGTAACTTCTGAAGTAGGCCCTACTTGTCCATTTGTAAGGGTATGTGTTATTTAAAAGGTAAGGCATGTGTACTGATTTACATTCCCTGGCAGTTTTTCACTGTGGTAAGGCGGTCTGTCTTATAGAGAAGCACTGGCTTACATTATATCATATTATAATGCATAACTTCAGTTTGGGAGTAGCTAGAAAAATGATTGAAGGACTCATTTTAATAGTAATTTTAAATCCGACTTAATGGTCAAGTCAGATTGTATGTTACTATTTTGAAAATGCCACTTTTAGAATTTTGTATTTTTCCTCACTGAGCCTAATGTGCCTTTCTGTGAGTGTTTAGTGTCCCTAACTGCTAATAGCTCCCCTGTGGTGAGATGTGTTTTTCTCCTTGGAAGTGGACAATGAGCCTCAGATTGGGGAGATGTTTTTCCTCTTGACAGGATGGCCATCTGGGCTGTGTCCAGGAACTTAATTAACTTCAAAGGGTGCCTCCCCTGTCATAGGCAGATGAATATCACAATTAGGCCTTCCTCATTTTCGACTTCATAGCCAGCTGTCTCCAAACTCAGTGGAAGGACAAGCTATCCAAGAACTGGTTTGAAGTGACCACAAGGGAAGGTTTGCCCACTATCATAGCCACTCATCTGAGTGTGCACAAGGAGCTCTGCACAGGGGAAGAAAGGTTCTGCCATGTTGGTTTTAGTTAGAGATGGGGAACTGTGGTATAGTGTATAATACAACACACAGAAAGTGTTGCAAAAGTTCCCAGGTCACCCCTGGGAACTTTTACCCCATTGTGTAGGGAGTGTGATGTCACTGACCATGTCATGAGTGATGTAATGTGTGAGGTCATAAGCAGTGCATTGCGGGGGTGCAAGTTATAGTTAGCTCAGCTGAATTGTCAGTCTAACTATAACGTCCCTGTAACCTTTGGTTTTTCAGTGAATTTCGAAGGTTTTTTTAAATTCTATTTCCAAATTATAACGCCCCTTTAACCTTTGGTTTTGTCAGTGAATTTCGAAGGTTTTTTAAATGCTAATTCCTAACTATAAAGTCCCTTTAACCTTTGTTTTTTTTCAGGGTTTTTTCCGGGAATTTCTATGGTTTTTAAAATTTGTAACTTTCATTTTTTTTAAGTGAGCCTTTAAGATTTTCATATTTTCTCTCCATGATTGGATATTGTATATTATATTTATATTACATACCACTTTTTTTTATTTGCTATGTGTTTCTCAGAAAGTACAGTAATAACTGGTTTTATTTTTAAGAATTTTGTGAGTCGGCACAACATTGACGCATTTACTGTGGAGAATCTGTAATCAGCAAATGTATTTCACATACTGAAAAATACACGTAGAGAGACCCCCAAAAGCCCAAACTTTTGTTTATTTTCTTGTCAAATTTTTTTTTTTTAGAATTTTAAAAATTGACGACCGTCGCAATCATTCCGAAAACTTCACGAAAGCAGACATTTAACGGCCACGAGCACATCCAAAAATGTTAAATAAAAAAAATCCAGTGTAAACTTTGCGCTACACATATTACTATATACATACTATTTTAAAAACATGTTTTTGTGCTAAGTTTCTTTAAAATCCATCTTTAAGACCTATTTTCCGTTTTCACGGTTATTCTGGAATTTGAAACAACGCCGTTAACCACGACGATTGCGTCTTATCCATAAAGTAAAAACACATACATGCACACATTACAATATTTTAAACACTAGGGGTTTATTACTATACACTTCAAACTCTTGTTTTTCTAGGGTATTTCTAGGCCAAACATCTCTATAACCTATTTCCCGGTTTCACAGTGAGGCCGGAGATCGCAATGACGTTAGTACTCGTGATCTCTGCGGATAAGTCTTGAAAGCAGAAAGCAAAAGCAGGAATTAATTGGCCACCACAACATAAATGATAACTATAGAATTAATTCTAACCAACACACTAGATAAATCACTTTCTAAATTACTCTATAAAAACATTTAGCAGAATCTCAATATAATAAAATGTGTATTAATGATTCAATGATATACTTTTTTGTATTTCCACCAATATTCGCTGTGTTGCCGCAATCGCTGCAACGTCCCGTGACGGTACATGATGGGGTGCACTGGTGATCGCAGCATCGTGGCGAATATAGTACTCAATTAGGAAAATCTAATTTTTGCCTGTGAACTGTTCCCGATAGATAAAATGGCGGCTGCAACTTCTGTTCAGGGTGTGTGCAGCCAATCACCTCATTCATGTTGGTGCGTGCATTCGCGATTAATCGTAAAATATCCACGACCAGAGATATCACTATAATTTTCAACTTAAATTTCGCAAAAATTACTGAATGGATTTACACCAAATAACTAAAAGGCACTTCCTTCAACCAACATCTACCTCCGTGCCAAATTTGGTGTTATTCCATTCAGCGGTTCGGGCTAAAGGTGTGGCTAAAGTTTCCTATGGGATTTAACATTACAAATACACCCTCATTTCGTGCCCCAATTTCTCAGTCCCCACTTCACGGATTGCCCCCAGACTTTCCATGACATACAGAACCTACCTTGACACTTTTTTGGGAAACTGTCCTAAAGATTGTTGAAACAGTACCAAAGTTATAGCCAAGTCAAAAACACTTTTCCTATTGAAAATTGGTCCTAACTAGAACTACATACCGGCGACCGTCAGTAGGTAATAAAGTTTATATTTAGGACCTAGTTTCCAAAGGAAAAGGTGATTTTTAGTTGCCTATATCTTTGCCGTCAGTTGATGAATCTTTATGAAATGTTCACAAAAAATTAGCCAGGTACTTCAGATGGGGTCTGGAAAGTTTCTGGTCTTTAATGTATTGGGGGGTCAAAAAAGGTGTGTTTCCTATCTTAATTCCTATAGGATCTTTGAACAAGCCTACAGCTGAACTACTTGACGGAATTACACAAAATTTGGCAGAAAGCAAGACGTTGGTACACAGATTGTTCTATTTGTGATTTGGTGTAAATCCGTTCAGTAGTTTGGGAGATATTAACTGGAAAACAACTGTGTATATCTGGGGACACGGATTACTCGTGAATCCACCCACGGGTAATCAACAGATTCATGTGCACTTCCGAACTCCTGATTGGCTGGGCGCACCTTCACAGAAAAGTTGTGGCCGCCATTTTATTTGTTGGGGAAACGGTCCATGGGGCTGAAAATTTGTTTGCAAAGTGAATGAAGTGTTCAGGTGAGAGGTTTCCTGACTTCTTGAACATGTCATAAAAGAGGACTGAGCATGTTTCCTGGGGGTCAGGAATGTGAAAAAACATTTTGTTAGCCACGTGCGAAATCCGGGGATCCCTGGGGAGTTTCTGCGCAGCCCCCTGTGTAAATTCTCGAATCCAGAAATAGTTAAAAAAAATAAATGAACCACTGCATCATACCTCATGCTTCGTATAGCCAAAGGCTGTCCGCAGCTTGTGTTTGGGTGTATGCGGCCAAACACCCGCCGCACATGGGTTTGCGCTGGTTATCTTAACGTGCGTGCTAAAAAAAAATAGAAATTCACTGAAAAAAAACAAAGGTTACAGGAACGTTATAGTTTGGTTATGAATTGACTCGTACAAAACCATAGACATTCAGCAGCTATAATTATACTTCTAGTTTAACTTATCTGAAGACACTATAACTCGTGCCATTAAGGAACTGGAGGCAACGAGTCATAGTTTCTTAACATAAGTATAACTATAACTTCTAAAATTCTATGTTTTTTGTGAGTAAATTCAGAACCTAACTGGAACGTCCCTGTAACCTTTGTTTTTTTTCAGTGAATATATATATATATATATATATATATATATCCTCACACACTGCGTTTGAAGTCCAGTTGCTGCACCAAAACAGCAGGAGCTTCGCCAAAGTGGACCTCCCAATCCTGGTCTAGTCAAAATTACTTGATTCCTTCGTATCACAAAGGATGCCGACGCCTTGTCTCAAGCCACAAAATTATATTTATTAGTCGGCTACAATGGGATGCTTTTTGCCTGCCCAGCAGGCTTGCTCACCAACAAGCCAATAGTTTCAACCATTTTTAAACAACCTCTCTTATGTGTCATGTGAGAACTACTCAGTGAATATACATGAAGACAGACTAGAAGTTTTTCATTAAATTAATACATGTCAACATCACAATGATGAATAATTCATTTAGCGGCTCCTGCAATGCCTTGTATCAGTTCTATTACTAATAATTTCCAAATATAATTATGCTATTAATTGCACAAATCCATTTTAGAAAGTGTTTAACGTACGAATATTACGTACATCTACTGCAGAACTTGATACATACATGATTTCATTGTACCATAGTATTGCCCCAGTGGGCTTTGCACAGAAATGTTTTTTAAATACATGTTTTACTGTCCTTCCCCAGTGGGCGTATTATTAGGCTTCTATATCTAATTATTAGTAACCAGCTGTCTTATAAAGTGCAAAGTGCAAAATAAAATAAAAACAAATCATAATTCTTAACAGTTGAAAACAAAAGAGATTTCAAGGAAGTGCAGCACAGCATATCATTCATAAATGAGTATGGAAGTCTTCTTTCATATTCAAACCTTCCGGGATTTTGGTGTTAAGTTCTATTCTATAACATGACTCCAATTACCTCAGTTTCTTCTCCCGGTTAATACACCTTACACTTGGTGGGACTGCATCGATAACGAAATATGTTAGCCCATTAACATTCTTACTGTGGGACTGCTCGAAATGGCACGACACTGGGTATGTTCTATCGCCATTTTTTATAGCCCTCAAATGCTGTAACACACGTTTATGCACAGGTAGAATTGTACTTCCGTCGTACCTCAGGCCACAAGGACACTGAAGAACGTATAAAAATTCCGTTTTGCATGAGAATTGACCCTTTATCTTGCTTTCTCTCTTAGTCCTGACGTGTAGCTTGAAGTATTTTTACCATGCACACAGGCTTTCCAGTTTGTACATTTCAGAAAGCCATCTTTTCTATTCAGCCATGGTTTTCGGTTTTGATGTACCTACCATGTTGCTTACGAGTGTTTGCTTCAAGGATTTCCCATGTCTAAATGTAATTTGAGGTATACGCTGTACTATTTTTACCTAAGACCGGATCATTCGTATGACCTGCCAATGCTTATTCAGGATGCATCTCAAATCACCTTCCTGCTTACTGAAGGTGGTGATCATTCTACATTGATTGGTATTCTCCTTTACTGACTTTTCTTTGGTCTTACTTTTATTGAAAAGGATCTCCTCCATCAATTTTTTGTTGGCTTTCTTAATTGCTGATCTAACACACTCGTCTGTGTATCATCTGACTCTAAAACGGGCTTTCAGACAACTTCGCTCTTTACCCATATCCTCCTGATTGCTACAATTTCTTACAGTTCGTAAATATTCCCTGTAGGGGATGCTCTTGATTAAGTTTCTGGGATGGAAACTTGTTGCGTGAAGCAACGCGTTACCCACTGCAGGTTAACGGTACAGCTTAGTTTCCAGTTTCCCATCCTTTATGTACACAGTGAGGTCTAGAAAATTGACGCTTATCGCACTGACAGTACTGGTGAATTTAAGATTAAGATTGTTAATTTGAAGCTTTTTTATAAAATGTTTAACTTCCTTTTCTGAGCCTTTCCAAACAACGAACAGATCGTCGATGAACCGACTCCAATGCATTATATGATGTTGCGTCCGTACCACCTGACCATAGCTGTACCGCAAGTTTGATGGAAAAGTTCTCCATTGAAAAGGAAGTAATTATTAGTGAGGCATGTAGTTATCATTGCAATTAGCATTTGAGTATGTGACCATAATTTTAAAGGTCTACTTCCTAAAAAAGTATTTAATTGCATTTAGGCCATCATCATGTTTAATGCTCGTGTAGAGCGTGTTCACATCTATAGTCACCAAGAGAAAATCTTGCTCCCATGGAAGATAGTGAATGCTCCTCAAAAGGTCCCCTGTATCCTGAATATAGGATGGGAGACAGTTTACCAACAAACAAAGCAAAGAATCAACATATTTAGATGTATTTTCCAGGTCGCTCCGAATAGCTGATATTATGGGGCGTCCTGCAGGATTGACAGTATCCTTATGCACCTTCAGTATCAGATATAACACTGGTGTCACTGGACTACTGATTTTTAAAAATATGAATTCATCATGGTTGATTAAACATTGGTCATACCATTTTTGTAGTTGCGTATTATACAATTGATGGCTTGTTATCATCTCATTTTCAGAAATTCTAACATAATTAGATCGATTATTCAGTTGCTCATAGGCTTCATTCAAATACATTTGTTTCTCCCATAACACAATATTGCCACCTTTGTCAGCATTGCACACAATACAATTGTCATTTAATGCAAGTTTATTAACCAGAGCAGTATAATTCTTCTGTTTCTGTGATGATACTCTTTGCTTTTCACTAGTATGCTAGATTTTTCAATTCATTAACTATTAGTTTGCAATAGATATTCACAGAATCTCTGGCTGACATAGGTATGAACCGTGAGCTTAGCATGAAGCTTGTAGGGGCATCACTAAATATTTCAATGCCTTGTTTTTTAGCTAACTCTGTAGCATTTACAATGATGTTTTGTGTGTCCATCACTGTGTTTGCAGGATTCACAGAATTTTCATCCTCCAATTGTCTTAATCCAACATTAGATTCATGTCATTCACAATAAGACCCCCTGGTTGTGAAGCATTTTAATTAGGTATGGGTAGTTGTATTGCATTGTGGGTCAGTGCAAAGTGTTTCTTTAATTTCAGTGTTCTAACAAATTTAAAGATATCTACTCTTGTTTTCACATAGTCAATGTCCATTTCCGGGCAATATGATAGACCCAATTGTAAAATGTTCTTTTCTTTTTCTGATAGTATGATATTCGTTAAATTAATGATTGAGGTTTCATTTTCAGGAAGTAGGTGTGTGTATATATAATCTGCTAGAGAATTCTAGCTGCAGATTCCTTACTTTGAATTTCCCAGGCTTCAGGCTGAGCAATACGCAGTGCCTATATATGCGCCACCCAGGCACACAAACGTTGGTTCTTTTCTTTCTGCGCCAGTTAAGGGCCTATCTGGAAAGAAATACACCTCTGTCGCCTTTTGGCAGCTTTTTTCTTGCCGTTTGGTCGACCTGTAATTTTTAAAACATTTTGTGCAAAAGATGTCTTGGAGGAAAACAGGGTTTAAGCCTTGCGGGGCCTGTCCCCCGCGCGATGTCGGTCACTGATCCCCACCTTGTATGCCCAAGTTGTCTAGAGCGCGACCACTATCTGAAGTCCTACTCGGACTGTCAGGCATGGTTTCTAGGACCTTGAGGGACTGGGCTTTGAAGCTCCTTGTGGCCCGACAGCCGACACTGTAAAGCGAGACTCCGCGAAGGTCCCGATCAAGGAAGAGGAGGTCGCGGGACCGCTCCCAGAAATCTTTTTCTCCCACTTGAGGTCATTGGGACACTCTGGGATGAGGCACAAGACGAAGTCCAAGCAGACTTAGTCTTCACCTCAGATGTCGTCCGTCAACGAAGGAGTTAAGGAGAACCAACGCTCTAGGGATGGTTCTGCAGAGCCAGAGCCGACTTCACACCTCCCTCCTTTTTGGGAGCGACCCCATCTCAGATTAAAGAGTTTTAAGAGGCTATACGCTGCATATTTGAGAGGGTCGACCCCATCTGGTGAGCCTTTGTGCCCCGCAGGGTCAGAAGGGGTCCCGTCGGATTTGATGCCATGGCCCCGGAGGGGCCTCAGGTATCCGATAACAGATCTAAGTCGATGCCGTTCATGCCACCGCAACCCTCCCTGGTGTTGGAACTGAAGCCGGTGCTTTTGGTGCTGCCGTTGCCCATCTGCGGCCCCAGCCCCATTCTCGTCCCCGACGACATGGAGCTGGAACTGCATTGCTCAACACCTGTTCCGACTTTGATTGAGCCAAGGGGTTCTATGTTGTTGCTTGAGCATTTTGTGGACGTTCTATGCTCTGGAGAGGTGTCTGTGGACCCTCTTGATCACCAGGATGACTCTCAAGAGCAAATGGACTGGTATAGGGAACTTGGAGAGGCCAGTGGACTAGACACTTCTCCAGATACTGGCATGCTCTCCCGTCAACTGTGGCTATGGAGGAGGAGGCATCCTATGGTGGTTAAGAGAAAAAGGGGGGGTGGGCCCTGTGGGAAAGAGGGTAGGTTGGGCCCCTAAATACTACAAAAAGGGAAATTTACCTATGCCTCTGATATTATTTCAAAAATTAATGCTTAAACAGGGATAAACAGAACTTTATTAGTTTATCCTGACACTTTATTTATGTCATTTTGTTTAATTGTCGATCATATTTTATAGTTAGCCAGAGAAAGAACATCATCAACTGAACGTATTGTCATACAGTTAAAAATTCATGAATCAAGAAAAAATAAATTTTGCAGTGAAACACACAAAAAAATACAGAATATATTTGAATGTCAAAAAACACATCAATTGACAATTTGTACACAAGTTAATATACAGTTGCCAAGGAACAAATTTGTACAAATTGGATTAAATGTGATACTGATCAGACTGTAGGGGCATTCTGAAAAAAAAGTTATCTCTTACCCCTTGGGAATTCAATACATAATTGTTTTTGATTTTCACTGTTCTTTGGCAACTGCATATTAATTTGTGTACAAATTTGTTCTTTCTCTGGCTAACTATAAAATATGATCGACAATTAAACAAAATGACATGAATAAAGTGTCAGGATAAACTAATAAAGTTTTGTTTATCCCTGTTTAAGCATTAATTGTTTGAAATAATATCAGAGGCATAGGTAAATTTCCCTTTTTGTAGTATGGTGGTAAGCGGGCAGCTGAGGTCCTTGGACTGGAGCTGCCCTCAGTGGAGTTCAGGATTAATCTCCTGACCGAAGTGCTCCAACCTGGGGCTTTCACCTCAGAACCCCTTTTGCCATTTAATGAAGCGCTTACTGCTGCCCTTATAGGCAGGTGTTCAAAGCCTAGCACAGGGGCTCCTGTGAATAGGATCACCTGCCGCCATCGCCCAGCTCCGGCCGACCCAAAGTTTCTCAGCCAACACCCACCCCCAAAAGATTGGTGGTGCAGGCCTCTACGTCCCATGGCACAATCCCTTTCGGCTGTTTGGATCGGGAATCCAAGAGGGTGGATTAATTTGGGATGAAAATGTTTTTTCTTCCAGCTGGCATTGCAGTCTGTAAATACTACGTGCTTATTGGGCCGTTTCTCCCACTCTGTTTGGGAGACGGTTGCGCAAGTGCTGCCACAAGTCCCGGAGGAGGCCCGGCTGTACTCTCTCAAGCTGTTAAGGACGGGAGCAATGCAGTAAAATTCCCCATCAAGTGTGGCCTTGATACGACAGATTCACTGGGCAGATCGATTTCCACGACTATGGCCTTGAGGCGCCACGCCTGGCTTAGGACAACTGGCTTCTCGGGGAATGTTCAGGCGAATCTGATGGACTGCCCTTTGATGGAACCTGCCTTTTTCGGGAAAAGGCAGATTCAGCCCTAATAAGGTTAAAGGACTCTCGAGCTACGGCCAGATCCTTGGCCTCTCTACTACTCCTCATAGCCAGTTTGATTTACGTTCCTTTCAATCATTGCAACAGAAGGGGTTTCCAGCCACGCCAGCCCTATCCCAACCACCGTCCTGCTCAGGCTTCCCAAGCTGTGCGGCGCGTGGACGAGGATCATTCCAGCCTAGGAATGGAAGCCAGAAGTCGTCAGCCACACTGCCCTGGGCAGCCAAAGCCACCAAGCGCTCCTAGTCTGACTCTGCAAGACCACACCACTCCAGTTGGCCAGAGAATCCATTAAGTGGGTATTGCAGATCATTGAGGAGGGCTATTTCTCCCTTTCCATTCCTTTCCCCCTCCCATTCTGCCAAATCAGGAACAGCTGATTGAGGATCATTTAACATTTCTACAGGAGGAAGTTAGTTTTATTGCCCAAGCGAGTTATAGAAAGGGTCCCGATTTCAGAAGTAGGCAGTGGCTGTTATTCCTGCTACTTTCTGATTCCGAAGAGGAACAAGCGGTTACGGCCGATGGAGAGGTGTGGTGCAGCGGCTAGGGTAGCTGACTTCGGAGCAGAGGGCTCACAGTTCGATTCCCGGCTCTGGCGGCAGCTCAGCTCAGCACCATGTGACTTTGGCAATAGCTCACTTAATTTCCACAACGGCCCCCAGCGCCTTGAGACCCGTAAGGGTGTGTAGTTTGTGCTTTACAAATACTGATTTACATTTACATTTTACCTTCAGGCTACGGCGAACCTCCTGCATTCTCTGGCGTTCTCTATAAACGTGCCGAAGTCACACCTGACTCCTTCTCAGATGCTTCCTTTTTATTGGATCAGGTTTGGACACAGTCCAGTTTTGCGTCTATCCTCCCGTGCAGCGAGTCCTGGATATTCGGGCTATGATACCGATGTTTCAACCTCTATCCTGGATTTCGGGGAGCCTGGCTCTGAGGTTGTTGGGCCTCATGGTCTCCTGCATCCTATTAGCAAAGCATGCCAAGTGGCATATGCAGGCTCTGCATTGGGACTTAAAGTTCCAGTGGGCACAGCATCAGGGAAATCTCACCGATGTGTTTCAGATCTCAGAAGGGACTGCGAAAGATCTTCAGAGGTGGTTAATGAATCGCGATTGCGTCAGCGGCAGACCCCTCTCCCTTCCCCAACCTGACCTCACAGTCATGACAAATAAATCACTTCTGGGATGGGGCAACCATCTAGAAGAGGTGGAGATTATGGGACACTGGTCTCCAGTGGAGCCGGGCTCCACATCAATTTGTTGGAACTCCAATCGATTCAGTTGGCATTGAAGGTATTTCTTCCCTCTCTCAAGGGAAGGTGGTGCAGGTGTTCATTGTCAACACCACCGCCATATGGTACTGCTACAAGCAGGGCGGGGTGGGCTTGTGGACCCTTTGTCGAGAGGCCCTGCATCTTTTGACATGGCTGAAACAGCAGGGCATAACCCTGGTGGTTCAACTCCTGGCAGATTCTCTAAACGTCAGGGTGGACAAACTCAGCCGTCGATGTCTAGCGGATCACGAATGGCATCTCCAGTCGGAGGTGACGCAAGGTCTCTTTCAGCAGTGGGCAGAGCCTTGGTTAGATTTGTTCGCCTCCAAAGAGAACGCACCGTGTCAGCAGAACCGCATGCTGGAATTTCGAAGGCGGCTATTGCTCGGCGATGCATTTCGTGGCGAGTGGAGCTCAGGCCTGCTGTAGGACTTTCCACACATACCACTCATGCCCAGGGTTCAGAAGAAGATCAGGAGCGACCGGGCCCAAGTCATTCTTGTGGCTCCGGACTGGGTGAGGAGAGTCTGGTATCCAGAACTTCTGAAATTGAGCATCGATAATCCGATCAGGTTGCCCTTTTGGGAGGATCTTTTGTCGCAGCAGTAGGGGAGGGTCCTCCACGTGAACCTGTCAACTCTGCGCCTCCTTGCATGACGATTGAGCGGCAGCAGTTGATGACTTTTGACCTTCCTCAAGTATGCAATGTTATTTTGGCGGTCAGGCGGCCTTCTACTAAGACGGTATATGCTTGCCATTGGCAGAAATTTGTATTATACTGTACAGAAAGGTCTATTGGCCCTCTTTCTGCTTCTCTTTCTACTGTTCTTTTATTCATTCTGACCCTTGCCCAGCAGGGCTCTGCTTTGGGAACTTTCATGGGGTACCTTTCTGCTCTGTCTGCTTTTCTGCAGCTGCCCTCTCTCTTTGAGTCCCCTATTATACATACATTTCTAAAATGGCTGGCACACTTGTTTCCACCCACGCCCTTTGTTATGCCACAGTGGGACCTTAATTTGGTCCACCCGTACCTGATGTGTGCTCCCTTTGAGCCTTTGCACAACTGTCCTCTCTGGCTGTAGACCATCAAAACAGCCTTCTTAGTGGCGATTACATCTGCCCGGAGGGTGAGTGGGTTACAGGCGTTACCTTGCTGGCATCCCTATCTGATGTCTTTTTCAACCAGTGGTGTTTCGCACCTGGGCTTCCTTTTTGACGACAGTTGTGACCCCATTCCCTCTGGGTCAATCCATCACATTGTCCACCTTCTTTGCTCCTCCGCATCCCTCTAAGGAATAGGAGCCTCTCCACCGACAACCCAAAAAGAGCATTGTGGTTCTATCTTGACTGCACTAAAGAGTTCCGGTTGGACGACCAACTCTTTGTGGGGTACGTGGGAGCTAGGAAGGGCAGTACAGAAAAGGACCATCTTTTGCTGGGTCATTCTCTGCATTAAGATCTGCTATACCCTGGCAAAGAAGCAGCTCCCTGAGGGATTAACACGTAGATTAATCAAACTCAAATTCTGCGATTCCTAAATTGCGATAAATAGCGAATCGCAATTTAGAAATCGCACAATGGGATTCAAGAAAAATTGCGAGAGAAAAAAGCGAATCGCCGATTGCGAGTTTCCGAAACTCGCATAAAATTCACAGAATCGGACGATCCCCTTGTTGAAATTGCGATCTCGCAATTACCGAAATCGCAAATTGCGATCTTGCAAATTGCGAGATCGCAAAAACGGGAAGTCGCATTTTGAGCACAGTCATGACATCACAACCAGGAAGTAGGCAGTTCCCACCCTCATTCTGCATTGTGAGCCTGAAGTGGAAGCAGCATTGCTCAGAGCTCCACTCCAGAGTACCTCCAGCTGAAAACCAGGAGACACCCCACTGCAGAACATGTCAAGGGGAAACTTCCTCAGGAAGGAAAAGGAAAATAAAATTTTCGGAACAAGAACTGGAATATCTGATAGATGGAGTGTGCAGGGATCACGACCGCCTCTTTGGCAAGGACTCCAGAAGGGTGCCAGAGGCGGACAAAAGGAGGATTTCGGTGCGCATCCACGCAAAAGTAAATTCTGTGGGGGTGACCCAGCGCTCTGTGGACGATTTGAAAAAACGGTGGTACGACCTCAGAGGGCGGACCAAGGAGAGGATCGCAGAGAGGCTGGGGGAGCGTGCAGCAACAGGAGGTGGAGAGCCCTCTGTCCCACCCAACACCCCACTTGAGGACCGAGTAGAGGACACCCTGCATCCCCAGGCATGCGTGGGGGTAACCCAGCTGGACTCCTCCCGACCCACCCAAGATTCTCAAGGTAAGTGCCATGCGAGTACGACCCTGTCCCCTAACAATGGCCATGACCCCTGATAATCCCATTAGAAACCCCAGTCATGCAGCCAAAGCACACCACAAAAGCCCTATTGCATTGTGGGACATGTAGTCTGACCACAATTACCATGTTGCCCCATACAGCCAGACCTGTTCAGTGATAGTCAATCCTGCAGCGAGTCAGGGAATGGTAGCCTGCATGCATGTAGCAACCTTCAATGTGTAAGATACAGGTCATTATTCGACGTCCACTTTACATCACAGGTGGCGCTGAAGTACCCAGTACGGACAGCGATGCCCTACAAATAGAAGACATTACGGAGGACACAGAGGGAGACGGCCATCCATCCACACAACCAGGACCATCAGGGCTAGCAGCCGCACCAGCGGCAGTACGACCACCTGCCCCTGTGGCCAGTGCCACCACAGCGCCAACAGGCGCACCACAGTGTGTGACTGAGATGCCAGTGGGGCTGACAACAACAGTTGCAGCGGGAAGACAAACCCGCCACACTGCCGCTGTGAGGAGCCAGTCCAGCGGACTGCTGAGAGACGCGCAATACCACAACACGCGCTGGCAGGGGGGTGAATGTGCGTGCACCTGGGATCTCCATTGAGCGCCATATGCTACACATCCATCAGACACAAGCCCGACATATTGCTGCAATACATCTCCAGCTCAACAGGACCGCAAGGAATGTTGGACAGTTGTCGGACAGGGTGGAGAGGATGACCGCTGCAGTGGAGGCCAACACACAGGCTATGTGTAGCCAGCGGGACATCAACCGGCGCAGACACCGCCAGCTGCTGACCCGCCTGTCCGCGTACACGCGGTCAAATTATTTAATAGGGAATGCCACCTCCCAGCTTTCACAACTCTCCTTGGCCATGCAAGTGCAAATGGTCTAGTGCTGCCAGGACGTCGCAAGGGCACTGGAACAAGTGACCACTGCAGTGCAGGGTATGCAGGCAACTGGCCATGGGCAGGCGGGTGGGGGGGATGACACTAGTGAGGCTAATTCAAGCCTCAGTAGAGCCAATCCGTGCCACTGGTGGTAGCACCCCGCCGCAGGCCCAGGCCCTCTGCTGCCTCACGTACAATTCCGGAGGAAGAGCCAGAAAGAAGATTGGGAGCGTCCGCCCGGAGGCGCCAATGAACATTTGTACAGTGCCATGAAGGGCCCTCCTGTTGAGACAAGCATGCCCTCCTCAAACACATGGGACATATGACGCAATATGGTTCTCATGTTACTGTGTGAGAAATTCCAACTTTATTGTGCAAATAACAATAACAAATTATCTGTTCAAGTTAATCTGTCTCATGTCATTATTCCTATTGTCATGCATGAGTGAAGTGTTGGGTGAGGGCAGTGGGTGCACTAGAAACAGTTCATTGTGATTTGGTTGCGGCACCTGTGTCCTTCTGCAGGATTCTCCCCGCGTGCATGACGCACATGTGCAGGTGGGCAGTTGTCCCCTTCCGACTCACTGCCAGAGATCTCGACAGGTATCCTGCGCTTGGTAGCAATGTTGTGGAGTATTGCACACACGGCCACGATGCGGCAGCAGACCTCCGGCTCGTATTTGATGGCCCCACCTAGTCTTGTGAAGTATGCGGAATCTGCTCTTCAAAAGGCCAAATGTTCTCTCAATGCAATTTCTTGTGCGTATGTGTGCAGCATTGTAACGCCGTTGCTGTGGTGTTGCAGGGTTGAGGTATGGGGTGAGGAGGTACTCATGGAGACCGTAGGCGCTGTCACCTAATTGAAAGGAGCAGAGGGTGAGTGCCTGTTCTGCGCAGCTACATGATCACAGTGTACTATATGGGGGCATGTGTACTTACCTAGTAGGTGTCCTTCGCCAAAGTCTCCCCTGGCCAGTCGAGTGTGAATGCCGCTGTGCCGGAATATGAAGGAGTCATGTGTGCTCCCCGGGTATTGTGCCACTATGTCCGTGATGTAAGTCTTAGCGTTGCACACCATCTGTATATTGAGGGAGTGGTAGGTCTTGCGGTTGCGGTACATGTATTCCGTTTGTGCTGGTGGGCAGATGTGGATGTGGGTACAGTCAATGCATCCGATTACATGTGGAAATTGCGCAACGTTGTAGAAATGTAGCTTGGTCTCATTCAAGTCCTGTTGGGTGGTTGGGAATGAGATGTAGTGGTGTAGCCGGCTCAGCATTGCCTCCAGGAAACTCCTTAGGCAGCGGGACATGGTGCTCTGGGATATCCCCCCTGCAACAGCGACTATCCCCTGGAAGCTTCCGGAGGCCAGTAGGTGCAGGCAGCACAAGACCTGGACTTGGGTGGGCACGGCATTGGTCCTCCTTGTTGGGTGCTGCAGCAGGGGGGTCTAGATCCCGGATCAGCTTGATGATCATTGGCCCCTTCAGACGGTAGTTAGCGTAAATTTGCTCCGCAGTTTGACCCAGCAGGGTGACCCGCAGGCGGAATATTCGCTCCTGGATCCTGCGTCTGTTCCGTGCTGCAGCCTGGAGCCTTCGCCGCCTGACCACCATGTAGAGTCCTGGCATTATGAGAGTCCTTATGCTACTACTGTGTTTCCTTAAGTGTGTTTGTTCAGGACTGCACCTGTGGCTCGTTAGGTTTTTTTTGTAATTTTTTTTTTCCTTAATGGTTACCACCTGCTTTTGGTTCTCCTTAAATTGCGCCTCGCAAATAGCGATTTTCGGCTTTTTCGCTATTTGCGAGTTTTCATGAATAGTGTTTGCGGATATTAAGCGTAATCGCAAAATAAATCGCAGAATCTCGCTATTTCCGATTCGCTATTGGGGTTCCTCCTAAATTCTGCGAAAAATTTTGCGATTTCTCAATTTTCTTTTTGCGATTTCGCTAATTCTGTGTTTTTAACATGATGAATTGCTTTTCTGTAAATTGCGATCGCAATAGCTAATTCGCAGCTATTGCGATCGCAATTTTGCTTCATGAATCTGGCTGTAAGTGCCCTTTCCACCAGGGGAAAAGCTGCCACTACACCGTTGGCTTGGGGTGTCTCAGTCCTAGAAATCTGTCAGTCGACAACGTGGGCATCATTGCACATGTTTGCCAAACATTACTACCGGGACAATCAAGTCCACACGAGACTGACATTTTGCCAGGTCAGTCCTGCAGGACTTTCTAGTTTGAAGTATTGGTCTGCAACCCACCGCCGGGATGGTATTGCTTGGTTATCTAATTCAAAGGTAAGGAATCTGTAGCTAGAAGTCACTATCAGATGAGCAAGTTACTTACCTTCGGTAACACATTATCTGGTAGAGACTCTATCTAGCTACAGCCTTACAGCCCCACCGATGCCTCCCCGCTGTGTGGACTAATGTTGTAGAGCTAGGTTTACTCCCCTGTTCAGGGCCCTAGTTTTGCACACGACTAAGTCAGTTACTTCGTGGCTCTGTGCTTTTGGTATGGGAAAAACGAAAAGTACTGACGTCCGCATGCCTGGGTGGCGCCTATATTGGCACCGCAACGTCATAACCGATGCGAAAGTGGAGCTGAATGGAGCCTCCCGACGGCGCACGCAAGGAGTATTGCTCACAAAAGGTTCCAGATCCAGCCTGACGCCTGATAAATTGAAAGGTAAAGAATCTGCAGCTAGCTAGAGTCTCTACCAGATCATGCTTTATCGAAGGTAAGAAACTTGTTCTTTAACACTCGTAAACTTTTTTTAAAAACACTGTCACTGGATGATGTCATCAGTGATGTCACTGACCATGTCATGAGTAATGTAATATGTGAGGTCATAAGCAGTGTATTGTGGGAGTGCGAATAATAGTTAGCTCGCTAACTATAATTCTCTGATTTTGTGAGTGTGAAATGTCAGCCTAACTATAGCACCCCTGGAACCTTTGGTGTTTTTTAGTGTGTGTGTGTGTGTGTGTGTGTGTATATATATATATATATATATATATATTTCATCATCCCTTTCTATTCAAGATCAGGACTCGACATGTTCGGGTATTTAGTTATAGCATTTGTAATGCGGCAAAGGTAATGCATTTCTACTGCCTCCGTGGTCTTTTTCACATATATATGGGTTACACTTATCTTTTATGTTTTTACCACACATTTGCCTTTACAATGCATCAATAATTTTTGTTGTAAAGGCATGCGTGGTAAAAGTTTGCGTGGTAAAGGCGCATGCATTTTAATGACAGCATTGTAAAGGAATGCGTGGGAATGGTATATGTGGTTCCATCATACAAACATGTATTCTATCCTCTTCCTGGCCTCACCCCTTCCTGCACAGCCTAGCCGCTGTTCCGTATCAGCCTCACAGGAACAATATTCCTTAACATCAGGAGCCTATACATTGATTTCCTGTTTTGAAAACTTTAGTAGAGAAAAGGAATGCCTGACTAGTTTTTACCATTGTGTCATAGGGATGAAATATCCCAAAATCTATGACTATTTTCTTAGATAGGCTCACTCTGTATCTTGACCTCTGCCAGGATAGCATAAACAAGGACCTTATGGCTCGCATGAGCCCTGAACAACTTTTCCCCCGTGTAAGAGGCCTAGTTCCTGCCATTTTATTCTAGAAGAATAGGATTCTAGAGACTTAGTTGAAAGTAATGCATGCAATCAACATCATGTTCTTTACAAACTTGTTTACATTGATTAAAGTTCTTGATGTTGTCACCCTGTTATAGGTTACGTAGTACACTATATCCATCTTCATACTATTGTGTAAATTCAGCCTTCAGAGTCCCTGGCACAAATCCACATAACCCAGCACCGAATGGAGTGATAGGGGAGAGGAATGTGGTCAATATTTGATTTCTCGTTCTCCCCATATTTCTAAGGTTGGCTTAAAGATGTTGGGGTAATAGCAGACTAGAGAACTTGAATGTGTGGTGAGCCATGGAGTGGCTATGGGCACACCTCACTACCACCATACCCATGCGGGTCCAGTGGTGCTCAGTTTTATAATCTATATTTAATTTGTTAATGTTCCATTTAATTAAACTCAAACTGTAGCCCAGTTATCTGAGCGAATTGAGATAACCTCAGAACTAATCTCCCAACTTTCAGCTTTGGACCACACTTTAAAGCAATTTATTGAGCCGAAAGTGGCTCTGAAGTTTACAAAGCAACAATATAGAGTGCTTCCAGCTGCAGCAAATCTCTGTGCCACAACCCAGAGCACAGAACATGGCTTAATTAGAATCCAGCTTGTTCATGGGGAATTAAACATTTACCTCTAGACAACTTTTTGAACCTCTCTACAACAAATATTTTGAAACGATTGTTTGGGCTATATCTATTAGTGAGATGAAATAGTAACAAGCATAGTCATTTGTATTACCTTTTTTAAAATTAGGTTCAATTATTGCACCATCTTGAGAGTAGACGATTATTCAATTTCGAATGATCCATCTATCAATTGGTAGAAGATGTTGAACCCACCAATTGGGATATCTGCCACAGACACAATCTGGTCTAACTCTCTAGAGAGGTTTGTTATCTTGAGTGTCTTAGCGGTCGCTTCCACAGTTGCTCTTTATTAGAACTTTAACAAAACATCTGCCTAGGGTGCGCCGAAATCCCATAGACATATAGGAGAAATTTGAATGAAGAAGATTCTGTGTTATTACACCCAAGGGATCAGGATATAGTTTGCATACCTATATTTATAAGTTGCCATAATAGGCAAAAATGAAATAAGTGAATTGCATTCAGCATTTTTTCCCAGGTTTTGCAATGGAACCTCATTATTTTTAGGTCTCGCCTACGCAGCGCGCATGTGCTGCATAGGCAAAGGCAAAAGACCTTTGACAATCGCTTTGGCTTTTCAGCCAAAAACGTGCAAGCGTTCCATTGCCTTCAATGGCAATGCGTGCACGTTTGGCGATTCCCTTGCGGGAGCGGGCAGTAGGCGCCATATGTTATCAATTATTGCGCCTTGCTGCTCGCTCCCGCAAGGGAATCGCGCAGGCCCCCTCCTCTCTCCCCCCTGCAGCTGCGCGAGGCTCGCGCTTGTGTTATTTAATGATCAGCCATAATTAACTTTCAAATTTGAAATAATTAGAACAAATTAAAGGTATTTAACTTTGCCTCCCTAAAGAAAAATTCAAATTCCACCAACTGCAGCTTTAAATTATTCAAGTCTCGGAGGCCAGGGCTGCCAGTGTGTGTGTTTTTTATCGGGCTTGACTTCTCAACGGCGAGAATACCAATCTGCCTTTTGTCAGGCAGCATCCTATCAGGTAATTGTTCTCTGTGTCTACTAAATGACAGCTATTCTTCGGTCTAACAAGTACTCGCATCTCTCAGGACTGCCACTGTATTTCCGTGGCATCTTAATTTAATAAAACAAAAGGTTAATGGTCTTTCTCCTTTTGAAGGAATGCAAATAATTGTGCTATTCAGTTGATCTTAAATGGCATTTTGCAGTTTGCCATTTGAGCCCAGCAGGGATGTCGCGAAATGGAATTCCGTCAAGCTGAAAAGGTCCGGCGTTCACGTCTTTCAAAGTTTGTGCGCTATGTGGGAATCATTCCGCTAACGAGGAGGAAAGAGCGCGGGACGCCTGCCCTGGTGTGATGGTTCTTAGCGCAGAGGGAGATTGGGTAAAGGCTCAGGGCAGACTAGAGCCCAGGCTATCCGGCTTTACCACTAACAATTGTTAAACTCTTAGAATAGCAAGCCCACTGTTAGTCAACAAATTCCAGATCATTCTCAGATCTGCACAAAAGCTACTAAGTCAGTGATTCCCATACAGATTAATTGGAAGTAAATTTATAATGAAAACTTGTGGCCGAGTCAGCCTTCGTGGACCAATATTGGACATTGTTGGTGTGGGTAAAAGAAAGCATGACAGAATGTATCCATGGAAGGACCTAGGCACAAATGATTTAGAAATATAAAGTTTATTTTACTGTCAGTTGACCTTGCACTGGGCATGAACCGGTTTTATGTCATCTTTTATAAATGTCTTTTACATTAGAATCATTCAGTCAAAGCTCATTAAAAACAAGCATTGGCAAAGCCATTAGGTATTGGCAGAAAAAAAACGATTAGCTTTGCGGTTTTAAAATTATGATTTTTTTTTAGCTTAAATAGCCTCTACGAATATTCGTCCATCCACACCAGTGCATTTGTAAAGTTCTAACAAATGACATTTAAAAATAGCCACTATGAACATACGTTCATCCGCGGTAGCCTTCTTTAGATGCATTTTGGTTTATTCTACTTTAATTTTTATTGGCGTTTTACAAGTAAATAGGTTTCTGACGATGGTTTAACTTATAGAACGCTTGATTGCCCAGAGGCGTCTTGGCGCTGTAAGTGAACAAGGATGAGAAACAAACTAAAAACTGAAACAAAGAAAGATATGGTTGAGCAGAACCAAGCTAGGTCCTGAATAACCAAGTTTTTAGCATTTCTCTAAGCGCTAATAATGAAGTAGCAGATTTTAGTTCCACGGGAAGGCTGTTCCAGTGAAGAGCTGTACACCTAACAAAGTTTCTGTCCTTAAAATGCGGGACAATAGAATTGTTAGCAGAACTAGAACAAAGAGATCCGTAAGGAGAATACCATTTTAACCTTTCCCGCAGAAAGGCGGGGCCGGATCTGTTCAGTACCTTGAATGCAATGCATAGCACCTTAAAGGTAATGCGTTCCGTAATTGGAAGCCAGTGTAATTTATTAAGAGCCAAAGCAGCAGATCGAAATCTAGGAATATTAAACAGCATCCTGACTGCAGAATTTTGCAGTTTATCAGTGGCGGTTGGTGAAGTTGCAAAGTGGTAAGGCTCCAGATGGACCCATTCATTTCCCTAAGAGCGAACGCAATGAGCGACCGCAATCTTCCCAAAGGGGGAGGAGAGTTATACCTGCATGGTCTACCTACTTAAGTTAAAAGCATTTTTTCATTGATAGGATTTCTCCTCATGTTTGCACTGCTAAGTACACTGGATCCAGTTGAGCCCTGTAAACCAAGCACTGCATGTAGCATAATTATCTAAAAAGAGATTGTGTGTTGCGTAAAATATAATTTTTCATATATTTAAGTCATCAGCCACCAAATAAACCTGTGACAACAACCTGCATGTGGGAGGGGAAGGCTAAAGACACATGTAGAGGCTGGAGCCTTTATAGACAGAGAGGTGTTGTCTGGAGGAACGTGCTATTTGTTTGATTAGACAAGCAGCAAAAGTTAATAATGGCACAGATTGCAATCACTAATTTTAATAAATGGACAAGTGTTAATTTTACTCGACTATTAAAATTTTACTGATTGCATGGCTTCACATTTCTAAGATAATTATTATAAAATTGTGCACTGTCCAAACAAAACAAGCATTGGCATAGCCAATAGGCCTCACCTTTGTGACCTTTTAAAGTTTAGCCATGCAACAGTTGTTGTTGCCCCAAGAATATTGTGCCGCATAACTAAATACTTAGAAGGTCCCAAATGAGAGACCTATTGGCTATGTCAATCTTTGTTTCCTTTATGGTCCGGATACAGCTGTTTTTTCCCTTAAAGAAACTTATGCCTAAATCATTTTTCCTGTTATTAGTCTCTCCAAAGATTACATCCAGTATCGTAACTGTGGCCCATGGTGTGAACAATTGACCTGGGTCTCAGTAAAAGCAGCTTTAAAGCCGCTTGGCCTCTTGACCTCCCACATCCTGTTAGTGAATCACACAAGGTGGCATTTGCAGGTTATGCAGTGGGATCTGAAGTATCAGTGTGCTCTGCACCACAGGAACCTCTCAAATTCCATCCAGGTGTAAGAGGAGACTGTGAAAGATCTACAGTGGTGTTTGCTGCAATGTAATTGGACCAGCAGCAGACCATGCTCCCTATCCCACCCAGAGCTAACGGTTTTAACGGATGCATTTCTGCTTAGTTGGGGAGGTCATCTGAGAGAGACGAAGATCAGAGGACTCTGGCCTCTGGCAGAAACCTTCCTCCACATAAATTTGTTGGAGTTGTGGGCGATTCGCTTGTCACTAAAGGCTTTCCTCCCACCCATGCAGGGCAGGGTGCTGTTGTGGGTCCTGTGCAAAGAGGCTCAATGCCTCTGGGGCTTGTTGAGTAGTCAGAGAATCTCTCTGATCAATCAACACCTGGCAAGATCTTTAAATGACAGAGTAAACAAACTCTGCTGGCATTGCCTAGCAGATCACAAATGGAGGCTAAACACTGATGTGGCACAGGGTATCTTCCGCCAATGGGGAAAACTGGTCTCAATCTTTTCGCCACCACCGAGAACATGCAGTGTCTAAATATGGGCATGTTGTAGTTCCCAAGGCAATTCTCCTTCAGAGATGCCTTTCTGTTGGACTGGCGCTCAGGACTCCTGTATGCTATCCTACCTTTGCCTCTCCTGCCCCAACGTTCTCAAGAACACAGGATCAACCTTGTGCACATCATCCTAGTGGCTATGGATTGGGCCATGAGTGTTGTAACAAGAACTTTTGGCCATGAGCATCTTTCCTCTGATCTGGCTGCCACTTCGGGAGGATCCTCTATTGGAGAGGCAGGGTCCTAACACCTCCAGGCATGGGGATTGAGCAGTGACAGCTTACTACTTTGGACCTTTCTCCCAAGGTGGTAAGTTTCAATATGGATGCATAGTTGTCATCTTAGGCTACTAACTGAAGACCGTGTTCCTCATATCGATCACACTGTGTACCGGGATTTACCATAAACCACATTCTTTCCTGACAAGCTAGTGCTACAGACTAAGCCTGTGTTCCTTCTTTCTGGACCACAGATTCCTCACCAACATTCCCTCCTCTGTGAAATGGACTTTCTGTGTTCACTTTAAAAAGATTCCAACTAGGGATCTGCACAGTAGGACAATCTGATTATTTAAGGCTCTGCGTCTGATGGCACGGACAGATATAAAAAAAGAACCTGAAGTTGGCGCACTGAGATGACTGTTATATTGTGGCCCGAATGTTATATCTTGGTGTGGGTTGGGACAGACCCAACGAAGAGCCACACAATGGCACCTACATACGGATGAAATATGGCATCTGGGGTATTCCACAGGGTGAGGATTCCATGGTTAGATACAGTATCCACTAAAAAGAGCATTATCGAAGGTAAGTAACTTGTTAGTTTTATTTGATGACCAGTACCGGCCGGCATGGCTCGCGGGTGAGGGCTGGTGGGGGGGGGGGGGGGGGGGGGGGGGTTGTTCGGCCGGGGTAGGGGTGAACACGCATGCGGGGTGGGCATGCGCGGGGGGGGGTCATAATTGGAGAAACAATTTAAAGACCTACCTATCTGCCGGGTCCCGCGTCTTCTCTGCTCCTGCTCTCCTGCCTTGAACAGGAAGCATTATTAACAACAAGGGGTGGTGATGGACAGAGTCTCTGAATTAAGCAGAGTACTCTCACCCAGTCAAGAGATCAGGGCTAGATCCAACACCGTTTTTTAGCTCATTGCACCATCCCAGTTTCAGAACCTGGCTGTATGCAAATTAGTCTGTCCCTGGTCCAGTGCATCATGGGAACAGGGCAGACCAGACTACAAAAGCCAATTCTTACACTGGGAAGGAAACAAGCTTCCGGGGACCGGTTTCTGGCATTTCAGCTGTCTTCGGCCCGGCTTGCTTGAATCCTGATGGTGCAATGAGCAAGGGACTCACATCTGAGTATACCCTTCCACGCTTAGGGTGGACAAAATTATTAACAACAAGGGGTGGTGATGGACAGAGTCTCTGAATTAAGCAGAGTACTCTCACCCAGTCAAGAGATCAGGGCTAGATCCAACACCGTTTTTTAGCTCATTGCACCATCCCAGTTTCAGAACCTGGCTGTATGCAAATTAGTCTGTCCCTGGCCCAGTGCATCATGGGAACAGGGCAGACCAGACTACAAAAGCCAATTCTTACACTGGGAAGGAAACAAGCTTCCGGGGACCGGTTTCTGGCATTTCAGCCGTCTTCGGCCCGGCTTGCTTGAATCCTGATGGTGCAATGAGCAAGGGACTCACATCTGAGTATACCCTTTCACGCTTGTTTCCTTGCTTTTGTAGTTTGGTTTGCCCTGTTCCCATCATGCACTGGGACAGTAACAGACTAATTTGCATACAGCCAGGTTCTGAAACTGGGATGGTGCAATGAGCTAAAAAACGGTGTTGGATCTAGCCCTGATCTCTTGACTGGGTGAGAGTATTCTGCTTAATTCAGAGACTCTGTCCCTCACCACCCCTTGTTGTAAATAATTTTGTCCACCCTAAGCGTGGAAGGGTATACTCAGACATGAGTCCCTTGCTCATTGCACCATCAGGATTCAAGCAAGCCGGGCCGAAGACGGCTGTAATGCCAGAAACATCCCGGAAGCTTGTTTCCTTCCCAGTGTAAGAATTGGCTTTTGTAGTTTGGTTTGCCCTGTTCCCATCATGCACTGGGACAGTAACAGACTAATTTGCATACAGCCAGGTTCTGAAACTGGGATGGTGCAATGAGCTAAAAAACGGTGTTGGATCTAGCCCTGATCTCTTGACTGGGTGAGAGTATTCTGCTTAATTCAGAGACTCTGTCCCTCACCACCCCTTGTTGAACAGGAAGCAGGCAGCCAGGCTCCCTCCCTTAAGCCAATTACAACACTGCATGCAGCCTTGTGGTGGGTCTGGAGGCTAGAGGGGTGGGCATGTTATCCATGCAGGCTGAAATGTAGCCTGCATGGTGAAGGGCAAAGTGCTCAGGACAGGTTTGGGTGGCCCGAGAGGGCCCGACCAAATAGTCTTTGCGCACTCAGGAATGAGCAAACCACTCCTCTCCTGCCCTTCTCGGAGAGCAGGGGGACCAGACACACTAAGAGTTTACACATGTATGTTTATATTATTTACACACTGTATATCAACATTACTATACAAAAGAAAAGCATTTGTGAAAAAAGTGTCCCAAGTGTGGCATGACCAAATAATTGAGTGACAAGGTGTGGCAATATCCCCTGATTATTAATCCCATTTCTCAAACTGCACTCAAAACATAGACCCCATAGGCTGCCACCAGACACAAGCCTTTTTTTGTCCACAAACTTGGAAAGGTTTTCTAACCTATTGCCTTCTTTCTGGAGCTGCAACAGAGAGGGTGTGTGCATTTCACAGGCAACTACAAAGGGACTCGTGCAGACTTGTGAAGTATCCTTGTTAGAGGAGCTTTCAAGGGCAACAAAAATAATAGTGAAAAGAACAGGCTACACTGAGCAAAGTCTGCTGCAATTGCACATTGAAGAGCAAAAGAACATATTACAGCAAAGTAGGACTCGCAGGGATGTGTGTATTGGGAACGATCAGGATCAAAGAATGACTTTCCCGAAAGTGGCCAATCTGCATACAAAGTCTGCAGCAACAATCCTATCAGCTCCACAGCGTTCTTAAACCAAGTCTGAGGGGTCTCCAAGGCCTACTTCTTACTAAGACATAAATTACGAACAAGACGACCTGACCAAGGTTTAGCACAACCACAACACAAGTATATTAGATTTAGATCTGGTGCAGCACACTTCCCGTGCCCGTCGTCCCAAGGCACAAACACAGTCAACAATTTTCTTCAGATGGCGGAAGGCGCACTCATTGAAATATAACCAAGAAATCTTCTTTAGTCCAAAAGTTAAATTCTTTATTGTGGTAATTATACCAATCAAGTTACACAGCCAACGCGTTTCGTTCCTTGGCGGAACTTCGTCAGGGCTGAAAAGACCCAAAAAAATATATATATTACAAACTGAACATTCCACAAGACATACATAAATAAGATACAATTTATACAACAAATGATGGGATTAAAAACACAGCATCAAAAATAGGAGAAGAATTTAGCAGGGTAGATGGCCTGTACACGCTTATTCTCACACCAGAATATATATACATTTAAAACATACATAAGAAACATGTATATATATATCCATACTAATATTATAAAGAGAGAGCCCAAACCTTTGAGACGGGTAATCTCAGTAACCACAGCACCAATCACAACACCCAATACAGCATTGGAAAGGGCAGTTGCAGCAGAAGGACATAGGCTATGCAGACGGCAACCATATACATTTTCTTTTTTTAAATTGTTTTTATTAACTTTTCAAGAAACAGTGGTGTTCATCACAATCATACAGTGCAAGACATACAATTGTACCATAGGACTCCATATACATTTAAAAGGTAAAAGAACCGTGCCAGCAAAGTAGTCCCTTGTGGGCGTGTCTGTGTTGTGCTGTGGGCGTGGGCTGGGGGCGTGACTAACGTGGGGGCGTGTGGTACGGCCATCACATCGTGGGCTGTGGGTGTGTGCTGGGGGAGTGAGAAACGCTGGGGGCGTGTGTACGCCCTTCATGCCATGTGAGTCGTACATACAAGCGCCAATTACGTTGCTGTGCAGCATCAAGGGGCAGGCTGGGGGCGTGACACGCTGGGGGCGTGAGAAATGCTGGGGGCGTGTGTCCGGCCTTCATGCCATGTGAACGCAATTGCGCCGCATCAAGGGGCATGCTGGGGGCGTGAGAAACGCTGGGGGCGTGTGCTACGTTCTGCCCTTCATGCCATGTGGGTCGTACATTAATCAGAAGATCGTCTGCTGTGGCCGTGTGCTGGGGGCATGACAAACGCGTTCAGCTGGAGGCCTGGTAAGTAACATTACTGCAGCCTCTCCTGCGCGCTGTTACTGAACTCTCTCATTCAACGAAATTAGACGCGCCTGCTACCATCAACCAGGGTTCTAGCCGGGCTCAGGCGGCGGATCAGTACACTAATTACACGCGCCTGATAACATCAACCAGGGCTGTAGCTGGGCCTCAAACGGGGGATCACGCGCCTGCTAACATCAAACAGGCCTGCATCTGGGCCTCAAACGGGGGAACACGCAAATGAGCGTGTCTGCGGGGACAATTACTGCAGCCTCTCCTACTCGCTGTCACTGAACTCTCTCATTAAACGGATTTACCCGCGGCTGATAACTCTCTCATTCAACGACATTACACGCGCCTGCTAACATCAACCAGTGCTGTAGCCGGGCTCCGGCGGCGGATCACTACACCAATTACACGCGCCTGCTAACATCAACCAGGGCTGCAGCTGGCCCTTCTCCGTCCCTATTCTAATGAAACAAAAAATGTTAATATAAATTACCCTTGCCAAATACAAACATTCTATTTCATACCCGGACAACGTCGGGACTGGCTGCTAGTATACAAATATAAACATAAATATGTACATGATTCACATACCACATATATATACAAATAAAAACATTGTTTTATACACAATAGCTCGAATATCCTTATATAAGGACAGGTTGTAATTAAGTGAAATCATGAAGACTCATAGTATATTTCATAGATTTATTCTCGAATTTATGTAGCTCGAGTTGAGTGGTCATTGCCAATGATACATAATAATAGAAATAGAAAAAAGAAAAGACAGAATAATCCAAAAGAGCTGATACGCGATGAGAAATGAGAGAAAGAACGAATTCAGATAAAAAAATTATATAAAATGGAATAAATCCTAAGGAAAGAAAGCAGGACAAAACATAAGTTGTAAAGAACATGGACAAAATACGACATGACGGGAGGTCGATACAGAACTGAAATGTACCCATCCCACATTTTAGGTTTGCCCATGGTATTTTTTCGACTCTTGCTAACTCCTCGCAAGTTTATGACATCAGGGTCCCCCCTTCCCCCCGTTCTTTCCATCTATGATTTGGGGATTCGTAATTTGAGAGGTTTATATTCAGGTTGTTTGTTTTCTTGACAACCAAAGGGTATATTGTCGCGGGTTACTACAATGCTTTTCTGATTATATCCTTCCAATCTTAATTTTAGCCTACCATTAAATTTTGTGACAACGTGGAGCAGTACCAACTTGTCCCGGTGCTCGGGACACGACAGGAGTTAACCTTCACCGTTTACTCACTCACTCTAATTGTTGGTTCATTGGTCCATTGGACACTTTACTCATTTTTTGGTGAGTGTATACTGTTTTTCATATCATATTGATTCAGGGTTTAGGGTCTGGTCTATCATTCGTTCCCCTCCCCTCCCCCCCTCCCGCCCCCCACAACCTTGGGGGAGTCCAGTAATTTACTACTCCAGACTCCCAGGGTCACCTAAAATGTGGGATGGGTACATTTCAGTTCTGTATCGACCTCCTGTCATGTCGTATTTTGTCCATGTTCTTTACAACTTATGTTTTGTCCTTCTTTCTTTCCTTCTCTTTCCTTAGGATTTATTCCATTTTATATAATTTTTTTATCAGAATTTGTTCTTTCTCTCTTTTCTCATCGCGTATCAGCTCTTTTGGATTATTCTGTCTTTTCTTTTTTCTTTTTCTATTATTATGTATCATTGGCAATGTCCACTCAACTCGAGCTACATAAATTCGAGAATCAATCTATGAAATATACTATGAGTCTTCATGATTTCACTTAATTACAACCTGTCCTTATATATGGATATCAGAGCTATTCTGTATAAAACAATGTTTTTATTTGTGTATATATATGTGGTATGTGAATCATGTACATATTTATGTTTATATTTGTATGTATATATATATATATATATATACATGTTTCTTATGTATGTTTTAAATGTATATATATTCTGGTGTGAGAATAAGCGTGTACAGGCCATCTACCCTGCTAAATTCTTCTCCTATTTTTGATGCTGTGTTTTTAATCCCATCCTTTGTTGTATAAATTGTATCTTATTTATGTATGTCTTGTGGAATGTTCAGTTGGTAATATATATATTTTTTTGGGTCTTTTCAGCCCTGACGAAGTTCCTCCAAGGAACGAAATGCGTTGACTGTGTAACTTGTTTGGTATAATTACCACAATAAAGAATTTAACTTTTGGACTAAAGAAGATTTCTTGGTTATATTTCAATGAGTGCGCCTTCCGCCATCTGAAGAAAACGACTTCATACTAAGGTATGTGAGCACTCCCAAAAACGTGATTGATTGGGTAGATCAAGTGCAAAATTAGACTAGCTTAAGCATGAAAGAGTAGAGGCACACCCCGAAAGCTTGATGTGGAAGTTTTGCCAGGATTCAATTTAAAGTCTTCTGTGTCACACTCTGGTGCTGGGCCATGGGTTAATGATAGCTGCAGCTGCTCTTAGATACGAAGAACCTTCAAGGTATCTTTGATAGATGTTCATACAAATAATTTGACTCAAATTTCAAGCGACAATAACCCGAGGCAGGGTCAGTGGTGCTGGAACAATTTACTTACTCACAGGGGTGCTGGCCAAGGGGCACCAGCTCACGACAATTATAAGGGTTTTACAAATCCTAGAATTACCTAATGAGCGTGTGAAGCAAATGAGCAAGAAACGAAGGGGCTTATTTACAAGCCCCTTGCGCTGCCGATACGTCACTTTTTGTGACGCATGGGCAGCGCATTTTGTTGCTCCATATTTACAAGGACCCGAAACACCACCCTGCATGGCTTTTCCTGTCCTTGTAAATACGGCCCCTTTACACGCAGCACTTTGCATGAAAGGGACGTTCCATGGGTGTTGCTGTGGGTGTTCCCATGCAACACCCATGGAACCTGCCACATTTCCAGATTTACGAAAAATCATAAACCTGAAAATGCGCCTGAATGCGAATCCCCAGGGGAGGCAAAAGGAGGTGCAGTGAGGAGAAAGGCATACATTTCTCCTCGCTTTTTCTTCTTTTTATGTGTGCTGCATTATGCAGCACACATAGAACGAGGAAAACACCTCTTATGATTTTTACGTGCAAGAAGGTGCCTCTTCCAGCACATAAACAATCCGTAAAAATAATTACTTTTTGCAAGTCCTATGTGTGCTAATGCAGCACACATAGGAGTTGAAAAACGCCATTTCAGATTGTGTATGTGCCGGAAGGGACACCTTCCTGCACATAAACAATCATCCCCGTGACGCAGGCATCTTTGTACCTTGGTGCAAGGGTGCCTACGTCACGCATGGCAGCAAATTGTGGGCCAGCGCAGGGGAGAGCAAAGGTATCTGTCATATCCTTGTAGATATTACGATTCTGTGTGCTTCAGAATTAACGTGGTACGGCCAAATGGATTGAGGCACCGGTCTGCTTTAAGTTTCTGTAAATAAGGCCCTAAAGGCTCATTTACAAGCTTATTGCACCACCTGTGCATCCCTTTTATTGACGTACTGGCAGAGCAGTGGGCTTGTACATATTTACAAGGCCATATAAAGTCAACCTGCGTGACTTTTCATGGCCTTGTAAATATGTTTTCCTTTCACGCATAATTCTGTGTGAAAGGGGCGTTCCATGGGTGTTGCTGTGGGTGTTCCCAAGCAACATCCATTGAACTTTACGCATTCCCAGATTTACAAACAAATGTTAATCTAGGAATGCATCAGAATCCTACGCCTCCTCAGGGGAGGCATAAGGTGGTGCAACGAGGAGAAATACTTTTATTTCTCCTCGTTTTTTCCCCTTTCTATGTGTGCTGCATTCTGCAGCACACATAGAAAGAGGGAAATGCTGTTGATGGTGTTCCTTCCTGCCCAAAAACCATCATCATCACAACGTAGGCACCCTTGCAACATGACGCAAGGGTGTCAGCATTGGCACATGGGGGCTGTTTGTGCACTGGCACAGTGGAGAAGGACAGGAGTGCGTTCTATCTTGTAAATACGGCGCATCCCCACCCTTTTCTGTTGACGCAGGGCAGTGCAGCAGGTAGGCCTGCTGCGCTGCTGTGCATCAAAAGTTTGTAAATGTATCCAATATTTTCAAGATCCATAATCCCATGTCCAATCTCCTTCTCTCTATGGGAAGTTTATCAGAATCTATCCATTTACCATCCCATGAAAAAATATTGTTTGATCTCATGTTAGCTTTAGCTTTTCAACAAATTACGATGAACTGGAAATGTTTGACCAAACTTTCAACTAAGTCATGGTGGAATACTGTGTGCCAATACCACAGATTAGATGTTGTTTATGCCTCCCAATGCAATCCACATGTAAATAGAGATATTTAAATAAGTAGTTAATGACAACCAAAATATAAGATTTCAATCAATATTGTTTCTCATCATCGTTTTGAAAATGTCCAACCCCCTTGAATTCTTTCCTCTTTATTCTCTTTCTTCTTCTTTTAATATTTGGCAGAGTTTTTACTCGGTAGTTAACCTGTTCATTATAGCTTATGTTTTTTTTCCTACTATTACTATTTATTAATTGTTTGTATAATATATATTTTCTACCCCTTCTTTCCCAACATCCCTTCTCCTTTCCCATTTTATCCCTAAAAATGTAAACCGCTTTCTGCTATGATTGTGTTGCCTACTCTACTTTGCTTACAAGTTATCCTTTACATTGTTATACTTTAGGCCTATGATGTATTGTATTGATATTTTATGACTTAACAAAGCTTAATAAACTTTAAAAAAAACTGTTTGTGAATGAGCGTCCTAAGTAGGAAGCGTGTGACTGTTGGAGGGAAGGAGGTGGATGAGATGGTGGTCTGATACATTTTTTGAAAAAATGTGGTTCAATAGTGCATGGTCATGAAATGTTCCTAAACATGTGACTAAATTGTGTCACTTTTACCTAATAAAAAGGAGATATTTTAAAGTGACTATTAATAAGTCAGAGTGGTCTTAGCTTGCCGGGCACTCAAGGGTATAACAAATGTGTATTGGTTTATTTTCTTAAGTACTTTGAAACTTGCCTGCCACCACATTCCAGGATAAAACAAGCATTTACAATGCAATGGTCTCGGCATTATTAAAGGTAGAGCTATTGGCATTTCTCATGACATTTTTTTAAATCATAAATAAATGGCATTGTAATTTACATTGCCAATAGCTTAATCGTTAAATAAATGGCATTGTCATTTACAATGCCACTAGCTTAATCGCTCGCAAATGCATGACCTATTGCATTTACACCCACACAGAGCCACACACACAAAGCCACCCACACGCGCATACAGAGCCACCCACATAGAGCCACAGACACACACACACAGCCACACACACACACAGAGCCCCACACACACAAACACACAGAGCCAACAGCACGGCAACATCCCACTATGGCAGTGTCCATCTCATGAAATCCTCTGCCCCACAGGGGCCCCAGAAGCCAGCGTCTCTTTCCTTCCTCGTGGTCCCTGCCCTCCCGCTGCCTCCTTATTGCCGGTTCCCTGCCATATCTGTCCTCATAGTCCCAGTACTCCCCAAGATCAGTCAGCTGTCTTGGCGGCGGCGGGCAGCTCCAGGGCTCCAAATCTCGCCCAACGCTAGTGCCGCGCCACCGCCCACTCCAGCACTCGCAGTCAGACTCCGGACTCCTCCTCACCTCTGCCTGGCGATTGCCAAGCCATCCCGCTGCGCAGATGCACACGCTCCTCCCGTGGCCGGCGCGGTCCGCCTGTGCTGCAGCGTGCCCCCCGGGAGTCGATATCTGCCGTCAGACCACGGTGTCTGATCTCTAATCCTATGTGCCAGCGATTGCTCCCTCGCCCTCCTCGGGGTTTTTGGCAGTGCTTGCCGGTTCCCTGCCATAGCTGTCCTCATACTCCCAGTACTCCCCAGGATCAGTCAGCTGTCTTCTCGGCGGCGGCGGGGGGCTGCTCCAGGGCTCCAAATCTAGCCCAACGCTACTGCCGCGCCACCGCCCACTCCAGCACTCGCAGTCAGACTCCGGACTCCCCCTCACCTCTGCCTGGCGATTGCCAAGCCATCCTGCTGCGCAGATGCACCCGCTCCTCCCGTGGCCGGCGCGGTCCGCCTGTGCTGCAGCGTGCCCCCCGAGAGTCGATATCTGCCGTCAGTGTCTGATCTATAATCCTATGTGCCAGCGATTGCTCCCTCGCCCTCCTCTGGCTTTTTGGCTGTGCGACCGAGCGGCCGGGGCAGTTTCAGCAACTCCAGCACCCCAGCCCCAGATGCAGACGGCCGCGGTCCACTCTATTTATTTCCACTGCACTGAATCGGGTCCCATGATGCCGCCCGATCCCGTGCAAAGCAGGGGCTGTCTGCGGCGGCCCGATCTCTGCGCCGCACCGCACCACAGCCTGTCCCTCTTCCTTCGACACAGTCTGGGGATCCAGACCACTCGCCGGTACCTCAAAGCCCAAAGCTGGACCACGGCGTCAACACCCCTTAGCTGCGGCACTATGTCCGACCGCCCTCTCCGCCAGCTCAGGTCTCCACGGCTGCCAGACCCTCAGCCAGGCCCACAGTGTAACACGGTCCCAGCTCCTCGGGTCCCCACAGTGGCGCTGGATTTGGAGTTCAGCGGGTGGCGTCCTCACCCTCAGGCATTCCTTGCTAACCACTCCAGGGTATGTCAGCGCCCCAGGCGAAGTCGCGAGCTTTGCTTATACTGCAAGGGCCGTGTGGAGAGGTGGGCTGGAGACCGGGTCAGCTTCTCCCTTGCCGCAGGGAGAGGGCTCTGCCACTGCGATGCCATTAAAAACAAGAAAAGCGGCAAACTGCACCAAAAAAAATGTCGGCCGCAAACATCCGAACAATTTCGGATTCGGGGGCGTGTTTTGGCGTTCTGAGTGACGGATGACGTCACAGGTGGAAAGAACGCCAAAAACACGCCCCCCAAATCCAAAAGAGATGGGGCTTGTTTGGAGTGATGCCCCTCTCCTCCAATGGCTGGCCTCCGTTTTGGAAGCCAGCCAATGAAAGAGAGATGGAGGAGAGAGGCGGGTTCAAGCCCCGTACTCAAAAACATTAAATCTCCGACCGGAGACTGCGCAAGCGCATCCTTTAGGTCCTCGACCTAAAAAGGTCCAATTGAAAATTAGCCCAATTTTTTATATTTGAAAACTTACTTTTTTACTCTGAATTCTTTCACAGGACCCATTCAAAAGAGTGACAGTAATTTGTTAGCCAATGCTTTTTTTTAAGCCACCTAATGTAAACTTTTATATGTATGACATAATGTGCAGTGGTTTGTTGCAAGTGGTATGTGCCCTCCATTAGTATCATTGACCTTAAACTTGTATTTTAACAAACAGCTAGTGCTACATGAAAAGAAATGCATGAAATGAACACTGATAGAAAGCCTCTTTGTTTTCATTTACCTTTCTGATCTCCCTCCAAGTCTGGGGGTGCTGTTTCACTTGCTGCACCCCTAGTACCAGCGCTGCTGGAAGGTGCCTGGTAGTTCACTTGTCTCAGGCTTCATATGCATTCTTGCCTTTTAAGGACTTTCTGAAACAAATAAAGCAACAAAGAATGATTGCATAAAGATTTGCCTGTTGGCAGGAACTGTGAATTCCAAAAGTTTGTCGCTGAGCCTGTAAATGACTGGGTCCACCTTTGTGATGTTTTGAATCGTGCTGTATCCAAATGTCGAGTTTTCTTCTCAGGTCAGGGTGGGGGCCAGAGGTAGTTGGCAAGTTTAAGAGGTGTGTTGGCTTAATTTGATGAATCGCTTTAAAAGTGAGGCAGAGTATTCACCATTGGATTATCACCTCAATGGGAAGCGAATTTAGTTAATTTTTGCAGTCATATGGTCGTATTTCCTCATGGAAGAAATGAGTCCTCCTGTTGAATGGAGACCAGCTTTCAAGACTTCTCACGAAAAAGTTGGAAGTGAGTCTGCATCTAGGTTGCTGGTCAGAAATCTTTCTTTGAAGGAATCTTCATCAGACTTAGTCACCTAAGGGTGCCGAATTCTCCCTAGAATATTTTTGTCCCCTCCGTACTACGCAAGAGATAAATTTTACTCTGCATCCCTGCCACTTCAACCTAAAGAGTTACAAACCCACTCCACAGGAGTATCTGTACCAAACCACCCGGAAGTGACTGCAAGAGAAAATGTTTAGTGCAGTGGAAACACTGGAAAAATATTCTATTAGTTAAGAGGTGCTATAAAAGTAGTCAGTAACCCAGTGCTTAATTTGTGCCAGAGCTTTCTGGTGCTGAGCACCAGCACCTAATTGGTTTCCGGTGCTCGGCACTGGCAACTAATTGTCAACACCACACTTGGGGCAGTCTGCCACAAGGCGGCGCTGCTCATGTAATTTAGAGATGCGCAGTATAACAGTTGTTTAGCAAAACAAAATATATTTAAAAATTACTAATAGCTGCCTCCCTAGCCATTCCTTTAGCCTTGGGGGCCTGGAATTATCTGAACTGTTGCATTTACATGCAAGAGAGATGGTTAGTAGTTTTTTGGTAGCGATGACAAGGGCGATGGGTAGTGCAAGCTGCAGTGGCCTCCTGGTCAGAGCCCCGGCACTTAATATTTCACAAACTAAGCACTGCAGTAACCTTAGTAGTGTGTAAAGACAAGCAGCGCCTGGCGGTCATCACTCAGTCACAAAAAGCACCCAACACAATACAGAAGAATCGACAAAGTATCCTAGGCCTACCTAGGACCAGAGCCTAGCACCGAAAGGTTGTCCAGAGTAAGACACAAAGCATGCAAACTAACCAGAGGTAAGTCAAATGGAAGTAGGCCCATGCATTACCAGTGCAATTGCACGGTATGGATTATCACCAGCCAGCCAAGTATGGCAGATGCCCCTGCAGCACATCTGTAAGGACCTAACACACTGGGAAGAACAAAGAGGTGAAGGTCAGGCAGATGTCCACGTGATCAAAGACATTCTGGTGCCCCTCCTACTGCCACCGACTGCTGGGAAACGTGCCAGGGCATGGTGTATTCTGCACACGCTTCAGTGATTGAAAGGGCACGTTTGTTTACTGAAGTGGCTTCAAAGCTCACTGGAAACCGTCTGTTCAGTGGGCAGTTCTTAGAGGAGCAGCGCCATGCCCATGAACAGACACAAAATCCGACGCAGCGCTTTCCATAGTGACCGGGCCAAAGACGCCCTCTCCCCTAGCATTGCCCCTAGCCCACCTCGAGCAACAATTACTTGCATGAAATTTGCATAAAACAAGGCTGAATTCCATTTTACTTGTACCGACGGTAAATATATCATGCTCTTTATTTCCCTTGCAGGTTTTTGTTAGTGCCAAACAATATATTATAGGCTAAGAACATTAACTAAAACAAATCATAGGTTTTATGGGTAAAGCAAATTAAATATTACAATATTACAATATTTCATTTCAGGTCCTGTGACTCTAAGAAGATTGGAAACACAGTAGGTAACTACATATACAGTGCCTGTCTGATACAACACCACCCCCCCCACACCCCAATGCACAGCATCATTGATATGCCAGTTAACCTGTGCCATAAAATACCATCAGCAGTGTTGCAGCGTTGTGACAGTGTGGCAAAGCTCCCTGGCATTGACAGTTAACACATCACTGATTGCCAGGTTCCACATTAACTCGTATTGTAATTCAGTCTCGCTTTGCCCGCTTGCATGTATAAATGCACTGTTGTCTGTAAAGCCCCTTCCCTTAAGGTTACCAAACCTGGCAACACTGTTGTGCTAGAGCCCCTCCGCGTGCTCTGCTCCTCTCCCTCGCTATGTTAGAAGGACTCGAGAAGCTTAGTATGGCCTTGCTGCACTGTCACAGTCTGGCATCGTCCAACTGTGGTTTTGGGGACTCCATTCAGACCAGCATCTGACCACACTTTTTCTGATTGATACTTTAACTGCTGCCCCCCCCCCCCTTTTTTTTAATTTCCCTCAGGTGGCAGACTGTATCCAGAAACTTCCAGCCATTGCTCCTGCTCGCCCATAAGTTGTGACATTGGACTCTGCGGCACCCTCGTGACAGCGCGGAACCAGTATGTAAGGGCTACCGCTGCACTGCCGACGTCGGGTCCTTTTTTTGTGTGTCCTTCTCATGGTTATCTGGAGCTCTGCTTTCAAAGTCAGGTCAGTGCTTTACCGACCTCCGAAATGTTTTTTCTGATCTCATATCAGGGATGTCTCCCCTGAAAATGACGGGCTTTACGCCGCGCCTCGTATGCACAAAGCATGTGTTGGTGCAGATCCACATAACATCTGCCTTGAGTGTTGCAGATCCAGGCATGATTGGACATCATGGGAGATATGCTCCTTGGTGCATACAAGGACCATAAGAGAGTGGGAGGCGAAGGTTAGGATACGGAGCAGGGGTGGTCACCTCCAAATCAAGGTCCCATGTCCCGGTCTCCATGTCGGGCCTTGTCCCTGGGTAATTAAGATGGAGCCCAAGTGCAGATATCGGCACAAACACAAGACATCCTCCCCGGCTGCTCCATTTCCACTGGGTTTGAGTAGTTGGCACTCAGAAGGCCCTAACTCTGAGCCAATCATCCATGGATGTCCACCTGCTTTCCTCAGGCTGAGCCCTGAGTTTCTTGGACCATCCGTTAGTCTGCAGGAAGAAGCAATGCTGCAGCTCTTCTGGACTATTCTGAGTCTCCCAGAGCACCTTTGGGCCTCACAGATCCATGGGGGCTCCCGGCAGCCTTCTACTTTGGGGTCTTCCCTTGCGCCAACTGACTCAGTTAGGCCTTTGCTGCTGCTATCAGAAATGCCTCCACTTTTTTGCTTCAGAGATGTAGTGACAGTAACTTCAGTGCCTAGGGGCCTTGTCTTCCTCAGACGTACAAGAAATCCATAATGCCCAGCAGGGTGGGCATGATTGTAAGTAATATTTATTGTGCAGTTAATTAAAACCTTTACAAAAGTTAGCCTTCTCCTATAAACAGTAAAACATCAATTTAAAAGGTTGATAGCCACAGTTAAGAACACACATTAAAATTACAGAAGAGATCCACTCCCCCGGACTTGGTTACCCATAGTCCAGTTTCTACAATTTTGTTTTCAGAGTTTTAGCAGCAGCTCATGAGGTAGAATTACCCCCCCTGGTCAGAGTCTTGACTGCAGATTGAAGGTAGGCGAATAAGTTTATAGAGCATAATGCCTCCTCCACATTGATTGCTTAGTACAAAGTGTCCGATGTTAGCCTATTGATGCTTTTTCTTGGTGTGTGCAAAAATGCTTAGTGCTTGATGTGCAAAGCACTGTTGCGGTTATTACGCAATGAATTAACAGGCCGGCTCCATCCCGGTTCCAGTGCAGCTTCTACATTGGTCTGGCGGCGTCCGTTTCAGTCGGAGATCGGCAGCAGCTAAAAATTTTACTAGGCAGCAGCTTAGTTGTATATCTTTACCAGAGAAGCTTGCGAGCACCGCTTGTCTACATGACTGTATTTGTTTCTGTTAAAGATAGGTAAAAGTAGTGACTGGCGCGCCTGCATCAGTTCCCGGCATATGGTTATAATGTGGACTATGTCCTCCTCTCCTTCCCCACAAAGACGGCAAATTGCTGGCTTCGGGGGGCGTAACCATGGGGACAGATGGTATGCGGATGGCAATAAGCCCAACCAGTGTTTCAGAAACTTGTCTTTGGTTGTTTTGGAGAAGTTAGAAAGGAGGTGTGCTTGGGGAGTTGCTTTACTGTAGCACTGTACAGTGAGCCAGCTATGTGTCCATTCTACTAAGACCGCTTTGTCTTGTATGATAGATTCATTTTTGACAATGTTGTTTACAATTTTTTTGAAGCTTGCCATGGACCCTGACGATGCCCAAAGTTGCCGTAACCTGAGCTGGTCCAATGCAGTATCCAAGAAATGCCTAGCTGGACAGGTTTCAGAGTCTTCTAGTTCCCTCCACAAGTAGGAATTTAAAGTTTCTGGCTGCCCTTTTTTTGATTTTGTACCAGGTTTTAACGAAAGCTCCTTTTCGGGCCAACTCTTGTCTTTCCGAATTCAAGCCTCATTTGCGCCGGCGATGTATATCCAGGCAACCCGTAAATTATTCTCAGGGCTCTTGCAATGGTACCATTCAATGTTTCCGCATCTCTCCCTCTCAAGGCTTCACTTCTGTAGGTGATTGATGGGATTAGCTTGGCCTGTATCACGCTGGTCAGAGGGAGAAGGCTTGGTTCAGCGGTCATATTTTTCAGGTTTCTTAATGCCACCCCTGTCATTAGTCCCCTCCTTTTTTTTTTTTTTTTTGAAAAGACCTTTATTGTACATTTCTTGCATGACACAGCGTAATGCCTACAACCCGTCCGGGCCGGCCGCAGCAGAAATCGAGGTCAGGTATTGACAGTAGGATAACACAGCCGCATGGCCGACAACCCGGGGGTCCGGCGGCGAATAGAAACTGGGTGCATCGTGTATCGAGTAATTCAGGCATACGATATGGCTTAGGTCTATGTTTCAAACAACAACGAAATAACAAAACTTTTCAGTGAAACGTAAAGGCACGTGCAGCATAAACAATCTTTCGCAGATGAGAAAACAGACAGTTACACCTTGCAGTATATCGTAAACCAGCCGTGTGGCCACCAACCCCCACCCACCTCTCTGTATCCGTCCATCAAGGGGCGGAAAGCAGCATACTAGGTGACACAGCCATCAGGACAGTAGACCAGGCTCAAACCTCAATCAGAAAGGGCTTCATCCGAGTTAATTCGCGGTGGTTCACATATATCCCCCCTAAATGTATTCCATGCCCCCCATATTCGCCCCCACTTTGCCGGGCAGCCGCGATGAACAAACACCGCCCTTTCCGCCACCATGGCGTCATCCATATCTTTGCACCAGTCTCTCAGCGTGGGCAGGACGTTGGAACCCCACAGTTTGGCAATATTGCGCTTCGCCACCATCATGCCCAGTACAGCCCAGTCTTGCTGACGATGTGTTAGATCTTCTGCCTCCCAAATGTTTAACAGACAGCGACGTGGGTTGGGCAGTAGGGAAATCCCTGTGGTTTGGGAAATGGTCCGCATAATCGCCGCCCAGTACGTGGCTACATATCTACAGTCCCAGATAGTGTGGTAGAATGTCCCCCTCTCCCCGCAACCACGGAGGCAAAATTCGTGAGAGGTTCTCCCTATTTTATGAAGAACCGTTCTGGTATAGTATGTGCGGTGAATGATTTTCAACTGAACCAGTTTAAGTCTGGACGGAATCGCCGATTCCTTTGTCGAGGAGAGTGCCTCCTGCCATTCTGAGTCATCAAGGTCCCCAACATCTCCCACCCAACACAAGCGCAACTTAGACAGCATGTCAGGGAGATTGTTGACCAGTTTCCGATACGTGAGGGATGTCGCCTTGTGGGGCATGTGTTCCGTAAGCAGTCTGTCCTCTAGAGGGGTGGAGTCCTGTAGCGTTGCCCCGGTCGGGATGGTGAAGAGAAGCGCGTGCCGTATCTGCATATATCTGTAATATTCTGATTGGGCCATATCATGTTTGGTTTGTAGAAAAGCGAAGTCCACTATGGTGCGTTTTCTCCAGAGATCACCCACCACGGATATGCCTATGGAGTCCCATGCCTGGAACCCCTTACTATTACCCATGAACCCTAACCTGTGTGAGTCCCACAGGGGTGTCATTAGTGTAATTGTGTGTGCGCATTGAAGGTGTCTGTGTGCCTTGTACCAGAGCTGGACCGTGTGACGGGTTGGGCCTATCAGATCAGACGGAACTCTACGACTATACAGGTATCTCAACAGTCCCCTGGGTTCAACACCCTGCCTATCTGCCAAAAAGGCGGGTTCAGTCTGCGGGGCGTGGAGCCAGTAATTAATTTGCTTAAGGTGGGCCGCCCAGTAATACAATTCAATGTTGGGGAGCGCTATACCCCCATCGTACCAGTCCTTCACCAGCTTGCATTGCGCGATCCGGGCCGGTTTCCCGTCCCACAGTAGAGCAGATACAGCTGCCGCAATGTTTTTAAAGTAGGTGGGGGAGACCAGGAATGGTGTGTTCTCGAGGAGGTACAGAAAACGGGGCAATGTCATCATTTTGAATAACGCGGCTTTGCCCAGGAGAGTGAGAGGGAGGGAGCACCACACCTTCACGTCCCTTTTGAACCGCTCCAGAGGGGGTCCAAGATTGAGGGCGTGAAATTCGTCCGGGTCAGAAGAAACCTGGATTCCCAGATACCTGAAGGGGCTGCAAGTATATCGCAATGGACAGTCCGCTGGAAGCGGGGGGTGGGGTTCCAGCAAGAACGTATAAGACTGATTTAGTCCAATTAATCCTGTATCCTGAGACCCTACCAAATTTCTCGCAGACGTTGAGTAGGACTAGAATAGATTTTTTGGGGGAGGTGAGGTACAAAAGGATATCATCCGCGTAGAGAGATATCCTGTCCTCCCACGTCGGTGACCATCGGATGCCTTTGATGGACGGCTCCCACCTGACCCAGATCGCCAGCGGTTCAAGGACCAGCATAAACAGTAAGGGGGATAAAGGGCAACCCTGCCTTGTCCCACGACCAAGCGGGAAATCTCTGGAGATGTGACCATTCGCCGCTATCTGGGCTAGTGGCTTGGTGTAAAGCAAGCGGACCCACGCACAGAACTTGGGGCCGAAGCCCATGCGATGAAGCACAGCAAACAGATAGGGCCACTCAACCGTATCGAACGCCATAGTGGCGTCGAGCGAGAGAAGTACCGCCGGCTCCCGTAGGCACTCCCGGCGGGCCATTACCGCCTGAAGACGGCGTAAATTATATGAGGTATTACGATTCGGCATAAATCCGGACTGATCCGGGTGTACCAGGGTGTTCAGGTGTGGAGCCAAACGCTGTGCCAGTAATTTGGCAAGGATCTTTGGTTCCACGTTCAATAAGGAGATGGGGCGGTAGGAAGAGCATGATTCCGGTGCCTTACCAGGTTTATGGATCGGAATTACTGTGGCAAGGCGTTGATCCCTAGGGAGTTCCCCATTTTCTAGACTGTCCGTAAACATTCGGAGAAGATGGGGGGCCGTTATCTGGGCAGTGTGTTTAAACATTGGGAGGCCATTGGGACCCAGAGCCTTGCCTGAAGCCAGTGCGCCAGTCGCTTCACGAATCTCTTCCACAGTGACGTCCGCCTCAAGCTCTAATGCCGCCTCAGGTGAGAGGCAGGGGATCGTCAGATCCTGAATATATTCATAGGCTTCGTCAGTCGAGAACGGTGCCTGTGGGGCGTAGATCGCCTCAAAGTGATCAGCCAGAAGTTCAACTATGGCACCGGGGTCCGAGATCGAGGGTCCCCCTGGTGGCGTCAAGTGTGCAATCACCCTGCCCGCTTTTTCTTACCTGTCGAGCCAGGCCAGCATCTTGCCGGCCTTATCGCCCAACTCATAGACCCTATGACGGGAGGCTTGAATTCCGGTCTGTACCAGCTCCCTTTGGTAGGAAACCCACTCAACGTTCCGCAATCGAACCGCTTGAGCAGCCGCCAGAGAAGGGTGAGCCTCCTGGTCAGAGATCGCACATTGAAGCGCGTCCTCAAGGGCACCGAGCTCTTGACGCTGGGCACGTTTCTGGGCAGCAATTGACGTTATTGCCTGCCCACGTATGACCGCTTTATAAGCTTCCCACAGAGTGCTGTGAGAGTTCACGGAGCCGGCATTTTCCTGGAAGTAGTGTGTAGTGGCGTTAGTCAGGGTTTTCAACAAAGGAGCACTCAGCAGGTAGCCCGCGTGAATGGGAAAAACCCGGCTTCTATGGGGACGGTGATTCGTGTAGATGAGCCGCAGTGGCGAATGATCCGAGATACCTCTCGGACGGATGTCCGCCTCTTCGATGCCTTGTAGCCCATCACCGGACAATAGGATGTAGTCTATTCGTGAGAGACAGTGATGTGTTGCTGAGTAGTAAGTGTATTGCTTCTCATAGGGATGTTTGTATCGCCAACTATCTGTGAGACCAAGGGCTTCAATTAGGCCGGCGAGTCGCCCGCCTCCCCGCACCGTCGTGGTATGTGGGTGCCTGTCCATCGTGTGGTCGACAACATCGTTAAAGTCGCCCCCTAACACCAACATCGCCGTTGGTAACGACAGTATAAAGGCCGCTAGGGCCGTGTGTGCCGTGGCATGTAGGCCCGGTGGGACATACACGGAGACAACATTGAAAAGTTGGCCCTCCCACTGTATCGTCGCAGCTGCAAAGCGGCCCTGGGAATCAATTTTGGTCTGTTGACACTCCATCGGAAAGTTCTTCCGAATAAGTATACCCGTCCCTCTAGAGCCGGAGGAGAAATCCGCATGCGCTATGAATTTATATCCCCATCTGTCCATCGCTCTCGAGGCTAGGCCCACCAGGTGAGTCTCCTGCAACAGGACTATCGCCGGGTTGCAACGCTTCAGGTATTGCAGTACTAGGCCCCGCTTCACCTTGTCGCCTAGACCCCTGACATTCCATGTGAGGACCGTAAAGGTCGACGTGTGAGAGGGATGTGGTACGCTCTGCTCAGGTGGAACCGTCACGTGTACTGCCATTGAGGTGTGTGTGTGATGTCGTACTGGGTAATAGGGGATGGGTCCTGCATCCCACCCCTGCAAGGAAAGTGTCTCTAGCTATACGCATAGCACGTGCCTTAAATCGTCGCTGAGTGCAAAAACTTAAACAGTCAAACCATTCCCCTCTTCCCCCCCTCCCTGCCTCCCTGCTGCACGGGTTCAAAACCGCCCGCCTCCCCAACTGAGCAGAGTGCTTAGTCCCAACCCAACCCAAGGTACTTGCTTGCAGGGGGTAAGTAGCTCCTTGACCTCACGAGCGGCTCCACGTGAGCTCCTCCATCCAGCACGGAGCGTCCACCAAGGGAGACATCGACAATGTTGCAAAGTGGTGACCCTCAGGGATTACGAATGCAGGGGCCTACTCCTCTGTGCACTCTCCGTCCTCCAGGCCCGACTCTGCAAAGAGATCCTGGCTATGACCCTGGGACGCCTGGTGATCTGGTGGAGCCGGCCGGCTGCCACGCTGACCCCTGTCTCTTCGTCGCGGTGCTTCCACTTGTCTCCAACCGTCCAGCCAGTCCCTCGCCGCCTCTGGGGTGTCGAAGAACCATGCCTTATGATTATCCACAACCCTCAGCCGTGCCGGGAAAAGCATGGAGTAGGGTATCTCCTTAGCTCTCAGAGCCTTTTTGACATCAGCGAAAGTCTTCCGTCGCCGGGCCACCTCAGCCGTATAGTCCGGGAAGAAGGCAAGAGTGGAGTTCAGAATCTTGACAGGCGCAGAGACCCTGGCTGTTTGCAGTATGGCATCCCTGTCACGGAAGTTAAAAAGTCTAGCCAGCACCGGCCGCGGTTGCGCCCCTTGCTTGGGCCTTCCCCCGGGGACCCTGTGCGCTCTTTCGACAGAGAAGAAATGGGAGAGGCCCTTTGGCTGCAGCTTCGTCCTGATTAAGTCCTCCACATACAGATCCATGGATTGCTTGCCCTCCGACTCCGGAATACCCAAAATTCGGACGTTATTCCTTCTGGAGCGCCCTTCTTGATCGTCCAGTCGCTCCTGCAGTTTCCTGGTGACCGCCTCCATACGCTCTGTAGCACGCTGTAACTCCGAAGTATCTTCCACCAGTGATTTGGTGACCACTTCCACCTGCGCCACACGCTCCGTCATCTTGTGGAGATCCGCCCTCAACAGGCCAACGTCTGTTGAAATAGACCCCACCGTCGTTTGTACACTGGAGAGCATCTTCATTAGGTCTTCCAACGTCACTTTCTTGGCTCCTTCTCCCTCTGTACTCGTTGAAGTGCGACCCTCCGGGTGTTTTACAGCGTTTTTCTCAAAGGCGTACTTCTCCAGCTTGGATTGCGCCGCGGCGTGCCTGGGACCCCTCCCCGCCATAGTGTGGATGGTATGGCTCGTGACCGTGCTGGCGCTGTGGGTACAGAGTGTGTCCGTGTGCAATCCGGGCTAGGCCGTGGGAAAGCGAAGGCAGAATGGCAGCAGTAAAATGCACCGGTGGTCAGGATCACTGGTCCGCCGCAAGGGGGATCCAAATCAGGGACCTGTGTGAGGCATCCACCGGGCTACATACACCTTTGAGCGTGCGCCCACGCTCCTTATCCGCCTCCCAGGCTGTGATGACTCTCAGGCTCACTGCTCGCCTCAAGCTCAGCGGGAGTCCCGGGCTCAGCAAAGAATACTGGGCTTCCCCAGCACCACACCAGTCCCAGCTGCGCAGACCCCAGGGCCGCCGTGCAGATCGCGTTGTGCACTCGCGATCAGGAGAAGGTGGGGGCAGGCGCCGCCGTCGCGCTCCGCCCGCACAGCAGTGGCTCGGACCCTCTATTACCGGGGGACTTCAATCGCTGGGGCCGCAGCTCTCCACAGTAACGTTGACGGGCAAAGGATGATCCCAGGCCAATACACCTCCGGTCTCAATCAGGACCGCCGGCGCTGCAGACCGCAGTTGACCGGCGGCAACTTCCGGCGGGGCTCCCCGACCACAGGGCACTTCCGGTCGGCTTGACAATCCGCGGCAGGACGGCGTCCAGCGGACGTTGCAGGGCCCGTCTCTGCACCTCCGGCCAGCGGCACTCGATTCGTCCCAGAATGGAGTCGGACCACACCTCACAGCGTCGGGACCCCGATCCGGGTACTGGAGGTATAATGTGTCGGCTGGATTATGCGGATTAATGCACAGGGAGCCGCTTCGGTCTTAGAGCTCTCGCACTACGCCGCCATTTCGCTTGGCTCGTAGCCACGCTCCTCAGTCCCCTCTTTTTTAATGCCTCGCATTGTGCTTTGTAATTGCCTTTATTGTCAATCATAACCCCCAGGTATTTGCATTCATGTACAACTTCCAGCTTGACTTTTGCCAGGTACCAGTTGTGCTTTGTTTTTATTTCCCGGAAATTTACGCACATGACTTGTTTTTTCTTGATTAATGCTTAGTCTGTTGGTCTCCGAATATTGAGATGTGATGTCAAGCAAGCGTTGTAGTCCTATAGGTGTCCGGCTGATGAGTACCAGGTCATCTGCGTATAGGAGATTAGATAGCTGATGGCCTCCTAGCTTCGGTGCATGCAAATTGCTTCCATTGAGTTGGATTGAAAGCTTGGCCATGAAGAGATTAAAAAGTGTAGGGGCAAGTACACAGCCTTGTTTTAATCCTGAGGTTGTGTTTATCTTCTTCGTTAGATGGTCTCCTGCCCCCAACTTTACTTGTACCCAGGTGTTGCTATGCAAAAGAATTAGTTGTTTTAGGAGCAATGATGGAATACATAGCCTTTTTAGTTTTTGCCACAGAATGTTCCTGTTTATATGGTCAAACGCCGAGCTATAATCTATGAAGCAGATGAACAGGGGCTGTTTGATTACAAGTGCAGCATCTATCATTAGTGAAAGGGCAGAGATGTTAGTGGCAGTGCCCATGGCTCTACAGAAACTGGTTTGATTGTAAGGTATTGCTTTGATTTCTGTGGCCCATGTTGTTAATTCTTGGAGGAGTACACCTGGATAATGAAGCCAAATACTATGCCGAAGTGCTACCAACCGGTAGCTCTTTGGGTCGGTCCTGTTGCCTTTTTAGGTTTTGCCTCGCCAAAAAGATGCGCTCCCGCCACCCGCAAAAAACTAATATGGCAAAACAAAAAGGAAGCCGAGGAATCTCTCTGGGCCAGACTTCTGCATGATATCAAAAACAACAATAGCGCACAATTCTGGAAAAAGATCAACACTCTGTCTAACCCGCAAGGCCAGAGTATCAACTCCAATGTCACAGAGTAAGCTTGGATAACTTACCTAGAAACACACTTTAACAAAGAACTGATTCCCCAAATTGGCTTAATTAACCCTGCATACACTCTGGAACCTCAATCATCACAGTTAAACTCCAATGCAGAACTGGGACAGGACTTCACTATCACGAACCCACAAGTTCGTAAAAGAATCATGAAAGGCAGACGTGAGGGAGCGCCTGGCCCAAACGGGATCCCACCCATACTATTTAAACAAGATCCAGAATTTTGGGCTTCAGTTCTAAAACCGATCTTCGACACAATTCTTCAAACGTCAACAGTACCATCATCGTGGAGGTGCTCGATAATCTCTGCCATCTACAAACAAGCATTTACAATGCAATGGTTTTGCCTTTGTTAAAGTTAGAGCTATTGGCATTGCTTTTGACACTCTGCACTCTGAAGCTCCACTCTGAAGCTCCACTCTGCACTCTGCACTCTGCATCTGCACTCTGCATCTGCACTCTGCACTCTGCACTCTGCACTCTGCACTCTGCACTCTGCACTCTGCACTCTGCACTCTGCACTCTGCACTCTGTATCTGCACTCTGTATCTGCACTCTGTATCTGCACTCTGTATCTGCACTCTGTATCTGCACTCTGTATCTGCACTCTGTATCTGCACTCTGTATCTGCACTCTGTATCCCCACTTATTTGTTTAGGATTTGTTCCCTGACTATAACCCACCACCAAGCAATGCACATACCAGTCTGCTCCCAGCCTGCCCGCCTCTCTGAGGGACACATTTCTACACACAACCGCATTCACGCCAGTGAATGGGCGAGCCGGACAGGGCACGCGGATCGTGAAAGGTTGGGATTGTGCGATTCAAGTGCATTTAACGTAACATCATATTCGCATGCAGGGTTTCCGGATTTTTAGAGGTACAAGCTGTCTTCATGACTAATGAATGTTATGCCCTGTACGTTTCCTGTTAACCGGTATCTTGGTCCCGTTTGTTTAATTGAAACTGGCCAAGACTACATCTCCCACAATACAACAGGTTGATACATGAAAGCTCAACACTGAGGCCGTCTTGAAGCCCTATATTTTAACAAGCCATAACGGTAATGTTTCATTTACTATAGAACTCGAGATGCCTCATCGCACCCCCGGGCAGAGCTGTGGGTGGGACCTGCGATCACAGGCTCGAGTCCCGGTTCTTGCTTCGGTCCTCCCAACCCCAAGGCTGGTGACATTTGCAGCGCTTTGAAACTGCCCTTGCGTTGAACAGGCATTTTACAAGTAGCTAAGATATTTGCAAACTTTCCAAATTCATACATTTCTATGTCAAACATTAAGTAGTCCGTCTCTTCGCTAGTTTGCTCGTCAGGACTTTGCCAATGCTGTGCACTTGAAGGTGGCGCGAGTACTTGTACATTCGGTAACTTGCAATGCGCAGCTTGTCGTAGTGTTAATGAATGACAGATATAATGGGGTTGACATTGACCGTACCACACGTACAGACTGCGATCAGGCCTACTTGGAACAGGGCATCAGTGCAGAAGATCAAGGAGGCCCTACTGAGGGCATGCCCTATGGGTACTGGCTGAAGGTGAGTGGTGCTCTCTGCCAGTGAAGCATTGCCATGCCCAGAGATTACCACGAGCAAGGGAATTTTGGCTACAAGGCATGTCTGCAGTGTATAGGCAGTGAACTTGGGAAGGCAGTGGTACCACTGCGAACCACAAATAGGCAAAGTGCATGCTTTTTAAGGTTTTGGATACTAATTATAGCTTCAGCAGTTGTTTCTCGCAGGAATGAGTTCATAGTTACAAATTACGTATTTTGCATAATTTGCAACCAGTTTGAATTATGGATTTCAACAAAAGAGAAGCTAGGAAGGCGTATAGTACACTCCAGGATACAGCACTTTATGCATTATGGTCACGTTTGCAAAGCACTCACAAAAGATCAAGGGAACATTCTAGATGATACACCACATTTTGTGGCCAAAAAAGACTTCGGTATATGACCACATAGAACTGAGAGAGTGCCTAGTCAGTGTCATGCTCGTGTAGATGAAGCAGTGATGATGGTGAGTGCGTGTCGGAGAGAAGCAGATATGGGGAAACGCACACAGTTTGTTTTCTTACCTCTACCAGTACACCACAGCGCCTTGTGCCGTGTTCGAGAATGTCAACGTGTTTGAGGAAAGGGCAGTAAAGAAAGTTGTGAGCTCAGAGCATATGCTGCACTAACTCAATGATTCATGATGAGGTGAAGCAGGAAAAAGAATCGAATGTGCAACATTAATAACATTTTTCAGAAAAGCGACAGTGCTTTGTGAGGTGTCGGGCAGAAAAAAAGACCAAGGGACCCATCAGATCCAGGTGTAGAGCTGGACTCTAAAGCAAGGGTTTCAAGCTTGCCAACAGACACATTGAGAAGACTCCGAGAGCTACAGGCACATTCAGTTAGGAGAACGAAATGTGAATGAAGGGTCTTACACAACTTGTACTCACACAGTTGGCTGCAGCGCTCCAGTAAAGAGAGCAGACAGGCAGGCAGGGTATCGCTTGGCGCACACAATGCCCGCACCCTCGGGGACTTGTCTTCCAGTTACAGATGAAGCGCCCTGAAGCCTAGCCACTTGGGACGGCTACAATAATCCACAGAATAACCAAGTGCCCCGTGCCACTGTCCTACCTGCCTGGTCTCCGGGCTCGGACCGATCCGGCTGTCTCCTCCCAGCTCCCTTCCCCCTGCAGCACATCCTCCCTCCCGGGGTGCCGTTCTTACCTGCTGGACGGGGGTGTTGGGCCCCAGAAACCTGCTGGAACCATTTCGGTAGGGTGAGGGGGCCAGGAGCCGGGTCCGTGTGGAGTGCAGCCGCCGCGCTGAGTCTGTGTCCGGGCTCCGGGGGCGGGGAAGGAGGAAGGCGGCCATGAGGAAACAAGCGGGAGGGGGCGGGAAAGGGATTGACTGCGCCGTGTCGGACGCGGCCTGCTGATAATGAGGCGGCTCTGAGCAGCTCTCCCGCTGGAAATGAATTCTTTCTCCGATGTCTATCTCAGAGAGGCCCCAAAAGGCACGAGGCTGCTTCCTGCTCGGAGAGGCGACGGTGCTGTCGAAAGACCGCCTCGGATTGAACTGAAGGACCGGGAAGAGGGGGGGGGGGGCAGCTGGGGTGTCTGCAGGTCTGCAGAGAGAAACGAGGTGTCTGCGAGGAAAAAGGAGGTGTCTGTGAGGGGGTGATGAGAAGTGTCTGCGAGCGGAAGGGGGTGTCTCCAAGGCGGAGGTAGAGTCTGCAGGAAGAAACGAAGGGCGGTGTCTCAGAAGAGAAGAGGGGTGTCTCAGAGGAGAAGAGAGGTGTCTCAGAGGAGTGCGGGAGGGGGCGGGAAAGGGGGAGGAGAGACGCTGACGACGGCCGACGACGGCCTTGGAGCAGGAAGGGGGAGGAGAGACGCTGACGACGGAAGGCGGGTGCCGGCAATGCCGGACCAGACTCGGGGGCGTTCCCGGCGTCCCGTGACGTCGGCAAAAGCCAAAGAATGTCGGGAACGCCCCCGTGTCTGGTCCGGCATTGACGGACAGGCCCCTCGTCCAATGGCAAGGCTCCGTTTACGGAGCCAGCCAATCAATGACGAGGGCCGAACCAAAGCCACACTACTGTTCTCATCAGGTTTTCGCCTGCGCCGAAAAAGATGCGCATCTTTTTCGGCGCAGGCGAAAACCTGATGAGAACAGTAGTGTGGCTTTGGTTCGGCCCTCGTCATTGATTGGCTGGCTCCGTAAACGGAGCCTTGCCATTGGACGAGGGGCCTGTCCGTCAATGCCGGACCAGACACGGGGGCGTTCCCGACATTCTTTGGCTTTTGCCGACGTCACGGGACGCCGGGAACACCCCCGAGTCTGGTCCGGCATTGCCGGCACCCGCCTTCCGTCGTCAGCGTCTCTCCTCCCCCTTCCTGCTCCAAGGCCGTCGTCGGCCGTCGTCAGCGTCTCTCCTCCCCCTTTCCCGCCCCCTCCCGCACTCCTCTGAGACACCTCTCTTCTCCTCTGAGACACCCCTCTTCTCTTCTGAGACACCTCCCTTCGTTTCTTCCTGCAGACTCTACCTCCGCCTTGGAGACACCCCCTTCCGCTCGCAGACACTTCTCATCACCCCCTCACAGACACCTCCTTTTTCCTCGCAGACACCTCGTTTCTCTCTGCAGACCTGCAGACACCCCAGCTGCCCCCCCTCTTCCCGGTCCTTCAGTTCAATCCGAGGCGGTCTTTCGACAGCACCGTCGCCTCTCCGAGCAGGAAGCAGCCTCGTGCCTTTTGGGGCCTCTCTGAGATAGACATCGGAGAAAGAATTCATTTCCAGCGGGAGAGCTGCTCAGAGCCGCCTCATTATCAGCAGGCCGCGTCCGACACGGCGCAGTCAATCCCTTTCCCGCCCCCTCCCGCTTGTTTCCTCATGGCCGCCTTCCTCCTTCCCCGCCCCCGGAGCCCGGACACAGACTCAGCGCGGCGGCTGCACTCCACACGGACCCGGCTCCTGGCCCCCTCACCCTACCGAAACGGTTCCAGCAGGTTTCTGGGGCCCAACACCCCCGTCCAGCAGGTAAGAACGGCACCCCGGGAGGGAGGATGTGCTGCAGGGGGAAGGGAGCTGGGAGGAGACAGCCGGATCGGTCCGAGCCCGGAGACCAGGCAGGTAGGACAGTGGCACGGGGCACTTGGTTATTCTGTGGATTATTGTAGCCGTCCCAAGTGGCTAGGCTTCAGGGCGCTTCATCTGTAACTGGAAGACAAGTCCCCGAGGGTGCGGGCATTGTGTGCGCCAAGCGATACCCTGCCTGCCTGTCTGCTCTCTTTACTGGAGCGCTGCAGCCAACTGTGTGAGTACAAGTTGTGTAAGACCCTTCATTCACATTTCGTTCTCCTAACTGAATGTGCCTGTAGCTCTCGGAGTCTTCTCAATGTGTCTGTTGGCAAGCTTGAAACCCTTGCTTTAGAGTCCAGCTCTACACCTGGATCTGATGGGTCCCTTGGTCTTTTTTTCTGCCCGACACCTCACAAAGCACTGTCGCTTTTCTGAAAAATGTTATTAATGTTGCACATTCGATTCTTTTTCCTGCTTCACCTCATCATGAATCATTGAGTTAGTGCAGCATATGCTCTGAGCTCACAACTTTCTTTACTGCCCTTTCCTCAAACACGTTGACATTCTCGAACACGGCACAAGGCGCTGTGGTGTACTGGTAGAGGTAAGAAAACAAACTGTGTGCGTTTCCCCATATCTGCTTCTCTCCGACACGCACTCACCATCATCACTGCTTCATCTACACGAGCATGACACTGACTAGGCACTCTCTCAGTTCTATGTGGTCATATACCGAAGTCTTTTTTGGCCACAAAATGTGGTGTATCATCTAGAATGTTCCCTTGATCTTTTGTGAGTGCTTTGCAAACGTGACCATAATGCATAAAGTGCTGTATCCTGGAGTGTACTATACGCCTTCCTAGCTTCTCTTTTGTTGAAATCCATAATTCAAACTGGTTGCAAATTATGCAAAATACGTAATTTGTAACTATGAACTCATTCCTGCGAGAAACAACTGCTGAAGCTATAATTAGTATCCAAAACCTTAAAAAGCATGCACTTTGCCTATTTGTGGTTCGCAGTGGTACCACTGCCTTCCCAAGTTCACTGCCTATACACTGCAGACATGCCTTGTAGCCAAAATTCCCTTGCTCGTGGTAATCTCTGGGCATGGCAATGCTTCACTGGCAGAGAGCACCACTCACCTTCAGCCAGTACCCATAGGGCATGCCCTCAGTAGGGCCTCCTTGATCTTCTGCACTGATGCCCTGTTCCAAGTAGGCCTGATCGCAGTCTGTACGTGTGGTACGGTCAATGTCAACCCCATTATATCTGTCATTCATTAACACTACGACAAGCTGCGCATTGCAAGTTACCGAATGTACAAGTACTCGCGCCACCTTCAAGTGCACAGCATTGGCAAAGTCCTGACGAGCAAACTAGCGAAGAGACGGACTACTTAATGTTTGACATAGAAATGTATGAATTTGGAAAGTTTGCAAATATCTTAGCTACTTGTAAAATGCCTGTTCAACGCAAGGGCAGTTTCAAAGCGCTGCAAATGTCACCAGCCTTGGGGTTGGGAGGACCGAAGCAAGAACCGGGACTCGAGCCTGTGATCGCAGGTCCCACCCACAGCTCTGCCCGGGGGTGCGATGAGGCATCTCGAGTTCTATAGTAAATGAAACATTACCGTTATGGCTTGTTAAAATATAGGGCTTCAAGACGGCCTCAGTGTTGAGCTTTCATGTATCAACCTGTTGTATTGTGGGAGATGTAGTCTTGGCCAGTTTCAATTAAACAAACGGGACCAAGATACCGGTTAACAGGAAACGTACAGGGCATAACATTCATTAGTCATGAAGACAGCTTGTACCTCTAAAAATCCGGAAACCCTGCATGCGAATATGATGTTACGTTAAATGCACTTGAATCGCACAATCCCAACCTTTCACGATCCGCGTGCCCTGTCCGGCTCGCCCATTCACTGGCGTGAATGCGGTTGTGTGTAGAAATGTGTCCCTCAGAGAGGCGGGCAGGCTGGGAGCAGACTGGTATGTGCATTGCTTGGTGGTGGGTTATAGTCAGGGAACAAATCCTAAAAAAATAAGTGGGGATACAGAGTGCAGAGTGCAGAGTGCAGAGTGCAGAGTGCAGAGTGCAGAGTGCAGAGTGCAGAGTGCAGAGTGCAGAGTGCAGAGTGCAGAGTGCAGAGTGCAGAGTGCAGAGTGCAGAGTGCAGAGTGCAGAGTGGAGCTTCAGAGTGCAGAGTGTCAAAAGCAATGCCAATAGCTCTAACTTTAACAAAGGCAAAACCATTGCATTGTAAATGCTTGTTTGTAGATGGCAGAGATTATCGAGCACCTCCACGATGATGGTACTGTTGACGTTTGAAGAATTGTGTCGAAGATCGGTTTTAGAACTGAAGCCCAAAATTCTGGACCTTGTTTAAATAGTATGGGTGGGATCCCGTTTGGGCCAGGCGCTCCCTCACGTCTGCCTTTCATGATTCTTTTACGAACTTGTGGGTTCGTGATAGTGAAGTCCTGTCCCAGTTCTGCATTGGAGTTTAACTGTGATGATTGAGGTTCCAGAGTGTATGCAGGGTTAATTAAGCCAATTTGGGGAGTCAGTTCTTTGTTAAAGTGTGTTTCTAGGTAAGTTATCCAAGCTTACTCTGTGACATTGGAGTTGATACTCTGGCCTTGCGGGTTAGACAGAGTGTTGATCTTTTTCCAGAATTGTGCGCTATTGTTGTTTTTGATATCATGCAGAAGTCTGGCCCAGAGAGATTCCTCGGCTTCCTTTTTGTTTTGCCATATTAGTTTTTTGCGGGTGGCTCTTAGCTACCTCAGTTCTTGTAATGCCATGGGTTCCTTCTTCAACCTCCGTGGTGTGCAGTCTATCTGTGCTTTTAACTTTTTTAGTTCCGCATTATTCCATCGGTTGGAGCTTGACCGTTGGTTTTGGGGGCAAGTTGTTCTGTTTCGAGAGCATCCCTTTGTATCTCAATAACTGTTCCATAGGGCTTTTGTGAATGCCTCCTTGCCTCCTATTGTATTGGGGTTGGTCGTTTCCACTTCTTCTAAGAGTTGTTTTGCAAAGGAAAGGAGGCCTTCGGGGTCTTTGGTGCTGCATTTTACTCTTTTCTCATTATTGGTGAATTCTAAGCAGAGTGAATTTACTGGGTGCAGTTTGCATATTGATCGCTCTTCTACCGTGATTTCTAGGGGTAAATGATCGCTAAAATCCACGCTCCCAATACAGTAATCTTTTACTTTTGAGAACATGCAGCGTGAGCAGAAAGTATAGTCGATTGTGGTCCTTGTTATTGCGTTGTTAAATGTTGCAGTCTGTGGACGGCCTCCAGGAAATCTACCATTTAATGCACGGGAGCCCAGTTGTTCAAGGAATGCCAGTAGATTTTTCAAAGTTTTTGTTGGTCTTCCATCAGTGTTGTTGTTTTGAGGCATTTCCTCCCAAGCCAATGGATCCTCTTCTGAATAAATGTCATCCGCTCTTTTACTAAGCATGTTTAGATTAAAATCCCCAGTGATTATCCAACTATTTGATTTCTCTTCTGTTATTATTTTCACCAGTTCTTCCTTCAATTGTTGACTCCCCCGGACTTTATCACGTGGGTGCAAATAAAGATTTACGAGTATTATGAACTCTTTGTTTATTTTCCCCTGTAAGGTGATTCGGATTACTTGCATTGCGTTGGGTGAGGATAAGTTATATGGCAGCGATTCTGCTGCATAGATGCTACTTAAGGAGCTATATGTCTCTAGGCCTCCCTTGTTGTGGCCAAATTTGGAGGTTCTTGTGGCCAGTAGATAGAGCAAGTTAAAACCATGCAGTGCAGTTGGTGCTCCGCTCCATATTTCTCGGAGCGAAATGATGTCGAATTTCTGCTGATAAGTTTGTAGTTCCGGATCCGAGGTCTTATCTCCCAGGCCATTGATGTTCCAGGAGCAGATTTTCAGGGAGTTCTTACGTGAGGATGCACTGAGCCTGGAGTGTCACGGTCTTTCAGGTTTGTTGTTTGTTGTCCTTGAAACACTGCTCCACTTTCGTGTGACCTTGCTTCTAGCAGAGTGAGCCCTTTATTTGTTATGTTCTCAATTTTTCCTGTACTCAGTGCTATTGCTGCGTGCCCCTCGCAGTACTGAGAATAGTCGTGGGCTGGGTTGTCCAGAGCTAGGGTGCTCTTCATGGCTCTTTAAATCAGCCAATAAGAGATCAGGATACCTTGGTTTTGCAAGCAGCTGAAGGTTGAGGCCCCATGCGTTGAATCTAGTTTGTTCCTTTAGGACTCTCTCGGCTAGGTCAGGGGTAGCCCAGACTGTTTTCGTTGACTCTGTTCCAGGTCGATCAGGCAAATCTTTAAACTCGACTGACTCCAGGTCGGTAGTTTTTATATTCTTTAGTCTGTCGATAGTCCTAAGTAATCGCAGAATGTTGCCCCTGTTAAGTGTGTCGACCCGTCCCTTTGATATATATACTCTGGGTGAAACATGATTGTTGTTGTTGCGCCTGAGAGCACTGTTTGTTGGTCCAAGGTGTTCATTGTCACTTTTGGGACCTTTAACGATGATTGCCCCCGTGATGGTTTTGTCAGGCCGAGTAGCTGATTGTTGCTTGCTGAGACTTTCTCTGTGCTTGAGGCTGTTGTTGTGATTATCTCCGCCTCCGCTGTGCATATGCTACTCTGCAGGGCTGTTTGTTTACCTGCTGAATCCATAGGATCTCTTGTAGGTGATGTTACTATACCTAGTGTTGCCTTATTGAGTGCCCAGTCCGTTATTGTTGTGGTTGATGGTTCCCCTGTCGAGCGCCATCTTTTGTTCTCCGGTTTCTGCTCCGGACTGACAGTTACGGATTTATTGAGAGATATTCGCTCTATCTTTTCTAGTGCTTTTTCCTTGATTGGCCTCTTATTTCTTTCCCGGCCTGGGTCTGTCGCTTCTTTCTCCCTACTAGAGGAATCTTGTAGGTTGTCCATTGGTGCATTCAGGGGGCTATAAATTCCAGCTCTGCTGTGTGACAGAGCCTGCATTGGTTTTTGATTTCGCCCCTTCCGCCTTTGTTTTCTCCGCTGTTTGGAGGATAATTGTACGCCTTCGGACGGAGCCTGTTTTTCCGGGAGTTTACTTGATTTCGAGGTGTTGCTCGTTGGGAGTGCTGTGGCTCCTTGACTCAGTGAGCTGATGTTTGTCCCAGATGTAGTTAGGTCCCGGTCCTCCCAGAGCTGCCTACCGTCTGTGCTGCAGTTGCATTTTGCTGGGCCTGGGTTTTTACTTAGATTTATTGTTAGCTGCTCGCCGTTGCTGGTAAGAGCCGAGCCCAAAGCTGGTTTGACTGGCACTACCGTCCTTATGTCAGCAAGGAAGTTATCCATTGCTGAGGGTAATGTCGCTAGCTTGTCCACAATTGGTATGCAGGTGCAGCTGGGTAAGTTGTGTCTCTGACTGAGCCCTCTTGATCAGATTGTTAAGGTCTGCCAGCTTATCTATATTAGCAACAAAGATGGAAAGCGCGTTGAGTACTGACAACTGTAGGTCCATCTTGTCTGATTGGCATTGCATTGCATTCACTGACATTTGCATTGTGTGCAGCAGGGAGGACCAGATGTCATCTTTGTCTTGCAATTTATCTTTTTCGATGTTAGGTTTCGGGGAGCTATTGTTCCTTCCTTCAGACTCACCTCCGAGGGCAGTGAAATATGACACGACCAATTTCTCCCATTCTTCTGGTGTGAGGTATGATGACTCTGGTTCGGTTTCTTGAGACGTTAGAGATCGTGTTGGAACCTGTTGTGTATTGCTGTTGGGTTGAACTAGGGTGATACCGAGACCATGTTGGGTTTTTAGTTGACCCAAGATTAGTTGAGTGGGCTCATCTTGTGCTGGTAAGTGAATTGTAGGCAGAACTTTACGGGCTTCAAAGTTTGTTGTCATATCGTGGAAGTCTTTGCTGTCTACTTTGCCTGCATTGGCAGTGCTCGCCTCCTTGTGCTCACATGTCCCAAGTCTCTCATGTGTCTCAGATGACACCTGGCCGAGAGTGCCCGCAGAGAAGGGATTTTCCTTGGGGATATCTTGGCCTTTGGTAGAGTATTAGGTCGCTGTAAGGATCCGGGGACAGCTGTGCTATACTTATGTTCTTCCAAATCTTCTCCCCATTGATGTGTTGGCATTTTATCCAAGGATCCATCCTTGGCATGCTTGTGGGGGTGCAATTGTTGGAGCTTTCCCTTTTTTCTTTCTTTGTTACTTCTGTTCCTTCCTCTCTAGTTTTTGCTCCGCGACTCACTGCCAGTCCGAGCGTGCCATGCCTACTGTCATTGTCTGCGGCAGTTTTTGTGGGCAGGTCTACTTCCCATTGCCTCAAGGCATCTTGTCTTAGATGTTCCTCTACCTTGATTCCTTGGGACTTTGCCTCTTTTTTTGCTTCTGTCACGTCTGTTCCCTCTATAGGGCTTTCCTCGCCGCTGCTCTTGCTTTTTCTGGAGACTGATAAGCCCCTACAGTCCGGTCCCTGATGCTGCTGTTGTGCCATCTGGTGTTCTGTTTGGTGAGCCTTGAGAGGTTGGAGTGGATCGGGGAGATTAATAACTTTGCTGCTATTTAAGCACAGTACCGGCCCAGCGTCCTTTTTGGGTCTCGCTGGCAATGCATCCGCAAGGATGCATTTGTCCAGCTGGAGACCAATAGCGATCACTCTGGGGGGAAGGAGGACAAGAGGGTGCACGAGCTTTTCTTTCTGGATTCGTGTGCGCGAACGCGCACGTTCCGTCCTGCGCCGCCCTCCCATACTCCCAGCCTAATGCGCGCGCATGCACACAGACAGACAGACACACACACACACACGCGCGCGCACACGCACTTACACTTACACAGACACGCAGGCACCCAGACAGGCAACCCCCTCCTCCTCCCCCACAGTCACACACGCATACACACAGACTCCAAGACACACGCACGCTCACACACATACACAGCCCGCCGCCACGCACGCGCCCACACATGCCCCCCCCCGCCCTCGCAGGCCAGCCACAAAGCGAAGCCCCACTCACCGGCAGCAGGACTCTTCCTCCATTCTTCGGCACCGGGGCGCAAGGTAGGCTCCTGCCTGCTCCGGTGCTGCAACCAATCGCGGCTCTTCCGGCTCTTCCGTGGGAGGCGGGGTAGGCTCCCGCCCTCCTACTTCCTGTTTCCGGTTGTCGCGCCGGCCTGCCTGACTTCCTGGTCGCAGGCCGGCAGAGTGACGGCGGTGATTTGCGGTATTTATTTATTTAGTTATTTATGCATTTTTATATAGCGCAGACTTTACCCGAAGGCGGTATTTATTTATTTATGTATTTATGCATTTTTATATAGCGCGGACTTTACCCGAAGGCGGTATTTATTTATTCATGTATTTATGCATTTTTTTTCACTCTAGCACGAGCCGAGCTAGGAAAATATTGGCAAGTCAATCGTGCAACGAGCATCATTTAAACACAGAAAAAAACAGAAGTTTCACATTTCCAAAACATTTCCTTGTTGTAATTTGTTATAAACGGTAATTTGTTAACATGAATTTAGAAGCATTCATGCCACCCACTGCCATGCCCTGATGACGATGCCAGTAGAGAACGAAGTCAAAAAGGCAGGTGGCATCTATCTGCCTTCTATATCTAACCAACGTACAAGAGAGGATTTTATTGACCACTTATCCTAAACCAAGGTAGTTCAAGGTGCTGCCAAATGCACTGATGAAGGAAAAGGAAAGGAGGTTCAGTAAAATTAAATATTGCTTAGGGTCAAACAGTTTGTTCAACTGAGCTGAGGAAGCCAAGATTAATCATAGGTTTCTTGGAGTCAGTGAGTCAGTCAAATATTCTTTATTTGGATTTTCATACCCATGAAAGAAAACATTGAACGTGTAAATGGATAATATATAAACATTCATTACAGCATTTCTATTAAGGTCAAAAGAGAAATATTCAGCAAAGCAGCCTAAAGTCATGAGTCTTGATGATATTAAATATGAGTACATTTCCAGTACATTAAGACTAAACAAACGACCAGCCCTAAAAAAATAAAATGCTAAATGTGTACATTTTTGCTTACTACTTTACATCTATTGACTTTCCCCGGTGATGCATGTTGGTCCATCAAGAACTGCAAAGCACAGTCACGTGATTAAACATGGCATGAATTATTATTATAAGGATTCTGTAGTGTTCTTCATCAGTTTTTGCACACCTCCAAGCGTTTCAACGGAAGCAATGCTTGTACATGCAAATGTTCAGAACTGTTTGTGGACATCTTTAGATGCTGCAGAGAACAAGGAGTAGAGCAAGCATGCTAATAGCTGAAGTATTACCTAATGTTATGTGATGGCAATAGATCACACAGACTTCTTCTATTGGTGTTGAAAGAAGTTTATTCTTTGGGGCCAGGCACCACAATCCAGCTAATAAGTGCGCACTCACATGTGGAATGACACATTCAGCCATTCTAAAAGTGAACAACAGCATTACAATAACACCAGTCATGGTCAATGGTAGAGATAACATGCTCATGCCACACTTGAACAACTGGAGTCGTATTATACACAGAGCCCTGGTGGGGGCACAATATGTTTTCGCTCTCGCTTTGCGCAGCCCTGAGGCACTTTTGGTAATATAAAAGAGGCCGCAGATCCTTTAGCGGCCCATTCTGTAATACAGCTAGCACTGGCGCACAATTAGAAACAGTGCTATCATCAGAGGGCATTCCCTCTTTTGTTTAGGGCACGGCCTACATGTTGATAATGCCTGCTGTTCCTACCTGTAAAGTGCTTTGAAAATTTGATGGAAGGTACTTCTTTGTTGAATTTTGATTTTCTTTTCTGAATTCAGTGGGTCCTTGGTATTTCAAGTGCACACTTATTCACTGCCCTGGATAAGGTCTCACAACTTTATCACTCCTTTGTGCTATCCTACTCTTACAACTTTTTAAAAGCCGTAGTTCTTGAGGTTTAGTTCAGTCAATGTCGAATCAGTGTCAAATTCATGTTGATGTGCTAACTTCACCACCACCTAGACAGTATATAGGACAAAACTAAGGAACAACTGTTACTACGTCATAATGCAAATGGGTTCCATCCTTTTAATCCACCCAGATTTTTTGCTTTCACCAGGTTTTTGGAAAGTTATTTACAAAAGTTTAAGCTATTGCCATTATAAATTACAATAACTTTCATTTAAGTATGAATTATTAAGCCATTGTTATTTGTAATATCAATACATCTAAGTCACGTAAATACAACACATATTGCATTACAAATGCTATAGGTGTCACAGTTGCGAAAGTTAAAACTATTGGCATTGTAAATGACAAAGCTCTTAATTTAGCTATTTTCAAAACCAAAACATAAAAAAAAGATTTGTGATTTACAATACCAACAGCTCAAACTTTCCTAATGCGAGACCTATTGCATTGCAAATGCTTGTTAAATGAGAATTTGGTGTATATTGTGGTTGGTAACTTGACTTGGGCAAGTTAGGCTCACTACTTGAACTACTAGCCATGCCGTTTCGAGAGGGCTGTGGGCTAGTGATAAGTGGAGAAATCAGATTGGAGGCTTTGTCTTTTGTCCTCGCATATGCATCGGCACATCCCTTTTTTGTGTCTTCTTGGTTGTCCTCCTTGTACTTTTGGCAGGGTTTACCGCTGCCTGCTGCATCATCTTTCCAGACCGCATTATTGCGTACAAGATGTTATGGGCTGATTGAGTCCACTTGGTTGTCTTGGCTGTCTTTAGCTGTTATGACTGCTGTGAGAAGTTGGCCTGGTATATGATATTCACTATTCTAGTGAGCACCTTGCTCCAGTCCAAACAACCCTTATGGTGATGGTTGTAAAGTGAACCTTATAGACCAGCTATCCTAGTGGTAGCATGGACAAAAGCAGTCTTAGGCTAAACTCAAGAGGGCATGTGAAGCCAGCTGTTTTACCATATGCAATCCCTTTAATACCAAATGAAAGGACACCACACAGGTTATATATTCAAAATAATATGTATTTATTTCTAAATCAATCCTCTGAACTCTTTATGAGGGCAGAGGCACAAGCGCATAACAAGTAACTTAATATAACATACAATAAGTTGCACAAATATGGATAGGCCCTGGTGGCCCGCTAAACCATATCTAAAATAGTGGTATAAGAACTACGTCACGAACAGTTGAAAGGCCTAGGGCCTAGGGAATCGCAGGGGCTACACTGGGCTAACAGTAGTTAGGAAGCAGGAGGCCCACGGGATGCGGGTGCAGAGTCTAAATGCACACGCGTGCACACATAGAAGTCAATGGGTGCGTAAAGTTAGAAAGTTAAGGATTTAGGAGTCTTCCGACTGGACTAGGAACTAACCACCTGAAACTAGCACACTAAGATAGTCAATCTTCACAGGAGCACCGAAGTACTCGCGTTACCTCACCCACAGGAAGCGTGTGCATAGGTCCCAAAGTGTGTCAGGTTTTGTCGTGGAGTTCTATGGATCCTTGGAGAAAAGATGCTGCAGGTGACCAGGAGAGAAGAGTCCGGTTGGATCCAAAGGCGGATCGAGGATGAAGAGTACCTGAAAGCAGAGGGGACAGAGTCTGGGTCACTAGCCAGTGACCAGGATAGAACTAGGAAGGAACCAGGCGATGTCGGGAAGCAATCAGGTGATGTCGTGGAGCTTGTCTCTGCTGGACCAGGAGGTGTCGACGATGTCCAGGAGCTGGGCACAGACTGTCCCACGAAGGCTCTCGCTGTCGGCGGTGTCGGCTTCCGGATTGGAGTCAACAAGCCTTGGCAAAGGCAACCCACACAGGATTCGAAGAGGGGTTCTTACTCAGGCCAGCAAGGACTGAGGGGCTTCTCCTTCGCAGGGAAGCAAGGGCCAGTCTGGAGCAACCATACCAGCGGTGTAGATTTCGGATTTGGTCGTCACAGAGGCCACTAGCCAACAGGCAAGTGACCGGACAGACGCGTTGAGCAGGAAAATGCAGAAGGGCCCCACGCAGCACTCGGTGAGTGTGGAGAGGTGATCTTTGGTGCAGTTGGTGCTCGAGGCTGGGGCTTCTCAATCCCCAATGCACAACTTCGAGGGTGCCTCAGAAGTTGCACGGAAAGCAATTTGCTGGCTTTCCAAGATGGCCGGTCCCACGTCTCTCGTCGCCTCCACGGGTCTCAGCTTTGCTGTGGCTGTGGATCGGGCTGTTGGATGTCTGGAAGTCTGGGTCTTGTCAGGCTCTGTGTTCGGGCTCCGGCGGGAGCAACGACAAAGCAAACCGTTGAGCGCTTGATGGTGCCTGCTTGTGCAGGTTGGTCACTCCTTGACCACAAGGGAGGTTCTTCAGTCTTCTACATCGAGTAGTATGTCGAAGGTCCAGAGTTTCGTATCAGAGTTTTAGTCCGGATAAAATCTAAAGTCTTAGAACTCAGCTCCTACCTATATACCAAATCTAGGGGCTGGATTACCTTCTAGGTCCCTCCTATGGGTGGGACCCAGGAAGGGGGTGGTTTCACCCCTTTCCCTTTGTCCAGTTTTGCGCCAGAGCTGGGGCTGGAGTTCCCCAGCACCGGTTTGAACTGGACTATGCATGGGACACCTTGTGGGCCCCAGGCAGTGTCTCCTTTCATTCAGCCCTCCCTGCCCCAATACACTATAGCCTGTCTGGGGTGGTGCTAGCACCTACCTGTGACAGGAAACCTATTGTCCAAGCCTCCCTCGCTGGAAGGCCTCCCAGCAGCAGCAGGTCAGACTTGTGTCTGTGGCAGCAGCATCCATTTTGTGATGCTGAGGCTCTGGTTAACTTTAACCTGGATTAATGGAAGTAACATGTCTTCTCCCTCTAGAAGGGTGGAATGCTACCCCCGTCGCCAGGACTGGCGAGGGGGTAGTATTCCAAAGCGTATGACACCTTACACGACATGTTTTGATAAAGCCAAACCAAAGTTAGCATCTGACCGCGAGGTTCATAATGCACTTAAGAGTATATGGTATGGCATTATCCTAGAACAGCTATAAGGACATGGTTCCGAAAGCTGCAGACAGGCTCAGCTCGTGCTAGAGCACCATCTCACATAAAACCAACCACTCTGCCTTCAGGATTGTTAAGGCCTGCCATAGGAGTGACTTATAGGTGTATATGTGTCCAGATATAAGGTTAGACATAGGAATACTATATCTAAGCAAGGGGTGATTACATGACCTTGCCCCAGATGAGTGATCAGGCAGTTGTGTTAGTTTGGATGGCCAGCCAGGGGTGGCAAAAGATATGCTGCAGCCCCTGGTAGGCCTTGGGTGCACCTATGCCCTGGGTACCTAAGGAACACTGTACAGGGACTCACAAGAGTGACCCAATATCCAATTAGGTATGTACCTAAGGTACATGGAGTCCATTTTATAGAGAGAGCAGATAGCCTGGGGCCCTGATTAGCAGGATCTCAGGCCAACTAAGTCAAAAACCAGCTAAACACAAGGCAAAAAATCTGGGGTAACCATAGTCAGGTATCCACCTTCCTACAACTGCCACTTGTATTATAGCGCTTTCTGAGATTAGTGTCCTTTTTTCAGAGCCTTGGATATTGCAGGACTATTGCCTGCCTTGATGGCTTCCTCTAGCTTTCACTATCTTTTTTGCTGACCTTTGTTATCCTTGGACGTCCTCCTTGAGCAGAACAGTTTGACGCTCAAACTCAGGCTCAGGTTCCGACGGCTCCGACGCTCAAGCGCTCAGGCCCCGAGGCTCGATGGCCAAATGCGGTGTCACCGCCTCCGCTGCAAAGATTCAGCTGCAAGAAACTCCAAGTACCATGTTTCAAGCCCGGCTCTCGGTACGGGAACAGCTGACAGCTGCGGATGCAAAAGTCACCGGAAGTCTCCAAAGGAGGGCAGAGGGCAGAACAGTTGAAGGGGACAGTGAGCGAACTCTGCTTGCACTACCCCCCTACTGATGTGTAAAAAATGCCTCGGGGGTAGCGTCAGGGCTCCACTCACCTCGAGTAGTAATTCTGTGCTGCGCCTTTCTCCAGCGCTGCACCACGCTGCCCACTTGGTCACTTGGGACAGCTGTCCTTGCAGATGTAGTAGGTGTAGTAGAGGAAAAAACAACAAAGGCTGGGCAGGCTCGCTTAGGGGGTTAGGTAGACCTTACAACTGCAGAGTCTAGCCACCCTAATCTGGTGAAAAACCTTTTTTTCCCTACTGCTGGTTCAGTTTTCCCCTGCTGCCTTCCAGCTGACCATCAAAACTAGTTGGGTGTGACAGCAGCAGCCGGCCCGGACAGCAGAAGTCTGTCTCCTCTCACCATGAGCTCTCCGAGGGCTGCGCAGGAAGAAAGTAGCGGGCGGGGCGGGGCCGCCTCGCCTCGAAGCACCACCCGCCAGCCGTGCCTGATTCTGGAGCCTCCAGGCAGCGCCGCGCGGCACACCAACAACTAGCAACCGGAAACACAGCAACAGGAAACGAGAGGTCAGTGATTCAATGATTGGAAAGATGTTGACTATTTATCCCCCTCACTGTACTGATTTCTATACTGTCTATACCTCCAGAATGCAAGTGGTTTTGATACTTCCCCGGGAACGAAACTGGACTCCCCTTTGGGACCCCTCACTGAGGAAAGTGTCACTTTTGCTGTCGTTGTACACAGAGCACTCAATGGTTTGGAACTCCATTCTCTATAGTAGAAACTAAGACTAATCTTTTGACTGAAATTTTGCAACTTGGCCTTCCATCTTCAGAGCCTTTACTGTCCTTCAATGAAGCCCTCACAGACTTTTTGGCAGCTGCGTGGGAAGAGGTCCTGCTTCACACTGCCGGTAGGTGACCCCATAGCTAGGCACCACAGACCTGCTGCAGGCTACCAAGCCTTTTTGACCTGGCACCTTTTACTGGAAGCCTTGTAGTGCAGGCTTCAGCCAGGAAAGGGAAACTGAATGCCTTTCTAGGTACTCCGTCTTATGGAGAATCTAAACACATTGATGCTTTTGGCAAGAAAATTTTCTCTTCCGCCAGTCTAGCTTGATGCTTTTTAAATGCAGGCTGCCTGTTAGGCAGATACACCCATGCCCTCTGGGGCATGGTGAAGGATATCTTGCCAGCTTTTACAATGGAGTTCAGAAACACTGCACGCCACAGACTATGTGAGCAATTGCTCAATAGGGTCACTATTCATTGATATACTTGGGAGCGCGCCACAGATTTCAATGGGACGTGCAGGCATCACTCATTGACATCAATGTGAAACCCTCGTTCAGGCACAATTCATTGAGTTATAATTCTACAAGGAAACGTTGGTTTGCCTCATTCAGGAGCCCGTTCAGAAGTGCAAAAATGCACTGTTCAAACAAAATCCGAGTATAATGTTTACTAATTTTCACCACTCATCTATTTCCCAGCTATCCCAAATACCCCACCCCACACTCGAGCAAATGCTCCAAGAAGTTTGGATGGGATAGGTGAGCGAGGGGGCAGGGGAGCAAGCACAGAGAGGGGGCAGGAGAGCAAGCACAGCGAGGGGGCAGGGGAGCAGGCACAGCGAGGCGGGGCCGGAAAGCAAGCACAACCAGAGGGCAGACGCACAACAGAGGAGACAGACTCACAACGAGGGGACAGAGGCAAGAACACGGGCACAATCAGGAAAAGCGAGCACTCACCTGAGGACTCGGCAGCTTCTCGACTTCTTCCGGCGGCGGTCGGACAGAAATGGCGTCAGGAAAGCGGCGCCATTTTCGCATTCGGGGGCGTGTTTTTTGCTGTTGAGTGACGGATGATGTCACAGAGTTAAAAACTGCAAAAAACACGCCCCCGAATCCGAAAAAGACAGGGCTTGAACGGAGTGAGGCCCCTCTCCTTCAATGGCTGGCCTCCGTTTAGGAAGCCAGCCAATGGAGAAGTGGGGCGGGTTCAAGCCCCCATACATGTAAACATAAAATCTCGGCTGCGCGACACTGCTGCGCAGTGTATACTAGGCCGAGACCTAAAAAGGGGTGGGGGTTTTAGGTTTGCCAAGCGCCACTCCCTGGCCTGGTTGTTTCTCATGGAAACCCTTCTCCTATGGACACATTGCCCTGTCCTGCCTTGATATGGCTAAGATAGGGTAATCCATGATGGTCATGCTAAGAACTCTAGGGGTACCACTATTCTATTTTATAACACCATTCCACTGTCTGTTACTCGGCTTACTGTTTACCCCCCTGGAAGGTACTTTGTGGCGGAGTACCAACTGGAAGGGAAGCAATATAACCTCATTAGTGTACATCCCCCTAGCCGATAGCTAACATGTTTAGTTCTTATATGCATTGTTCCCAATTAACGAGATACATGAAGCTTTGAAACCCCTGCATGAGGTATCCCAGGCACACATAGGCCAGAGTTGGCTCTGGAGCTCTCAAGCAGGGCATACGCGTCCACCCAGTCACAATGGCCCATTTTACCGCTTTTGTGGCAATGTCATGGAACATCAACGGCCTTAACAATCTTATAACAAGCATTTACAATGAAATGGTCTCGGCATTGTTACAGTTAGAGCTATTGGCATTGCTCATGACATTATTTTTATTTATGTTTTTGTTTTTAAAACATAAATAAATGGCATTGTCATTTACAATGCCAATAGCTTAATCGCTCGCAAATGCGACACCTATTGCATTTGCACCCACACAGAGCCACACACACAAAGCCACCCACACACACATACAGAGCCACCCACACAGTCATTCACATAGAGCCACCCACACAGAGCCACCCACACACACACACAGCCACCCACACAGAGCCACCTACACATACACAGAGCCACCAACACCCACAGCCACCCACACACACACAGAGCCACTTACAAAAAAGCTACAAACATAGACAGAGCCACACAGACAGAGCCCAACGCACACAGAGTTCCCCCAAACACAGACAGAGCCCAACGCACACAGAGCCCCCCAAACACACACAGAGCCCCCCCACACACATACAGAGCCCCCCACACACAGAGCCCCCCACACACATACAGAGCCCCCCCACACACAGAGCCCCCCCCACACACAGAGCCTCCACACACACACAGAGCCCCCCCACACACACAGAGCCCCCCCACACACACAGAGCCCCCCCACACACACAGAGCCCCCCCACACACACACAGAGCCCCCTCACACACACACAGAGCCCCCAAACACACACACACACAGAGCCCTCCCGCACACACACAGAGCCACCCACACACACACAGCCACCTACAAAAAAGCTACACACAGACAGCCCAACACACACAGACAGCCCAACACACACAGACAGCCCAACACATACAGACAGCCCAACACACACAGAGTATAATTCAGAAATAATATCTGTAATTTACGCGGCTCGCAAGCTGTACGTTATACAACAACATGTATTACTATCTTTTGTTATTGTTATTATGAGAAAAAAAAGGACCTGGAGATAAAAGTTAAAAACGAGCAGCTGTGGCATTAGCCAAAACTATTCACTTACATACACGCCCTTCCCTATAGAAATACAATACTCGCCAAAAGACACTGGCACAGAAAACAGTCTAGACTAGAGCAACACTAGCCACTACTCACATGCTTCAGACGGCTTTCGCCCATGACACTCGACTCGTGCTGTTGGTATTTTCTAGTCATTCATTTGACATAGAGCTCTGGCTGGGGAGCAGATGTCTTCGCCTGTGATAGCAATCTTCCAGCAGCTGTTACTTACATGAAGGAAAGGCAGACACACCCTCCTCAGAGGTTGGAGGGGTTCGAGTGGGGAAGGCATTGGGTGGAGTACCGCTGACAGCACCACACTCGCAAGGGACATTCACAACTGTAAAGTAGGCAGAGTTCAATTTAACCATCCAGTACCTGCTTAAGGCCAAACCCAAGAGTGCAGTTCGGGCAGCGTCACACACAACTACGGAATCTCCATGCAGAAACTCTAGGGGTTGGAAAGTAATGGATTGGTGCTAGAACATAAGCACCCAAGACCATGTCCACAATGGAAGGGTTTGGGGACGAGCTCTGTTACTGGGTAGATTTTTGGGAACAGAAGCACGCAAGACCATGTCCACATTGGAAGGGTTTGGGGACGAGCTCTGTTACCGGGTAGATTTTTGGGAAGGAGACCAAATTATTGTTTCTAAAGGGGTTTTTTCGTGCAGCTGCTCGGGTATACTACAAAGCAGGCAGAAATGAAACAACGTACATGAAAAGGATGACTTCCACATGAATCGCCAAAAACTGAAGTATACTATATTTAGTTGAAAATTGGTGTCAAAGAGTTGGAGACTTGGCAAAAAATAAGTAATTTACATAAATAGCTATTGTACACCTGGGCAGATGTGTGAACTGCAGACATCTGTTTTACATAAATAGCTATTGTACACCTGGCCAGATGTGTGAACTGCAGACAGCTGTAGCGTAAGGCAAAAATGTTTGGTGGATAAATAGGAAAAATAACAAGCACAACGAACGAGGGAGCAGGACAGCAAGCACAACCAACGAGGGGGCAGGACAGCAAGCACAACCAACGAGGGGGGGTCAGGAGAGCAAGCACAACCAACGAGGGGGGGTCCGGAGAGTAAGCACAACAAACGAGGAGGGGTTTGTAGAGCAAGCACACAACCAACGAGGGGGGGTCAGAAGAGCAAGCACACAACCAACAAGGGGGAGGGGGGTCAGGACAGCAAGCACAAGCAACGAGGGGGCAGGACAGCAAGCACAAGCAACGAGGGGGCAGGACAGCAAGGACAAGCAACGAGGGGGCAGGACAGCAAGCACAACCAACGAGGGGGCAGAACAGCAAGCACAACCAACGAGGGGGCAGGACAGCAAGCACAAGCAACGAGGGGGCTGGACAGCAAGCACAACCAATGAGGGGGAGTCAGGAGAGCAAGCACAACCAACGAGGGGGGGTCAGCAGAGCAAGCACAACGAACGAGGGGGGCAGGAGAGCAAGCACACCCGAGGGGGGGCAGGAGAGCAAGCACACAACCAACGAGGGGGGTCAGGAGAGCAAGCACAACCAACGAGGGGGGGTCAGGACAGCAAGCACAAGCAACGAGGGGGCAGGACAGCAAGCACGAGCAACGAGGGGGCAGGACAGCAAGCACAAGTAACGAGGGGGCAGGACAGCAAGCACAAGCAATGAGGGGGCAGGACAGCAAACACAAGCAACAAGGGGGCAGGGCAGCAAGCACAAGCAACGAGGGGGGGCAGGAGAGCAAGCACAAGCAACAAGGGGGGGTCAGGAGAGCAAGCACAACCAGCGAGGGGAGTCAGGAGAGCTAGCACAACGAACGAGGAGGGGTCAGGACAGCAAGCACAAGCAACGAGGGGGCAGGACAGCAAGCACGAGCAACGAGGGGCAGGACAGCAAGCACAAGTAACGAGGGGGCAGGACAGCAAGCACAAGCAATGAGGGGGCAGGATAGCAAACACAAGCAACAAGGGGGAAGGGCAGCAAGCACAAGCAACGAGGGGGGGGGGTCAGGAGAGCAAGCACAACCAGCGAGGGGGGGGTCAGGAGAGCAAGCACAACCAACAAGAGGGCAGGACAGCAAGCACAAGCAACGAGGGGGCAGGACAGCAAGCACAACGAACGAGGGGGGGGCAGGAGAGCAAGCACAAGCAACGAGGGGGCAGGACAGCAAGCACAACCAACGGGGGGGCAGGAGAGCAAGCACAAGCAACGAGGGGGAAGGACAGCAAGCACAACCAACGAGGGGGCAGGACAGCAAGCACAACCAACGAGGGGGGGCAGGAGAGCAAGCACAAGCAACGAGGGGGCAGGACAGCAAGCACAAGCAACGAGGGGGCACGGGCAGGACATCAAGCACAAGCAACGAGGGGGCACGGGTAGGACATCAGGCACAAGCAACGAAGGGGCAGGGGAGCAAGCACAACCAACGAGGGGGCAGGGAAGCAAGCACAGCGAGGGGGCTAGGGAGCAAGCACAGCGAGGGGGCAGGGGAGCATGCACTGCGAGGGGGGCCGGAAAGCAAGCACAACGAGGGGGCAAACGCACAACAGAGGGGACAGACGCACAACAGAGGGGACAGACGCACAACAGAGGGGACAGACACACAACGAGGGGACAGAGGCCACTTTCCTCAACAAACACAAAAGAATTTTCACTGGTTAGAATGTGTGAGAGCACCTATATATTTTTTTAGATATATCGGGTTTCAGCTGGTAAACTTCACTTCTGTTGTGATCCTAAGACCTCATGTTATTGTATCTTAGCAATATATTTTACTATTATTTTATAATGTTGTGGACCCTCATATATACAGATTTTCCTTGTTAGATTCCCCTGATGAAGTGCCTGGTTAGGTACGAAATGCATTGGGACCATGCTATTTATGTTTGATGTTCATCGTGTGTGCGAAAAGAACACTTTTGATGTGATTTGTAACATTGACTGAAGTTCCACGAACACGAATGATTAAAACCAAAATTTGCAAACTTTATTGAAAACTATTGAACATTTGGTTTCATATTTGATAACAACCGCTTGTTTTGTTATTTGAAAAAATATTGCATTGGCGATCCGTCTCAGCTGCGCCCAGAGGGTCGCTCCCTAAGTTCAGAGGGCACCACATTTGTTCAGTTGTACAAGAAAGGAAAGAGTTTGACAGTGGGCCTGTTTGTCTTTTGTCTCCCTTCTTTGTGAGCACATGCAAAAAAGGTTCCCGGAAGATGAACTAAAAGAATGGGCAAGTTTTGAATTCCATGCAATTTCAACAAAATCACATTTTGATTTTGGGACTGAGAATGTACAAAGACTTGTTGAAAAGTATCCAAATGTCTTGGTCCTGGATGATTGTGAAACACTGTAAGATATTGTTCAACAATACAGAGAATATAAATATGTGGTGGCGAAACATGTAAAGGGTGGATTATTTACCACTTTTCAAGTCATGGTTAATGTCACTGTACGCAATGCTGCTCAGTATAGTGTGGTGTCTCAGCTTGTTGGACCTTGGGAGACTTGTTGCAGTAGAGATATCACACCCCTCGATTATCGGACGGCCGTCCTGGGTACCCTCTATTAGAGTGCACCACCTCCTGATGCTGGAATGTGAGAAGACCCAATTCTCTCGAGACGCCACTGAATTGGAACCCCCGAGACAAGAGACCCGGGTCCACAAAACCCTGGGATGACCGCTCCGAATCTGAATGATCTCAGTGGACTGAACCAGAGTCCCATTTAAAATGAGAACCACTCTGAAACCCTCTCTTTAGGATAACGTCACTCGTTCCTCTTCAGGACTTATTCTCAGACGTGGCATTTCGGAAACTGGAACCAGCCGAAAACACAGTAGCTGGACCCACGAAAATCTGCTCTGCTATCCCCAGTGTACATGTCCCCGCCCCCCGGTCCTCCTCGCCCTGATGAAGGTGCAGCCTAAATAGGCCCTGCATCGAAACGCGCGTTGGCGTGACCCACATGGATGGCCCCAGTGTAGTCCTTGTTCTAACATCTTGTTTATAGTGTTTTGCCTCCATGTTATAATCTTAGCACTAGCAGCCATTAGACATTTTTCCCTGCAGGCTGCCATGTACCTTTGTTATTTTCCATGTGTGAATGCATAATTATTGTGGTGAATGAGGTTTAGAATGAGAGTGTATCTAGTGGTTGATTGCGGGAGTGTGTGGGACCTAGATTAATGCTTGTTGCTTAGGACCTATCATGATATGCACTATATTAGACTTTAAATCACTTGTCGATATATATTGTGTCTAAGTACCTATATGGACTTTTTATATAAACTTTAACCCACAAATGATGAATAAATCATATATATTTTCATTAAAAAAAGGTGTACGGACTCTATGTGATGAAGTGTCGGCTCTGATATGTTACCCATGTCACCCCTTGTTTGAATGTTAGGATCCCCCTGAGGGACCTTGAAATCAATCGTGGCAGGGTTTTTCCTTTTTCTATTCAGCAGCGTCTCAGCTTGTTGATGTCTGTGCAACATTTCAAGCATCTAGTGTAGATTGTGAACGAGGATTCAGCCTCATGAACACTATCAAGAGTAAATCTAGAACAGATGCATTAGGATACGCTAATGAGGACCAAAGGCCTACCTCCGGAATGGGAAAGTTGATCTCGACAGAGTTTATCAGCACTGGAAAAATGGCAAGGATAGAAGTGAGAAGCAACAATGTCACCCATCTAGTGATGGTTCATGTTTGCCTGAATGTCACACATTTCACAAACTATCTGACGGGATAGCCCGACATTACTCAGTAGCTTGCACATCAACTTGTAAATATGTTATGTAATTTTGTAACTTATTGTGCATATGTACTCTTGTATAGGCTCTCAACATTTCCCCACCCAGTGAACAGTGCTCCAGTTAAGAATCTTTAGTAAAATCTTATGGTGGTACCACCGTTGGAGTCTTATGCTTTTCTAAACCTGAAGTGTATCTGCTTGTGTAGCCAATTCATGTCATGGCGTGTGTATCCAAATTGCAAATCTACCTTAAGACCCTTAACGTGGCGCTGTATGTGTGGAAATGCACGGTCTTCTCAGTTTTTTTTAGCAAAAGTTTGAAGTGATATTTGGCGCTGCACACACGCATGGTCTGGTTCCTGGCGCACATAGCCATGGCTGCAACCCACAGAGGCCCTACACTACCGCACACAGAGGAAAATAATTAGAGGGAACATTGCTCACAATACCTATTGCAAGAACTGAAAACTTGTTTTGAACTCAAAGTGGGTTCTGTGGAATCTTTGGGGATGCTGTGGGCTGCAGGAAAATCCACCATACATGGAAAGGTTAAAGCCTATTTGAGAAACAAGGAAAAAGAGAAACACTATCAAGTGACCATTGTAGAGATGAAGATTCTTTCATTCAAAAATGACTATCTTGCTAAGTAGGATGAAATTATTTATCATCAACTAGCGACTGGCGGGGCCTCCCTATACTGACTCTACCTGGAGGAAGCTCATCAGAGCTGATCACCTCAAACCGATGAAATTTATAAGTGGGGTTGGGGACAAGTCTGGGAAACTGCTGTACTGGTTGGCAACTAGAGATGTTGCTTCTAGCATGATCCCTGAACTACGAGACCCAACCGGGAAACAGATAAAAGGGGCAGCAGAGATTGCCTCTGCATTTGCTCCTTACTATCAAGATCTGTACGCCTGAAAAGAAAGGTCTGCCTGTGAAAGCTCCAACCCCCTCACTGATGATCGCCCTCTAGAGAACCTGGGCATACTAGATAGAGACTGCTCAAACCAACGCATTGCGCGAGGGGAGTTAAGTTGAACGCCTCTCTCGACTTATTGCACATGTACCAGATAGTCCTTGAGAATGTCCGGTTCCCATTTGAACTTAATCTGGCAACCATCGAGGTCATCCATAAAACAGAGCGACCGATCTCCCTCACAAATGCAGAAATCCAAATCTATGCCAAGTTCTTGGCCAACAGAATTTTGCAGGAAGTCACCTTACTTGTCCATTTGGACCAGTGTGGTCTCATCCCCCATTGAAGCACTCTACATTGCATTCACAGGGTGCATATTGCACTGGTGCAGTGGCATAGACTCAGAGACCCCACTGCCCTCATGCTTATAGGCTTTCAACTCCCTTGATTGGTCCTTCTGGTCTGGTTCAGAGAACTGCTCCTTATAGGATTTGGGCTTCACTTTATGTCTTTTGTGAAAGTATTATATCCCCATCCACGCACACAAGTGGAAGTGAACGGCACCCTCTTGTTCCCTTTCACCGTTCCTCTTTGCCTTGGTGATAGAACCCCTGGTAACTTGGGTAAGATGTGATGCTCACATACGGTAATTCCGGTGGAAGACTGGAGTGCATGCTATTCTGATGACATACTCCTTTTTGTATGACGACTCAGGCCCTTGGCAGATACAATTGTTAGACATTTACCAGGAAGCATTGGGCCTCAAAGTCAATTGATCAATGGTCGCTGCTGGTCCCACTTAACGGGAGCAAGGAGATGGTTGATTAGCCATCACTTGAGTCTTGGCTACGGCAGACTTAAATTTCACTACCCGAAAGAACACATTGCACTGGAGCCGGGGCTTCTAGGGAGTATTAACCTCACCTCACTGCTGGCTCAGACACAGAAAGAAATAATTAAATGGTTCAACCTCCCCATAATACTCTTGGCAGGGTGGCCCTATTTAAAATGATGTTGCTGCCAAGGATTTTGTATGCTTTACAAAATGTCCCCCTATAGATCCCCCAGAGATTTATTTATTATTTGTTTAAAGTTTGGTATAGCGCGAACATGACCCCGGAGGGTATCAGAGTGCTTTACATGGGTATAGGTAGACAAAGGAGAATAGGTAGGAGAGAGAAATCATGGAAACAATTAGACGATACACAACCGGGGCACGCAGAGATTGGTCGGGAAAGGAAGAAGGAGGCTGATAGCAAAAAGGGAGGGCAATGTACATAAGGAGCCAATCAGACATGAAGTTAAAATAAACAATCAATTGGAGGCAATATGAGCCCAGCAGCAAGTTCAGTTCAGCACATAGGACATTAGAGCAGTTTGTTCAAAAGTAGCTTTTTTGACCTTTTGAAGGCAAGAGTAGAGGGAATTATTCTTTTATCCACTGGGAGGGAGTTCCAGATTCTCGGGGTATTCTTTTTAGTTGAAGAGGGGCCGTATCATTCAGGACAGATATCATGGTGTTGTAATAGTGGTCGGTGAGGTCATGGACTTCAGACATGTTAGATGGCGGCGGAAGGGAGAGATTGCAGCGATCTATGAGCTTATTAACGCTAGTGTTATGGAGCGGTCTTTTCCAGTGTTTAAGTTTGAGTGGTTGCGCAGATTTGTGGTTCCACCTTTCCAGAATCAGGAAGTTGATAAAGTGATGGTCAGACCAGTCACAGAGGACAATGGATTCGAAAACAATGGAGTCAGGGTTGGAGATGATGAGATCCAGTGTTGAGCCTAGGTTGTGAGTTGTGGCTGTCACAGAATTGAGTGAGAGAAAGGTCGGAAAGGAAGTTTTTATGGGTTGTAGCAGCCTGATCAAGGGGGTTATTCCGCAGAGATTGGAGTCACCTAGGAAGATCTTGGGGGAGGGACGCCCCATGTTGGAGGAGATAGTTTCCATAACTTGTTCGATTAGTTGGAGGTTATCACCTAGGGTTGATAGAAGATGTGAAGGCTGCATAAGGGTCTGTGTGTGCTGGTGATATCTATGGAAAGGTATTCACAAGAGCAGAGTTTAGCTGAGTGGGATTGTTTTGCTGTGAGAGAGTTGCGTAAGGTACAAGCAGTGCCACCTCCTAGTTTCTTAACTCGGTCGAGTCTGATAATGTTGTGACTAGGAGGGACTAATAGGTCAAGGATAGGGCCGGAGGAGTCGTTGAGGCATGTTTCTGTGAGGATAAGGAGGTCCAAATCTTGGGCTAGGATAAGATCGGCAAGGTCTGTAGCATGTTTTACGGCTGATCTGCAGTTAAGTAGCATGCATTTCAGGTGTGATTTGTGCATGGTGTCAGTGGGTGCAGATTTGCGGACTGCCAGGGTGTGCGCATATGGACGAATCAAACTCCCTGAATTCCCCTCACTCCCCCCCTCCACCCCCACTATCGAATGGCAGGCAGCAATGGACTAGAGCGCAAAAATTGAGGCTTCCAGAATACAAGAGTCCTTTGCAAAGCTGCGGGGTGCCCGCATACACATTGCAATATGTGGGTAGATGGGAGAGCCATTGTGCATTGATAGATGGATAATGTGATGAGACTTATTGTTGTCTTGGATCATTATTAATGCACTGTGTACGTTACCGTGCTAATTTTATAAAAACAATACAAATTAGTTATTTTTAAAAAAGAACCAAAGGGTTTAAATTAATCTAAGAGCTTTAGATCTTCAACCAGCCCAGTATGACAAACTTGGCTCAGATTTTGTCGGTGGGGCACTGAGTGCTTGACTGCATGTTAAGCATTTCTCAGTTATATGTTACATGAGTGGTATTTGTGTAGCGTGCAGTCTACCATTACAGTGGCCTTAAGGAGGACCAACTCAAACGTTATGGTGCCCTAGGCGGAATCACATCACTCCCTTCCTAACATGAAAATGCACACTAACACAACAAAACACCCTTAAACACACACAAAGCATAACACACGAACAGGCCCACTGTCATTTTCCCTTACTGTACCTCACATAAGTAATAAATGTGCTAAAAGCTAGTTAAAAGCGAAAACATTTAAAAACAGAGGGCAAATTAACTTGGCACATTTAAAGCGTGCTCTTTTCAGCGTCACTGAGTAAATAAAAATGCGCCGTTTTTTGTTTTTTAAACAAGAATATATACGGGTTTTGTGTGTTAAGAGTCAGGAATGGCACACAAAGCAATTATATTTAAAGAGCTAAAAAATACAAGCAGCGCAATGCATCTACTTGGTGACAATACACTGAAGGCTGATAGTGAGATTCTCAATAGCAGCTTTCTGTGTTCTGACTACCTATACATATTCTTTGGGAAACAAGCACTCCTGCAATAAAGAATCCAGGGAGCAGAAATTGGTTTCCTTGGATGAAAGGATTTTGCAGTCCCCTAACTCCGGCGCCTTAGGCAAACAGCCAGGTTGCCAGGTTTTAGGGCTGGGCTTGTCTTATGGCTATGTGGGGGCATGGGTGTCTGCAGAAATTATTTTAAAGGGCAAGTGAAAAATACAGGATCGGAATGGGGGTGTGGGGCGACGGACTAGGCACCCCTTGCCCCGCCCCCTGCAGACGCCCATGTCTGGGCGTTCCTCAACGTGCCATTCCTTTGCCTAAATGATGCCTTCCTTGATTGCTGCCTCCTGGTGGCTAGGTTTGACAAAATCCATTCCAGTTTGGGCAGTCAGACAGATCATTTTCCCAAGAACTCTATAAATTATTGTTTGAATCAACAGCTGCGTTTTGTGGCCAACTTAGTCAACGCTATGACCAGTATCTCTCATATCAGCTGGTCCCTGTCATGTGGATGGCTCAGCCAGTCCCGATTTTTATAACAGCAGCAATATTTATGCTAGACCTCGGAGGGGCAGAGCTACAAGAAAGTGCCACAGCGTGGCACAAGCAAGCCCTTTGGCTGCCCCACGCTGCGGCACTTTCAGAGCACAGGAATGCGACATATTTACAAGAATATGTTGCATTCCTGTGCTCTCCCTGCGCTGGCGCACAAACAGCTGCCAAGCGCCGGCGCAGGCACCCTTGCACCATGGTGCAAGGATGCCTGCGCCATGGGGAGATTGTTTTTGTGCAGGAAGGGGCACCTTCCTGCACAAAAGCAATCACTAAAGGCTTTTACCTCTTTCAATGCGTGCTGTAGAATGCCGCACGCATTGAAAGAGGAAAAAACGAGGAGAAACGAAAACATTTTTCCTCGTTGCACCTCCCTACGCCACATCTAGGGTGGCGTAGCATTCAAACGCATCTCCAGATTTACGATTGCTCGTAAATCTGGAGATATCTTGTTCCATGGATGTTGCTGGAAATACCCACAGTAACACCCATGGAACGCCCCTTTCAACGCAAAGTGCTGCGTGTGAAGGGGGCGTATTTACAAGCAGAGGAAAAGTCACGCTGGGTGGCTTTTCCTGTCCTTGTAAATATGGAGGAGCCCCCTGTGCCACCAGTATGTCTCGAAAAGTGACGTACTGGTGGCACACGGGGCTTGTAAATCTGCCCCTAAGTACATACTTATTAGGGAAAAATTCAGACTACAAATCCTAGCATGCTTTGTGCGGTTGATGAAGGTCGGGACTGGCTGAAAGCCAGCCAAAGGACCATTTGACTGGTATCGCATGGGTCACATTTGATTTCTGTATAATTTACTAACACACACTACACTATTCTATCCAAAGTTTAATGGTTTAAGCCACAACCTCACTGCCATTATTGTCTACGAGTTTAACCTGAAAGTCATTTCTCTTACCTCTGTGTGTTTCTATTGGAGCTACTGCGACACAGGGTCTAACTTTATCTGGCCAGCTCCCCCCAGGCAGAACAGAAAGGTAGCTGTGATGCCAGCGTAATACCAGGAAGCTCAAAAAGCCCACTAGTTCTCAGTAAGCCATTAGAGGATATACACGTTTTAATTGTAAGAGCAGTTAACCATTGACAAAGTTCTACCGAGAACATTCGAGAAATGAACCTGACTGTGCAGAAATGTAAGCACAGAGCAGACAGAGAAGGTTTATAATTGTAATCTCAACTCTGATTGGCGCATAGGTGAAACAAGTTAAATATGTGAGTTATTCTATGTTCAAAAAAAGGTGTACTTTGTGTCCCACAAGCATGTTCAGCTTGCATTCCGGCATTTTCTAATAAGTCAACGTTTTTGTTACTTTAGATATGTCTCATTAGCTAGCTATACACTGTATTGTGCATATATCCCAGGTCGGACTGGCCATCGGGTGAAGACGGCGCATAAAAGACTATCCCATATTAAAGAGCAAACATCCGATTAATTGGGTGAGCAATTGAAATTTAAAGTACATAACATCAATGTCAAAATCCCCCTTCACGATTACAAAGAACCAACTAGCTACCCCCTATCCTTAATTATCCCACCAAGATTGACAAACCCAGAACAAATCATCCTAACCTTTCTCACCATACCCCTATCATTTCAGCCACTGTGCACTCACACCCACCCCAACAATCACTCTTGTACTCCCGTTGCCAAGTTCTGCCCTGCCATGTCCCAACTCTTCCGGCCATTTTGTGATCATTATGCTTTCCTGCTACCTGTGCTACGCAACAGGCTAAGGGCCTGATTATGAGTTTAGTGGTGAGGGAGCAGGCGGCACACCACTGCCAAACTCGACCGCCCGTCAGATTACAAGTTGTAATCTGGGTGAGTGGTCCTGCAGCGGCTGGGCCAAGCCACTGCCTTTCAAAGGCTCATAGGTGAGCCGTAGAAAGGCAGCACTGTGGGACAGCAACAGCATGTTGCAGCTGGAACTGAGGGTGCAGAAAACCAGGGGGCCACGCCATGTACCCCCCTGCATGTATCGAGTCACCACGGTGCCCTTAGGGCCCCCTAAGTTTCCTCGCCGCCACACTTTTCATGGCTGGCATGCCGCCATGAAAAGGAGGGCAGTGAGGAAACTCTTAATATGCTTGGCGGTGCTGCAGCGGCACAACCAGCCAAATAGTGGCCTCAGACCTTTACGCCACCGCCAGGGATCGCGGCTCCCTGGCAGTTGCAGCGGTTCTCTGGAGGTCCGACTGCCACATTTTTATATGACAATTGGACCGCTGTTGCGGCGGTCCCTGACCGCCACCGCACATCCACCCAGAGTTTCAAGCAGTACGTTTTTGATTTCTCACCATAACAAACCAATAAAGCTGGCCAAGAGGAAATTCATCAAATTATTGCAGAAAGGGGTGTAACTCCATTAAAAACAAAAGGGAGTGTGCGCGGACTCAAAACTAACTAACCTCTCAGCATCTTAACCTACCTAATGGGACCGCAGCACGATTCAAAATTGTCCCTAACTCGCAACCCCTACCTTAATCTTTCACCTTAACCCTGCACATATGCCTCCAAAGGCCATTCCTTGACTACCTTAGGTCTGGAATACACCACCCCCTCCATTGCATCCCAGGGGTAGATATCCATATGGACACACCCGAGGTGCCCACATCGAGCGAAGACACGCATAAAAGACCATCATCGAATAGCAAAAGGCCACTTTATTAGGACAGTGGACTAGTTGAAACTTAAGTAATAATATAAATGCCAAAATCCTCCCCTCACTAATACAAAGTACCAACTAGCTCCCCCCACCCGTAATCATCCCCCCAACATGAACAAACCCCGAACAAACCATCCAAACTTTTATCACTATACATCTGTAATTTGATGCACCATGCACTCACACCCACCCCAATGATCACTCCTCTGTATTCCTTTTCCAAGTTCTGCCCTGCAATGCCCCAACTCTTCTAGCCCATTTTGTTATCCGTATGCTTTCCTGCCATCCAGGAAAAAACCCTGGAAAAAAACGTTTTCCTGTCATCCCGCCTCACTCATAATCTCATATTGTGCAGTCGAGTCTGTCGCCTCAACAGCCAAAATTTCAGTTTTAACCTATGGCTGTCGCCCCAACAGCATTAAAGAAAAAATCTTTTAATCATACCATCTGGACAAAGGCAATTTCTTTGCCAGACTCTCTCTCAACTCAAGCAAGTACAATTCCTTCCCCATGAAGGCTAAATGCACCTCATCTTGTCTATAGAACATGAAATCCTTGCTTCTGATATCAACATGCTCTACCATCCCGATAGTTCTGCTTTCACAAAAACGCCACATTTCCCTATTTACTTTCACTCCAGCCATTTAAACTGCGGTGTATTTTACGGTTTCCCACCTAGTCCTTCTTGCCACCAAAGCCGTCCAAAACAGTTAGGTACCGGATTGCATACGACCAATCAAATCCAAATGTGTCTTTAAAAGCCCCAAACCAGACAACTGCACCAAATTATTCTCCCCCAGGCGAATCAAATGTCAGGACATGGTCTCCCACATGCTAAAGTAGATGGCCATAGCAATAGCTGACCCCGCCCCACTTCGCTCCTCCTTGTCCCCACCATTCAATATTAATTTCAAAGGACCAAAAACCCACGTGTTTTACAAAAGGACCAGCTATACAACTTGAAAAAAATAAAAGGGAAAACATATCTGCATCAAGAGAACCTTAATAGTGCATTTCAATATTCCTGATATATTGGGTACAACAAGCTGAAGACCATCTAACCTGCTTCATAACTTCTCTGAGTGAAAAACCTATTTCTAATCACATCCGATGCAGCACTTATGAGGAAGAAATGTGTACCAAAAGCCATCGCTCCTCACCCATTCACAACAAACCTTTCCTCATTATGGCCAATATCTGTGGGGGCGTGACCTGACCGAGCACTATGATGGTGGCTTGATCCGGGAGCTCCCGAGCGGCCATGCTTTAATAACTGCCGTGCTGAATCCTATTGCGGCGATCCGTGCCCCCGCGTGCCGCCACGTCTACTGGAGGCTGTGAGGCATGGGCGGAGTGCGGTGCGGCCGGTGAAAATGCAGCTGACTCTCGTTGGTGGCTCTGCGATGGCGGCAGCCTGACGCGGCCCTCGGAGGCCCCACGACACCAGAGGCCACTGGTGAGCCTGAGGGCGGGGCTGACGTCTCGAGGTCCAGCTGCCAGGAAAAAGAGACCCGGGCTTGAAGGCCTAGCCTAACAGGATGCCGCTGCTTACCATTGAAATGTTGGACATACTGCCCCGGCTGCGGTGGTGAGTCGTATGTTATGCCCTGGACGTGCTAATTGCACACACTACCGTAATACTGGCGCCACAAAAGGGGGTGGTGATGGACGGAGCATCTGAACCAATCAAACACTCGCACCCAGTCAAAAGATCTGGGTTTGATCCATCACTGTTCTTTAGCCCACTCTGCCACCCCAGTTCAGACATGGCTATATGCAAATCAGTCTGACACTGTGCTTCATGGGAACAGTCCAGCCCGAACTGCCAAGCCATGCCTTCCCTGGACCGTAAACAAGCTTCCGAGGACCGGTTTCTGGCATTCCAGCCGTCTTCAGCCCGGCTTGCTTGAATCCAGTGGCAAAGTGAGCAAGGGACTCACGTCTGAGCATACCCTGCCACACTTATGGCGGCCAAAGCGGTACAAAAGGGGGTGGTGATGGACGGAGCATCTGAACCAATCAAACACTCACACCCAGTCGAAAGATCTGTGTTTGATCCATCACCGTTCTTTAGCCCACTCTGCCACCCCAGTTCAGGCATGGCTATATGCAAATCAGTCTGACCCTGTGCCTCATGGGAACAGTCCAGCCCGAACTACCAAGCCATGCCTTCCCTGGACCGGAAACAAGCTTCCGAGGACCGGTTTCTGGCATTCCAGCCATCTTCAGACTGGCTTGCTTGAATCCAGTGGCAAAGTGAGCAAGGGACTTGCGTCTGAGCATACCCTGCCACACTTATGGCAGCCAAAGCGGTACAAAAGGGGGTGGTGATGGACGGAGCATCTGAACCAATCAAACACTCACACCCAGTCAAAAGATCTGGGTTTGATCCATCACCGTTCTTTAGCCCATTCTGCCACCCCAGTTAAGACATGGCTATATGCAAATCAGTCTGACCCTGTGCCTCATGGGAACAGTCCAGCCCGAACTGCCAAGCCATGCCTTCCCTAGACCGGAAACAAGCTTCCGAGGACCGGTTTCTGGCATTCCAGCCGTCTTCAGCCCGGCTTGCTTGAATCCAGTGGCAAAGTGAGCAAGGGACTCACGTCTGAGCATACCCTGCCACACTTATGGCGGCCAAAGCGGTACAAAAGGGGGTGGTGATGGACGGGGCATCTGAACCAATCAAACACTCACACCCAGTCGAAAGATCTGTGTTTGATCCATCACCGTTCTTTAGCCCACTCTGCCACCCCAGTTCAGGCATGGCTATATGCAAATCAGTCTGACCCTGTGCCTCATGGGAACAGTCCAGCCCGAACTACCAAGCCATGCCTTCCCTGGACCGGAAACAAGCTTCCGAGGACCGGTTTCTGGCATTCCAGCCGTCTTCAGACTGGCTTGCTTGAATCCAGTGGCAAAGTGAGCAAGGGACTTGCGTCTGAGCATACCCTGCCACACTTATGGCAGCCAAAGCGGTACAAAAGGGGGTGGTGATGGACGGAGCATCTGAACCAATCAAACACTCACACCCAGTCAAAAGATCTGGGTTTGATCCATCACCGTTCTTTAGCCCATTCTGCCACCCCAGTTAAGACATGGCTATATGCAAATCAGTCTGACCCTGTGCCTCATGGGAACAGTCCAGCCCGAACTGCCAAGCCATGCCTTCCCTAGACCGGAAACAAGCTTCCGAGGACCGGTTTCTGGCATTCCAGCCGTCTTCAGCCCGGCTTGCTTGAATCCAGTGGCAAAGTGAGCAAGGGACTCACGTCTGAGCATACCCTGCCACACTTATGGCGGCCAAAGCGGTACAAAAGGGGGTGGTGATGGACGGAGCATCTGAACCAATCAAACGCTCACACCCAGTCAAAAGATCTGGGTTTGATCCATCACCGTTCTTTAGCCCACTCTGCCACCCCAGTTCAGACATGGCTATATGCAAATCAGTCTGACCCTGTGCCTCATGGGAACAGTCCAGCCCGTTTCTGGCATTCCACCCGTCTTCAGCCCGGCTTGCTTGAATCCAGTGGCAAAGTGAGCAAGGGACTCACGTCTGAGCATACCCTGCCACACTTATGGCGGCCAAAGCGGTACAAAAGGGGGTGGGATGGACGGAGCATCTGAACCAATCAAACACTCACACCCAGTCAAAAGATCTGGGTTTGATCCATCACCGTTCTTTAGCCCACGCTGCCACCCCAGTTCACGAGAAACAGAACAAAATGGCTGATCAGGATAATTGAAAACAAAGTGTATAACCACACAACCAATGAGTTTTGTGCAGCCAAGGGTTAAGATATTCCCAACAACTTAAGTATTTTTCAAAAAAACTTTTATATTACTCCATAAAAAATGGCATCAAATAGACACTCCGTCACAACAGTTAGTGCAAAAACTTAGAAGAATATATACAAATATATACAACAAATATATGTACATCACATTGAAGGCAACATACACTTGAAAAAAATGATGAATGACAATATAATACAATTATTGTGATGACACCAACAACAATATACAATATGAATTCAAAGGCATACGTTTGCAGAATGAACACTTTTTTTACAATTCATTACAGAAATAAACCAGTCCTTTGGTAACAAAACATGTGAACAGGGCGGACACTAAGGTGGAATGGGCCTGCCTGTCACACAACACCTGTGAATAGTAATTTATAAGAAATTGCAGGTAGGGCCCACAGGAGTGGTATGAATTTATCCCTAGCTGCACCCTCCGTTCTTAACACAGGCTTTGGGTCAACGCGTTTCGAACCTCGTTTGTTCTAGGTTCTCCTCAGGACGAGGACTGGGTAAAGGGTTACCTTCTCAGCCAACACGTTGACTGCGTGGAGAGAAGGGGAAACACCGGAATAATTCTGATTATGGTGTCAAAGGTGCCGCAGTCTGGGGCGCCCTAGGCGAGCTGTGTTATTCAGCACGGACTCACATCATCCCTTACTGGTGTATTATTCAGATGAAGAGGGCTGCACACGTAGTGCGCTGGTCCAGAGGAACGGGCCGCAATGTTTACTCAAGCTGGCGGGGGGGAATCAATCTCTCGCTGTTTCAAGCCTTGCGTGGATGAATCCGCGATGTTCGTCTGCCTGTGGGGTCTCACTAATCTGGACCAGCGCACTACGTGTGCAGCCCTCTTCATCTGAATAATACACCAGTAAGGGATGATGTGAGTCCGTGCTGAATAACACAGCTCGCCTAGGGCGCCCCAGACTGCGGCACCTTTGACACCATAATCAGAATTATTCTGGTGTTTCCCCTTCTCTCCACGCAGTCAACGTGTTGGCTGAGAAGGTAACCCTTTACCCAGTCCTCGTCCTGAGGAGAACCTAGAACAAACGAGGTTCGAAACGCGTTGACCCAAAGCCTGTGTTAAGAACGGAGGGTGCAGCTAGGGATAAATTCATACCACTCCTGTGGGCCCTACCTGCAATTTCTTATAAATTACTATTCACAGGTGTTGTGTGACAGGCAGGCCATTCCACCTTAGTGTCCGCCCTGTTCACATGTTTTGTTACCAAAGGACTGGTTTATTTCTGTAATGAATTGTAAAAAAAGTGTTCATTCTGCAAACGTATGCCTTTGAATTCATATTGTATATTGTTGTTGGTGTCATCACAATAATTATATTATATTGTCATTCATCATTTTTTTCAAGTGTATGTTGCCTTCAATGTGATGTACATATATTTGTTGTATATATTTGTATATATTCTTCTAAGTTTTTGCACTAACTGTTGTGACGGAGTGTCTATTTGATGCCATTTTTTATGGAGTAATATAAAAGTTTTTTTGAAAAATACTTAAGTTGTTGGGAATATCTTAACCCTTGGCTGCACAAAACTCATTGGTTGTGTGGTTATACACTTTGTTTTCAATTATCCTGATCAGCCATTTTGTTCTGTTTCTCAAGTATTGAGGTCCAGGTTGGTCAGTTGTAGGACCCTACACCTTTATTTGTGTACTGCCACCCCAGTTCAGACATGGCTATATGCAAATCAGTCTGACCCTGTGCCTCATGGGACCAGTACAGCCCGAACTACCAAGCCATGCTTTCCCTGGACCGGAAACAAGCTTCCGAGGACCGGTTTCTGGCATTCCAGCCGTCTTCAGCCCGGCGTGCTTGAATCCAGTGGCAAAGTGAGCAAGGGACTTGCGTCTGAGCATACCCTGCCACACTTATGGCAGCCAAAGCGATGTTTGGCGTCGTTACCAAGACTTGAACCCAGATCTCCAGGTCCGAGGTCGAGCGTTACAATGTTTGAAACATACCCTAAACGTGATGCAATTTAGAGTAAAATAAAAACTGCACCACCAGACATATACTTCACCGGAAGCAGGCCATCCAAAACTGGTTTATGCAGAACAAAGCAAATCGTGCTAAGAATTAACTCGACCATTTAAGCCCACGCGTGGTCAACCCTCCAGAAACAAAAAGACAATTACTAGCTCAGACAAAAGCACGAAGGAAGGCCCCTGAAGACGGCTGTAATGCCAGAAACCGGTCCTCGGAAGCTGGTTTCCGGTCCAGGGAAGGCATGGCTTGGCAGTTCGGGCTGGACTATTCCCATGAGGCACAGGGTCAGACTGATTTGCATATAGCCATGTCTGAACTGGGGTGGCAGAGTGGGCTAAAGAACGGTGATGGGTCTAACCCAGATCTTTTGACTGGGTGTGAGTTTTTGATTGGTTCAGATGCTCCGTCCATCACCACCCCCTTTTTTACCATAATACTGGCACCGGCGGCACTGGAATCCTGCCTGTGACAAATCCGATGCTGGACCACACAGGCGGTGAACTAATAACCCCAAACCTGCGTCACTGACTCCGGAATGTAAGCGACTGCAGCGCTGAGAAGCATTGCTGCGTTGTGGGCCATCCTAGTTCATTAAGTGAATGAGAAGTACTGCGGGCTGAAGAATGTTCTAAATGCCATTGTGGTACGGCTGGCCCACTCTCTGCATGGATAAGATGCAGTGAATACACCATATGTACCCTGGGACAAACATCTTCTCTCTAACCTCCTACCAGTTGAGTAGTGGTGCTTCTTTTCGCCCTCCTGGAGCTTAATTATTTGTCCTTTGCACTCTCTGGCCTTTCCTTTATTCAATACTAGCAGCCCGTCCCGACGTTGTCCAGGTATGAAATAGAATGTGTGTATTTGGCAAGGGCAATTTATTTTAAAATCTCGCGGTAGACAACATTTTTTGTTTCATTAGAATAGGGACGGAGAAGGCCCAGCTGCAGCCCTGGTTGATGTTTGCAGGCGCGTGTAATTGGTGTAGTGATCCGCCGCCTGAGCCCAGCTACAGCTCTGGTTGATGTTAGCAGGCGCGTGTAATGTCGTTGAATTAGAGAGTTATCAGCCGCGGGTAAATCCGTTTAATGAGAGCGTTGAGTGACAACGAGTAGGAGAGGCTGCAGTAATTGTCCCCGCAGACACGCTCATTTGCGTGTTCCCCCGCTTGAGACCCAGATGCAGGCCTGTTTGATGTTAGCAGGCGTGTGTTCCCCCGCTTGAGGCCCAGCTGCAGCCCTGGTTGATGTTATCAGGCGCGTGTAATTATTGTACTGATCCGCCGCCTGAGCCCGGCTAGAGCCCTGGTTGTTGGTAGCAGGCGCGTGTAATTTCGTTGAATGAGAGAGTTCAGTAACAGCCTCCAAGTGAACGCGTTTGTCACGGCCCCAGCACACGGCCACAGCAGACGATCTTCTGATTAATGTACGAGCTACATAGCATGAAGGGCGGAACGTAGCGCATGCCCCCAGCGTTTCTCACACCCCCAGCGTGCCCCTTGATGCGGCGCAATTGCGTTCACATGGCATGAAGGCCGGACACACGCCCCCAGCGTTTCTCACGCCCCCAGCGTGTCAAATCCGATGCTGGACCACACAGGCGGTGAACTAATAACACCAAACCTGCGTCACTGACTCCGGAATGTAAGCGACTGCAGCGCTGAGAAGCGTGCCCCTTGATGCTGTGCAGCAACGTCATTGGCGCTTGTATGTACTACTCACATGGCATGAAGGGCGGACACACACTCCCAGCGTTTGTCATGCCCCCAGCAAACGCCCACAGCCCCCAATGTGATGGCCGTACCACATGCCTCCAGCGTTAGTCAAGTCTCCAGCCCACGCACACAGCACAACGCAGACACGCCCACAAGGAACTACTTTGCTGGCACGGTTCTTTCACCTTTTAAATGTATAGAGGAGTCGGCCTAACGGCTAAGGCGCTCGACCTCGGACCTGGGGATCTGGGTTCGAGTCTTGGTAATGACGCGAAACATCCTGTGATTCTGGGCAAATCACTTAATCTCCCCGTGCCTAACAAAAATGAATGTGTGTCCTCATGTAACGTAACTGGTGCTATGTAAAGCACTCTGATACCTGATTCAGTTCGGGTCAAGTTTGCGCTATATAAAACTCTGCAATAAATAAATAAATAAATATGGTGGCAGTCTGCATAGCCTATGTCCTTCTGCTGCAACTGCCCTTTGCAAAGCTGTATTGGGTGTTGTGATTGGTGCTGTGGTTACTGAGATTACCCACCTCAAAGGTTTGGGCTCTCTCTTTATAATATTAGTATGGATGGGTCGTGGGGACTCCAGGCAACGCCAGCTCCCTTTTGAGATCACCAAAACCCCCAGACGGGAATGAGGCGATGAGGCTGCGCGTAGGGACGCCCCAGGCCCGTAGACCTCCCAGATTCCGAACAACCATCCTTGGAGGGCACAGCAGCCATAATGGTGGAGCTCCTCGCGGGGTTGAAAGCCATCGATGTGAAATTGGACAACCTGGTTACTCATCTCGATACCATGCATGGCCGATTGGAACAACACGAGGCCCGCATTGACACAGCAGAAAAGCGATTCTCGGAGGTGAAGGATGCACAAATGGGCATTGCCTAACGTCTCCATCACACAGAGCACCTCCTCAAAACAACAGTGGCGAAGGCTGAGGACTGGCAATGTCACGCCGCAACAATCTCCGGATAGCCGGGGTGGCCGAATCTTCTAACACAGATCCCATGGAGGCATATGTGGAGCGGCTTCTGGTTGACCTATTTGGCAGAGACAGTTTTTCCACCACATTTGCAGTGGAGAGAGCCCACAGATCACTGGCACCCAAATCGGCCCCTGGTGCTCCACCTCGCTTTGTCATAGCACAGCTACACAATTATCGCGACCGGGATGTCGCCTTGCGCTGAGACCAGGAAGGTGGAAGACCTGCGGTTTCAGGGGATGTCAATATCACTTTACCCGGACTTTACGCCAGTAGTACAGGAGTCCAGATGAAAATTCCAGTATATCAAATGAACTCTGAAAGCAGAAGATATTTGTTACTGTATGCTATACTCGGCGCACCTCCGCATTCAGAATAATGGCAAAACTTCCATCTTTGATACACCCACGGACACAGCTGACTTCTGGAGACACTACAAATCGTCCAGGGGCTCTTCCGCCGGTAAATAACTCTCTACTCCCTGCTGTTGCTGAAACAAACGAGGATGGCAAACTTTTTAACATGTGTGTCAGGTCATGGCACAGATTTATAGCCATTTAGGGGTTGATGGGACAAATATTTTTCTGCTCCTTTTCAACTGCAGTTACATATACTTTACATAACATTAACATTAATCTAAGTGACCTGCTCAGGGCGTTGCTGCCCCCTACGAGATCTCCTAACCTTTTTGTTCTCTTCGTTTCTGAGTTATGACATGCTGGGATTCACCGGACACAGCTTGGGTGGCTATCCAATGTGGGAGGGAGGTGGTGGGTTGGGAGTTCATATTGAATGATTTGAAGTTTGCGTTCTTCAGGACATTATTATACGCATTGGCCAGCTGCTGAGCCCTAGATACATGGGCACTTTACTCCCCTGCTGCTGTAAGGAGCCCAGGGAGGGGAGGGGGGTGTTGGAGCTACAATGTATGACATGTAACGTGAGGGGTCTGTCAAACCCCCATAAAGGGAGGCAGGTTTTGGCCTATCTGACTAGGTACAAAATACACATAGCCCTATTACAGGAGACCCACTACGCCCAATAGATTTTTCGCTAGTTACTTGCCTATTCCTGTTGAGTCTGTGTCCTGATACACAAAGTGCTACCATTTACGACCCAGACTGTGATTCGGGATTCTGAGGGACAATACTTGCTGGTAGCGGGGAGCCTGGGCACAAAGTGGATACTCCTAATCAATGCTTATGCCCCTAACATAGATGCATATGGCTTTTTAGCTGGTATCTCTACAAATTTTTCTGGCATACCGATCAACTCCATCATATTTGGGGGTGATTTCAACCTCACACTGAAACCCGCTTCCAACACTACAGGCACAGGCCAAGTCACAAAACTGTTTTTTACAGAGGAGCTTGAGACTTTACTGCACACATAGTTGCTGTCCGATGCTTGGAGACATTGGCATCCCACTTATAAGGGTTTCTCAGTCTATTCTGCGCCACACAGTACATGGTCTCGTATAGACCGGTGGTACATAACGCAAGGCCTTCTGATCACAATACAAGAGTCGGACTATTTGCGCTGTACCCTGTCAGATCATTCACCAGTACTATTATTGCTGACTTTACCTAACATTGCGCACCCTTGTAGGTCTTGGCGCTTCCTAGCTGATGCTCTGCTTGATACGGTCTTTAAGAGTGAGGTACAGGATGCGATAATTGAATATTTTCAAACCAATTCGGGTTCTGTCCCTCACTATGCCACTCTGTGGGAAGCCTTCAAAGTATATATTCGGGGCCTTTGTATAGCTAAGCAGGCCCGAGTCCTGCGCACCATCCGCCGGGACCTACCACCTATCTGGGAAAATATGCATGCGCTCGGGTATACAGGGAGGGAGAGAGACTGGGACACACCCTGCACCCGGATGCTCACCCCACGACAGCACACAGCCTACATCTCTCCGCTTCAAGCAGAGGACGACACAGAGCGCTGATATCCTTTCTACCTTCTTGTCCTAATACACCCGTCTGTATACTACATGCTCCCCACCCACTAGTGCAGCCATCTCCGATTATTTAGAGGAGGTAGTGATGGTGTGGATTGAGGAGGGGCAGCAACAGCTTTTGGCCTCCCGTATTGGTGAGGATGAGATAATCAATGCCATTGACAGCCTGGATGTCTCCTGTGCCCCTGGCACGGATTGCCTCACAGGCAGAGGCGTTGGACTCAGGCGAGCTCCCTCCTACTATGCGAGAAGCTGTTGTAACTTTACTAATCAAACCGGGCAAACCACCTGATAGGTGTGCTTCATACATACCTCTATCGCTCTTAAATTAAGATTACAAGATATTGGCTAAGGTGACGTGCATATCACTTTTAATAGATCAAATCATCTCCCCCCTCCAGTCGAGCTTTGTCCCGAATTGATTGACCTCTTTTAATCTGCGAACGCTGTTTGCGATTATCAATCAGGTCGACATTCTCTCCCTGTCGCAGCGATATTGCTGGACACGGAAAAGTCGTTCGACTCTTTCCTCCACGCAGTGCTTAGCAAACTGGGCTTCCCACATATTATTTGTGCCCTTACAGGCCTTCTTTATACTAACCCTATCGCCCAGCTCAGGGTTAATGGATAACTTTTGGACCATTTCCCCCCTCTCACGCGGCACAAGGCAGGGATGCCCGCTTTCACCCCTATGATTCATAATTACAATAGACCCACTTGTGCAAAATCTCCAGGAGCTGCACCTCCGGCAGGGGCTTGGATTCCATCTGGGACCTCTCCTGGCTTCCTTATATGCAGATGATATTCTTTTTTTCGTATGTGAGTCTGCTACAAATCTCTCTCCGATCATTCGGGAGGTGGTGCGAGTTGGCATTTTTTCTGGTCTAGTTATCAACTGGACTAAGTCTGAGGTCTTTCCCTTAACCCAGTGGTTTCCAAACTGTGTGCCGCGGCTCCCTGGGGAGTCCTGAAACCTAGCCAGGGGAGCCGCATCAAGCACTGTAATGCATTTAATGTTAAAGTGTCTGTTGGCTTCAGTTAAACTAATGAGACTTAAATGCATGATATTGTTGATTTGTAACAGACATGCCTAAAGTTGTAAACGTAGTGCTTAATTGATGGCACGTCGAGGGAGAGGACCTCCATATTTCACTGAATCCCCAAGTTCAAACACTCCCAAAGAAAGTGAAAGATGCCTGATTTATTGTTACACTCGTTAATAGTTTCGTTTTTTTCCAAATGCATTTTACACCAATGCAAGTTATTAGGAAAGTACAGTTGTCCTGTCTATTAAACACAATATGAATTATTAAGTATTTACATTTGTACCTGAATCATAGGTACTTCCAGTACACATTTCTTTCAGTACACACACATTTCCAGACAGGCCTGCTCTCTCCTTGAGCACTGGGAAGTAAATCACCATATACAGCATAATGGCAACATTTGGAAGCAGGAAAGAGGGACGCTTAAAAAAAAAACAAATTAGAGGAATGTTTTTTACTTGCATTGATTTGGAGGCAATTTTAGGGAGGAGACAGTAAATATAAATCTGTATGTGTTTAAAAATCGTGAGTCGCCCTGCTGAGTGGTGTGTTGGCACATATGACATGGGTAGAAATGGAAGTGCATGCAATTATTCTTCAGGCACACAAACACTTTGGCATGGTGCTTACATGCATAGGGGTGTTAAATAGCACTGTAAGTGGGATGAAAAAGTTTGAGAGGGAACTCTAAAAAAGGCATGGACAAAGAAGTGTAACTAGGAATATTTTATTACAGGTGCCACCTTAATAATATGAAACACTCTGCGTATATGATTATAATACCTTCATCAGTTTCATCCCAATTTTTCAGGGAGAAAAATGCAAGTACTCCTGAGGCCGGGCTTACATCCACCCCACCCTTCAAAAAAAGTAACAGTGGGGAGCCACGGGCAGTGGCGAATGGGTCAAGAGAGCCGCGGTCAAAAAAGTTTGGGAACCACTGACTTAACCGATGCTACCCTTCCATTCGAGCTGGAGTTCTCCCTGTCTTTATTTCGATCGCTTGAGATCACAAAAGACAAGAAACAATACACACACCAGTTTAAAAACAAGCAAAATTTGATCATTAAAACCACTACTTTCCACCTATTAAAGCAAAACCAGTTGCATAACTATTTATCATAAAAATAGTGAAAAAGTACTATGATTAAAATATCAGTAAAATCTCAAAGATTATAAAAACATAATACAGTCATCAGAATTTTCCATACACTGTGCGATTAGGGCAGAGCAGTTTGTAACCTCTATTTGTAATTACTTAAGGGAACAGTTAGAGCACCAACTAAGTTCTGTATTTTATTGCAAACAATAGGCTAACCCACCTAGTCCAACATTTTACTTGTTCATGAGCTTGTAGGAGGGTTCGCTGTATTTGGCGATCTTGTAGTCTATTCCTGAATATGCCACGCCCAGCTCAAGAATCGGCTATGACAGTCGGGATACTTGTGTCGGTCGCCAGTATTCTCTGTGCAACTGCACTACTTCTAACACCCATATTCTTGCATAATGGTTTCAGCCATTGCGTCGTGGCACCTGATAGGCCTGGCAGACAAATAAAATATGAGAATAGGTCTCCTCCTGCCTCATACACAACTTACATTTATTATCATTTGAGTTGTGCCATTTGCATGTAAATGAGTTTATGGGTAGCGTACCCACCCGAAATTGTAGATAAAGGTGTCTGTCCCTGGGTTTGGTGATATTGTGCCATTAAGACTCATATTGGGGGCAGGGTTTATGCTCTAAATATTTACCTATCAGCGATGAAGATTCCGAGGTTGATATGTTGCTCCTCGCCACCATGGACCAATAGAGTTCCTTCATATCTTTTTTTGAGGGATACAGCTGACCCTCTGGATCTTTCCATAAATGTCGCACACCCATATTTGTCAAAGTGGCTTTGATGTTTTGTAGCCATTTTATTTTACAAGATGTGTCAGATGCCCTTACAACTTTTAAAGCGGAGGCGTAGTGCTGCAGCTCTGGAGTAGTCCACAGTCTACGCCAATACGCTATGGGGCGAAACTTTGCCACATCGTCCAATCCCCTACACCCTAGGTCATAGTAGACAGGCTTTATGGGGGAACTCTGTGGAACGCCAATGTCATTTCCCAGAAACTTGTTTTGAGCTAGGGTTAGTAGAGCAAAATTGTCGAAGCCCCAAAGCTCTGCTCCATAGGTAACAGAGGCTATATCTTTAGAATTGTACATTTTTGACAATGGGAGCATGGGATGGGTATTCGAAGACTTGAACTCTTTCACCAAGGCTCCAGCCAAATGACGGTGTTTGAGTGCCAATGTTTCTATCTGCGGCTTCCAATTAAGTTTATTCCCTAGTGTTATCCCCAAGTAGTTAATAACTTCAGTTTGATCAAGTAGGGAGTCATTAAAAGATACCCTTCGATTAATAGCCTGACGTCTATGGAGGACCATGAACTTTGTTTTGTCTGCATTTATTACCAGGCCACTCTCAATACAAAATCCTTCAAATCTTATTAGTGGCCCCTGCAGACCACTCTGCATATTAGAAATTATGAGGGTGTCGTCGGCAAACATGAGTATGGGAATTTTTACTCCCGGAAGTGATGGTGCGTCTGTAGGGAGCATGGAAGAGTAATCGACTACCCCATTTATGAACAACGAAAACAAGGTTGGGGCCAAAACGCACCCTTGTCGAACCCCTTTTTCTACAGGGAACCTACTGGTTTTATTACCCTTCGTACTCCCGCGAACTTGGGCATAATTCTCTGTATGAAGATGCACCACTAAAGATAATACCTCAGTGAGCATACCCAGATCAGCGAGCACCCTCCAGAGTTTTATGCGAGACACTAGATTGAAGGCGGACTTTAAGTCTACGAAAGCGGCGTAAATGGTGCCTCCCGCTGCCAAAACTACCCTCTAATATATCAAAATAAACCTGAAAACCTGATCTATTGTGCTCACATTAGTACGGAACCCAGCTTGTAATGGGGTCAGTATATCTTTTTCAACAATCCAATCTTGTTCAACAATCCAATCTTCTATCCTGTTTAGTGCTGTTCTGGCTATGATTTTCTGGATGGCATCTATAAGACTGATGGGTCTATAGTTACCCGCAAGTGAGCGATCTCCTTTTTTCTAGATGGGCAAGATCTCAGCCCCCTTCCAGGTATCTGGTATGGGTGCTCCACTTGCTATAGTGTTTGCTAACATGAGTATATAATCCTTCCAGGTAGCCCTGTCATGAAGAAACAGGTTGGCTGGAACACCATCAGGGCCGGGCGCAGGGCCACTGGTGACTGCACCCAGCACTTTTTCGACTTCCCCAATGTCAAAGCTCAGCGCAGGGCCTACGTCACCCCCACGCTTCTTGCAAAAATGAATCGATCCAGACCAGACAATTGTCAGAGATGTGGTATGGCGCATGCTGATTTTATTCACTTGGCGTGGAATTGCCCACCCTGTCCTAACGTTCTGGGAGGTGATGTTTGGGCACCTTGCATTGATGGCCATGGCCGAACTAACTCCCTCCCCATTGCTTGCTTTGCTGGGGTATGTGTGGCCTCTGGAATCTGGGAACTGGGATTCGGCGTTTTGCTGCAATTGCTCTATTGCTAGTCAAGAGATTTCCCTACACTGGGGCGGATCCGCGCCACCAACAGTGAAGGCCTGGCTAAGAGACTTAATGTATTGTGACACCACCAGCGGCATCTATGCGTCACTATTGCCACACGCCTCTCGGCCGAAGAACATTTGGCAACAACTCCGCTCTTACTTACTGCTCCACCCTGAACTTACTGACTGAAGTGCTTTTCATTGCAAAAATAGATACCATGTTCGCTAGCTGGATTTGACAAATGGATCTCCCAACATCTATCAATGTATGTACCTGCGCTGTTATTGGTTACTGTTGTATTATTAGCCATTTTCATTTTGCATGTCAATATTCGACTGACATGCTCTGCACTGTATGTGTTGTGGCATTTTCTTTCTTTTTGAAACATGCAATAAAACAATAGCCAATATCTGTGCAGCTACCAACCATCACTCATCCTCATGGCAATAAATGTGTCCCTAACTCGTCCGTCCCCACTGCCTGACCTTTGACCAAGCGACCATTGGACACACTAATGCTTATCCTATGCAGAATAATCCTTGCTCCTTTCCACATTTGATGTCCTCAAATGTATGCACAAGTGGCCAAAACATATTTCAACATTCTCCACTCTCAAACCTCCTTCTGTACCTCTTCCTAACTCAGAAATGCAGAATGCACCAAAAAACAACCATAACATACGTAACTTAAAACTGACCAGAACATTTGAGTCAACATGTGTACCAAAGCAACCAACTGCCTCATGGTCACTGGTTCTCTCTTCCTTCCTTTTCTCTTCTTTTCATTTGCCCATCTTTGCAGTAGGTGTCTGCCCATCTCACCTGCTGAAGGCTTGGTCACCCCCCCTAAAAAATTGCCATGAAAATTTATCCCAGACAAGTGTCTTGCAATTGTTGTACCTGAAACTCCCTTGTCAATATTGAGCATGATAAACCTCACTACATCCTCTCGTCTATTGGTCATCTCAATAACACTCAGACCTCTTTTGCAAGCCCCACTGTTTAGATTTGAGATCATATTGTAAGAATAGTACCGATTTTCTAAAAAGTATTCATGATATTAAGTGCGAAAAAGGTTTTCAAATGATATCTATGGATGTCTGTTCTCTATAAATGTATCGATCAAAAGAAAGGTGTTGAGGCTTGCATGTATTTCTGTCAAATGCGACCAATCAATGTGTTTGACCATACACAAATGCTTGAGCAAAGAATGTTGTACTGATATATATATATATATATATATATATATATATATATATATATATATATATATATATAAACAACAGTGGTTTGGACCAAATGTTGTCTTTCCGCTATATCTATTGCTGTTCAGAGTGATGAATTTGCAGAAGAAAATGTCAGAAATTGTTTTATTTTAAATAATTATTATTTATTAGAGAATCATGATATATGAGAATTGTAAATTGTAATTACTCTACTTTCACGCAGAGATTATTTCTATGTTCTTAGTGATGTCACACATATTTATTGGCTACTTTCCGGCCGAAATGCATTGTTTTGCCCCAATAAAACACCTGTGGACAGAATTGGTGTGCCGATTTCCTTCCGTTCGTGGATCTGCTTCGATATTGGGTGGCTTCTACTGCCAACACTGGCACCGACACACAAAGGCAGGTGTATGGCATTTGGGCAGTTCTGGATAACATATATATATAATATATAAAACTTTATAAATAAATAATAATAATAAATAAATAAATAAAATAATAAATATATATATCTTTCTATGTGTGCTGAATAATGAAGACATATAGAAAGAGGAAAAAACGAGGAGAAATTGAGACATTTCTCCTCGTTGCGCCTCCCTACGCCTCCCCTGGGGACACATTCCCAGGTTTACGAATTCTCATAAATTTTGGATTGTGTCAAGTTCCATGGGTGTTGCATGGGAACATCCACAGCAATACCCATGGAAAACTCCTTTCACGCAAAGTACTGTATGAAAAGAGGCCGTATTTACAATGTCAGGAAAAGCCACGCAGGGTGGCTTTATGTGCCCTTCTAAATATGGAGCAGCAAAATGTGGTGCCGGGGCGTCCAAAAAGTTGATGCACTGGCGGCACAGGGGACTTGTAAATATGCCCCTAAGAGTCTACACTCTACTTTGTGGACAATCTTCCTTTGAGCCAAATCTAAGAAAGCTGGGGTTAAAGGGGTACTTGTGGAAGATTGAGTAAGGATCTTATAAAATGGTGCTTTAGCACTGATAGGCTGCCAGTTGTTGTACAGTGTAGTGCTATACAGTGGAGTATAGTGTGGTACAGTGGAAGGGTGTAGATAGTTGAATAGAGTATGGTGTTGAGCAGAGCATAGTGGCATAGAGTTGGATAGAGTGGAGTGGCGTAGAATCGAGTAGCATAAGGTGGAGTGGTGTAGAGCGGAGTGCCGTTCAATGCAATAGTATGCAGCGGAGTGATGTGGAGTGGGATAGCATACAGTGGAGTGGGATTGAGACGAGTTACATACAGTGGAATAGCGTATAGTGGCGCTGACTGCAGAGGGAAACAGTGGAGTAGCATACAGTGGAGTGATATGAAGTGGCTTGCATAGGAGTGGCGTTGAGTGGCGTGGAGTGGCGTACAGTGGAATAGCATACAGTCAAGCGGTGGATAGGGGAGTGGCATAGAGTGGAGCGGCATACACTATAATAGTATACACTGAAATAGAATACAGTGGAATAGCATACAAGTGAGTGGTGTACACTGAAATAGCGCAGTGGTGTAGCGTAGATTTTGAATAGCTTACAGCTGAGTGGCGTAGAGGGGAGTGGCATCCAGTGTAGTGGCGTTGAGTGGGGTATAGTGGAGTAGTGTACAGTGCAATCACGTACAATGGAGTGGTGTACAGTGCAGTGTGGTGGAGTGGAGTAGCATAGGGCTTAGTGGCATTCAGTGTATGGCATACAGTGGAATAGCATATAGCGGAGTGCCGTGGAGTGGAGTGGTGTACAGTGGAGTGGCATACAGTGGACTGCTGTAGAGTGTAGTGTTGTACAGTGCAATAGCGTACAGTGGTGTAGAATGGAGTGAAATTGCGTGGAGTGGGGTAGAATGGAGTTACGTACAGTGGGACAGCGTAGAGCACAGTGTTGTAGAGTGTACTGGCGTACAGTGGAGTGGCATTGACTGCAGTGACGTAGAGTGCAATAGCATACAGTGGAGTGCTGTAGAGTGGAGTGACATACAGTGAATAAGGGTAAAGTGCAGTATAGTGGCGTAGAGTGGAATAGCATGCAATATAGTAGTATACACTGAAAAAGTGAAGAGTGGAGTGGCTACACAAGAGTAGCGTACCCTGGAGTGGTGTAGATTGGAATAGCATAGTACAGTGGAGTAAAGTAGCATAGAGTTGAGTGACGTAGAGTGTACTTGCGTACAGTAGAATGGTGTATATTGGAGTGGTGTAAAGTGGAGTGGTATAGAGTGGGCTAGCGCACATATGAGTATTGTAGAGTGACTTACAGTAGAAAAGCATACAGTAGAGTGGCGATGAGTGGAGTGGCATAGAGTGTAGTGTAGCAGAGTTTAATAGCGTACAGTGGAGTAATGTAGAGTGGCGTATAGTGGTAATAGCATACAGTGTAATAACTTACAGTGGAGTGGACTAGTGTACAGCAGAGTGGCCAGAGTGGAGTAGCTTACTGTGTAGAATGGAGTGGCATAGAGTGGAGTGGTGTAGAGTAGCGTGGAGTGGTGTGCAGTGGAGTGGCATAGAGTGGGTTACCATAGAGTGGAGTGTTGTACAGTTGATCAGCATACAGTTGAATAATGTACAGTGGAATAGCTTAGAGCATTGATACTCAAAGTACGGCCCGGGGACCGCTTGCGGCCCTTTTGACCTTTATACGTGGCCCCCCTGGTGAACAGCAGCATGAGCTGCTGTTTAGTTGCTGAGAACTAATATTCAGAAAAAAATGTTAAATGGGCAAACATTTATTAACCAGCAAATATATGTTTGCCTGTTTATTTAAAAAAAAATTCAGAACTCCTTACACAATCTCTTACCTACCAGACCCCCAACTGCTACCCTGCTGGCTTCTGTGCGGCCCTTGGTCACACCACAGACCATACTTCATGGCCCCTGGGCAAATGTTTGCGAGTACCTATGGCTTAGAGAGTAGCGTCTTATATTGGAGTTGGGTACAGTGGAATATCATAGAGTGGAGGGCGTACAGTGGAGTGTCATAAAATGGAGTAGCGTAGAGCTTAATAGCATACAGTTTAGTAGTGTAAGTTAGAGTAGTGTGGAGTGGTGTGGTTTTGAGTAGAGTACAGTGGCATACAGTGGATTGGTGTAGAGTTGAATGGTGCATAGTGGAGTAGTACAGAGCAGTGTTTCCCAAACTGGGGTCCGTGGACCCCCAGGCGTCCATGACACATTCCCAGGGGGTCCTCAGGCAGCAGTTTTAAAGGCACTCCAAAATTCCTTGTAAAATTGGCGATTTTCTAGCATCAATAAAAGTGTCAAGATAACACCAGTGATTAGTGTACCTGCTGGTGAGAGGTGGGTTTTGTCCAGTGGCAGGTTTGACTTATCTAATGTACCATGCATTTTAAAAAACAGTATTTTATGTGCATAGGTCAGTGCATTACTTCTTTTGTCACAGAGATTCTTTTGTTACTCTTCAGCTCATAAGAGACAATCATAATCTACCACAGTGACCTATAAACTGTCATCAAAGAGCTGCTAACACACTGCATGGTACAAGTTAGTAACTTATGTTTTTTCCCAGTCTTTCATTATCCTGATGCTGCTAAAGGGGTTTATTTGGGTGGAAATACATTTTTATTAAAGTCTATGCTAGCCACTGTGTTAGGTTCTGAATCCTGAGTCTGTGCTTTTCCAGACCAAGCACTCTTTAAAAATGCCAATCAGTATGAATGACATGTGCATCCTACACCTTGTAGTCCCCTTTGCTTTATGTAACATTTTCTCTACACTGATTTACAAATATGATTCAATGTCTCTATATGTGTGTGATGTAAAGTGCTCTGACATCCTACAATGGTATGAGAGATGCTATAAAACAAATGAAATACATGTGACAGATGTGCTATGGAGAAATGAGAGGCACTGTTGAAGGGTGATAATAAGGCATCATTGAAGAACCCCAACAAAGATTGTTGTATCCTGGTGCATAGTAAGGTCATCATTTACTATTCTTTAAAAGCTAATACAATTCAATGTATAATGATAAATGTGTTGTAGAATGCACCTTTGCATCCTAAATTTTCTTGGGGGGAGAGCCTCCCAAAGCCCCCTTTGTAGTGGCCAGACTGTAGTATCCTGCAGTATCCCTTTAAGTGTCTCGCTCTTACATACTTTCATCCCTCGTGTATCCTTTTGAATACTGGTAATCTATGTTCTACAGAACACTGTTAGGATTATGTTATGTACTACTGTGTTCATTCTACCATATACTACTGAAGTACTTAGATGTGCTCTTTATATGGAATAAACCTTCAACTTAATTCTTCTGTTGGTTGTCTTCTTTAAAAGGAAATACTACAATAAGTTGGCGACGTTTGGGATATCTTAAAAGAACCAACCTTTTGAAACTTTTTCTATTTTTTTTCTCTTTCTTCGTGGATTCATGATACCAAACCCTCAGTGGATTTCTTCATTCATCATACCTGTTTTCTTCTTCATGAAAATGTTTTTGATTTAAACTACAATTGCTGCCAACATTTTTATTATTGGACTTAATTTACTTCAACAAACTATCGAGTTGTTTCTGGATTTGTGAATCAATATTTGCTGTTAACGCGCGCAACGCCTCCTCGCATGGACATTATTTTTGTTCAACGTGAGTACGTTTAAAATTTTTTATCTTTCTCCTCACTTTCGTGACATTTAAGTAAACTAGTGTTTACCTTCAATTTCATTTGGTTGCTGTTGTGAGTTGACGCATGCAGAGTTAACACTCGCGCCTCCTCTGTTTTTCTTCAATTTCATTTCGTTGCTGTTGACGCGCGCAAACGTGCATCGTCATACATTTGTCATTCGTTGTTCGTCATTGCATCAGCTCCTAGCAACGCCCATAATATTCAACAAACATCGGCGTCTTAACGCTTGATACAGACGCATTGAGGGAAACACTTCTCATTGGATAAACAAAGGTCACGCTGCGTGACCCCACGTACCTCCATTTTGGATTTTTCGTCCGATTTCAATGCCGAATTGAATTTCTACATACGAGCACATCAGCACTTCGTTCTTCTTCCAGTTTCCTTTCTTCAATTTCATGGTTTTTACAGCGTTCTTAAGAAGTTGAAGCAGCTTCGTAAGTTTATTCCATTTTTAATATTATTTTTCTGCTGTTCTTTCTTCATTCGTATATTTTGATTTTATTTATTTATTTTCCTTCACTGGCAATATGAACAACACTACTCCTGCTTCTACTAGTAATCCTTCTAATAGTTCCACGCCTACATCTTCTTCATGTATCAATATAAACATTAGCACACCTAAAGAGTTTTTGACATCACCTGGTAAACCAATCATAAAATGGTCTGAATGGAAAGAGTACTTTCTCAATTACATTGCCACTTTGGAGGATAATGTTGGATCCTTGTCTCCTGAACACAAAATGCGTATGCTTTTACATAGCTTGGGTCCAGAAGGCTTGAGAGTTTATAATCAGATGCAGAAACCGGTAAGAACAGGTGATACCGACATCTTCAAAAATACAATTTCTGATTTGACTGAGCATTATTCTCCTACTGTTTGTATTGGTGTCACCAGACGTGCATTCTTTAAAAGAAAGCAACTAGAAAATGAGTCAGTTGAGGAGTACGTTTCACAATTAAAATTACTAGCCATGCATTGCAAATTTGGAGTACTACACGATGAACTTATTCGTGATCAAGTTGTTGTATGCTCTAGGAATAAGAGTATCCAAGATAGACTATGGATTGAAGGAGAGTCTAGTCTAAAGGATGTGATAACTTTGTTGAAAAAAGCTGAACTGTCTGATAGAAGCTCTAAAGCTTTAGCTGATCAGTCTGGAACTACTACTTCTACTCCTACAGTTAACAAAATTTCGGTAAAAACAGCAAAGAAGTTTCAAACAAGAAAGGTGACAAGAATTTTCAATCCAATAAGAATTTTCAGAAAAGGTCTTTTAATACAAGATCTTTCACCAAGAAAACGTATAATAACAACGATTCCTTTTCCTTTGCTTGTTATCGTTGTGGAGATAAGAACCACAACGCAGGTTTTGAGAAATGTCCCGCTAGATCGGTTAAGTGTTCCAATTGTGGGGTTGTAGGGCATTATGCTAAAGTCTGCAATAGAAGTTCTTCACAGTCATTTAAAATAGCCTGTGTTAACGATACTGACTCTTCTGAATATGAGTCTGACATCGATACTTCTTCATCTTCTGTTCCTGAAAAGTTCCAATGCAATAAGGTGATGGTTGTTGACGAGGATATTAAAAGCTAACCTTTGTGCATTGTCAATGTTGGTGAAATTCTTTTACAGATTCCACTGATTTCTTTTTACAATTATTAATTAGGAAAAGTGGGGTAAGGAATTAGTTAATGATTTGAGGTCCTCGGGTCCTTAATGAGTTTCCGTAAATGTTTTCAAGTAAGATTGGTAAGTTCAAAGAATTTTTCTCATTATTTAAGGTCAAAATTCATAAAGTTTGCAATGTCCCATTAATTATTCAAGCTGACAGAAATTCATGAATAATTTTTCAGTTACGAATATAATCTCTGTTGACAATGTTTTTACTTGCATTATCTTGAACCAATGGCTTAAAGCTTATTCTGAGGTTAACATATTAAGTAGTGTTAAGTCTAATGAACCTTTTGTATCCTACCATTTTCTTATTAGAAGTAATAAAATAATACCAAACTTTCATGGGAGAATGAAATGATGAAAATGTTATGGACATATAAAGTGACGCCACATCCATCTGTAGGAAAAACTCCACTTTCTGTCATGAAATGTGGAATGCCACTATCTAAAAAATAATCCTGGGTGGATGAACAAAAATGTAATATGTTTTTATGAAACATAATTTATCTTTATCTCGGAAGAAGTACAAATATCATGATATGTAGCATGGGTTTAGACCTATCAACTTACAAATAGATTAAGGTGCACTTGCTACTCAAGATGTATTTGCTACTCGTAACTTTTCTTTTTGAAAATCTGTTTAGCAATCCTTGAAATTAAAGGAATTTGTTATTTATATGTAATACTACTAGTTATATATTTTTTTTGTTTTTGTCGTTATAGAAAAAGGAGGATAGTAGGTATTTATTATTTTAGAAAAAGGGAGGATATGTAGTATCCTGCAGTATCCCTTTAAGTGTCTCGCTCTTACATGCTTTCATCCCTCGTGTATCCTTTTGAATACTGGTATTCTATGTTCTACAGAACACTGTTATGATTCTGTTATGTACCACTGTGTTCATTCTACCATATACTACTGAAGTACTTAGATGTGCTCTTTTTATGGAATAAACCTTCAACTTAATTCTTCTGTTGGTTGTCTTCTTTTAAAGGAAATACTACACAGACTCACTCACTGCACTTGGTGTGCACTGTATGGGGACTGGTCTGAAAACATTTGCCAGGGCTGCTTTAGTTTCCACTCTGGCCCTGGCAGGAGCTGGCGTCTTGTACTGCATGTACTGCAAAATAAAAGTAACCATTTAAAAGTTAATCACAGAGATGCAGTACCAACCTTCCCATTTAAAAATTTCCGTTTTTCCAAACTCTTTCAATATAAAATACTACAAACCTTAGTAATTTAAGTATTTGTTTTGTGTGCACATGTGTGTTTATTTTTTTTTATTACTCTTTTAATGTTTGACATTTAAATCGTAAAAATTTCTGGGGGGTCCCCGGCTTTCAGTGGTGAATCAATTTGGGTCCTCAGGAGTCACAAGTTTGGCAACCACTGGTATAGAGTGTAATAGGGTTGAGTGGAGTGACAGAGTGGAGTAGCGTAAAATGGAGTGTGATAATTGAAACAGAGGTAGCGTGAAAGTATGTGAACCAATGTATATGTAATGTGACAGGAAAATACAATATTAGGTGTAAATTGACATTTTTGGCAGTGTGTGTGAATGGTGTAAGTAGTGTTAAAGTTATAATTTGTTTTAATCGTACTTGAATATTGTACCACGGTATACTGTGGTGACTTTGTGATGTACTACAGTACATGCACATGATAAGGCAGTAGGTGATTTCTAATGGCTGTCTTTACCAAACGTACAATGCAGCCATGTAGTTTTCAGCACAGTTTGGCAGCATTTTGCTATGTTCTAGGTTAGGGTCTTAGATATTGGTATAAATAGTAGGTTTTATTTTTGTTCCTACCTTTTACCATTTCTTTCCAAGTGTTAATAGGTAGGAACTGTATTTATAATTTTCATATATTTTTACAGCAATTTAGGTAGGACTGTGCATTTTCTTTTTAAGTCGTGCAATAATTTGTAGGCATTACCCCGGAACTGAGGTCTTTTTTGTGAAGATTTAAATATTTTAAAAATAGAAGTACACTGTACTACCCCATATTTGTGAAATATAGGATAGTAGAGTGTTTTTTTAACATCATTTTTTTTCATGCATTTTTGGTACTGCAGTACTTCGGAAATGTTTTTCCCTACCTATTACCATTTTAATGAAGTGTTAATAGGGAGTTAAAATATCAAACCTAACACTACCTATATCTAAGGGCGAAACACAGAACACAGCCAAAGTTTACCTAAAAACAACATGGCTGCGTTTAATTTTTGTAAAGGCAGTCATTAGCCAATCTTATATTGCCTTGTGATCACTATGTACCGCAGGTCTTCAAGGAAAGACTGCAACATTTTGTGAAAATACCTCGACAGCAGATATCACTAAGTTTAAATGCTTTAGAACTTAATAAATACCCACCTGTAGTATCCAAAAGGGTTATGTGTGCACCATAATGTGTAATCGTATCAAATTTAATGTAAATCCATTCAGCTGTTTTCACTGTACGTGACATTCAAAAGTTTTGGGAAAATGTATTGGTGGCAAAAAGTATTTTAGAACCCCCTTTTAACTTTGTACCCCTTTGACCAATCACCACGAAACCTTCCAGGTCTGAAAACTTTCTGGAGATTCATCAAACGGGATATATATATATATCCCTATCCCATTTGATGAACTTTTCAGACCTGAAAGGTTTCGTTGTGAGGATATATATATATACTTTTTGCCCTAAAAATAAAAACTTATTAACAGTACCTGGTCGGTGTGGCTCGATTTTTTCCTGATCCGGAGAAGCCTTGTAGATATCCATATCCATACTAATATTATAAAGAGAGAGCCCAAACCTTTGAGGCGGATAATCTCAGTAACCACAGCACCAATCACAACACCCAATACAGCGTTGCAAAGGGCAGTTGCAGCAGAAGGACATAGGCTATGCAGACGGCCACCATTATTATTATTTTTTTTTTGCAGAGTTTTATATAGCGCAAACTTGACCCAAACTGAATCAGGTATCAGAGCGCTTTACATAGCACCAGTTACGTTACATGAGGACACACATTCATTTTTGTTAGGCACGGGGAGATTAAGTGATTTGCCCAGAATCACAGGATGTTTGGCGTCATTACCAAGACTCGAACCCAGATCCCCAGGTCCGAGGTCGAGCGCCTTAGCCGTTAGGCCAACTCCTCTATACATTTAAAAGGTAAAAGAACCGTGCCAGCAAAGTAGTCCCTTGTGGGCGGGTCTGCGTTGTGCTGTGTGCATGGGCTGGGGACGTGACTAATGCTGGGGGCGTGTGGTACGGCCATCACATTGTGGGCTGTGGGCGTGTGCTGGGGGCGTGACAAATGCTGGGGGTTTGACAAACGCTGGGGGCGTGTGTCCGCCCTTCATGCCATGTGAGTCGTACATACAAGCGCCAATTATGTTGCTGCACAGCATCAAGGGGCACGCTGGGGGCGTGAGAAACGATGGGGGCGTGTGTCCGGCCTTCATGCCATGTGAACGCAATTGCGCCGCATCAAGGGGCACGCTGGGGGCATGAGAAATGCTGGGGGCATGTGCTACGTTCCGCCCTTCATGCCATGTGGGTCTATTAGTAAGGCTATCCCTGAGGGACCTGGCTTTTCGAAAAGTTATCAGGGGTCTTTTCGGAATGTCCATTCCGATCACCGGATCCATTTGGAGTAGACTCCAATGCTTACCAAACATGGATCTAAGCTTCGAGGCATCCTTAGAGAAGGTGGTAATCATCCGAAAACCTTGTTTGCCATCTTCTTTTTTCTTCTCTTTGGTGCCCATTTCTAGAAGCTTCTCTCTCTCTATGGAGTCGACTCTAGTCTTAGCTCCCTCCAAAGTCTGTACACTGTAACCCCGTCTACGGAATCTTCTCATACTCTCACCTGCATATTTCTCAAAGTCTGTTTTTCTGGTGTTATTCCTTTTCATGCGGAGTAACTCTCCGTAGGGGATACTGTTTATTAACCTGGGTGGATGCCCACTACGGGCATGTAAGATGGAATTACCCGCATTGGGTTTGCGATACAGTTTTGTGCAGAGTTTGTTGTTAATCACAGTTACCTCCAAGTCTAAGAAATTCACTGAGCAATCACTGATCTCAACAGTAAATTCTAGATTGTAGTCATTTTCATTGAGCACGCTCACGTACTCCTCAGCACTCTCCTTCGTACCTCTCCAGATAACGGAGAGATCGTCTATATACCTGTGCCAGGTGACTATCTTCTCCGTCCATGGACCCTTGTCCGCTGCCCAGACCACCTGCTCCTCAACCAGCCCACGAATAAATTCGCGTAGCTGGGGGCGAAGCAGGTTCCCATGGCAGTCCCTGACACTTGTTTAAAGTGCTGATTCTCAAAAATGAAGATATTATTGTGCAGACAAAATCTCAAAAACTCTAATAACATATTGTTGTGTTCTGAGTATTTAGCCTCTCTATTCCTCAGAAAAAACTGTCGCTTCTGTACCTTGCAAGTGTGATATGCACGTATATAGACTAGTGATATCCATAGCTATCATCAAATCCCCTTCTCTCCAAGTCACTTTTTCCAGTTTCCCCAGAAATTCTTTTGTATCTTTCGTGTATGACCTCAATTTGACCACAAAATCTGATCAAAAATAATCAATATATACTGAAACATGTTCCAACAGACTCCCTTGAGACGAGACAATAGGTCTCCCTGGGGGGCACAGAGCGTTCTTGTGCACCTTCGGGAGATGGTAAAAACAGGGTGTGATAGGGTTCAATCTTCTCAAAAATAAATATTCTTCCGTCTCCAACATCCCCTTTTCATACCATTTTATCAGCATCTCATGGCATTGCCCTATGCTCTTAGTATACACATCCCTCTTAACTTTTATGTAAGACTCATTATTGTTCAATTGTCTCAATGCTTCTTTATTATATGCAACCAGGGTCTGCAAAACAATGTTCCCCCCTTTATCTGAGGGCTTCACAATTATCGTTGGGTCATTTCTTAAGTCATCCACCGCCTCATACTGTTCTTTCGTGAAGTTGCAATCGTTTTTCAAAATATTCTCACAGTCACGCATTCGCACCAGGTCTTGTTTGACCCTGTCTACAAACGTGTCTATAATGTCGCTAGGCATTTGTAGAACAAAGATTGATACTGGCCTGAATGTCGTTAGGGCACTCTTCTGTTCTATTCCTGGAAGTCCAGCCGGGCTCCCCACTGCCTCTGATTCATAGCGTAGATCTTCTAAAACCTGTACCGCTGGCAATCCCTGTACCAATAAGAAATCCGTTTCCTCCACAATTCCCTTTTTAGTACGCCCTTCCGGTTTTCTTGGACGTAATTTGGAAAATTTGTGCAACTTGAGTTTCCTGGCGAATTTAAATAAATCGATGCGTGTCTGCGTGTACTCTAGCTTCTTTTTGGGACAGAATGTTAGTCCCAATTGTAACACATCTTCTTCAATCTTCGTTAAGACACGCGGGGTCATATTAATAATCGTGAGATTGTCCGAGATGGGTTCGTTCAACGTCTTCTGTTGAACTTCTTCCTGCTTCTGGTAAGCATTGGAGAGCCTACTCCTTTTGCTCCTGCGGCCCCCTCTCCTTGTTTATCTCCGTTTTTTTGCTCCGGGGGCTTCCCCCTCGCGCTGTGCTGCCATTACTGTTGAATTATCTGGAATTCGTCCTGAAAAAATCACGGTTTTCCTCCTGCACTGCTCCCTGGTCGGGTGTCGTCATCCGATTGTTCTGGTGTAGTTACCTCCGATTCCGAGGTAGCTGGTTGCTCATTTACCTTCAGAGCCACCTTTGATTGCAGCGCTTTTCGTGGTGCGTCATATTTCTTGGTGAACGTCAGAATTCTGCCTGATGCGTAATCACGTTCGTCCCATTCGAACTTCTCTTGTTTGCGGGCTCGGATTTTTCCTTCATAAGTTTTGAGGCGCTTCCTCATTCCTTCCCGGAGGTTATCTTGTCTCTCCTTGTCAATATCCATACCGATCTCCGATTCCAGATCTTCAATCGTTTTCCGCACCTTTGTGTGATCGCTCCATGCAAACTCGATGAGTATTAGCAACATCCCCTTACATGAATGCGCTGTATGTTCCGACCATTTTTGGAGGAGCAAACAATCGGGATTCTCGTAAGCTGGGACTGTGTATATCCTCAGGCCCCACGGGACCCTATCCACCTCCACATAGTTCTGCAACGAGGTTCCTTCCCACCACTTATGGATTTCGCGCTCATAGAGTCTCTCTTCAGTGTCGCAAATTGACTTGAAAGGGTTGTAGGTTTTTCTTTATTTTCATGGGGTAATGTTCCCCCTGTTGATGGTAATTTCTTCTTAAAAACTTCTAAGGCCGTTTCTGCACTATCCACATCACAGTACATTTTGCATATATAGCTCCCACCGGAACTCGCCAAGGTTGGTCCCTGGGAGATTCAACCACCTCGCTCTGCCAGCGTATCCGATATCGTCAAGACCGTCACCTGCACGGGACTTCTCTGTCTTCTTGTACAATACTACGTTGGAAAACAACTTGCTTGCTCCAAAATTGCACCAGGTCCTAGCACTCATGAGCGGCTGCCTTCAAGCGGGTGGTGCCCCCGCATCTATGACTGCTCCAAACTCTGTAGTTCACACCACAAACCACAAGCACTCACGGTGGCGAGCTCTAAGATTTATTTGCGAGCTCACGGTGTCCAGACGCGTTTCGGCTTTCGCCTTCGTCGATGGTAACATGGCGTTGCCGAAACGGCCGTTTTTTATGTTTACAATTCAAGGACATGGTTTGAAGTGTTGGCACCCAATCAGAGTCACTCGCGTGATCGGGAGGGTTCGCGGATCCACCGTGGTCACCAGATACTAATATTTCTAACTATATTGATTTTTTTAGGAACAACTGAAAGGATTCACACCATTTAACAAAAAGAGTGCACTCTGTACCAAGAGGTACCTTTCTGCCAAATTTGGTGTAATTCCGTTCAGCAGTTCGGGCTGTAGCTGCGACAATAGTTTCCTACGGAAATTAACATTGAGAAAACAAAGTACACTGTACAGCGAGTCCAGTGAGACCCAGAATGATATACAGAGGCAAAAGTAGATAATACTATTTGTAGTAGTGTGGACGTGCAGTTAGGCTTATCAGACAGTAGGTTAAGCATTTGTTGTTCTCACAGAGGTAGTAAATAAGACACACACTCAAGAATAAATCTGAGACCAATATACACAAATAACACAGATTTTATTTTTTTTGTTCAAATCATTTTTATTGAAGAATCAGAAATAAGGTAGAAAAGCAAATGTACAAACATCAATGCAATACAATCATGTGTATACACTTTAGTGGTCAAAGAAAATAAAAATAAAATAAGATCAATCCAGAGCCACATCGTCATCACTGAATAAAATTTGACACTCATACAGATGGTATTGATACTTGAGGTGGCATTACATACAATAGACTGTCAAATGATTGAATATGGGAATCACAGTTGGCGTTCAGCAGTACGATAGTACAATACAACATCCTTGTGACAACAGTGTGGATATTGATTAATAATCAAATCTTGAAATTATACATTTTATATGCAACCGTCGTGCTAATGCGCCTATCAATTATACGAAACAAGTTGTGCAACCAGAATGGGCTCAACAAACAACGTGCCGGAACTACCTGTTAAAATACGATATGTGTCCATACGTGAAGGAATCATTATGGTGGTTTGAAGTAGAGGGAGGCTGCGTCCAGCGAAGACCAGAGTCTTTTGCTTGTGGCTTGCCACGGGGAAGAGTTCAGGGCCGGATTGTCCACCCCTCTGATACAAGCCAACCACTCCCTCCAGGCGTTGAAAGAGACCTCGGAAGCTGCCTTTCAGTGGCAAAGGACGACCTTGCACGCCAAGGTGAGGAACAGGTCCAGGAGTTGGCGGTCGTGGTCTTTTACTAACAATGGGTCAATGGCCCCCAAAATTATGTAGATGAATTCCCTCGTTGGTTTGATGCTAAATATGTGTTCAATATAATCAAATATGTTGGACCAGTATGTCTTCAACAAGGGACAGTGAAATAGCATGTGTGGCAGATCCCCATCAGCTAGGGAGCAATTCCAACAGGTGGGGGTGTCTCGCAGCTTGAGTTTAAATAGTTTCTGGGGGGTCCAGAACACCCTATTGAGTATCATGTATTTGGTCTGCGAGAGGATTGGCGATACTTTGTGTGTGAGGGCTGAAGCGTGTATCTTATCCCAATCAATAATTATTCCGGTGTTATTAGGTTCTGCTTCCCATTTAATTTCGTTACGTCTTAGTGTTTTACTCAGTTTCGATGCGAGCAACTTGTAAACTTTAGAAACAAAATGACCTGAAGATTGTAGGTGAGGGAGCATCGTTTTTAACCACGGTGTCGATTGTATGAACGTGCGTGTAGACATGGCTGACTTTAGTTTTAGGAAAGCATAAAAGTCAATTGGTTCAAGTGAGTGTTTAGATTGAATCGAAGAGAAGGGCAACGGCATATGTTCGTCATAGAGATCTGAGACAACATTGAGTCCTTTGTCTGACCAGTGCTTCCAAAGAGGGGACGAGCCATTAACCTTTATGAGTGGATTACACCATAGGGATGAGGAAGCCGACTTCCCTATCTGGAGGCCGAATTTATGTGTTTGGTCTAGTCTGAGTAGAGCCCTTTTGGTATTGAGCATGATGTATTTGGAGTGCATGGTTAGTATTGCTGCCAGAGGGGCTTTACCTATGATAGCTTTCTCTATGTTTATCCATAATGGCGTGTAGCCAGGTGTTTCATAGAACCAGGAAACTCCCTGTTTACATAAAAAGGCCGTTTGGTAGTTCCTGTAGTTGGGCAGTCCAAGTCCACCTTTTTGTTTGGGGAGTTGCAGTTTTTTCATAGAGATTCTGGGTTTTTTGCCTTTCCACAGGAAATTACTAATTAATTTGTTCATTTTTTGTAGGAAGTCCTCCGTGAAAGTCATAGGGAGCATGCTTGCCATATAATTGATCAAGGGGGTGACCATCATCTTTAACGTCTCCGCTCTACCCCACCACGAAAGGAATTTTGGGGACCACCCTTCTAGGAGCTTGCTTACTTTTTTGAAGAGTATATCTTAATTGATTTTCAGCTTCATGATCAGGTCCTTCTCAAATTCCAGGCCAAGGTATTTGAAGCTCTTTGGCTGCCAGGTAAGCCCAGAGTCGCCCAAGATGTTTCTATTACCCATGTTATTTAGCAGTTTCACCTCAGTTTTGTCCTTATTTAGGGAGTACCCGGAGACACCGGAGAATTCCTCAATCGTGGAAAGTAACGCAGGTATAGCTTTGTCGGCCTGTTCACTAAGTACTAAAACATCATCAGCGTATGCCGTGAGTTTGATAACACAGTCATTGAATGGGATTCCCTGAATGTCATGATTCTCCCGAATACGGTACAGAAAGGGTTCGATTGCCAGGAGGAATAGGGATGGGGACAGGGGGCAACCTTGTCTGGTCCCTTGCTCTAGTTTGAAAGGCGATGAGAAAGCTCCACCGGCCCTCACTCTAGCAGTGGGGCAGGCATATAATGACATTACCATTCTAGTAAAAAACGGACCTAACTCGAATTTCTGAAGCACCGCTTCCAGGTATGTCCAGTCCACCTTGTCAAACGCTTTCTCTGCGTCGAGTGTTATCGCAGCAGTGGGCGTGGAAAGGAGCTTAGCCATTTCTATTACATGGGCTAGGATTCTGGTGTTGTCACTGGACAATCTATTTTTCAGAAAGCCGGCTTATGAGGGATGGATTAGGGAGGGCAGGACTCTCTGAATACGTTTTGCAAGGATCGATGCAAAAAGCTTACAATCCAAGTTTATTAATGAAATGGGTCTGTAGTTTTTGGCGAGTTTAGAATCTTTCCCCTCTTTGGGTATCACGGCTATCACCGCCTCGGCCATCGTTCCCTTTACTTCACTCGTAGCACTAATCTCACTAAAAGCGTTCAGAATTGGCTCCGTAAGTGTGTGTGAGAAGCATTTATAAAATTTTGCCGTAAACCCATCGGGGCCAGGGGCTTTCCCACTCTTAAGGGACTTGATCGCACTTGCAACCTCAGCTTCAGATATCGGTTCGTTTATGGACTCTTGTTCTGAGGGGGTAAGTGTTGGTAGTGCGCACTTGGCGAGGAAGTCCACAACCTTCCCCTTATCCACATTTGTATTTTTGGCATATAACTTCTCGTAGAAATCTTTGAATAAGTTTGCAATTTTATTGGGGTCCAAATTGGGGTTGCCTTTGTCATCCATTAGTGAATTTATCACGCTCTTCTGAATTTTAAATTTAAGGTAGGCAGCTAATCCTTTCCCCGCCTTATTAGAATCACAAATTTTAAAGCGTTTCCTCCTGTCTAGCCAGACTCCCGCTCTTTCACTCACTAGTTTGTTATAGGTATATTTTCGGTTGGTCAGTTCAGACAGTGATTTTGGACTTCTGTTGTGCAGGTATTCGCGTTGGAGTATAGAAATGTCTTTTTCCAGAGTTAAGAGGGTGGCATTATGATCTTTGTTCATTGCGGATGATATCTTTATAATCAGTCCTCTTATTGCGGTTTTTAGAGCTTCCCATCTAATTAAGTCAGAGGTGTCACCTTGTTTATTAATTATTAAGTAGTCTTTTAGGGCACCTTCTATGGTTTCTCTGTGTTTCTCGTCACTCAAGATGGCATCATTAAGGCGCCACATTGATTGGCGAGTTGTCGGCTTAATATTTGATAGAGTAAGTGAAATGCAAGAGTGGTCAGAGACGAGTCGTGGTGCAATGTCTGTTTCCTCTATTCTGGGTACTGCGTTCCTAGTTATGAAGATGTAATCAATTCTTGAAAACGAGTCGTGAGGTGGAGAATAGAAAGAATAGTCTCTACCATCGGGGTGTTGAATACGCCATGTGTCTAACATGTGGAATCTGTTGCATAGTTTAGTGAATTCCTTATGTGCTTTGCCCGGTCTGAAGGCGCACTTAGAGTCCCTATCCAAGGCTGGATCAAACGGAAGGTTGAAATCACCTGCTAGTATATGGACCGATGAGTCTGGAATAGTGTCTATCTGCTTTGTGATTCCTGACCAAAAGGAAGGCTCATGTGTGTTAGGGGCGTATACCATTGTAATATAGAATTCGGTGTCGTCCTTAACTAATTTCACAGAGGCCCATCTGCCTTTGGTGTCTACAGAGGAGGAGACCACCTCCACATTGGCCTTCTTGGCTAGCAAAATTACTACCCCATTTTTTTAGACATAGCGCTGGAGCCTACCACTTCAGTAAAGAATTTATTACGTAGGGTATGAAAATGTTTTCCTTCTAGTCTTGTTTCTTGTAGTAGGGCTATATCGCAACGTTGTCTACGGAGATAATCGAGTACTTTTTGTCATTTAAACGGTTGATTCAGGCCCTTAACATTCAATGAGAGCACTTTAAGGCTATTTATGGTTGTCGTCCCTATAGGAGTATCTATAGTGTGAGCCATCGTCGTTTGTGTGTGTAACATACAGGCTTACTGCTATGAGCTGTATTGGTATTAGAGGTTGCATTTGGGCCCATACACATTAGGTTCAGCACTACGCAGAAGATAAAAATAGCGTCAGTAAGAGCCGTATTGGTTGCAATGAGCACATTAGTTTGTACAATAGGGCGCAAATTAGAAAGATCAGCGAAATCAAAACAAAACAATACAAATAATGCAGAAATAACTCCTCCCCTCACCCCTCTCATCCTCCCTCCGCCCACCACCCCTTCCCCCATCCCTCCCTTCCCACCCCAATAGTAGAAAAAGAACATGGCGACTCGGGAACGACCGCGAGGCCGCCTCCAAGCAGCTTACTCAAACCTATTATTCATAAGAGCTGCGAAACATATTTCAGATTAAAGGTCTAACAAATATTAGAATAAGTAGTCATAACAGCTAAACCAACAAGGGTTCTATAGTGGTTGTGGTACTGTGATTGATCTGTTCGCTCAGTAACTATCCGCTGAAACACAGACAAAACACAGACAAAACATGTTCTGCAAATATCTGCAAATACCTGCAAATACCTAAGCGTAAGAGTACTAGCATGAAATCTCAACATTAGGCACTATAACTGGTTATGATCAAACTATATTGATAAGTTTGAAACTTGAAGTGAGCCAATACCAAGCAACCGAGTGTATCATGTAACAGTTAACAAAATGGTGAGCCATACTGAGAAAATAGGCCCAATATTCGCAATATTCATAGACATAGATTTGAAGCGTAGCGTACAACAAGGACACTCAGTCCCAATTACACAAACTTTAAGGAGCCAAAGAACCTGGGACCATTAGTATCGGTAAGCACAGGTCATCCCAAACCGGATGTAGATGCGTTCATCTGGGTCGAGGGGCAAACCTCCATGTTGCCATCTCCTTGGCTGAAAAGTAGGTGACGCAGTTTTTGTGGGTCAGAAAACACCTGGGTTACACCTTGTAGAGTTACTTTGAACTTGGTTGGCCCAATGAAGCCATACATGTATCCAAGCGATTTCAATTGTGGTCTCAGAGCGAGGAAGGCTTTCCTGAATTCCATAGTTTCTTTGCTAAAATCCTGTGAAATGAAGACTTTGTGTCCTTTCCATAGGACATGGTTAATTTTACGAACAAAGGCAAGAATCTGTTCTGTGTGTTGATATCTCAGCGGCTTGCACACTATCGCTCTCGGTTCCTTCTGATCCCTGGTGATTCGTCCGGGGACTCTATGAGCCCTGTCAAACTCTAGCAAAAGTTAGATTTGTTGCCTGTGTAAACCATTGTTCAAGGAAGGGTATGCATGACCCTAGGGATTCCTCCGCTTTTTCTGGTATGCCAAAAATTCTGAGATTTCCTCTCCTGTTTCTATCTTCCAATTCCGCAACCTTCCTTACCAGATGGTCAGAGCACAGGGTGAGCTTCTTAATGGCACCACAGGTTCTATTGTCGGAGTCTTCTAGTTTGCTTATCCTGCTCTCCGTCTCCATCAATCTTGAATTGATGTCTTTGATGTCTTGGCGAACTGCCACAACCTCATCTTTTGTAGATTTGGCCAGGTCCCTAACTTCTTCGAGTCTACTTAAGATAGTGTCCATGGCTTCTGCTATTTCCTTTTTACCTTTGACCGGAGTCGGAGGATCAGACTTCAGGCGTTTGGATGTTTTCCCATTGTCTTTGTCCCCCATTTTGAAGCCGGTTGGTGGGAAGTGCTGGTGACTGAAACTTTGTATATTTCAATATTCTATTAATTCTAGTGGCTGATCAGTATTGGAATTACTACAGTAGTGTCTTCGTCAGCAGTTAGTGCAAGGTATTCCCTAAAGATGGCAAGTCGCTGTGTCTGAGTTGTGTTGCCCCTTCAGCGGCTAGGACATGAAACCAAAGGTCGAATGAACGAACTCCTTTATGTGAAGGTCATAGTGTTATTCAAGCGCAAAATGTGATTTTATGTCCAGTGCTGAGTTGTGGGTGGTGATTTGCGCTATGTCCCCCTTGCAGGTTATATATTCATTATAGCTAGTCTTGATATCCACCCCCACATGGGGCAGTTACCTTAGAGGTCGCCATTTTGTAGCACGCAGGGCGCGTCACGTCGTTTGCAGGCTGCTGTTGGGGACTCCAGCAGTGTGGTACATAGGGCAGATATATCAGGCTCAGTCTTCCAGCATTCCTGTGGGAATGCGTGCTGGTTGGTATTCACTAGCTTCACCAGTTGAACAATGATCGCCTCTCACTCAGTACAGTGCAAACAAGCCTCTTTGCGTTAGCGGTGCACTCATGAGTAGTGAATAGTAGTAGTGAATAGCACTTCACTGATTGGACAGATGTGCTACACTACAAACATACTGGATGCAGAGTCCCCCATGAACAATCATCAGCGAGAGCCGCCATTTTGCGCAGCGCGTGGTATGACCGTCTGTTAATGGCGACACAAACAGCATGCTACACGATGCAAGTTTACAGTTTTTGACACCTATATTGGCTTCAATCCCCCATTGTCCTTATTAGCCGTCACGTTACTGCATTAAGGTTGTGTAGCTAGACAGGCACTCATAAATGCGTATAACGTCTTTGCAGGCTCCCAAAGCGCCCAATTGTACAATGCAGCGTTATAATCAACAAATGTGTCCAAGCGGGGGGTTAATGGCCTGTAGAAGACTCTCAATCTCACTCAAAAAGCCACGACCATCGTTCCAGTCAAAGCGGTGATCACAGCAGCGGAGCGCAAGGCGTCTCAAGCGCGAGATTAAATGCGACGGTAAACCGCCATTTTAAACGGTTATCTCCGCGCCGCTTTTCTCAAATTTTGCACATTTGCCAGCAGAATCACCACTAGCAGCCTTTTACTCACGATTCAACCGCTTTGGTGTATATCTCAGAGCCATGCGCCGCTTCGAGCGAGCAGTCCCTCACATTTCGCTGAGATGCGATCAGTGCTCGGGGAGACCTCGTGGGTGCAGCCGGGTTTAGGCTCCGTCCCGTACAGCGGTCTTCAGCGGACCAGGCAGACGGTCGATTTTCTTCACTTCCCTCGCACGGATTCAGCTCAAATTAACAGCATCGCTGGATCTGGAGGTCCGACCGCTACACACCCGTTTTGGATAGGAATGGAGTCGAATTGCAGCCCCTTATTATCGAAAGGCTCGCAGCTGCCTGGAGGAGGACAGAATTACGCCGCCATTTCTCCGGCGTCCAAGCCACGCCCCCCAATAACACTGATTTTTATATAATTTTTCAGACCAAGAACTTCATTCTACAGTAAGTATTTTTTAAGATATGAATTTTTCAAGTTTGCAAAATAAATCATTTTTATGCGCAATTGAGCACCATTGAATTCAATGGAAAGAAATAAAAAAATGTGCATGAAATCACACAGTTAGATCTCAAGGTTAACCTTCGGGATTTAAGTAAGTAGGAAGGCCAGGCCCAATGTTCCATCAACGGATACTCTGGAGTTTCCTGTATTTGACCGGGAGCAGAGTGCCGAGGTCATTGGTAGCTGGTGCGCTACGAAGAAGGGGGGCAGATGAAAACACACTGCACTAGGGGACTTAAAGATAGGTCTGAGGGGTCCCACATGAGGGAGCAGGGTGCAAGGACCTCAGGACCACAGGAACACATCTGGTTTGTCAGTACCCAGGCCGGGTAGGCTGGGTGCAAAACAGATAGGTCAGCCGGGTGGCACGCATCAAGATGTCCTTGCGGTCAGGAGCAGGCAGCTTGGAGAGGCGATTCCGGGGCAGCTGGGCCACTCACGAAGTGGGTCTCACAGGTCTCGACGTCCCTCGATGGGTGCTTGCTTCCCGGGCAGTTGGAGTCCCGATTGGACTCTTCGTCTTGGTGAATGCTGCAGAGGGCCCGGTACCCCGGGTATTGGGGCGGCACGGCTCCGGTAAATCCTTGTGTCTCCATACTTGGAGGGGCGACAGATTTGATCCTCCAGAGCTGGTGTATCACTTTTGGTTCAGGTGATGCATCGGAGTTGCCGGGTAGCAGGAAGTCAGTAAAACTGGATTCTGTAGTTTGGTGCCTATGGCTGCAGAGGAGAGGTACCTCCAATCCAAGGGAGTTCTTTGGCGATTTGTAGAAAGCTGGAAGAGCTCTGTTGTTCTTGGAGGTCTCACTGTTGCAGGATAAGACAGCACACCATGATTGTTGAGTCCTTAAGGCAGCAGGCAGGGTTTGGTGCCTATTTTCTGCAGCAGGGCTTCATTCCTATGGTCAGCAGCTCTTCTTTGCTCTTTTATTCTCTGTGTCTGTTGAATCTGAATTCAGGGTCCAGGGATGCCACCTAAATATTTAATTTAGGGACGTTAATGGGGGTGACAGGTAGTAGCCAATGGGCTACCTATGTGTGGGGTGTCTAAAACCCTCTAAGTGACCACTTCCTGGGGAAACGGGCAATACCCTGACCCTAACTGGCTAATTCCCTCTCAAACCAAGTTGGAGGAAAATAAAAACTGGGCTCTACATTACATGCCCCACCTTATGAGTGGTACTGGCTGAATGGCGCTCCTCCTAATTTAACAAATGTTCCTGTCTATCTTCCTGCCAGATGTGGAGCAGGACAGGGGGGTAGGCATCCTCCACTTCCTGGATCTGCCTGGGTTGCATTTCAAAGGAAGCATTGCCTTTGAAGCTTCCCACCTTGGAAGGCCATCCTGACCTGGGGGAGGCAAGAAGCACTTCTGCCCAGAGCAGGCTTTGTTCCTGGCCTCTGAGAGCTCTGGCTCTCACCGCATGAGGTCAGAAACATGTCCGGATAGGTTTTCAGGGGACCCTCTAAGGTGTCCCTGGGTGGATTTATTAAAAAATCCAATACTGCCATCAGTGATGATTTATTAAGACAAGATGTTAGGTACCAAACATCTTAGTGGACAGGGAAGCCATCGTGCAGCTAGGAAACTCTAGATGATGCGTACCCAGCCCTTGTACTCTTGATGGGTTCCCTGTGCACTTACAATATCTAAGAATGGACTTAGGTATTAAAGGGGCATATCTGTTCATGCAGATATGTCTGCCCATGGGATATATTGCACCCTGCCTTAGGGCTATAAGGCCTACAGTAGGGGTGACTTACCTACACCTCATGCAGTGTCTGTGGGCATGGTACACATGGATGTGTGCCATGTAGACTCTTCAATTTTCTCTCCACTAAGACATGCAGCCTGCAATGGAAATTTGCATTGTTTTGGTGAGGTGTCTCTCGGGTGCTATAATGGTTGCTGCAGCCCTTTAGTTCCGATGCCCTAGGTACCATGGGTACCATTTACTGGAGGGGTTGCTGAAGTAGTGCCAATTGTGGCACAACTTTAGGTAAAGAAAACTGGTACTGGGAACCTGGTTAGCGGGGACCCAGTACACCTCAGTCAAAGTTGCCTAAAAACACAGGCAAAACGTGTGGGGAGGCTACTGCAACAATATACACACACACACACACACAACTGGTTCCATATATATATCTCACTAATATGAGTTCATGTGAGTTGCTGTGTGTATCCCTGCGTGAGTGGGTGGTTGTATGGGTGCATACGTGGGTGTCTGAGTAGCTGTGTGGGTGATTTAGTGGATGTGTGGTTGTATTGGTGAGTGGGTGGTTGTGTCAGTGGCTGCATGGGTGGGTGTGTGAGTGGCTGTGTGAGTGGTTGTATGGGTGGGTGAGTGGGTGTGTCAGTGACTGTATGAGTGAGTGGGTGGGTGTCTGAATGGCTGTATAAGTGAGTGACTGGGTTTGTAAGTGGTTTTTGAATGAGTGTATGGTTAAGTGAGTTGGTATGTGGGTGAGTGCCTGTACAGGTGAATAACTGGGTGTGTGAGTGACAATATGGGTGAGTGACTGGTTGTATGATCAGGCACCGTGAATGGTGTTGTGAGTGGCTCTATCAATAAGTTAGTGGTTGTGTAAGTACTTGTATGGGTCTGTGAATGGGTATGTGAGTGGGTGTATGGAGGTTGTATGGGGTGTGAGCAGGTGCGTGAGTGGCTCTATGGATGACATCATCAGTGATGCCACTGACCATGTCATGAGTGATGTAATATGTGAGGTCATAGGCAGTGCATTCTCGGGGCATACCTTATAGTTACTTCAGGTAACTATAATTGCTGAGTTTCACTGGTTTTGTATGAGTGAAATATGAGCCTAACTATAACGTCCCTGTAACCTATGTTTTTTTCAGTGAATTACTGTGGTGTTTTAATGTTACTTTCTAACTGTTTGAGTGAAAAGTGTGACTGGGTGCCTAACCATTTGAGTGTGTCTGTCACTGGATGCATTAGTGCCTGATTCACTCTTTATCTGGGTGCATCAGTGTTTGAGTGCATCTGTGGGTGGGTGCATAACTCTCTGAGTGGATGTGTGAATGGGTCTAAGAGTCTCTTTGTCTTTGAGTGGGTATGTCAATGAATGCATCAGTGTCTGTTAGTGGGTGCATCCGTGTCTGAGTAGATATGTGAGTGGGTGCATGAGTCTATGAGTGGGTCTGTGAGTAGGTGTGTCACTTTCTGATGTGTAAGTCTCTGAATAAGTCTATATGCGGGTGTGTGAGTATCTGAATGGGTCTGCAAGTGGGTGCATGAGGCCCTGGGTGGGTCTGCAAATTGGTACATGAGTCTCTGAGTGGGTTTGTAACTGGGTGTCTAAGTCTTTGAGTGGGCATGTCAATGAATGCATCAGTGTCTGTGTGGGTCTGTGAGTGAGCGCATGAGTCTTTGAGTGGGTCTGTGAGTGAGTGCATGAGTCTGAGTGGGTCTGCGAGTGGCTGCATATGCCTCTGAGCGGGTATGTTAATGGGTGTGTCTGACTGAGTGGATCAGTGGCTGGCTGCATCAGATTCTGAATGGATCTCTGAGTGGGTGAGTCAGTATCTGAGTGGCTTTCTTACTGAGTGCGTGGGTCTGTGAGTCACAGGGTGAATGATTTTCTAAGATGGTCTGTGAGTGAGTGTGTGACTCTTTGAGTAGGTCTGTAAGTCGCTGTGTTGGCGTTGCAGTGCGACCTATGAATGGGTGTGCAAGTCTCTGAATCGATGTGTCAGTAGGTGCATGAGTGTGTGTGTGTGTGTGTGTGTGTGTGTGTGTCTAAGTAAACCTGAGGGTAAGCATACGAATATATATTAAAAAAAATATTTTCACCAATATTCATGCCATTGTTGCGGTGTTACACAGGGGCCACACAGATAGTTGCGGCGTCTTCACGAATATTGTGTGTAATTTAAAAAATCTTTTTGGGACACACAACTTGTCATTAACACCTCCATTTCTCAAAAATGGGGTCAGAGTATCTCCACCCTGACCCCTTTTATCACTTTTCACACACATTTTCAGCCCTAAGAACCGTTCCCCAATCCCTAAAATGGCAGCCACAACTTTCTATTTGATTACGACCGTACAATCGCAATATCCTTGTTGGCTTGCGTTGTTGCGAATAATCGCAATGTCGGTGCGAAATATCCTCGAACACCGATATCACTAACTTTTTCTTAAATTTCCCAAAAACTACTGAAAGGATTTACACCAAATAACTAAAAGCGTGATCCGCGTAATAAAATCTACCTTTCTGCAAATTTTCGTGTAACTCTGTTAAGTGGTTCGGGCTGTAGGCGTGTTGACAGGTCCTATGGGAATTAATATTGCAAATGCACCCTTTTTTAACCTAATTTTTCTCTGCCCCCACTTCATGAATCACCCTGAAACTTTCCGTGCGCAACGAGATTCACCAGAGCACTTCTTTTTGGAAAATTCTGTAAAGATTCGCCAAACTATGCCAAAGATATGAGCAAGCCAAAAAACGCTTTTCGTATGGAAACTAGGTCCTCCTAACTAGAACTACCTACTGTCCAGTAGGTAATATATATATATCTATATATATATATATATATATATATATATATATATATATTCCAACAAAGTTTGCTCGCGCAATGAGGACACCCACACCTCGATTCTTTTTGCCTTTTATTGTTCAAGACAGCAGCAGCATGCAGGAATGGGCCGTTGAAAGCAATTCATTGCGCCTTTTCGCCATACGCGTTTCGGAAATGTTCCTTGTTCACTGGCTCGGCATACTGGTGAGAAAGAAAGCGGCACATTAGATTCACTCAAATGTTCATTTAAAGCCATAGTGGACAACAAAATATTTGCTTTGCATCCTGGTTCTTGTAGTGCAGGTAAGTGTTATTTCCCTTTAGTAGGGGCCGCTTTTACTTCTCCTCCATATGTATTTTCCCGTTGGGTTGCTGACAAGGACACAATCCGCCTGTTGCTTCCCTTGCGCTGAATTGTACAGGTTCGTGGTTCCCAATATCGCGCCCTTTCAACCAAGCGCTGGGATCAGCTAGGATAGCCGAGGGGTAGTCCTCGTGACCAGAGCAGGCCACATAATATTCCAACAAAGTTTGCTCGCGCAATGAGGACACCCACACCTCGATTCTTTTTGCCTTTTATTGTTCAAGACAGCAGCAGCATGCAGGAATGGGCCGTTGAAAGCAATTCATTGCGCCTTTTCGCCATACGCGTTTCGAAAATGTTCCTTGTTCACTGGCTCGGCATACTGGTGAGAAAGAAAGCGGCACATTAGATTCACTCAAATGTTCATTTAAAGCCATAGTGGACAACAAAATATTTGCTTTGCATCCTGGTTCTTGTAGTGCAGGTAAGTGTTATTTCCCTTTAGTAGGGGCCGCTTTTACTTCTCCTCCATATGTATTTTCCCGTTGGGTTGCTGACAAGGACACAATCCGCCTGTTGCTTCCCTTGCGCTGAATTGTACAGGTTCGTGGTTCCCAATATCGCGCCCTTTCAACCAAGCGCTGGGATCAGCTAGGATAGCCGAGGGGTAGTCCTCGTGACCAGAGCAGGCCACATAATATTCCAACAAAGTTTGCTCGCGCAATGAGGACACCCACACCTCGATTCTTTTTGCCTTTTATTGTTCAAGACAGCAGCAGCATGCAGGAATGGGCCGTTGAAAGCAATTCATTGCGCCTTTTCGCCATACGCGTTTCGGAAATGTTCCTTGTTCACTGGCTCGGCATACTGGTGAGAAAGAAAGCGGCACATTAGATTCACTCAAATGTTCATTTAAAGCCATAGTGGACAACAAAATATTTGCTTTGCATCCTGGTTCTTGTAGTGCAGGTAAGTGTTATTTCCCTTTAGTAGGGGCCGCTTTTACTTCTCCTCCATATGTATTTTCCCGTTGGGTTGCTGCCAAGGACACAATCCGCCTGTTGCTTCCCTTGCGCTGAATTGTACAGGTTCGTGGTTCCCAATATCGCGCCCTTTCAACCAAGCGCTGGGATCAGCTAGGATAGCCGAGGGGTAGTCCTCGTGACCAGAGCAGGCCACATAATATTCCAACAAAGTTTGCTCGCGCAATGAGGACACCCACACCTCGATTCTTTTTGCCTTTTATTGTTCAAGACAGCAGCAGCATGCAGGAATGGGCCGTTGAAAGCAATTCATTGCGCCTTTTCGCCATACGCGTTTCGAAAATGTTCCTTGTTCACTGGCTCGGCATACTGGTGAGAAAGAAAGCGGCACATTAGATTCACTCAAATGTTCATTTAAAGCCATAGTGGACAACAAAATATTTGCTTTGCATCCTGGTTCTTGTAGTGCAGGTAAGTGTTATTTCCCTTTAGTAGGGGCCGCTTTTACTTCTCCTCCATATGTATTTTCCCGTTGGGTTGCTGCCAAGGACACAATCCGCCTGTTGCTTCCCTTGCGCTGAATTGTACAGGTTCGTGGTTCCCAATATCGCGCCCTTTCAACCAAGCGCTGGGATCAGCTAGGATAGCCGAGGGGTAGTCCTCGTGACCAGAGCAGGCCACATAATATTCCAACAAAGTTTGCTCGCGCAATGAGGACACCCACACCTCGATTCTTTTTGCCTTTTATTGTTCAAGACAGCAGCAGCATGCAGGAATGGGCCGTTGAAAGCAATTCATTGCGCCTTTTCGCCATACGCGTTTCGGAAATGTTCCTTGTTCACTGGCTCGGCATACTGGTGAGAAAGAAAGCGGCACATTAGATTCACTCAAATGTTCATTTAAAGCCATAGTGGACAACAAAATATTTGCTTTGCATCCTGGTTCTTGTAGTGCAGGTAAGTGTTATTTCCCTTTAGTAGGGGCCGCTTTTACTTCTCCTCCATATGTATTTTCCCGTTGGGTTGCTGCCAAGGACACAATCCGCCTGTTGCTTCCCTTGCGCTGAATTGTACAGGTTCGTGGTTCCCAATATCGCGCCCTTTCAACCAAGCGCTGGGATCAGCTAGGATAGCCGAGGGGTAGTCCTCGTGACCAGAGCAGGCCACATAATATTCCAACAAAGTTTGCTCGCGCAATGAGGACACCCACACCTCGATTCTTTTTGCCTTTTATTGTTCAAGACAGCAGCAGCATGCAGGAATGGGCCGTTGAAAGCAATTCATTGCGCCTTTTCGCCATACGCGTTTCGGAAATGTTCCTTGTTCACTGGCTCGGCATACTGGTGAGAAAGAAAGCGGCACATTAGATTCACTCAAATGTTCATTTAAAGCCATAGTGGACAACAAAATATTTGCTTTGCATCCTGGTTCTTGTAGTGCAGGTAAGTGTTATTTCCCTTTAGTAGGGGCCGCTTTTACTTCTCCTCCATATGTATTTTCCCGTTGGGTTGCTGCCAAGGACACAATCCGCCTGTTGCTTCCCTTGCGCTGAATTGTACAGGTTCGTGGTTCCCAATATCGCGCCCTTTCAACCAAGCGCTGGGATCAGCTAGGATAGCCGAGGGGTAGTCCTCGTGACCAGAGCAGGCCACATAATATTCCAACAAAGTTTGCTCGCGCAATGAGGACACCCACACCTCGATTCTTTTTGCCTTTTATTGTTCAAGACAGCAGCAGCATGCAGGAATGGGCCGTTGAAAGCAATTCATTGCGCCTTTTCGCCATACGCGTTTCGAAAATGTTCCTTGTTCACTGGCTCGGCATACTGGTGAGAAAGAAAGCGGCACATTAGATTCACTCAAATGTTCATTTAAAGCCATAGTGGACAACAAAATATTTGCTTTGCATCCTGGTTCTTGTAGTGCAGGTAAGTGTTATTTCCCTTTAGTAGGGGCCGCTTTTACTTCTCCTCCATATGTATTTTCCCGTTGGGTTGCTGCCAAGGACACAATCCGCCTGTTGCTTCCCTTGCGCTGAATTGTACAGGTTCGTGGTTCCCAATATCGCGCCCTTTCAACCAAGCGCTGGGATCAGCTAGGATAGCCGAGGGGTAGTCCTCGTGACCAGAGCAGGCCACATAATATTCCAACAAAGTTTGCTCGCGCAATGAGGACACCCACACCTCGATTCTTTTTGCCTTTTATTGTTCAAGACAGCAGCAGCATGCAGGAATGGGCCGTTGAAAGCAATTCATTGCGCCTTTTCGCCATACGCGTTTCGGAAATGTTCCTTGTTCACTGGCTCGGCATACTGGTGAGAAAGAAAGCGGCACATTAGATTCACTCAAATGTTCATTTAAAGCCATAGTGGACAACAAAATATTTGCTTTGCATCCTGGTTCTTGTAGTGCAGGTAAGTGTTATTTCCCTTTAGTAGGGGCCGCTTTTACTTCTCCTCCATATGTATTTTCCCGTTGGGTTGCTGCCAAGGACACAATCCGCCTGTTGCTTCCCTTGCGCTGAATTGTACAGGTTCGTGGTTCCCAATATCGCGCCCTTTCAACCAAGCGCTGGGATCAGCTAGGATAGCCGAGGGGTAGTCCTCGTGACCAGAGCAGGCCACATAATATTCCAACAAAGTTTGCTCGCGCAATGAGGACACCCACACCTCGATTCTTTTTGCCTTTTATTGTTCAAGACAGCAGCAGCATGCAGGAATGGGCCGTTGAAAGCAATTCATTGCGCCTTTTCGCCATACGCGTTTCGGAAATGTTCCTTGTTCACTGGCTCGGCATACTGGTGAGAAAGAAAGCGGCACATTAGATTCACTCAAATGTTCATTTAAAGCCATAGTGGACAACAAAATATTTGCTTTGCATCCTGGTTCTTGTAGTGCAGGTAAGTGTTATTTCCCTTTAGTAGGGGCCGCTTTTACTTCTCCTCCATATGTATTTTCCCGTTGGGTTGCTGCCAAGGACACAATCCGCCTGTTGCTTCCCTTGCGCTGAATTGTACAGGTTCGTGGTTCCCAATATCGCGCCCTTTCAACCAAGCGCTGGGATCAGCTAGGATAGCCGAGGGGTAGTCCTCGTGACCAGAGCAGGCCACATAATATTCCAACAAAGTTTGCTCGCGCAATGAGGACACCCACACCTCGATTCTTTTTGCCTTTTATTGTTCAAGACAGCAGCAGCATGCAGGAATGGGCCGTTGAAAGCAATTCATTGCGCCTTTTCGCCATACGCGTTTCGAAAATGTTCCTTGTTCACTGGCTCGGCATACTGGTGAGAAAGAAAGCGGCACATTAGATTCACTCAAATGTTCATTTAAAGCCATAGTGGACAACAAAATATTTGCTTTGCATCCTGGTTCTTGTAGTGCAGGTAAGTGTTATTTCCCTTTAGTAGGGGCCGCTTTTACTTCTCCTCCATATGTATTTTCCCGTTGGGTTGCTGCCAAGGACACAATCCGCCTGTTGCTTCCCTTGCGCTGAATTGTACAGGTTCGTGGTTCCCAATATCGCGCCCTTTCAACCAAGCGCTGGGATCAGCTAGGATAGCCGAGGGGTAGTCCTCGTGACCAGAGCAGGCCACATAATATTCCAACAAAGTTTGCTCGCGCAATGAGGACACCCACACCTCGATTCTTTTTGCCTTTTATTGTTCAAGACAGCAGCAGCATGCAGGAATGGGCCGTTGAAAGCAATTCATTGCGCCTTTTCGCCATACGCGTTTCGGAAATGTTCCTTGTTCACTGGCTCGGCATACTGGTGAGAAAGAAAGCGGCACATTAGATTCACTCAAATGTTCATTTAAAGCCATAGTGGACAACAAAATATTTGCTTTGCATCCTGGTTCTTGTAGTGCAGGTAAGTGTTATTTCCCTTTAGTAGGGGCCGCTTTTACTTCTCCTCCATATGTATTTTCCCGTTGGGTTGCTGCCAAGGACACAATCCGCCTGTTGCTTCCCTTGCGCTGAATTGTACAGGTTCGTGGTTCCCAATATCGCGCCCTTTCAACCAAGCGCTGGGATCAGCTAGGATAGCCGAGGGGTAGTCCTCGTGACCAGAGCAGGCCACATAATATTCCAACAAAGTTTGCTCGCGCAATGAGGACACCCACACCTCGATTCTTTTTGCCTTTTATTGTTCAAGACAGCAGCAGCATGCAGGAATGGGCCGTTGAAAGCAATTCATTGCGCCTTTTCGCCATACGCGTTTCGGAAATGTTCCTTGTTCACTGGCTCGGCATACTGGTGAGAAAGAAAGCGGCACATTAGATTCACTCAAATGTTCATTTAAAGCCATAGTGGACAACAAAATATTTGCTTTGCATCCTGGTTCTTGTAGTGCAGGTAAGTGTTATTTCCCTTTAGTAGGGGCCGCTTTTACTTCTCCTCCATATGTATTTTCCCGTTGGGTTGCTGCCAAGGACACAATCCGCCTGTTGCTTCCCTTGCGCTGAATTGTACAGGTTCGTGGTTCCCAATATCGCGCCCTTTCAACCAAGCGCTGGGATCAGCTAGGATAGCCGAGGGGTAGTCCTCGTGACCAGAGCAGGCCACATAATATTCCAACAAAGTTTGCTCGCGCAATGAGGACACCCACACCTCGATTCTTTTTGCCTTTTATTGTTCAAGACAGCAGCAGCATGCAGGAATGGGCCGTTGAAAGCAATTCATTGCGCCTTTTCGCCATACGCGTTTCGGAAATGTTCCTTGTTCACTGGCTCGGCATACTGGTGAGAAAGAAAGCGGCACATTAGATTCACTCAAATGTTCATTTAAAGCCATAGTGGACAACAAAATATTTGCTTTGCATCCTGGTTCTTGTAGTGCAGGTAAGTGTTATTTCCCTTTAGTAGGGGCCGCTTTTACTTCTCCTCCATATGTATTTTCCCGTTGGGTTGCTGCCAAGGACACAATCCGCCTGTTGCTTCCCTTGCGCTGAATTGTACAGGTTCGTGGTTCCCAATATCGCGCCCTTTCAACCAAGCGCTGGGATCAGCTAGGATAGCCGAGGGGTAGTCCTCGTGACCAGAGCAGGCCACATAATATTCCAACAAAGTTTGCTCGCGCAATGAGGACACCCACACCTCGATTCTTTTTGCCTTTTATTGTTCAAGACAGCAGCAGCATGCAGGAATGGGCCGTTGAAAGCAATTCATTGCGCCTTTTCGCCATACGCGTTTCGGAAATGTTCCTTGTTCACTGGCTCGGCATACTGGTGAGAAAGAAAGCGGCACATTAGATTCACTCAAATGTTCATTTAAAGCCATAGTGGACAACAAAATATTTGCTTTGCATCCTGGTTCTTGTAGTGCAGGTAAGTGTTATTTCCCTTTAGTAGGGGCCGCTTTTACTTCTCCTCCATATGTATTTTCCCGTTGGGTTGCTGCCAAGGACACAATCCGCCTGTTGCTTCCCTTGCGCTGAATTGTACAGGTTCGTGGTTCCCAATATCGCGCCCTTTCAACCAAGCGCTGGGATCAGCTAGGATAGCCGAGGGGTAGTCCTCGTGACCAGAGCAGGCCACATAATATTCCAACAAAGTTTGCTCGCGCAATGAGGACACCCACACCTCGATTCTTTTTGCCTTTTATTGTTCAAGACAGCAGCAGCATGCAGGAATGGGCCGTTGAAAGCAATTCATTGCGCCTTTTCGCCATACGCGTTTCGGAAATGTTCCTTGTTCACTGGCTCGGCATACTGGTGAGAAAGAAAGCGGCACATTAGATTCACTCAAATGTTCATTTAAAGCCATAGTGGACAACAAAATATTTGCTTTGCATCCTGGTTCTTGTAGTGCAGGTAAGTGTTATTTCCCTTTAGTAGGGGCCGCTTTTACTTCTCCTCCATATGTATTTTCCCGTTGGGTTGCTGCCAAGGACACAATCCGCCTGTTGCTTCCCTTGCGCTGAATTGTACAGGTTCGTGGTTCCCAATATCGCGCCCTTTCAACCAAGCGCTGGGATCAGCTAGGATAGCCGAGGGGTAGTCCTCGTGACCAGAGCAGGCCACATAATATTCCAACAAAGTTTGCTCGCGCAATGAGGACACCCACACCTCGATTCTTTTTGCCTTTTATTGTTCAAGACAGCAGCAGCATGCAGGAATGGGCCGTTGAAAGCAATTCATTGCGCCTTTTCGCCATACGCGTTTCGGAAATGTTCCTTGTTCACTGGCTCGGCATACTGGTGAGAAAGAAAGCGGCACATTAGATTCACTCAAATGTTCATTTAAAGCCATAGTGGACAACAAAATATTTGCTTTGCATCCTGGTTCTTGTAGTGCAGGTAAGTGTTATTTCCCTTTAGTAGGGGCCGCTTTTACTTCTCCTCCATATGTATTTTCCCGTTGGGTTGCTGCCAAGGACACAATCCGCCTGTTGCTTCCCTTGCGCTGAATTGTACAGGTTCGTGGTTCCCAATATCGCGCCCTTTCAACCAAGCGCTGGGATCAGCTAGGATAGCCGAGGGGTAGTCCTCGTGACCAGAGCAGGCCACATAATATTCCAACAAAGTTTGCTCGCGCAATGAGGACACCCACACCTCGATTCTTTTTGCCTTTTATTGTTCAAGACAGCAGCAGCATGCAGGAATGGGCCGTTGAAAGCAATTCATTGCGCCTTTTCGCCATACGCGTTTCGGAAATGTTCCTTGTTCACTGGCTCGGCATACTGGTGAGAAAGAAAGCGGCACATTAGATTCACTCAAATGTTCATTTAAAGCCATAGTGGACAACAAAATATTTGCTTTGCATCCTGGTTCTTGTGGTGCAGGTAAGTGTTATTTCCCTTTAGTAGGGGCCGCTTTTACTCCATATGTATTTTCCCGTTGGGTTGCTGCAAAGCGCTGGGATCAGCTAGGATAGCCGAGGGGTAGTAAGCAAATATTTTGATATTTGGAACCACGAACCTGTACAATTCAGCGCAAGGGAAGCAACAGGCGGATTGTGTCCTTGGCAGCAACTCAACGGGAAAATACATATGGAGTAAAAGCGGCCCCTACTAAAGGGAAATAACACTTACCTGCACTACAAGAACCAGGATGCAAAGCAAATATTTTGTTGTCCACTTTGGCTTTAAATGAACATTTGAGTGAATCTAATGTGCCGCTTTCTTTCTCACCAGTATGCCGAGCCAGTGAACAAGGAACATTTCCGAAACGCGTATGGCGAAAAGGCGCAATGAATTGCTTTCAACGGCCCATTCCTGCATGCTGCTGCTGTCTTGAACAATAAAAGGCAAAAAGAATCGAGGTGTGGGTGTCCTCATTGCGCAAGCAAACTTTGTTGGAATATTATGTGGCCTGCTCTGGTCACGAGGACTACCCCTCGGCTATCCTAGCTGATCCCAGCGCTTGGTTGAAAGGGCGCGATATTGGGAACCACGAACCTGTACAATTCAGCGCAAGGGAAGCAACAGGCGGATTGTGTCCTTGACAGCAACCCAACGGGAAAATACATATGGAGGAGAAGTAAAAGCAGCCCCTACTAAAGGGAAATAACACTTACCTGCACTACAAGAACCAGGATGCAAAGCAAATATTTTGTTGTCCACTATGGCTTTAAATGAACATTTGAGTGAATCTAATGTGCCGCTTTCTTTCTCACCAGTATGCCGAGCCAGTGAACAAGGAACATTTCCGAAACGCGTATGGCGAAAAGGCGCAATGAATTGCTTTCAACGGCCCATTCCTGCATGCTGCTGCTGTCTTGAACAATAAAAGGCAAAAAGAATCGAGGTGTGGGTGTCCTCATTGCGCGAGCAAACTTTGTTGGAATATTATGTGGCCTGCTCTGGTCACGAGGACTACCCCTCTGCTATCCTAGCTGATCCCAGCGCTTGGTTGAAAGGGCGCGATATTGGGAACCACGAACCTGTACAATTCAGCGCAAGGGAAGCAACAGGCGGATTGTGTCCTTGGCAGCAACCCAACGGAAAAATACATATGGAGGAGAAGTAAAAGTGGCCCCTACTAAAGGGAAATAACACTTACCTGCACTACAAGAACCAGGATGCAAAGCAAATATTTTGTTGTCCACTATGCCTTTAAATGAACATTTGAGTGAATCTAATGTGCCGCTTTCTTTCTCACCAGTATGCCGAGCCAGTGAACAAGGAACATTTCCGAAACGCTTATGGCGAAAAGGCGCAATGAATTGCTTTCAACGGCCCATTCCTGCATGCTGCTGCTGTCTTGAACAATAAAAGGCAAAAAGAATCGAGGTGTGGGTGTCCTCATTGCGCGAGCAAACTTTGTTGGAATATATATATATATATATATATATATATATATATATATATATATATAATAGATAGATAGATAGATCAATATATATAAATAAATATATATATACGTATATATATATATATATATATAAGTTCTCTTCCCCAAATCACAATGCTTCCACATCCCTCGGCGAAAGAAAGAGCAGGTGGCACATCAACAGCTCCTTCAAGGTGCAATTTTTATTATTTAAAAGTTGGGTAAGTCATGGCTGACATGTGTATGTATGTATTACCTTGTGGCAGTTGCCACTAGGTAGTTATAGTTAGGTCTGCTCTTCCAGTTTGACGAATCACCTCGAAACTTTCCAAAAAGGTCCTACTTTTAGACTTAGCAAGTTGCTGGGTGATTGATCGAGCATGGGCCGAGGAAAAAAAGGAGGGGGCCCAAAACTCAAAGTCCGCGTGCATTTTCCATAGACTTCTTCAAGAAGGCCACAGCAAAAACTGCTGAACTGAATTACACTTAATTCAGCATAAAGCTAGATCACGGTCAACCAAATTGTGATTTTGGTGTAAATCCTTTCAGTAGTTTTTAAGATATTAAGGGTAAAAAAATAGATATTTGGGCGGTTGGGCTCGCAAGATTCTCCGAGACTCACGTGGGAACGCCAATTTAAAACATGGAGCATTCTGATTGGCCCAGGGAGCTTTAGCTCCCTTGGGTCACCTTGCTCCCATGGTAGTCAGGCTCCAGCGGTCAACCAATCAGTGAGCAAGCTCACTGATTGGTTGACAGTAACATGAGAAACAGGTTGCTGCTGGGAGCCATTACAGGACATGGGGATTTAGTCTCCAGTTCTAAAAGTTATACAAAACATAATATATGGGGGAGTAGGAACACCCTGACCCAGAGGGAACGCCCCGTACAAAAAAAAAGACCAAAAATACCACCACAATAAAATGCTGGGCCGCATTTATTTAGTATCAGCTCCAGGGAGCCTACCCACGGGCTGTGTTAAGAAAGGAGAGGGGGTAGCTGCCCCCTCCCCGAGTCATTAGAGACCTTCAGGAGCCCACCGCCGGGGCTGATCTTATTATTTATGGGGAGGGTATGGCCACAAGGCCACCCTCTCTGAGCCTCAAAGGGCCCAGGAGAGCCCACACCCAGGGCCAAAAATGCACACAATTGGGAGTGGGGGCCACATGGTCCCTGTCCCTGAGCCTTTAAAAGGCCCCGGGGAGCCCATCCCCAGGGCTGATTTCTATAAGGAAGGTTGGATGCGTTTCCACTCCTCCCTAAGCCATTAATAGCCCCGGGAAGCCCACACCGGGACAGCTCAGCAGCTAAGTACCAGGGTACCTACCCCCCAGGACATAGCAGTTTCCCTGCACGCAGCGGCGCAGGCAGGGAGACCTATGTTTTCTCTCACTTTGTGGGATCATTGTTAAATCTCCAGAGAAGTGGGAGCAAACACCAACTCCTCTCCCAGCTGGCGGGAGCTTAAAAAATGCTTCTGCCTGCTGAGAGCAGACTTTAGATCGGTTTCCCTGCCCGCAGTGATGCAGGCAGAGTAAAGACCGAAATACTGCTCGCGCCCACAGGGAGATGCATTACTAGCTGCTCCGTGCAGGCAGGAGCAATGCCAGCTCCCGTTGGATATGGGGAGCTGACTGGGGCAGCAGGGTTTCTCCCAAGGTTTCCAACAGCAGTGTGGTGGATGCCCTGGGTGGGCACCAGGGCACCCACCTTTTGTTGAGCCAAGTGCCCCTCTCCCCATAAAAACTGTGCCAGACCCTGTGTAATTTATCCTGAAGGGGTTCCACATCGTTTCTAGCAAGTTGAGCAATTTGCTCTTAGAATTTCGTTTAGACGAACAGGCTTGCAGTCTCATCAACTCCATAGGACTTTCTCCATAGTAAGTTTTTTCATTCAACTCACGTTTGGCCCTTCCCCACGTCCTGATGAAGACCCTCTAATGGTTCTAAGCAACCTCGATTTCTCTGGTCGAAACGTCAATGCTCTCTAATTGTCTGTATTACAGCCTAATCCCCTCTTGGACTCCTAAGAAAACCTTCTAGTTGCCCTTTTGGATGATGTGTTTTTGGATTTAGCTATATCTGACGGGCAGCTTGCATGCTGCTTGAGCGCTGCAAACTTCTACTTTTATCGTTTTTATGTATACAGACACCCTACCTTTCACTTGTCACTCTCCACAAGCACTTTCGTCGCATTTTGCACATTTGGAGCAACCTTCAGTACATTGCACATAGACAGTTTCATGTGCATAGAAAATAATACATGCTTTTTGCAATAAACCTTTCTCCTGGTTGTGTTTTCTTTTTTTTTTCTTATGTTGATTAATGCTTCTGGTTTACCTTTAAGTAATATTGGTTTTCCAAATATAGTGTGTTACAGACAGAACTATTTTGTATAGTAATTTATACAGCAATCTGTGGGAAAACGAAGCTTGGATGATGGCATCAGTGATGGCTTCAATGATGTAATTTGAGATGTCATCAGAGATGTCAGAAATGATGTCATAGAACAGGCCATGAGTGATGTCATATGTGAAGTCATAAGCAGTGCATGGTGGGGGCACAAGTAATAGTTAGCGCTGTTGACAATAACTGGTGAATTTCGTTTAGTTTAAAACGTTAATGCGGTCTCTGACAAATTAACCTAACTATACCGTTACTTTAACCTTTGTTTTTTCAGTCAATATATACATATTTATATCACAGCCAACCTGAGGCCTCACAGTGTAATGTCAGAGAGGGCTTGCAACATTAACAGGTTCATCTAACTCTTTCGCCATCATTCACTATTTAAACATTCAGAGGGTCTCACGGGTGCCACGAATAGCCAGCAGACACACCACCAACAGTATCGCAGTAGTTCCCCCTAATCTAATTAGAGGGGGGAACTGCTGATTTTACAGAGCAGAAGCAACACTGGCTTTAGTCATTTCTCCTGCCCTGGCAAACCTTTAAATGGCTTTAGTGTTGATTATAATTTTGATGATAATATTGTTGATAGTGTTGTTCATATAAGACTGTGTATTTACACAAATAAATGAATTACTTTGGCCAGAGGCATGTATTAGATTCACTGAGCGCAACACAAAATTAGGCAATTTGCGAACTTTAAAAAGCAGTTTTAAATGTACAAAGCCCTGTTTGCGTTTCAGTGAGCCACTACCGAATCGCAAATTGGGTTTGCAAGTCGCTTTTAGAAATGTGCATGCAAGTTGCGTCCCTTCCTAATAACGAGTCACAGGGGCATGTATGAATGTTTTGCGACCGGACTGAGGTTGCAAAACATTCATACTTTACCAAATCTGTGAATGTGGGCACCAGCATTTTTTAAGAGCAGGCAGTGGTCCCATGGACCACTGCCTGCTCTTAAAAAATGAAAAGGAAACTTCATTTTTCAATGCATCCTGTTTTCCTTTAAGGAAAACAGGCTGCATTTCAAGAGAAAACAAGCACTGGCGTTGCCAATAGGTCTCGCAGTAGGAAAGTTGGAGCTATTGGTTTTGTAAATGACAAAGCCCTTTATGTTGTTAAAATTAAAACAAAAATAAAAGGCATTGTTATTTGCAATTGTAATAGCTCCAACTTTCCTACTGCGAGACCTATTGGCAACGCCAGTGCTTGTTTTTCCATTGATTCATTTTTTTGTATTAATTGGTTTGGTATAAGATTTGTACTGTGTTTGCTTTTGATTTGTCGTCGTCCACGGGGTTACTGAGATAGAAAGCTCTGCTACAAATGTTCTCTGCTTAGTGCTTTGTTGCATGGTGGCCCCATATAAGCACTACACAATATAGCTGGATGGAGTTTTTAATCATCTTTATGCTTGATGTGTCTGAAGTGGACATCTCTGTTTAAGCAGCTAAAAACAGCAGTGCATGACTTGGTCTTTCATCATTCTGAAGTCACTGAGTAGAAGAGGTGTGGCGCAGCGGCCAGTGTGCCTGACTATGGGGTTCATGGTTCAATCTCCGGTGCCGGCAGTAGGTTCGCCCAGCACTATGTGACTCTGGGCAATAGCTCACTTAATATTCACGAGGGCCCCCAGCGCCGGGACACCACTTAGGAGGTAGCTGTGTGCTTTACAAATACTGGTATTTCATTTGGTTTCACTGCGATGAGTGGCTTTGGAAGTGGGAATGCATAGCACCCATCATTCAAGCACTTGAACCCCATTGGCGTTGTGCTGTGCAGTATCAGAGTGCGACGCTGGATTGTAGCAAGCTGCAGAGCCGCTCTCAGCCGTTCATCATTCTGATGTCACTGTGATGAGTGGCTTTGGAAGTGGGCATGCATAGCACCCATCATTCAAGCACTTGAACCTCATTGGCGTTGTGCTGTGCAGTATCAGAGTGCGACGCTGGATTGTAGCAGGCAGCAGTGCCTGGGCCGGGGGCCGCTCTCTGCGCAGGCAGCCACCACAGACACCGCAGAAGTTGCTGAGGAAGGCGCGGGTCTCTGTCTGACCCCTGAAGCCGGCCTTGTTTACTTTGCAGTTACACGAGTTGCTGTTATCCTATAAGAAGTGACTGGCTGTGAACAGCCCTCAGTGTGTGTTCAGCATGAATTCCTGCATGTTTTTGGGAGGCGGCTGCGGGCTGGAGGCGGGGGCTGCGTGCTTGTCGCTGGCAGTCACAAGCTGTCGGTGTGAAGTTGTTAAGGTGACTGAGTAGGTTGGGGTTGTGCTGCGGAGATCTGTTTGCACAGTACAGGCCGTGGTTGTCAATCCTGGTGAGCTCTCGTTGGGAGGGCACTATGGACATAGCTGATATAACTGTCTGTTCCTGAGAACATTCATTAGGGCTGGGCTTATAAGAAATCTGCTTTATCGTCTAGTTAAGCGCCTTGTTCACGCACACAAGCGAAGCACTATAACGAGCGAAACACAGAGCCAGGAAAACAGGCAACTAATGACAGGCTTTCCTCCCATGTTCACAGAAACATCGAATATATAAAAACTCGGCAGAAGAAACTTAAGAGCAGCACTGAAGTTCACCGGGAACCGGAAAATGCATTCTTGGAGTGTATGCATGGGGAATGAGTGCACAGAGTAATCGTATGGCGACATCATTAATTGGCCGTAATTAATCAATAAATGAAGATGAGAGAGGGGAAGGAAGAGGACGCCTAAAAATTGCTGGGGGAAGTTCCTCCCATGTTCACAGAAACATCGAATATATAAAAACTCGGCAGAAGAAACTTAAGAGCAGCACTGAAGTTCACCGGGAACCGGAAAATGCATTCTTGGAGTGTATGCATGGGGAATGAGTGCACAGAGTAATCATATGGCGACATCATTAATTGGCCGTAATTAATCAATAAATGAAGATGAGAGAGGGGAAGGAAGAGGACGCCTAAAAATTGCTGGGGGAAGCTGGCTGGGGAGGGGGAGGAGAAATCCAAGGAAGGCTGTGTGTGGGGAGATCGGGGAGGTGCTGGGCCATCCAAGAATAATTAGGGGAGGAGAAGCCAAGAAGCCGCAGAGCGCACGCTGGGCGAAGCCCTTTGATAGCGCAGGCAGCCACCACAGACACCGCAGAAGTTGCTGAAGAAGGAGCGGGTCTCTGTCTGACCCCTGAAGCTGGCCTTGTTTACTTTGCAGTTACACGAGTTGCTGTTATCCTATAAGAAGTGACTGGCTGTGAACAGCCCTCAGTGTGTGTTCAGCATGAATTCCTGCATGTTTTTGGGAGGCGGCTGCAGGCTGAAGGCGGGGGCTGCGTGCTTGTCGCTGGCAGTCACAAGCTGTCGGTGTGAAGTTGTTAAGGTGGCTGAGTAGGTTGGGGTTGTACTGCGGAGATCTGTTTGCACAGTACAGGCCGCGGTTGTCAATCCTGGTGAGCTCTCGTTGGGAGGACACTATGGACATAGCTGATATAACTGTCTGTTCCTGAGAACATTCATTAGGGCTGGGCTTATAAGAAATCTGCTTTATCGTCTAGTTAAGCGCCTTGTTCACCGCACACAAGCGAAGCACTATAACGAGCGAAACACAGAGCCAGGAAAACAGGCAACTAATGACAGGCTTTCCTCCCATGTTCACAGAAACATCGAATATATAAAAACTCGGCAGAAGAAACTTAAGAGCAGCACTGAAGTTCACCGGGAACCGGAAAATGCATTCTTGGAGTGTATGCATGGGGAATGAGTGCACAGAGTAATCGTATGGCGACATCATTAATTGTCCGTAATTAATCAATAAATGAAGATGAGAGAGGGGAAGGAAGAGGACGCCTAAAAATTGCTGGGGGAAGTTCCTCCAATGTGTGCTTCTGGAAATAATGCATTCCCGCCCTTCCCTAAAGAATGCCGTCCCTCGAAGTACGTGTCTGCTGCGTAGTAATAGACCGGGTTGCTCTGTAGAAGTGATGTGCCTGCCGTGCGCCCGAAAGTAAAATAAATAAACGGCACCAGGAATTCGAAAGGAATGGCTGAAATATTAAAGTAGCTCTGGGGCCGGCACAATCCTGTCTGAGGAAATTGTCTAACGATCAACTCTCTGCACACTTAAGTGACGGCGGGGGGCGGGGAGAGGTAAACCGAATGCTACAAATGTTGTGCCAAATGGCCGGAGGGAAGCCGGATGGGGGCGGGAGAGCCTGGTGGGGTGGGGGGGGGGGAATGCAAGTGAAGCCCTTTGGGAAACTGAAAGTACGGCCGGCCTGCGGCCGGCCATGAATAATTAGGGGAGGAGAAGCCCTTTGATGTGCTGGGCTGGCCGTGAATGCGCGTGCTTGTTTGTTCACGTGAACTTCAAGAAAACCGCAGGAACGAAGCCCTTGGTTTGACGATGTTTTTGGCTACTTGAATTCTCGATCCCTCAATGCGCTTGCGCGCATTGTAGGTCACGAGACCTAAAAACTGCTTTATTTAAAAGCAGTCACAGACATGGTGGTCGGCTGACCCCAGCAGGCCACCATCCCTGTGAGTGCTGGTCATTCCCAGTGGGTCGCAAATTGCGACCTGCCTCATGAATATTAATGAGGTTGGTCCCTTGCGACCCATTGGGAATTGCAAATACTGTAAAACACACTGTTGTACATAACTGTTTGCGATTTCCTATTAACGAATCGCAAAAACTGGCTATTAGTAAATCGCAAACAGAAGTCTATGTACATCTGGCTCCTTTACCTTAGTTTGTAATATGAAATGCAGTTATAAAGGGATCTGCTGAGACATAACTATGCATCACTGTAATCTTATTTTATTTTTGAGTAAATCTCCTTAATGAGCTGCAATGTGGCCAGAGCACGGCGGGAACACACACCAAAACTGGTGAGCAAACAAAAAATCAACATCTTTTGCATTATTTGGAAACCTTTTAGTAGTAATTATGAACCCTGAAAAAAAGATGCAGATTTAATTCTGTCAGGAACTAATTATAATTTGTTTTCAAGGTTGGAAAGGGGTGTGAGCACCCACAAATTGCAAATAAGTGTATTGTTGCAAATGCTCTGTAACCTTGCATTTCGATATAATTAAATGCTTACTTGATACATTTCTGTTTGGGCGGTATTTGACAGTTGCAGATTCCAAGAAGCACACCTGTAAATTTTTTGTAATCCCAGATCCATTGTTAATTTAATCAGCACAATGAAAAAGCCGGCAGAAGTGAATTTCAGATTTTTTAAATAGTATTCCCACATTGTGGAAGTAGTTCTCATGGGCCTCAGAAAATCTCATATGAGAGATAAAAATCAGATAGAGTTCTAGATAAAAGAAATACAACTGTATTCATTTGAAGTCAGAGTGGTAAGACTGAAGCATCTATGCCTCATATATTTAGCATCAAAAGGACTTTTTGGTAGATATGTATGACATAATCACTTACTGCTGACCTCTACTGAATTCATCAGAAGTAAGTCTCAACTTCTGATGGTATAAAAGCTTGTGAATGAGTAGGCTTGTGTGCAAATCACATGCTTTTACCTGTGAGTGGTGCAGCGTTCACCAGGAACCCTTTTCAAGGCAGACATGCGCAGTACAGCGCTTCCCACTCTCGGCCTCACAACATTAGAGCTGCGTAACCCGAAAGCAGGTAAAATGCTTACTTGAAACAATGACGCAAGCAGGAAGCGCCTCGTTCAATACTCCAATGTCCCGCCTATAGCACTGTATGCCCAGCACTTGCTGCACTGCTGTAAATTCAGATCCAACCCTCCCGGTCACTGACTTCTATTACACAGGCATTCTCAAGGCACCAAAAATGTGTAATTAATGCAGTTTAGTGCAGTGTTGCGGACCATGCCTAATGCGTGCTACTTGGCAGGGCAGGAGTATTCATGTTAATTGCAGTGCACATGCATGGTCTGGTTCCCAGCGCACAAAGCCTTAGTGGCACTGCACAGAGACCTTACACTGCCGCACATAGAGGAAAAAAATTAGAGAGAACATTGCCGCCCACCCCTAGTGAGGACCTTCCAGAAAGCAGCGGAGAAGGTGGCCCTTGAACTCTCCTACACCGTGGACCTCAGGTAATCTGCGAGATCCCAGGGATGGAGGAGAGGTGGGAAATGGTGGCTAGGGTCTACAATTCACTGCAGCAGCCTAGCCCAGCGGACAAGTGTGGACCTTTGATACGGGGGAGGTGCAGGCAGGGGTCCAGCTGGCGGTCCCACCTTGGGGCGATATGGGGTGCCCTAGGACAAACTGCCCCATACTTGCCCCATACTTGAGCCTTGGGGAGCTGTGCACGACTGTGCATGGGCTGGAGCTTTACATACTTCAGAGGGAAGTGTGTTACATTGCATCTTTGTCCCCTTATGGTTCAGGGGCAATAATCTGCTTGTGATGAGCATGAGCCCCAAGTGGGGGCTCATATAAGAGCCCATGCCAGTGCCCAAACTACCATGTGAGGCCAGCTAACCTAGATATGGGGGCAAACAGAAGGCAGAAGTGGCATTTGAAGGCTGCCCTGGCCTGCGAGAGTGTTTGCAGGCAGAACTATTGAAAGAGGCTCTTGACTACAGGGCACCACCCTGTGATTGGCCTGACTGCTCATACTGGCGGTGGGTCCTGGGCAAGCATGGTGTAACCATACCTCACCATGACTGGCAGTAGAGGGGGTGAGGACTGATGAGGGTTGATACTCCAAAACTCATCCTGGTATACTTGTTTCCAGTCCAGGAAGGACCTGGCCTGGCAGTTCGGTCTGGACTGTTCCTATGGGAAGCAGGGTCAAGACTGATTTGCATATGGATGGGTCTAAACTGGGGTGGCATGGTGGGCAAAAAAACGATGGATTGAGATGCGGCCCTAGCGATTGGCAGTGGCAGAGATTACTTCAAGCATTCCATCCATCACCTTGTTGTTTTTGCATTATTTGCCACCCTAATTGCGCTGGGTATGCCCAGATGTAGGTCTTGGACTCACTGTGCCATTGGATTCAAGCAAGCCTGGCTGATGAGGGTTGATACTCCGAAACTCATCCTGGTATACTTGTTTCCAGTCCAGGAAGGACCTGGCCTGCCAGTTAGGGCTGAAAAGCAGGGTCAAGACTGATTTGCATATGGCTGGGTCCAAACTGGGGTTGCATGGTGGGCAAAAGAATGATGGATTGAGATGCAGCCCTAGCGATTGGCAGTGGCAGAGATTAATTCAAGCATTCCATCCATCACCTTGTTGTTTTTGCATTTCCAGACCCAATCTGGGAGCCCGTATTCTTTAAGGCAGACACCTGTGGTTGGAGGGGCTCTGGGATCCAGTTGGGCCCATTGACCAGCTATGGGTTGGACAGGCCCCTCTGTATCAAGCACAAAGATTGATAAGTTTACTGCTCCACAGACATATGCACCCAGAGCAACTTTAGGTGTAGGGGCGGCATCTGGACGTTCTGACCCCACAGATACTACTGCCATCCTCCAGGCTATTCAGGCCTCAAGCTTGGAACTCGAAACCAATATTGGGGTGCTCAATGTAGATGTTGCCTTATTGTGGCAGGGCTGCACAGAGAGTGCAGAGAATCGGTTGCCAAGAATCAATTTACGTTTTTTGGGCTTTCCAGATGGATCGGAGGGGGGCTTCCCAGGAGAACTTCCTTGAGAATTGGATTACAACATGGGCTCCCAGAGGGAAACTTTCCAATTGCTTCAGCGTCTAAAGGGCACACAGATCACTGGCAGCAAAACCCCTTCTGTGCCTACCCCCTCACCTCTTGATGGCCTCGGACCTGAATTATAGAGAGATAGAGAGACATGATCCTTAAGGCAGTTAGAGAGAAATAGAAGCTCACGTACCGATTCTCTACGATACTGCTATTCCCTGAGTACCCCCACTAGGTACAGCTGCAATGTGAGTCCTTTGATGCAGTTAAACAAACGTTAAGGGCAATGAAACTGCAATATATGGTTTTGTTCCCTGACAAACTCTGGGTGATTCACTATTCCAAATCCTTCTTCTTTGATACCCCGGAGGCAGCTTGGGAATGGGCGACAGAGCAGAGTCCCATTGGATGCAACACCCTCCCATCCCAGGAGCCCTCTAGATCCAAGTATGACTGTCCACTGAAGGCACATGCTAGGAGGCACAATAAACGCAGAGTTTCCCACAGTTGGTGGGCGATCCATAGGGAATCATCGTACTCCTCTGCATTGGGCAGAGACTGCCAAGACCCGAGGAAGTAACTCAGTTAAACTGCAGACACTGGAAGCAGCTGTCCTGTATTGAGACCTGGCATCCAGATGGGAGGAAGGAACTCAGTCAAACTGCAGTCATTTGGGGCAGCTGCCCTGTGTTGAGACCTGGTATTCAGCTCAGGAGGGTGGTCCCTGAGACGTGGGCTTAATTATCGATCCCAGATATACGATCAGATGTGATCAAGGTGGTTTCCTCCCCTGAAGCTCATGTCTTGCTTTGCCAGCATTACAACATTACTTTACACTACTTAAGTCACAGGGTGGTCAACTCTATAACCTAGCCACAGTTGTTCTAATCAGTTATGTATTACCTTTTGTTGAGGTGTCAGAAACTTCTTGGGTAGAAGAGGGGGGAGTCGAGAGGTTTTGAGGGAGTGGAGTCCGGCTCCACTGACCACAGTTAATATGGCTTTGCAGGAGCATGACATGATGCACTCTGATAACCTTTACCTTTGCAGGTACCCTTTGACAGTGAGGGTTGGTGGTTGCTTGATTCGGACATAGGGGGGTCCCACACACCACTGTACCTCTCCCAACTCACTTTACACCCCACCATGCATATTTTTAAAATCATATCATGGAATGTTAACAGTCTAAATTAGCTTATCAAAGGGGGGAGCAGTCCAAGGATTCATGTGATGTCACACTTCGGATTTCCTGCTACTGCAGGAAACTTACTTCCTGGACACTAATTGCCTGGGCCTGGTCAGATATGGGCATGACAGAGTGAGGGCTTCTGGGGGTGGCGAACCTCCTACATAAGCAGCTACCCATGGCGGTTTCCCGCGTGGAGTCGAATGCCAAGTCAAAATATATGTTTATTGTGACCGTAGTCTTTAAACAATGCAATTAGAATAGCACAGAATGGAGTATGACTTATTATTTTTAAAACTTTGTCCATATGCGAGGTTCGTACACACCATTATCAGAAATACAAAAAATCAGTAAAATTTACAGTTATCTTAAAACTTAATTTATCTAATAAAACCTATTCCTATTCTTATTACTCCGTACAAATACAATCTGCTAAAAACTCATACAGTACTACATGTTATTCTGTATCTCTCAGTGCCGTCAGCGACACCTTTAAAAATTTCCCGAGGGCAATTGCGATATCAATGTAGGGGATTTCTGTTAAGAGCCTGGCTGCCTGTGATCTTGTTTTTACATCATATTTTATGAAGACAGGACGCAACCAAAGTTTCCTAAGGTCTAGGAGTGTAAAACAGTCTAACAAGATATGCAGCGGGTCTCCCTTTGTCCTTAAGTAACACTTGCAGTGACCTTCCTTATCTAAAATTTTTGCATTCAGGTCTCTGTTTATTACCCATGGGTTGATCCCGATTCTAATTCTGAGGATCTCTTGCCTGTATCCACAATTGGGTAATCTGTCGAGGTAGGGGAACCAATTCTCAAGGGACCATGCATTTAGCATATGTACCACTGATTTTTTCTTTCTTAAATAGCCTCTATCAAGCAATTTCGAGACTTCTTTCCCTCTTTGCTTCAATTCACCTTTGGTACTAGTGATTTGCAATGAGCTCTGGTCCCAATCGAGCTCGAGTGTTACAGATTCCCTTCACTTTATCCCTACTGGACTTCGCCCATTTTAGCTCGCTTTTCTGGATTTCTTTGCGACACCAGTATGCCACTTTTTTTGTTTCAGGGTCTTCTAATCTCTTCCAGAATCTGATCACAGCCATCTGGGTTAATATCGCCCAGGACTTTGTACCTATTTCTGTTCTGATGGCTTGAATCATAGCAGATTTAGGAAGTGATAGGAGCCTTTTTATGCAATTTCCCTCTATGACGTCCCAGGATCCCCTACCGCTCAAATAGAGGATCTCTGCGCCATAGAGAACTTGGGGGGGGATCATTGCCTCAAAAGCTCTGAGCATTGGCCGGTGTGACATCTCACCATATTCCCTATTGAACCTTTTAAGTCCGCAAATGGAGGAGAGAGCCTTTGCTTTTTGCGTTTCTAAATGGGTGCTCCAATTTAGTGTCCTATCGAACCAGATACCCAAGTAACGGTACTCATTTACTGTCTCTAATTTAAGGTCCCCTATGTACCAGCTAAATCTGCTTGGCTTTTTCCCGAAACATAGGGTTTTTGTTTTATCCAAGTTGATGGTCAAAAAATTTTCAGCACAGTAGGTATTAAAAGCATTAAGCTTCCTTTGGAGGCCTCTCTCGGTCTGATCTACTATCACCAGATCATCCGCATATAATAGGCATGGGATTTTGTTCCCATCCATTTTTGGACTGGCACTGCCCTCCACCTCTAAATAGGCCGGGAGATCTGACAAGTAGACAGAAAAAAGCTGGGGGGCCAGCACGCAGCCCTGTCTTAACCCATTAGCTATGGGTATTTTGGGAGTTAGGGAGCCCCTCGTATCTTTAATTACTTGCCCCCAGTTTTCCCTGTGTAGTTCTTTTATTATGGTCAAGAGATCTGTCGGGATATTTAGTCTCTTTAGTATCTCCCATAGGCAGGCCCGATCTACAGAATCAAAGGCTGCTTTGAAGTCAACGAAACAACAGCATAGTTTGCCGTTCTGTTCCGTTGACTTCCTCGCCAACGCCCATAGTGCAAACCCGTGGTCTATTGTCGAGTGGCCTGCTCTGAATCCACCCTGTTCTATGGGGATTATTTGGCACTCTTCTACCCATGTATTCAGTTGTTTTAAAACGATTTTAGAGAACACTTTCTCTCCAATATCTAGGAGGTTAATCAGCCGATAGTTTCTTGGCTCCTCTTTGCTCCCTTTCTTATGTATCGGCCTGATTATGGCCCCCTTCCAAGTTGGAGGCATTGCGCCATCTTTTAGCACTACCTGAAACATATTGGCCAGGAAACTTGCCCACCATGTAACCTCGGTCTTCAGAATTATTGCAGGCAGATTGTCTGGGCCTGCTGCCCGGGTTAGCTTGAGTTCTTTTAATGTGAGCTCTACTTGTTCTTCGTTAAATTTGGCAAGAAAATCTTCAGAAATATCTTGCCATGATTTAGTCTCCATCTCCTGACTGGGAGTCCTTGCCCCGTACAATTCCCTTATATATGTATCCCATGCTGCCTCACTCACCACACAGTTTAATTCGCCCTCTGAAGTGCCAGATGCTGTCTTTACTAGTTGCCAGAATTTCCTTAGATTTTTATTCTCTATGGCTTCCAAAAGTTCTAACCAGCATTTTTCTTTATGTAACCTTTTAGTAGAGAGTACCATTTGCTTGAATTCTTTTTTCAGTTTTACCAGGAGATCCTGTCTCTCTTGTGTGAAGGTCTTTTTTTGTTTCCTCTGTATTGCTCTTATCTCCCTTTTCTTGTTTTGACATACTACTGAGAAGCCTTTACCATAATTTCTTTGTTTTACCCTATTGGGATCTTCTCTTTTTAGGTTTAACTTGAGGCATTGAACCAGTTCTTCTAGTTTTAAGATGAACCATTCCAGATTTTTATTTTCAAAATTGGCAGGTGCCATTTTTATTTGCGTGGCCTTCACTTTTTCCAGATATTCCTCAGTTAGACGTGTCGTCACTCGTTTGGGGTACTCAACCGCTTGGTTTATCACTGTTTCTCTCTGTAGTTTCCTACCCCCCGTTATTACTATATGGAGGAGTTTGTGATCACTCATCACATTTTGAATTAACTTAAAGGATCTTATCTGGTAAAAATTCCAGGCCTGCAGGAATATATAGTCAATTGGACAGTTCTGCTGCCCTTGAGTAAACGTTTTTCCTGCTGGTATATCTGATTCTATTCTTCCATTAACACAGTGAAAACCCCTGCCTCCTAAGATATGTATTAATTCCTGGTCTTGTTTCGAGGTTTCCCCTACAGGGAACCTTGCCGGGTTTATACCGTATGCCTCTAGCTGTTCCATATTGTAGAGATCTGCTTTTCTTGGGTTTAATTTATGGTTGAAGTCCCCCAATATCACTATTGTATCTGCGGAGTATTTTTCTAAAATACTGTCAACATCATCCTTAAAAAACCTCCTTTCCCTTTCATACTCCTCCCCATTTTCCCACTGCATATATACATTCAATAAAATCATCATTTTGTATTTTAGATCCACCGTCAAGAGTTCAATTCTGCTTGATTGTACCCATTTACATTTTGTGTTCAACGGATTTATTTCCCTCATTACTCTTGTTGATACCAAGGTCATGAGGCCCCCAGAGGGCCTCCCACGATTTTTCTTTATGGCCGGCTGATGTATCTGGGCATAACCGTCAAAGGTTGGGGTATCGTCGCATAACCAGGTCTCTTGCAAGCAGGCAATGTCTACTTTGTTTATGGATTCCTTTATGTATTCCCATTTTTGTTCATTTCCTAGGCCGTTTACGTTCCAAGACAAGAGACCTAGGTCATGCGGACCCCCTTTATCCTATTCGACGTCACTCAGCTCTCCTTCCTCATCTGTAGCCACTGTATTCCTTTCGATACTTTCCTCCGCGTGGGTGCTGTTAGACAACCAGTTCCCCCATGAGGAATCATTACCTGTGTTTTCAATTATAATGTTCAGAGAGTTTCGGTCACTTTTTGTTTCTTTATATAGGAATACTTGTCTCTTCTGGAGCCCGGCATGTTGTTTTAAGAAATTATTATCTTTCACAGGTTTTATATCTCTCTCTGGGATAATCTTTAATCCTTGATGCGTTATCTCCTTTGTGGCATTCAGGATTGCCCTTTTTACCAAGTCTGAGTATAATGTGATTTTTGTTATTTCCTTTCCTTGCTTGTTTTCTACAAAACCAACCTGCTGCAGGTCTTTAGTGCCGATCCCCCTCAGACTAGCGCATTTTGAAAATACCGACAGAACCTGTGCCCTATTCGGGGGGTTAATGTTTCTTCCAGACTTTCCTTTCCTCCCTGCTAGTAACAGGTCCAGGAATACCCATTTGTTGTCATCTCTCTCGTATGAGTTCATGTTTAATTCGTTCTGCTGATGGCTGGTGAGTGTTCTTCCTTCTCTCCGGTTTTTGATTCTTATATTGGATTCTTCGTGTATCTGTGGTCTTATACACCTTTGTTCAGTGGCCGGATCATCCAATAGCCTTACGCTTTGACTCGTCATACGGGTGGAGGGGAGAATCTCTGTTGCCTCCCTATGTGATTGTTTTTTCTTTGGTACTCTCACAGATTTAGGGGGCATTGGAGTTTTTGCCGCCACCTGTACAGGTCTTTGTGTTATAAATATTGGGGCTAAGGCATTTAATCCTGGAGCCACCCTCCCTTTCCTTGATTCCTTCTCTTTTCTTGTTCCGGCATGGTTCGTTTTCCTGGTTTTTTCCTTCCTGTTCCTAGTCCCGAGAGTAACATACCCTCCTCGCCTTTTTATCAGCATGGGTCTTCTTGATATGTACACGTTGTTCACGGGTTCTAATACCTCCTTTTCTGCTTGTTCTGCAGATTTGGGCATCCTTTCGAGTAAAACCAAGCTTTCGTCTTCCGATACTGTCCTGTCACTTTCCTTGTTTGGTAGGACTGTGTCTGTTGGCATTACCCTACTTGGCAATTGGCACTTTATTTCTCCAAGTTCTTCTTCTATTTTCTTTAAGTGTTGTTTCTGTGCCTTCATTACTCCGTTGTTTGATAGGGTTACTTCCAAGATTCCTTGGAGCGCTCTCTGCATTAACAAGATTAACTCCATCAGGGAGGATGTTGGAGTTTCCGCGAGCATTGAGTCCTGTGTGATATTTCTGCTTGGGTTTGCTGGGTAGCTTGTCCTTAAGCACTCTTGTCGTATTGGGGATTTTTGTCGTAGTTGCTGTTGTAGAAATTGGTCCGGAGCTCCTCCCCAGATGATACTCTGGATCTGGTCATCGTTTCCCCTGTGACCGTCAGTCCCTACTGACATCAAAGAGAACATTTTCGGTGAAGATGAAAGGCGAGGGGCCGAGATTTGGTGATTTTGGCTCTGTAGTGTCAGGTTTAAGGATCTATGGATCACACCACCTTCCTCGTTATCAGGGTTGGCTTCTTCCTGGGGATCTCCTTGGTTGGACCGACTCTGGTTTTCATCTGCAAGCCTAATTTTTCCCCGATTTCTCCGCCAATTTCCGCTATTTCTTCATCTAAGACAGACGCTATTGCTGGGTTTAAAGTTCTATAGTGTTTACCTACGAATTCCGAATTTCGAATGCAATATATTGTCCTCGAGGGGATGACCGCTGGGCAGGTCTGTAGTCTGATTAGCTTATACATGCCTCCTCAGCTGTTGGGGCCTACATTGGAGGTGGTGTAGTCTGTGGTTTTGTGCTCCCAGAAAGGATAATGATTGCTAAGGGAAACATTAAAATGATGATGGTTCCACAGATAAACTCCTCCTGGATCTTGGGTAAAGCCTAGGGCATGAGGTTAATCGAATCTTGTGACATGGCCATCAGGCTTCAGATTCTGTAACACCTGATGCATCTAGAACTGGACAGTGAGGGAATATACTCATACTTCCACTGACCATACAATGATGTCCTGCATTTGTAGTGTAGTTCCTATTATCCCAATAGGCTCTGCGCATTGGAATAATACCTTCAATAGTATAGGCCTAGACCAGACGTTAACTAGGTCTACTACTGTCGATATTAGACTTAAAGTTTTGGGTTTGCCAGCTAGCTCAGAGTTCACTAGAAACTTTCTCGAATAGGCAAGGAGGAGTTGAACCTCCCTGGATAGACAAGAAGGGATTTAGTTTCTGACAACCATAGAACATGACAACTTTGCTCTCCCCTAATCAAGAGTGTATCTCTAGAGTCGTGTGAAAACAAAAGACGACTTATTTTACTCAGTCAGTACGTGCATTCTTAGTCTCACCAGATTGTAGAGAAAAGGAAGAGACGGGCGTGTTCAATAAAAGATGTTATTTATTGATCAGTCTCTTTTCTCATACAAGAGAAATGGATCGATATTATTGCAATACTTATGGTTAAGTAAAGTGCATACATTAAAAGCAGAAGTATAAAATAATACTGTAAAAACATTGATATGGTTTCTAAGCCATATGATGGTTTAAAATGGATAAAATAGATACATTCACATATACATTTGACTAATCGTACTCAACTGGTGTTTCTAACTACGCCTACCCCAGATGTACCTGACCTAAGCCTAATACGTGGGCGGGAATAGAAAGTAGCAGTTTAAGTTAAGTTTGTTTTGCCAAGTGACTGACTAAAGAATTCTCTGCAAGGGGTTATTCAGTTCTGTACCTGGAATCTAGGATGAATGAGGGATGGTATCTCTCGTCTCTGGTCTCGATATTCCAGGCTGCCTGCGAGGGCTACCCGGAAGCGCCGGAGCTGGATTTCTCAGCAGGAGAAAGCAGCGTCTCGTTCTCAGCGCATCAGGAAGGCGGGGCTGCGCCAGCGGGGTCTGCTCTGCTCTGGGCTTCGGCAAGTCTGGCTGCTCCGATCTCGTCACCACCGCGTGTGTTTGCATAGGGCAATATCGGTAATATTTATACCTTTAAGGTGCCGAGATTGACGTAAGGATGGACATAGATACGTCAATAAGGATGTCATACGACCTGGTCGTTAGCACATTCTTTTGCTGAAGTTCTCGGTGAAATCAAAACAATGGCCGCAGGGTTTTTCCCAGGTTGTCATAGGTTTGATTTGTTTTGAGAACTCCGTATGCCTTATAAGGGGCTGGAGGAATATCGCTTGTCTAATTAGATGGCAAGCGTTATGACCTAATCAGATAACACGTTCCTGTGCCGTAGTGTGGCTTAATCAGATAACGGTTCCTGCATCATGGGGGTTTTCTGCCTCATGGGATGGCTGCTAGTTAACTTGTTAACCAGAATAGGGTCAGGAATAGGGGGATCGATACAGAACCTATAGGAATACATCACACATTGATCTCCTGTGTTTGCCTGCCATGGATTTTCTCCATACATCAGACACTTTTATCCTACCCAGGTGAATTTAAGACCATTCCCCAGAAGTTCTCCATGTCGGGGGTCCCGAGCTGTGCCGCCGCCCAATTTGCCAACTCCATGCATGGTATCTTGTTGACAGAGTGATGATTAGCTACCTCTCCCAGGAACTGTGTGCTTTTTTAGACATCAACCAGGCAAGGCTTACATGCGGGGAATAGCAAAATCCCACCTTGGAGCTCAGGAGACGCAGAAAAAGCAAAAAATAACAGAATTGGAGGCCCATATAGTCCATCTGGAACAAGAATCAGGGATGAGCAAAACTGAATCCTCTGAGACACCCCTGCCTCAATGAGGCACACCAGTGCTGGATTGCCTCTACCAGTTGTGTATATGCATAGGAGAAGAATCGAGTAAATTACTATATTGGTTGGCGACCCACAGGGCTGCTGACTGGGTGATACCAGGCATACTAATTTCCGCTGGGAAGAAACTGACTGAGACCCAAGTGATTGCTGCCACCTTTGTTGATTATTATAAAACCCTCTATGCCAAGTGTCGCAGACACCAGAGGGAGACGGCTGAATCTTTGATTGCAGACCTACCTCTGCCAACTTTAACCGTGTCTGAAAGAGAGGAGCTAGACCAATCGCACGAGAGGAGATGCAGAAGGCCCTCAGAGACATGAACCCAGGCAAAACCCCAGGACCAGATGGCTTCCGAATCAAATACTACCGAAAATTCTGGATATCATTCCTCCTGCCTTACTGTCCTTGTATAACTAGATGATTGGGAGAGGCAGCTTTCCTGACGGCCTGGACTTGTACACAATAGTAAAAGTTGCATAAAGCAGCAAGACTCCAGAAGACTGCCCCTCCTACCCCCGATCTCCCTTATTAATAGAAAAATGAGAAATGATAATCCTGCTGAGATTTGTTTTTGTCATCCAAAATGCCCTGTTTGTGATTTGATTTTCCTGCAGTGATTTAATGAGGTTCAGACTAGAGTGCGGCCCTCCTTATGGATGAATCAGATCGCACATATCGCATTTGGCAATGCGTACAATTTACCTTCGAAAGTAGCATGGCTGTAGCAGACTTGCGACTATATTATTAGGCCTCCTGGCCAGCGGTCCTTCATGTGTGGCCTAACAGTGGATGACAGATCTAGCATTTCAAATTGAAATAACCTTTATCGGTGTTGACTTGATCATGGGCATTACCTATGAGGAGCTTGTTCCTCGCTTCCTACCGGAACACCGGTGGTGTTCCTTGTCTGGAGGGTGGCCTTACGTTGGATTAGATGGGAGGGAAGAATTAACGTGGAGAATTACATCTGGAAGGGCCGTTGGTATGGATAAGTATCCCAATTGGTGGGTTACGACAAACAAGGCATTTCCAAACTTGGGGGTGTGTGGCAAGGGTTTCATATCAGTTTATTTCAGGATCGACAGGCAGACTTTAATCTTCAACATTCCCAGTTTTACTCTACTATCCCAAGGGGAATCCCTAAAATAGATTCCTGAGTAAAAGCCATTCGAGGACAAATTGTTTCTGGGTACCTGGGGATGGGACATGGGTAATCTCCTGTACTTACAAATTGCTAGTCACCAAATCCCAGACTTATTTACTCTCTTGAGAGCCAGGTAACAGTCCTGTGTGGGTCCTATGGAAGATGGTTACTGGAGGGAGACCTTAATGACACCGCAGGAGCTAGTGATATTATCCAGACTCTGGCTGATCCAACTAAAAATCCTGCACATTACCTACATGACACCATTATGATTATGGCGGGCCAAGTAGCGCACCCCCTCGGACTGTTGCCACTGTGCTGCAGAGAGCGCCGACTTCTTTCACATGGTCTGGCAGTGCCCAGTGTTTAAGCTTTACTGGTCCTCCATCTTTAGTTCCCTCTTGCATATCCTAGACAGACCTATTGACCCATTGCCACATATTGTGATTCTGGGACTTCTGAAGAATTGAGGGGGGGGATTTTAGGGGAACTTGGGGGGAATGGAAACCCTTCTTGCCAAAAGGGATATCGCACGGGCTTGGACTTCACTAACACCTTGGCATGGGGCAATGGATTGGTATGTGAAAATTAAGGAACCCATTTATGTGGCACGAGGCTGCCCCCACAAACACAATAAAATGTGGGGTAAAAGTGGTACTATTTTGGAATGGCATGAGTATCACAGGGTTATGCATTGCCTGTTTGTTGAATGTATTGCACGTGACTGCTTGCGGTGTGCTGTTTGTTTGCATCTATAAAATCTATAACATTTGGTTTAGCAAAAAAGACAACATGAAGGTGAGAGTATCCCTGATTGGTTTACCGCTTCGATGCGGCGCACATTTCGCCACTGTGCAGGCGAATTCTATGTGTGCGCAAGTCGAATGGCCCCCGGCCGTCCGACGCACGCCCCCACCATGACGTCAGACGGCCTGGAGCCATCTGACGCACGGAAGAGGTTAACATTTTCCATGAATCTAATGTTCTTTTTAAATATACCATAAAAGAATTAAAAACTGGCAATCTAAACATAAATAATAAAAGTTACCGCCTCAATGCATACTACTTACAGCAAGGGTTTGCAAATGAAACATGACAAACATGACACTGCACACAATGACTGATGGATATCAAATGAGAAGTAGCGATGGTGGATGAGGAGTAGGGAGGATTGATGAGAAGTAGGCATAAGAAGTAGGGATGATGGACGACAAATGAGAAGTAGGGATTAGAAATAGGGATGATTTATGATGAATGAGAAGTAGGGATGATGGATGAGAAATTGGGATGAGAAGTTGCAATGATGATGAAAAGTGTGGATGAGCGGTAGGGATGAGGGTTGGGAAAGGAGAACTGGCATTTCTCTGGCTTTCTTTAACCAGTGCACACCTTGTGCTGCTCCTTTGTCGTTCTCGGGTAAACCCAATGGGCATTTATCTCTTGTTCTGTAACCAGAGCATGCCATGTTCTGCTCCTCTGTCACTCCTGTCTGAATACAATTTACATTTTTAGAGTGTGCTGCTCCTTTGTCGCTCATGAGTGGACAAAAAGGACATCTATAGCGCCTTGTGTGATCCATGCACTGCTCCTTTGTTGTTGCAGCAGACTGCATTTGGCACTTATCCTGGTTGCAGTAATCAGTCCAGGAGACTCCTCTGTTGCTCCTGGGTGGAAACAGTAGGAATTTGACTCGCTGCCTGTAAACTGTACACAACATGAGCTGTTCCTCAGTTGCTATTGGAGTATTTATTGGACATTCACCCTAGCTGCCTGTAACCAGTGCATGACACTGGCGACTTCTCTGTTGCTTCTGGGTGTACCTAGTGGACCTTTATCTTCTTGCCTGTCACTAGAGCAAACCACGTGCTTCTCTGTTTTGGGGTTGGTGGGGCTAGTGGGCATTACTGTGACTCCTTGTAGCTATTTCATACCGTGTGCTGCTACTCTGTCACTTCTAGATGGACCAAATGGACATTTATATGGCTGCCTCGAACCAGTGCATGGCATTTTTTGTTTTGTTTTGTAGAGTTTTATATAGCGCAAACTAGACCCGAACCGAATCAGGTATCAGAGCGCTTTACATAGCACAAGGACACGCACTTTCATTTTTAGGCACGGGGAGATTAAGTGATTTGCCCAGAATCACAGGAGGTTTTGGCGTCATTACCGAGACTCGAACCCAGATCCCCAGGTCCGAGGTCGAGCATCTTAGCCATTAGGCCAACTCCTCTCCCCATGTGCTGCTCCTCTGTTGCACCTGGGTGCACTGGCTAGCAAGGTCTGAAATTTGCCAACCTCTGTCAACTCTTATTGATAAAGGGATGAAAGTAATTTGCAAGCTGAATTCAACTGACCTTTTGCCCTTACTCCCTTCTTTCAGCTCTCACTCTCTCATCGTCTCTTCACTTAACCTAACACACTTCTCCTGCAGACAGTACTTGATGTCACCTCGGCTGACTACTGCAGCTACCTAATAATTCAATACTTTTCAGGTTAAACTACAGATCATCTACCTTGGTGTTCCACACGACTGAAGCGCATGGTGTCTCCTGGTGGCTTGGCACTGGCCCAGAGGTGCTGCTTCTGTACTGACTCAGAAGCGGCAGACTCACTGAGTGCCTCCTGGTAGCCTGTGACTGCCTCCAGGGACTAGGATTTTGTCACATCTGGGGAGGGTTGACTCAATATGGTACTTCCTGGTGGGTCAGCACTGTCACCAGAAGCTGGGATTCTGCCACATCTGGGATGGGGTGACTCAAGCATGTTACTTCCTGGTGTCTTCCTACTGCCACTATGGGCCGGGATTCTGTCACTTCTGGGATGACTAGGAATAGTATTACATTGGTACCACTGCGTATGAATGTAAGTATATGCTTGTATGATTGTGCGCATGACTGCTCGCATGCTCACCACATACCTGAATGACTGCCTGCATGACCGACTATCAATTAATAAGGACATTGAGCATGTCCGATTGTATGACGTTTGTGACAGCTCTATATAAAAGAATGTATGGCAAGCTACTTAAAACTATGACAACCATGTGATAAACAACGTGACAAATTGTAACTTAGTTTGCGAGTAGCGTGGCTCAACGGTTAGAGGCGGCAGACCCGGAGGCTGAGGTCGGCCCGGGACCAGGGTTCAATTCCCGACGTGGCCGGGTGCAGGACCAATGTCAGCGGGCCCAATAAATCTCGCCTCGGTGCCACTCTAACCATGGGGTCCCACGCTGCAACTCTGGGCAATAGCTTGCTTAATCTCCACTCCGGCCCTACCACCACCGAGGATGCCCAGTAAAGGGACCATCTCACAGGGAAAGCCAGGACGGGTTCCCCAGTGGTACAGCGCTGGGACGCTCCAGGGTAACCACGCGCTCTATAAATCCAACATTAATTCATGTCACTAATGTTGTAAGGTCTCACATAGTACCACACTGCTTGTCCACAAAGCTCTTCAGCACCTCGGTACGTCATTAATGGAGGAAAGCGCTATATAAATGTCCAAGCAATTAACTAACATAGCAATAGGGTGTTGAGATTCCTAATGGTGTGAAGCATCATGTGTACCTCAAAACACAAACCTATAGCATCCAAATGTAAGGAAGTGAACAATAAATGTTCATGAAATGCACATTGCAAAATGCATGGAAACAGCATGACAAACTGTTCCCTTATACATGAAAAAGTTTCTGGCCCTACTCTCCCGTGAAGTAGCGTACGACCTATTCACCAAGCACTTTAAGCCTTGTCAGGGGTTGTAAGCATTACACAGTGCTTTAAATGGAAAAAAATAAGTGCAGGTACTCACCAAAAAGAGCGGTGGAGTGGAGGTGGATTGTGGGCCGGGCAAAAGGACCCAGGGGCAGAGCTAGGTTTTCAACGTTTCCAAGCTTTATATACAAGAAATCCAAGTGCATTGTAAGAAAGTCGGAAGTATCTGTCCAATGGTTATGGCTATAATAACCATTTATAAAGCATTTACTAATAAGGGTATGTTCAAAACAGTCTATGATTTTTGCCATCAAAGCTTTACATGCTTGAGTTTTTATAAAACCTTACTTATAATGAGAAAGGGGAACTATAAGTCACAGAATGCAAAAGCATAGCCAACTAAAATCCAGAGCTGTCTGAAAGTGAGAGAAATTCCATAGAGCAAGCTGTCGCATTTGGGTTATGCAAGGTTTTCCATACAAAACAAGGGGTTTAACCGCATGCGCGCTAGCGGTTTTCCCGCTGCGCGCTGAGTTTTGCGAAAAGCCGCGTTACATGACGAGCCGTCATGAACGTGCGAGCGGCGTAACTCATGACGAGCTCAGCTCGTCATGAGCGCGGAAGGGGTTAAAGGCACCAAACCAAAACAAATGTATTGCCTTTAAGGTATTTTTTTGTTTGAGGGTAGTCATAAAATTTGCTGCAAGGGCAGAAATTAACATTCAAGTACAAATGATTCATTTAAATTTCTGATGAACTAACATTTTCAGTCATTTAAAACAACAGGCATGCTAAAGAGCTGTATTGCCCTGAAGAATGTGCTCCACACCCTCGGCCATTAGTTTTATGGCGGACTCCCAACTCCTACTGTGCAAGATCAAAGGGTAAACCAAACGCCCTGCCGCCACACTGCTGCTGGAAGACTTGCAGGGTAGCACAACAAGATTATTGTGCCCTGGTGACAAGAGCTGCTGTTCTGGCTGTCCTGTGCGAGCTCAGCCCAGGATTGCGGAATCTTTGCGGGTCATGTGAAAAGTGCTGCAGAGGCCCAAGAAAATGAGAGGAGCACCACATGTATCTAGGCATGGCCCCCATGAGCACTGGTACTCTTCTTGTCAGAGGAGAAGTTCTGGTACTCAAGGGGCAAAAATTAAAAAGTGCCGCTACTCAGTACTATTGAGTACCGGCCCATTTAGAGCACTGCGCTATATAAATATCTGTATCATACCATTCCTTCAATTTGGAGCCATGGTTCCCTCTTGCAACAACAGTCGGAGAGATGCCCAACATAGTACATGTGAGTGACTGCATTCCTACCCTTTTATTGTTTCCACTACTATGGGCCTGGCATGTTGTTGCGAGCACTGCCATACGTGGACACCATTACTGTGAGGGTATGTATTGAACTTTGTGCAGTGTCGTAACAAAGGCCCCTGCAATGCGGGGGTGGCGAGTGAGAGCTTAAGGAGTCACCCTCAGCACAGTACCCTGACCTGAGAGCGCCTGAGTGAGTTCCGTGTGGGGCCCCGTCATGTACTTTGCAGGGGGGGGCTACCGTTTCTGTACTCCAGTGACTTTGTGCGCCCTCTCCGCCACTCCTCTGCCTCCACCTGTTCACTTCCAACTGTGGTACTTCCTTTTCTGTTCCTGGGGGCGACGCCTTTCTGCGCCCTCCCAGTCATGCATCTCGGTGTCTTTGGCACCCTCCTTAGTCCCTTACACAAACAAGCCCACGCCCCTCTCCCCACCCAGATACATCAGATCTTTTTACTCAAAGCGAACCAGAAAGTGAGAAACATTAACACAACAGTGAGCAGATGCGTTGCTATGTGCTTGCAATGTGATGCAGCTGTAAATGCTTATCCGCTATTTCCACAAACATTCAATTCTGCTGAGAAAACCTGCGAGGCTGTTCTTCACTTTGGTTCTGTCAGCACAGAAGATCGGCAGCAGGAAGGTGTTGCTGGGTGGTAGAGGGACTTTTTTTCCCTACCCACTTGCGTGTTTTTCCTTTTGAAAAGCACCCTCCTCCGTTTCCTTGCCATCCATCTAAGAGCAGAGAAGCTTGGTTACTGTCATAGGTGGATGATGTGAGCAGCCCAGGTGCCACAGTGTTCGGCATCATTGGGTCTGGCTGGTGGGTCACTGAGACGAAGCATTATGTGGATGATCTTTAGGAGGGCTTAGGCCCCAATTACAGTCGGCTGAATTAAAGGTAAAATGTCCAGCAACTACTCTCACTGCACATAAGGCAATTACGAGTAGGACGAGTAGTACGATAAGGGCTGTGTCTTACCCACATCCCTCCATTATGCCCCAGGTAAATTTCAAAAGGTCAAACCTACCGAATTTCAACGAGACATGGGGATGTTGGTGTGGTGCGGCCCATTTTAGGGGCACTAACTGGAATTGAGGGCTATTAACCCCTTCGCTGCTAGGCCTTTTCCCCTCCTGTGCTAAGCCTCTTTTTGGCGATTTGGTGTAGTGCGCGCTTAGGCCTCTGTAACTTTTTGACCACATAAGGTATCCACGCCAAATTTGCGTCCTTTTCTTTCAACATTATGTGGATTCTAAAGGTGCCCAGGGTTAGTGGATTCCCTTGGAGGGGTCCCAGAAATTAACCAAAATATAGTGAATTTTTTGTTTTTTTCAGAAAAATGGGAAAAACGGGCTGCAAATGAAAGCCTCTGGGTTTTTCCCTGCAAATGGTATCAAAAAAAGGGTTTGTGGGACTGAAATCTCCATTTTCTCAGCTTTTAGGGAATGACAGTCTTTTGTCAGAGAACCAACATTTTTCACACAATTTTGGCATTTTTCTGGGACATAGCCTATTTTTGCTATTTTTAGAGCTTTTCACCTCCTTCCAGTTAATGGTAGAAATGAGTTTGAAAGCAATAAGGGATCCTGGAAAGCTATACATTTTCGAAAGGTAGACAAAATTCTGAATTCAAAAAGGGGTCATTTGTCTAAATCCATGAAGGTTTCTTTATAGAAACTAACAGTTAAATATTGGAATAATTGAACATTTGTTGACAAAAACAGCCTTTTGTCTCAACGTTTTCACCTATAACTTCTTGTAATTTTGACAGCTCTTGGAAAGCACTGTACCATTACATTCGATAGACCTTCCTGCTTGTGGGGATATATAGGACTTGTAGTTTCTCCAAGAACACGACGAACCCAGATCCAAAAACTGAGCAGCAACTTACAATGATTTTTTTTTAATTACTGGGTATAGAGCACTTATTCTTGGAAAATGTATATGTGGAAAAATCGGTATGAAAGACACCTATGTATTTCTGAATTGGGTACAAATTATAGAGTTTAGAAACAGTATATAATTGCACATTTTCAAAATTGGGAATACTCATACTAGCATAAGAATTATTGGTCATTTTTGAAAAAGATTTTTTTTTTACACAATGTCTTTCATTGGGGAGAAATGCATGTAAACTCAATTGGTAATAACAGTTGATTTACAAATCTGAATTACCCTAAGTCTCCCAATAAAAACGGTACCTCACTTGTGTGGGTCGGCCTTGTGCCTGCGACAGGAAACGGCGCAAAATGCAACATGGTCGCACCTCAATTTTGCAGTTAAAAATTGACCCTTTTATGGCAAAGTGCCTACCTGTAGTTTTTGCACCCTAGCTCTGCCGGAACCTAGAGAAACCTAGCAAACCTATACATTTTTGAAAACTAGACACCCAGGGGAATTCAGGATGGGGTGACTCGACTGCCTACCACCAGGTTTTGTTACCCAGAATCCCTTGCAAAGCTAAGAATTTGACCAAAAAAAACACATTTTCCTCACATTTCTCTGGTGGAAAGTTCTGGAATCTGCGTGGATCAACAAATTTCCACGCACCCAGCATTCCCCCAGGTCTCCCGAAAAAAATGGTACCTCACTTGCGTGGGTAGGCATAGTGGCTGCGACATGAAACAGCGCAAAACACAACGTGGTCGCACTTCAATTTCCCAGTGAAATCTTGCCCTTTTTGGACAAAGAGACTACCTTTTGTTTTTCAGCCCTAGCTCTGCCAGCACCTAGGGAAACCTAGCAAACCTATACATTTTTGAAACCTAGACACCCAGGGGAAATTAGGATGGGGTGACTCGACTGCCTACCACCAGGTTTTGTTACCCAGAATCCCTTGCAAAGCTAAGAAATTCACCCAATTTTTGACATTGTCACCATTGTCAAAACCTCCAGCTTTTGCAAGAGGGGTTACCTGAGTTTTTGGCCCCGTGCTAGACGGCCATCTAGGGAAACCTACCAAACCCACACATTTCTGAAAAGTAGACACCCGGGGGCTTCCAAGGAGGTATGGCTTGCGTGGATCCTCCAACGTTCCTTTACCCAGAATCCCTTGCAAATCTCGATTATAGCTGAAAAAATCTGATTTTACACACATTTTTGTGTGGGAAAGCGTGGCATCACTGGGCTCACACAAACTTCCTCCCACCCAGCGTTCCCCAACGTCTCTCGATAAAAATGGTACCTCACTTGCGTGGGTAGGCATAGTGGCTGCAACAGGAAAAGGTCCAAATCGTACGGTGGAGAATTAAGTTTTCAATTTGAGAGCGTGCGATTCTTGGGACAATATTACATGGAAATTGTGACAGACAATTTCAAGTTTGCAGGAGATTGTGGATAAAAATCAACAATAGAATTTACCTGAAAGACATGACCATATACTTCCATGCTTTAACAATAATATCTAAATTTAGTAAGTTATTTATAGCTATAATGTACACCTTAACAGAGTTACTCAAAAGTCAAACATTCAAGCACGGCTATCTATTCCTCAAAGACACACACATACAGGTTGGATTTGGCACGAGGGCGAGTGATGGTTCAGTACATAAAATTTTATTAACAAGATATTTCAAAAAATGAAATGCTCTGTCAATAAATAAATGCATAAAAACCGAACCAGTGACTCGCAACTCGTGAGCTGTAAAGCCACGACAAGGCACCAACCGTTTTACAGGCCATTCACGCACCTTTCATACCTGATACAAACCAGACCATTGACAGCATCCGGAAGGAACAGCAACACATTACAACAATCACAATAAGGGACAAGGTACACCCTACTTCAGAAAGAGATAAAAGACAAATATTACTGCACAGCCATCTAATCCGCAAGCACACACACATACTGGTTGGATTTGGCACGAGGGTGAGTGATGATTCAGTACATACAATTGTATTCGCAAGTAATTTCACAAAAATGAAATACACTGCGTATAATTGAAAGTATGATAAACTGAACCACTGACTCACAGCTCGTGAGCTGTAAAGGCACGTCAAGGCACCAACCTCTTTACAGGCCATTCATACACCTTTCGTACGTGTGACACATACAAAACATTCACACCGCCAGCCGCGGACCCATCACATTTCAACACTCACACCAGCAGACAGCGCCATTCAAGGGCCCATCACTTTCACACGTCCACATTTCTGACATTGCAACTACACAAAATGATGGACTGCGTGGAGTGTCACTCAACTAGCAGTGTGTGTAGTGACCAACAGAAAGTAACTACTCACACACCGCCAGCCGGGCGCCAGTCCACCCACACCACCATCCAAGCACCAGACTATGCACACCGCCAGCCAAACACCACTCAGCGCACACCGACAGCCAAGTACCACTCCACACACACCACCAGCCAAGCACCACTCCATGCACACTGCAAGCCAAACACCACTCCGTGCACAGACAGCCAAGTACCACTCCACGCACACCACCAGCCAAGCGCCACTCCACACACACCGCCAGCCAAGCGCCACTCCACGCACACCACCATCCAAGCCCCAGACCATGCACTCCGCCAGCCAAACACCACTCAGCGCACAACGACAGCCAAGTACCACTCCACACACACCACCAGCCAAGCAGCACTCCACGCACACTGCAAGCCAAACACCACTCCGTGCACAGACAGCCAAGTACCACTCCACGCACACCACCAGCCAAGCGCCACTCCACACACACCGCCAGCCAAGCGCCACTCCACGCACACCACCATCCAAGCACCAGACCATGCACACCGCCAGCCAAACACCACTCAGCGCACACCGACAGCCAAGTACCACTCCATACACACCACCAGCCAAGCATCACTCCACGCACACCGCAAGCCAAGCGCCACTCCACACACACCGCCAGCCAAACACCACTCCGTGCACAGACAGCCAAGTACCACTCCACGCACACCACCAGCCAAGCGCCACTCCACACACACCACCAGCCAAGCGCCACTCCACACACACTACCAGCCAAGCGCCACTCCACGCATACCACCAGCCAAGGACAAATCCAAACACAACACCAGGCAAGCGCAAGAGCACGCACACCGCCAACCAAACACCAGACCACGCACACCGCCAGCCAAGCACCAGTCCACAGACACCACCAGACAAGCACCAGTCCACAGACACCGGCAGCCAAGCGCCAAACCATGCACACCGTCAGACAATGGACACTACACGCAAACCAACATCATACTTTAGTTTTTTTTTAATAAAAGAAAAACAAAAACAAATTGCAAATTGATACAAATCTACTAACTCAACAACTACATCTAAAAAGGCTACACAGATGCAAACTTTGAAACTGAACAATAAGTTTTAAAGAATAAAGACCAACCAGTTCACTTTACCACTCATTGATACTCCCAAAAATTCTTTTGCGTGTGGTACAATCTAAAACCAGCAGGTACACACAGCCCAGGGTTTGAAGGGCAGTCAGGGCAGTACATACGAACCTCCTTCCGCAAACCTCTTCGCCAACAGACTCTACATCTCCGACTGGGAAAGTCTTTTGAGGTTGTAGGAGGAATTGTATCAGGAAAATGGCGATCTTTCAATCTGGCAACATCCTCCACCACTCCAACTCTAGGAACACGTGCCTGTTCCACTAAAGCAAGGCTGCCTATTACAGACTCCTGAAACTTTACAAAAGTAATCTTTGACTGGGGACAAGATTTCTGGAACACAACAAAAGCATTAAAGGTTGCCAAGTGGAAAAGATGGATAGCCAACTTCTTGTACCAAATGTAAGCCTTACAAAGAGCAGCATACGGTTCCAACCTCTGATCTACTCTGTTAACACCACCCATGTGCCTATTGTAGTCCATTATGCACACAGGTTTGCGCACTTCTGCAACCTGACCCCAAACAGTCACCGGTTTAGTGCTTTCATCATGTATTGTAGTCAACATGTAGACATCTCTCCTGTCTGAAAACTTCACAGCTAGAAGCTCCTCACAACGCAATGCACTGCACTGTCCCCGAGCAAGCTTTCGACAAAGAAGTTCTTTTGGGACACCTTTACGGTTTGAGCGGATTGTGCCACAAGCAACAGTGTCCACTTTGGCCAATTCCGTGAACAACCGCACACCAGTGTAGAAGTTATCGACATACAAATGATGGCCTTTGTTAAAAAATCCACGACCAAGTTCCCACACAATTTTCTCAGTCACTCCAAAAGTCGACGGACAACCAGGGGGGTTAATCCTGGATTCCTTACCAGTGTACACCCTGAAATTAGAGACATATCCAGTCTCACTGTCACACGGCATATACAGTTTGATTCCATAGCGTGCCCTCTTACTAGGAATGTATTGCCGAAATACCAAGCGGCCCTTGAACAACAGCAAAGACTCATCCACTGCAATTTCTTTCCCAGGATAAAAGATCTCAGGAAATCGATCAACAAAATGATCAATGACATGCCGAATCTTGAAAAGACGGTCACAATCAGGGTGATCTCGTGGCAAAGCAAGACTATTGTCAACAAAATGCATCATCCGAAGCAGAAGCAAATACCTATCACGACTCATGACTGCCGGAAATATAGCTGTTGCCATCAAGGGACTAGTAGACCAATATGAAGCCATTGATGGTTTCCTAAGCAAGCCCATCAAAAAAGTTAAACCCAAAAACTTTTTCATCTCCAAATTTGTGGGAGTCCACCGGGTAGCTCTAGCGTGGAGCTTAAGGATGGCACTGTTCACCCTCAAAAAAAATTCAGCATACAAATTAGTCTGCTCTACAATCTTTGCCAAAAACACATCATCCATAAACAACTTTTAGGCAAAAAGTTTTCAGTGTTCACCCTACACCCTGGAACACCAGTAAATTCAGGCAATGCCGGCTGCACCATGCCTGGTGCAACCCAGAGGTCAGAACTTTCAACGTCAAGTCTTGCAGCCGCAGGCTGCCGCCCAGCTGCCTCTTGTCTCACTACACCAACTGGAAGTCTAGCAGCCCCAGGCTGCAGCCCAGATGTCTCTTGCCGCACTATTGGCACAGCAATGTCCTCCGCAACCACAGGCACAGCAATGTCCTCCGCAACCACAGGCACATCATCTACACCAAAAGTAGCTTCATCAGCACTCAGAGTGTCTTCATCATCAGATGAAGCCATGTGTAGAGAAAACTCACTACCGGCATCTTCACCTCCCACCTCTGGCTCAGAATCAGAGTCTGAGTTTCTGGACCATGGTCAGAGGAAGAATCAAAAAGCATTCCAACAATTTGCTGAGCAGTAATCTGGCGGCTAGCCATTATCCTTACAAATAAAGGAGTCTGCACAAACAACTCAACAACCCCAACACTGTGCAAAGTAAGATAAAACATGTAAGCCTTTTTCACAACAATCTATATTTAGAAAAAATATACAATTCACTTACAAGACACAACTACACTCACCAGCACCTACTCTGCAAAGACACAGCAAATAGGCAACGATATCCCACTAGAAAGAAGAAAAAAAAACTTACATCTACAGAAGGACACATTAAAAACAAATGCAAAACATGTTTTACAATCACAAAAAACAGAAACCAAACATACTCGTATTACTACACACTTTGCAAAATAAACAATTACATTACAATTGAACAAAAAAGAGGTCTCTTACCAAACACATGCAACTACAGAAACAGCAGAACAACAGAACCACCAGTAACGGAACCGCACACTGCACCACGGCAGAGGTCTCACGGCGGCATCAGGGGCTGAGTTAGGCCCCCCCCCCCCCACCCGCTCCACGGCAGCTGTGACCAGCGGGGAACAACTGAAGTGCAGATCCGCCGGCTACACAGCAGTGAGCTACGGCGGCCTCGGTAGGCTGTGGCAGAAGGACGTCTTCTCTGATTGCCATTATGAGAACACTTCACCTCAACTCTACTCATTAGAAGTCGCATATCAGAAGTCGCAGCCCCTGTCAAATCACTCGGAGCTGCTGCCTGCTGCCGAGAGAAGCCTCCGACCCCGACGGCGCGATACTGCGGACCCCCTGCTGCCACTGATACCCTGGGAGCAGTCGTGCAAAGGTTGGATGCTTCACTGGCAAGAAATGAATAGAAGCCTGCAAATCGTTACTGCTAACATCATCACAACTACTGAGCAGAAATCACATACAGGCACAAAGACTTTACAACAGTACTTAAACGTAGCCACGCACGCACATCATAAGACCAGCAGTCTTTATACACTGCAGCTGTACCGTTGTGGCTAGACCTTGATACATTCATCACTTTGCTGACAACATCAACGTGTTTGCTCAACAAAATCTACAAAAAGGTATTTATCTACCCCAATCGACTATTCACACTTTCTAGAAAAAGCCTCCTTTGTACAAAATGGCGGGGGCCATAAAACTGTAGCAATAAATTCCCCCAACCTGTACCGCCTGTACCACCGTTACTCACGAGGCTCCTCAGTTCAGTTTAACTCCCCCACACAAGACCACCAAAATAGAGATAAGACTCCCTCCCAGCAAGCCAGAGCTGGGCTTGCTCAAATAGAAACTGAAATAGCCCCTCCTTGGTCTTAAAGCAACAACAACTGACAGAGAACTATCGGCTGTATCTCCCCTATTTGGCGGCCATTTTAGACTGATATTTCTCTTTCTTCGGCGGCCATCATGGACTAGTCACTCACTTCTTGCCCAGACCCTAAGAACTGACTTTTCTTCTTATCAACTACCGCACACCTACATAGCTCTGTATCTAAACACTGTAATTCAGTATCTGCCTGTTATTGCAGTACTGTATTTTTATTTTTTAATTTTTCTATTTTTGTTTTTCTATTTTATTTTATTATACACATTTGCTGTACCTCTATCTGTATTCTGTACACTGCTGTACCCTATACCCACGTCACTTTATCTTCACCTGTAATTCACCGATTACTACCTCATAGATGTGTGATTAAGTATCTGCCTCTTATCGCAGTACTGTACTCCTACCTGTACTTTTTAGAATTTTTGTACCCTGTACCCATGTCACTTTATCTTCACCTGTAATTCACCGATTATTATCTCATATATGTGTGATTAAGTATCTGCCTCTTATCGCAGTATTATACTCCTACCTGTACTTTGTAGAATTTTTGTACCCTGCACCTATGTCACTTTTTCTTCACAGGTAATGCACTGATCGCTACCTCATATTTCTTTTGGATGCTCACTAGTGTCACTTATGACTCAAGCAGCCTCTGTCTGCACCCATACTCTGTTAGTACTATAATAGTATTTGTATTTGTATTGTATATGTATCTTCGTATGATTAAGTGACCGCCCTATATTGCAGCTTTATACCTCCACTAGTATTCTATACACTCTGCGTAAACTGCACCCATTTCACTTTTCCCTCACCGGTTCTGCTCCAATCGCTACCTCATGCTGCACCTGCACCTATCTCACCTTTATCCCTATCACTCACTGTTCACTACCTCATTTATTTGGTTCTTCGATGTCAGCTACTTCACGATGTTGCACTGATTATTTCTACCTCATTCACTTTGTTTAGTCATGTAAGCTGCACCCAGCCACTTTCTACACCTAGACTACACCGCTGCTACCTCTTACATTCTGATGTGTAAATTTGCTTCCACCTAACCTGTTCTACCTCTCATATTCTGTACATGGTGTAAGTTGACTGCTACCTCGCATATAGGATACATTATGTAAGCTGCACCTTCGCACTGTTTGTTCCTGGATGCACTGACTTCTACCTCTTATACTTTTGGTCACTCACTAGTGTCACTCCTTTGCCCTGTAACCAACGGCTGACAGTTTTTATTGTCGTCCTATCTCCTACACCCAACATCACAGCCTTTCTAAAATGGAGCTCAACGGCAAGCACACTTTTAGAATTAACTACCCTTCCACCCTCACCAAAAAAGCCACTAAACGTTTTAAACATAACTTCTTGAGGTCGCACCCTGAAACACCCTTTGCCGACACCTACTTCTCACCGGTCAATGGAGCCCTGAATACTGATATCATCTTCCACACCTCACGCAGAGCCCAATGGAGAAAAACGTTCCTAACCCTACTCACCGACAGGTCCCCTGGCAAGACGGGCGGGGGAATTGCATGCATTTTTAGGAGCAACCTCTCCGTTACTAAAGTCAACTCCCCCTCCCTTTCCTCCTGTGAACTCCTCTGCCTTGACATCACCAGCGAGGGCAAACAAGTTTGTGCTTTACATCTCATTTATCACCCGCCTGGTGACAATCTCATATTCACCCAACAACTCATGGACATGATCACTGCCAATGCCGGTCGGCAGACCACCCAAGTCTACCTTGGTGACCTCAATCTCCACTGGAACGATCAAAAAGACACAGTGGTGAATAGTCTCAAAACTTTCCTTAATGCGCTTGACCTCACCCAAATATGCGATAGACCAACACACGACAAAGGCTCGATACTCGATCTCATCATTGCCAAAGAGAACTCTACACAACTGGAGGCGATCCAACCCTGCGACTGGTCAGATCACCACATTATCACCTTCTTTATCAATGAAAAAGTTAAACCTAACCCGGCTCAACCAATCAAAGCCAAAACATGGAAAAGGGACATGAAGAATCTTAACCCCTCTACCCTGCCTCCCCACATCGGCAATCTCCTCCTTCCCCCCTCAGGTGCCTCGGATGTTCAATCACTGACCGACCACTACCTTGACTCTATGAATACAATAGTCAATGAAGTCGCCCCACTGCAACTGAAGAGAGTCTCCACCAAAATTTCTAACCCCTGGTATGACGATAAACTCAATGACGACAGGCGTACTATGCGAATGGCAGAGCGCACCTGGAGATCGGACCCTTCAGCACTGCACCTCAAAAGGCTTAAGAACAAGAGAAATGCCTACTTCAGGAAAATAAAGCGCACAAAGTCGGACTTCTTTAGCCGCCAGTTGGACCAAGCAAAAAACAGGCCAAGAAAGCTGTTCGAACTAATCAAGACCCAAACAAAGACACAACCCTTACAATCAAACAGTACAACAAGCGACACCCCACACTGTGAAGCCTTCTCTGCTTTCTTTAAGCTAAAGTCTGACAACATAAGAAATGACCTCATCATGGATGTAAGCCGATTCCCCAACCACACCAGAATGTCTAATAATCAACCGAAAAACAAGGCATCCTGGCTGCACTTCGATACCTACTCGGAAGAAGCAATACACAAACTGCTCTGCACCGTGAAGCCCTCTAATCACCTCACAGACCCTCTACATGCTAATGCTGTAAAAGACTTCATCCCCTTGCTCCTCCCTCTCTGGACCAAAATCATCAACAGCTCCCTACAACAAGGCCTCATTCCAGACTCCCTCAAGGTGGGGCAAGTCACGCCTATACTCAAGAAACCGATTCAGAAAAGGGGATGGTGATGAACAGAGTGTCTGAATTAAGCAGACCACTCTTACCCAGTCCAAAGATCAGGGCTTGATCCATCACCGTTATTTAGCTCACTGCCCCATCCCAGCTCAGAACCTGGCTTTATGCAAATTAGTCTGTCCCTGGCCCAGTGCATCATGGGAACAGGGCAGACCAAACTACCAAGCCAATTCTTCACCAGAAAGGAGACAAGCTACCGGGGACCGGTTTCTGGCATTTCAGCCTCGTCGGCCCAGCTTGCTTGAATCCTGATGGAGCAGTGAGCAAGGGACTCATGTCTGAGTGTACCCTGCCACACCTAGAGTGGCCAAAAACGATTCAGAAAAGGGGGTGGTGATGAACAGAGTGTCTGAATTAAGCAGACCACTCTTACCCAGTCCAAAGATCAGGGCTTGATCCATCACCGTTATTTAGCTCACTGCCCCATCCCAGCTCAGAACCTGGCTTTATGCAAATTAGTCTGTCCCTGGCCCAGTGCATCATGGGAACAGGGCAGACCAAACTACCAAGCCAATTCTTCACCAGAAAGGAGACAAGCTACCGGGGACCGGTTTCTGGCATTTCAGCCTCGTCGGCCCAGCTTGCTTGAATCCTGATGGAGCAGTGAGCAAGGGACTCATGTCTGAGTGTACCCTGCCACACCTAGAGTGGCCAAAAACGATTCAGAAAAGGGGGTGGTGATGAACAGAGTGTCTGAATTAAGCAGACCACTCTTACCCAGTCCAAAGATCAGGGCTTGATCCATCACCGTTATTTAGCTCACTGCCCCATCCCAGCTCAGAACCTGGCTTTATGCAAATTAGTCTGTCCCTGGCCCAGTGCATCATGGGAACAGGGCAGACCAAACTACCAAGCCAATTCTTCACCAGAAAGGAGACAAGCTACCGGGGACCGGTTTCTGGCATTTCAGCCTCGTCGGCCCAGCTTGCTTGAATCCTGATGGAGCAGTGAGCAAGGGACTCATGTCTGAGTGTACCCTGCCACACCTAGAGTGGCCAAAAACGATTCAGAAAAGGGGGTGGTGATGAACAGAGTGTCTGAATTAAGCAGACCACTCTTACCCAGTCCAAAGATCAGGGCTTGATCCATCACCGTTATTTAGCTCACTGCCCCATCCCAGCTCAGAACCTGGCTTTATGCAAATTAGTCTGTCCCTGGCCCAGTGCATCATGGGAACAGGGCAGACCAAACTACCAAGCCAATTCTTCACCAGAAAGGAGACAAGCTACCGGGGACCGGTTTCTGGCATTTCAGCCTCGTCGGCCCAGCTTGCTTGAATCCTGATGGAGCAGTGAGCAAGGGACTCATGTCTGAGTGTACCCTGCCACACCTAGAGTGGCCAAAAACGATTCAGAAAAGGGGGTGGTGATGAACAGAGTGTCTGAATTAAGCAGACCACTCTTACCCAGTCCAAAGATCAGGGCTTGATCCATCACCGTTATTTGGCTCACTGCCCCATCCCAGCTCAGAACCTGGCTTTATGCAAATTAGTCTGTCCCTGGCCCAGTGCATCATGGGAACAGGGCAGACCAAACTACCAAGCCAATTCTTCACCAGAAAGGAGACAAGCTACCGGGGACCGGTTTCTGGCATTTCAGCCTCGTCGGCCCAGCTTGCTTGAATCCTGATGGAGCAGTGAGCAAGGGACTCATGTCTGAGTGTACCCTGCCACACCTAGAGTGGCCAAAAACGATTCAGAAAAGGGGGTGGTGATGAACAGAGTGTCTGAATTAAGCAGACCACTCTTACCCAGTCCAAAGATCAGGGCTTGATCCATCACCGTTATTTAGCTCACTGCCCCATCCCAGCTCAGAACCTGGCTTTATGCAAATTAGTCTGTCCCTGGCCCAGTGCATCATGGGAACAGGGCAGACCAAACTACCAAGCCAATTCTTCACCAGAAAGGAGACAAGCTACCGGGGACCGGTTTCTGGCATTTCAGCCTCGTCGGCCCAGCTTGCTTGAATCCTGATGGAGCAGTGAGCAAGGGACTCATGTCTGAGTGTACCCTGCCACACCTAGAGTGGCCAAAAACGATTCAGAAAAGGGGGTGGTGATGAACAGAGTGTCTGAATTAAGCAGACCACTCTTACCCAGTCCAAAGATCAGGGCTTGATCCATCACCGTTATTTAGCTCACTGCCCCATCCCAGCTCAGAACCTGGCTTTATGCAAATTAGTCTGTCCCTGGCCCAGTGCATCATGGGAACAGGGCAGACCAAACTACCAAGCCAATTCTTCACCAGAAAGGAGACAAGCTACCGGGGACCGGTTTCTGGCATTTCAGCCTCGTCGGCCCAGCTTGCTTGAATCCTGATGGAGCAGTGAGCAAGGGACTCATGTCTGAGTGTACCCTGCCACACCTAGAGTGGCCAAAAACGATTCAGAAAAGGGGGTGGTGATGAACAGAGTGTCTGAATTAAGCAGACCACTCTTACCCAGTCCAAAGATCAGGGCTTGATCCATCACCGTTATTTAGCTCACTGCCCCATCCCAGCTCAGAACCTGGCTTTATGCAAATTAGTCTGTCCCTGGCCCAGTGCATCATGGGAACAGGGCAGACCAAACTACCAAGCCAATTCTTCACCAGAAAGGAGACAAGCTACCGGGGACCGGTTTCTGGCATTTCAGCCTCGTCGGCCCAGCTTGCTTGAATCCTGATGGAGCAGTGAGCAAGGGACTCATGCCAGAAACCGGTCCCCGGAAGCTTGTTTCCTTCCCAGTGTAAGAATTGGCTTTTGTAGTCTGGTCTGCCCTGTTCCCATGATGCACTGGGCCAGGGACAGACTAATTTGCATACAGCCAGGTTCTGAAACTGGGATGGTGCAATGAGCTAAAAAACGGTGTTGGATCTAGCCCTGATCTCTTGACTGGGTGAGAGTACTCTGCCTAATTCAGAGACTCTGTCCATCACCACCCCTTGTTGTAAATAATTTTGTCCACCCAAAGCGTGGAAGGGTATACTCAGATGTGAGTCCCTTGCTCATTGCACCATCAGGATTCAAGCAAGCCGGGCCGAAGACGGCTGTAATGCCAGAAACCGGTCCCCGGAAGCTTATTTCCTTCCCAGTGTAAGAATTGGCTTTTGTAGTCTGGTCTGCCCTGTTCCCATGATGCACTGGGCCAGGGACAGACTAATTTGCATACAGCCAGGTTCTGAAACTGGGATGGTGCAATGAGCTAAAAAACTGTGTTGGATCTAGCCCTGATCTCTTGACTGGGTGAGAGTACTCTGCCTAATTCAGAGACTCTGTCCATCACCACCCCTTGTTGTAAATAATTTTGTCCACCCAAAGCGTGGAAGGGTATACTCAGATGTGAGTCCCTTGCTCATTGCACCATAAGGATTCAAGCAAGCCGGGCCGAAGACGGCTGTAATGCCAGAAACCGGTCCCCGGAAGCTTGTTTCCTTCCCAGTGTAAGAATTGGCTTTTGTAGTCTGGTCTGCCCTGTTCCCATGATGCACTGGGCCAGGGACAGACTAATTTGCATACAGCCAGGTTCTGAAACTGGGATGGTGCAATGAGCTAAAAAACGGTGTTGGATCTAGCCCTGATCTCTTGACTGGGTGAGAGTACTCTGCCTAATTCAGAGACTCTGTCCATCACCACCCCTTGTTGTAAATATACTCAAGAAACCTACAGCTGATCCGTCTGACCTAAACAATTACCGACCCATCACCAATATCCCCACCCTGGCCAAACTGCTGGAGAAATGTGTCCAACTCCAACTAACAAAACACAATGATCAATTTGACCTCCTCAACCCTCATCAATCAGGCTTCCGAGCGAAACATAGCACGGAAACAGCTATGACACACATAATTGATGACGCCCTCCAAATTCTTGATCGCAATGAGTCCTGCCTCCTCATCCTTCTTGACCTCTCTTCAGCATTTGACACGGTCAAAAATGAGAACTTGCTGGAGCTGCTAAGCACTAGAATGGGTCTATCGGGAACTGTTCTCAAATGGTTTTCGTCCTTCCTTCACAACCGGTCTCAGAAGTTCAAGATCGACAATGTGCTATCTACACCTGTGCCTGCAGATCTAGGTGTCCCACAAGGATCCTCCCTCTCCCCCACACTGTTCAACCTCGTCATGGAACCGCTCGCCACCTTGCTCCAAGCTTCCAATGTCCAATTCCATATGTACGCCGACGACACACAACTTTACCTAAAGCTACAATCCCCGGAAGATATCAAACATCTGAATTCCACACTTATCAACACTCAATCATGGCTGGCCGATAATCACCTCAAACTAAATGCTCTGAAAACTGAGTTCCTACTCATCTCACCCCCGGCGAAAATTTCCACCACCCAAACCTGGCTCAATAACCTAACAGCACTCAATGTCCAACCTACCATCGTGGATTCGGCGAAATCCCTAGGCATCACACTCGACGCCAATCTCAACATGCAGCAGCACGTTAGCAAAGCCACAAAAGGAGCTAATTTCCAAATCAACACACTGAGGAAAATTAAACCCTTCCTCCCTGCCGAAGACTTCAAAACTGCTGTACAAGCTTTTGTCATCCCTCGAATAGACTACGGAATTGTGGCCCTCAGCGGACTCCCACTATCCACAACAGCACCCTTAAGAGCCTCCCTGAACGCTGCCGCGAGACTCATTACTGGCTCAAGAAAACACTCGCATATATCCCCACACTTAAAGTCTCTAAAATGGCTGCCTTTTGAAGCCAGAATACAGCTAAAAATTGCTGTTATGACACACGCGGCTGTGCACCACAAGGCACCCAACTACCTCGCTCAAAAGTTGTCTATATCAGGAGGTTCGAGATCCAATAGAAGTACAAAAAATCTACTCCTGAAACCTCGTAGATTCCGGAAAGAGAAAACATTCAAGCGCTCCTTCTCAGGAATGGCACCCAGGATCTGGAATGCGCTCCCTCCTGAAACCAGGCTTATTTCCTCCACTGCACTCTTCAAGAAAGAGGTGAAAACCATCCTTCTGGCCAAGATCTCCTGAACCTTATAGGTGCTGGATCAGAGACTCTGCATTGCTCTGCATCCCTGCTCACCTTGTCCTTTGGCACTATACTTCTTCTTGATGGGGGACACTATTACGCTACTCTCTTAATACCGACCAATATATGTTACACTTTGGCTTACTGATTCACTCTCCCGATGCCCCCACTCAGTGTTCTTTATACACTAAGACATTGGTATAAGCCATCCACACACCCAAGGTGTACCTGAACACCTCTGTAGTGGGATCAATGACTGGTGCCGTCTTATATTACTTGTTTACCTGCTTGTATATTGATATGTTGTATGTATGTTATTATTATCCTACCATGTCAGTGACTATTATACTGCTTCCATTATCTCTGTTCATTCCTACTGCCCCTACCCTGTCTTTGTGAAGCGCTCTGATATCTGTAAGGATCTTGTTCGCGCTATATAAAACTTTGAATAAATAAATAAATAAAATAAAATAAAAAGAGAAAAAAAAACAAAATACACATTAGAAGAAACAAAAACAACACACATTACAACAGGCTATGTCACAGGGTATGTCACAAATGGGGTGTTTGTCCCCAAGGGGGGAAGATTATAAATCATTATAAACGTGGGCCCCCTGGAAGCAACCCTACGGAGGGCAGAGAGGCCAAATAAAGACACGGCAGAACATACTTTTGAAAACAAATGGGCCCAAAGGGGGGCAGAACAGTCTACAATATAATAAAATCCCTGGTGTCTAGTGGGCTTTTCTACCCCCCCTGGGTCCAGATGCGGCCCAAAAAAACGGCTGATCTGCCCCCAAGGGGGGCAGACAAGTCTAAATAAAATTATGGGCCACTAGGAAGCGACCCTTCCCCAAGGGGTCGCTTCCTTTATAATTATAAACAAATCCCTGGTGTCTAGTGGGCTTTTCTGCCCCACCTGGGTCCAGACGCGGCCCAAACAACGGCTGATCTGCCCCCAGGGGGGGCAGACAAGTCTAAAAAAAATTATGGGCCACTAGGAAGCGACCCTTCCCCAAGGGGTCGCTTATCCTTTATAATTATAAACAAATCCCTGGTGTCTAGTGGGCTTTTCTGCCCCCCCTGGGTCCAGATGCGGCCCAAAAAACGGCCGATCTGCCCCCAGGGGGGGGGGGGGGCAGAAAAGACTAAAAAAAAATGAGGGCCACTAGGAAGCGACCCTTCCCCAAGGGGTCGCTTCCTTTTCAATTGTAAACAAATCCCTGGTGTCTAGTGGGCTTTTCTGCCCCCCCTGGGTGCAGATCGGCCAAAAAGTCTGAAAAATATTATGGCCCCAAAGGGAAGCGACCCTTGCCCAAGGGGTCGCTTCCTGCACAAAAAAATAAACACAAACAGAATCCCTGGTGTCTAGTGGGGCATTCCTGGTGCACGATCGCGACGCTGTGCGCGATCGTGCACCAGGAATGCCCTGCATTGGGACATCAGGGGAGAGGAAACACAGTTTCCTCCCCCCCCGATGCCTCAAGGCACCGAAAAACGGCCCCCCGCCCCACCGGAGCAGCAAACACCAACCTGTCTGCTGGACGTGCTGGAAACAAATGGCTTCCAGCGCGTCCAGCGCTTCCTGAGGACCTCGGCGCGCGCTGTGCGCGCTGACGTCACCAGGAAGCGTGGGGGGGCCAGGGGGTGGCAGCGGAAAGTCTTCCGCTGCCACCCCGGGTAAAAAGACCAGGATCGATGCCCCAGGGGGGAAGCGAAGGGCTGTACTGATGACGGAGCGGTTCCGTCATCAGCACAGCCCAACCGGTGCTGATGACGGAACCGCTCCGTCATCAGCATCGAATGGGTTAAATGCCGCGATAAATTCAGATTCCTGTGGTGTCAGAATTTTTAGCACAACCTTTTTCTAGGCCAACTGAAATCAGGGAGTTGGGGCCTGATGTACAACCATTTCATTTTGCGAGTCTGTAATTGCGATTGCTTTCCTTAAAAGGAAAACAGGATGCGTTTCAAAAAGAAAAATTAAACATTTCGGTTTCATTTTTTTAAGGGGAAGCCTACTCTTAAAAAACTTTTTTGATACCATTCAGAAAGGGGAAGGAGTCTCCTTGCATTTGTGATTGGCTTACCACTTCATTGAAGTAGGTGGTAGACTGCGATTGTTTTGCGACTGAAATACGATCCTAAACAATCGCACATCTTTTTTAAATAATTAAACTTACCTTCCTGTCAGCCGGGCCCTGCGTCTTCTCTGCTCCTGTTGTCCTGCTCACAGGAACAGGAAGCAGACAGCCAGGATCCATCCCCTAAGCCAATCACAATTCTGCAAGCAGCGCCGTGATTGGTTGGGATGCCACCCAGCAAGTGGCATTAGGGGAGGCCCTCTTATCCTTGAAGGCTGCAGTGCAGCCTACATGGAGAAGGGCAGAATGTGCATGACTGGTTTGGGCGGCCCAAGTGGGCCGACCAAACAGTCTTTGCGCACTCAGGAGTGGGCACTCCTCGAATGCTCGCAGAGCTGCCCCACCCACAACCATACATAAAATGGTAATAACTGAAAGTTGTTACCATTTTATGTTTCTGCTTCTAGCACTGCAAGAAAGCAGTGGGATGATGCACCTCCGCCCTAGTGGAGGATCTGCCCCTGTGACCTTCACATAATGTTGATGGTACCTGGCAACTTGTGGGTGTCTGCTGAACAATGGCCATTGCCCACCCATGATAAAGCTGATGTGCAAGGTCAGCTAGGAGATACCTGTTAGAGTGTACCTCTCAAGAAATGCAACATGTGGGAACACCCACGCTGCAACCATGGCATGCCTCCCTCTTGCTCTGTAACACAAGGCAGCGATTTGCGCTGCCTTGCATTACTCTAGATTTATCAACCCACACAGTGTCACGCAAGGTGGCATTGTGGGGCTTGGTAAATCTCATTTAAGTTTTGCGTCATCCTTGTGTGGCTCAGGGGTGATGCAAAACCTTGATAGATATGGGCCTTAATGTTTAAAGTATTGTCATTGATGAGTGAGACCCCCTGATTGACTAGCATACTGGGTCGTTTCCTGACTGAGTTGTCTTTCTAGGGAAATTATGTGCAGCCTGACCACCTGCACAAAATTAAAACTCAGGTTATTTCCTCTGTGCTCCATTTGTGGAGGAGTGAGTCGGTCTCTCGTGCTCCTCAGTTTCCTTGGTTCCTAGTGGGTTGGTAATGACCTTCCTCCATCTCCTCTGAGTTCCTCTTCCTGGGAGAAAGGAAAAAACGTATTTTCCCGTTATCTTCTAGTCTGTGATGTAATTGCTACACCAAGGCGATAGGCAACCTGTGTTTTCTAGGGGAGAAACTACCTGACCTAGAGAATCTTTTAGTAAGCCTTTAAAAAGCCAAAATGGAAGGATTTTGTCCCTATAGCAATGACCACAAGATTCTTAAAGTGGGAGACTGAGAATGCCACCTGCTCCTTGTTTCAGACCCGTAATTTCATTGCAGATATTTTGTTGAACATACATAGCCTAACCAGGGTTGTCTACAATGGGCTAGTTCCGGGTGAGGGAAGGAGTGTCGAGGTATCACTGAGATACTCTAGGAGCTCTCTGCTCCATTGGGTGACCTGACTAATATGACAGACTGGTCATCTGGCCACCCTCCTGCCGTACTTGTGTCATCCTCTATTTCCCCCTTCCTTCAGAAATGATTGTTGACACAAATCAGGCGACTGAAGGTTATGGATGATGCACTGTACCTTGGTGATGAATGCTCAGGAAGCCCCATCTTCTTCACTTAGGTCAGAAACAGGTCAAATTAAAACCATCCCCTATTCATTTTATACCCTTTAGCCCCACCCTGTTAAGAGCTGGAAAGTTACTCTCGTTTTTTTCACTTGGATGAAGGAAATATCCCTCAGTAGTTGTACCTACCCTGCATAAGAACTAAAGAAATCCTAAGGGAGCCCACCATGCATTGATAAACTGATGGTAGTGAGGAGGAACCCGATGGTGAAGCATGCTGCTTGAACTGAGTGAAGTTTTAGTCCTTTTTAGGTCGAGACTGGCGTAGGCTCCGCATGCACAGTCTCGCCAGGGAGACTTAATGTCTCTTAGTAGCGAGGTTACCCCCGCCCCTCTTCTCCATTGGCTGGCCTCCTAAATGCTGGCCAGCCACTGGAGAAGAGGTCCCAATGATAATTTATGCCCCGTCTTTTTCGGATTGGGGGCGTGTTTTTTGCAATTCTTTCACTGTGACATCCTCAGTCCAAAACAAGCCCCCCAATCACAAAAGAACGGGGCTTAGAGACCAATGGCAGTAACATCCGAGTTGGAATTTATTGGTAGTGATAAATACCACTGACTTACTTGCTCTGCGAGAATAGAACGTGGAGTTCGATGCCTACTGTACAAAATAAATATGTTCCGGTCAATACGAATTTTTCTCAGTTAAATGTCGGGTACAATTGCGCTGTTTGCATAACAGCAGTGACCCTCCATCATAATTCGACGAGCCACTGTAAGGAGGGCCATGAAAACCGTCAAGGGCGGCTGTGCGCCCCTCCCCCTGCTTTGGTAACTGCTCTTAAGATGGCGCTCCTCTTTTGGAATATTTCTCCTGCAGCTCGGGGCTGTTCGGCAACAACTGCGTCCCCAACGCTAGGGCCTGACTTCCCTTTAGATATTTAAGTGTTCTGTCCTCGTGGTCAGGCAATAGAATATTAAATACTGATGTTCAGTGGCCACCATAGTGTAATAATAATATGCATTTCCGTGCATTGTAACTCAATTCGATAGTCTGTCGGATTCAGTTTTGCATTTCTTCAATGTATTGTTGCTCTCTCCGATACTTTAAGTAAAACTGCTGTAGTAAATAAATGTGCTAATCCCCATCCCTTCTTCAAGCTGAAGAAACTTGCTGCAAACAAAACAACCCGTCCATTATAGTTGATTCAAATTGGATGTGCCATTGCGTTTTAAAGTGCTTTTCTAAAACACGTTGCAGTTCTCTTAGCGAGGTGTCCAATAAACTGACATGTACCTCTTTAACTATATTCAGAAGAAGTATTAATCTGTAGCATATTTGTTCAGTGAATGGCTATACTGTAACCACGTAAACTTTAGTTTATTAGCGTGTCGAATCCAGGTTGATGGCTTTTGAGTTGGGGAAACACGTGTGCTCCCTGCCATTTTGGGACCGTCTCCTGTTGTCACAACATCCACCACCACATCCTCCCCCACGTCCACCACCACCAACCACCACATCCACCACCAACCACCACTTCCACCACCACATCCACCACCATCACCACCACATCCACCACCACATCCACCACCACATCCACCACCACCACCACATCCTCCACCACCACATCCTCCACCACCACCACCACATCCACCACCACCACATCCTCCACCACCACATCCACCACCACCACCTCCACCACCACCACCACCACATCCACCACCACCACATCCACCACCACATCCACCATCACATCCACCATCACCAACACATCCACCACCACCACATTCCACCGCCACATCCACCACCACATCCACCACCACATCCACCATCCACCACCACATCTGCCACCACATCTGCCACCACATTCGCCACCACATCCACCACCACCACATCCACCATCACCACCACATCCACCATCACCACCACATCCACCATCACCACCACTTCCACCACCACTTCCACCACCACTTCCACCACCACTTCCACCACCACATCCACCACCACATCCACCACCACCACATCCACCACCCCATCCACCATCACCACCACATCCACCACCACATCCACCACCACATCCACCACCACCACCACATCCACCACCACCACATCCTCCACCACCACATACACCACCACATACACCACCACCACATCCACCACCACCACCACATCCACCACCACATCCACCACATCCACCACCACCACATCTTCCACCACATCCACACCCACCACATCCATCGCCACCACATCCATCACCACCACATCCATCACCACATCCATCACCACATTCCACCACCACATTCCACCACCACATCCACCATCACCACCACATCCACCACATCCGCCACCACATCCACCACATCCACCACCACCACATCCTCCACCACATTTTCCATCACCACCACATCCACCACCACCACATCCACCACCACCACCACATCCACCACCACCACCACATCCACCACCACCACCACCACATCCACCACCACCGCCACATCCACCACATCCACCTCCACCACCACATCCACCACATCCACCACATCCTCCACCACCACATCCTCCACCACCACATCCTCCACCACCACATCCTCCACCACCACATCCACCACCACCACATCCACCACCACATCCACCACAACCACATTCACCACCACCAAATCCACCACCACATCCACCACCGCATCCTCCACCAACACCACATCCACCACCAACACCACATCTGTGATGTATTCCTATAGGTTCTGTATCGATCCCCCTATTCCTGACCCTGTTCTGGTTAACAAGTTAACTAGCAGCCATCCCATGATGCAGAAACCGTTATCTGATTAAGCCACACCACGGCACAGGAACGTGTTATCTGATTAGGTCATAACGCTTGCCATCTAATTAGACAAGCGATATTCCTCCAGCCCCTGATAAGGCATACGGAGTTCTCAAAACAAATCAAACCTATGACAACCTGGGAAAAACCCTGCGGCCATTGTTTTGATTTCATCGAGAACTCCAGCAAAAGAATGTGCTAACGACCAAGTCGTATGACATCCTTATTGACGTATCTATGTCCCTCCTTACGTCAATCTCGGCACCTTACAGGTATAAATATTACCGGTATTGCCTTAAGCAAACACATGCGGTGGTGACGAGATCGGAGCAGCCAGACTTGCCGAAGCCCAGAGCAGAGCAGACCCCGCTGGCGCAGCCCCGCCTTCCTGACGCGCTGAGAACGAGACGCTGCTTTCTCCTGCCGAGAAATCCAGCTCCGGCGCTTCCGGGTAGCCCTCGCAGGCAGCCTGGAATATCGAGACCAGAGACGAGAGATACCATCCCTCATTCATCCTAGATTCCAGGTACAGAACTGAATAACCCCTCGCAGAGAATTCTTGAGTCAGTCACTTGGCAAAACAAACTTTACTTAAACTGCTACTTTCTATTCCCGCCCACGTATTAGGCTTAGGTCAGGTACACCGGGGTAGGCGTAGTTAGAAACACCAGTTGAGTACGATTAGTCAAATGTATGTATGTATATATCTATTTTATCAATTTTAAACCACCTTATGGCTTAGAAACCATATAAATGTTTTTACAGTATTATTTTATACTTCTGCTTTTATTGTATGCACTTTACTTAACCATAAGTATTGCGATAATATCGATCCATTTCTCTTGTATGAGAAAAGAGACTGATCAATAAATACCATCTTTTATTGAACACGCCCGTCTCTTCCTTTTCTCTACAATCTGGTGAGACTAAGAATGCACGTACTGACTGAGTAAAATAAGTTGTCTTTTGTTTTCACACGACTCTAGAGATACACTCTTGATTAGGGGAGAGCAAAGTTGTCATGTTCTATGGTTGTCAGAAACTAAATCCCTTCTTGTCTATCCAGGGAGGTTCAACTCCTCCTTGCCTATTCGAGAAAGTTTCTAGTGAACTCTGAGCTAGCTGGCAAACCCAAAACTTTAAGTCTAATATCGACAATAGAAGACCTAGTTAACGTCTGGTCTAGGCCTATACTATTGAAGGTATTATTCCAATGCGCAGAGCCTATTGGGATAATAGGAACTACACTACATGGCGCCCAAACGTTTGGAAAGGCGATAAAACTAACGCAAGACTTTAGAGTAACTCAGTCGTGCTTTTTCACTCAGACCCCTTTTTTCCCATAATACTCCAAAGACGTCTGGAGTGGGTGAAAGGTCATATCCGCCAAACCTCGCAGGAGGAAACTCCTATGTATGGTTCTTGGTTTAATCAACGTTGAAGGGTACACTGTTCCAAAATATTGTGCATCTAATCTCTGTTTCTATAAGAAACCTGATCTGCAAAAAAACAAAATAACCTTCCTGACAGTAGAATGTCAGATACTGAAGAAGAAAGAGAGACAGCTAGAGTAGCAGCTGAACTCATAGCAGCTGCTAATACTATGCAAGAAGCAGACCCGGATATAATACTCATCGCGGTCAACATAAGGAAATCTATAACTTTAAAACTTATAGAAAATGGACTGACACCTAGAGGTGGCACAGTCATATTCGTAATAGAGGCACACGAATATCGGCAGGCAGAGGTGTTCTATTCATGGATACACTTTCCAGCAGCAAACGCTGTAACAAAGGTCTTCCACTATTACAAAACAGAGGAACCTCCTAATGAGTACACTCCATTCGAGGAGGTGGAAGTACCACTTAATTTAATGGCGCCCTAAAACACAACAATCACATCACCAGGCTCGGTCCATTAGGTAGACCAGGAGCAACGTGGCCGGTCCTAGCCGGATACACACCACATCCAGACATCGAAAGAATGTCTGCAGCAGATGTTTTAGTACAACTAAAACAATTAATAAAAAGTACATAGACAATTAGTCCAATATGTAATGCGGACTTCAACAATCCAACCAGCAATTAAAATTCCACAACTGACCCCTCATCAGGGGAACACAAATAAAATTACACCACAGAACATACAGTCCTGCCTAGGTAAGGTACCAGCTAAAAGGGAACAAATACCATTCTGGTTAGCACAAAAAATCACCCAAATAGAGGCGGTGTTTCCAGACACCACTCCTGTGGATAAACACAGGATTCTGACTATCTGTCTTCCAATGGGAATCGCACCACACGTGGAGGACTGTGACACTTGGGGTACAGTCTTTGCTTCCATCTACACAAAAACCCATGGTGTTCCATCCATCTCGGTAATACCAGATGTGCTAAAACAAATTCAAGATGAATACGGTCCAGAACCCGCTTTAACTCTTGGTATGAAATTACTGAAAGACTTCAAGCAGGTCTCGGCTATATTACTAGCCAACATAAAGGGAGAAGCAGCGAATGTGGCGATCCGCCAGAGGTTAAAAGAAACAGATATAGCAGACCAACCAGCTGAAATTGCCAGAATCATAGAAAAATCCTATGAGGAACTAGGTAGAGATAGTTTAGGTGGAATACCAGTAAAACCCCAACTGATTGAAAGTCCTGAAAAAATATTTATTACAAATAATTTAACATCACAAAAAAAGAGCTGGGATGGAAACAAACAATCCAATCCGAAAGAAAAGAGATTCCAGTCCAGAGGAAGGTCTCCTCGGCGGAGAGAAAGATCTCCGGACCAAGGACCCAAGTCTCCCCAAAGTGAGCCCTCTGGGAAAAAATACAACCTTAGAAATAGGGATAATATAAAGAAACCGGATAGATATCAAGATTTTGATACATGTCCCTCTCAATCTTTTCAGACTTCCTCGCAGAAATCGGAAAGAAGAGGACGATCGGAACCCAGGGAAGGGCACGTCAAGTCCAAAGACAAGGAACCTGCTCATCCAAAAGAAGTGTGGCGCGGAGGTAAACTAAGACCTCTATTAACAAAAACACACTCAGTAGAAACTAATTCAGAACAACAGACTGAAATAATAGCATTGAAAATGGCGCTAGATAATGCGGATCACGAATTCCCGACACTTATAGTGTCCGATTCATATTACTGCGTCAAATCATATAACAACGATTTGCAGAAATGGATTCAAAACGGTTACAAAGATGACAAAGGTGCAACAATAAAGCAAAAACTGCTTTGGGAACAAATAGTTCTGTTACAAAAAGAACTACCAAAGACTCACGTGATACATACACTGAGTCATCAGCGTGATGGCGTTCACGTTGCAGGGAATTCCTTGGCTGAGACAGCCACAGCGGTAGCAACTAAATCGGCTTCCGTAGCTAGGAAAAAGCGTACAATGAAATACATTGACGGTGAAACAGTCCTGGCGGTGAAAACGTCATCAAAAGGCGACTGCTCAGCGCTACCGATCAACTATCCACTCAATTATACATACATAATCGATGCAAACTCCGTCCCTTTTGCTCGAATCCCTGGAGTGGGGGATAGAGTAATTCCAAACATGGACAGGAGAACTTTGTTAATTGCAGACGCACATATGGGCGAGGGTCTCAGACACCTCAAACTAAAAGATTCTCTGGAAGAATTACTATCAGTGTACTGGTGGCCAGGCATGAGCCTGCAGCATCACATTTTTGTAAAAAAATGCCCGGACTGCAACAGAGATCGCAGTGGCGAGAGAAATGGTATAATACCGTGGCGTTTCACTCCAGAAAGAATCAACAGTAAAAAGCAAAGCGTCCGATTAACATATACAGGCTAGTTTCCACTTATAATGTAGATCCCCAGCACTCGGCTGACGTCTGGACTGTTATACAAAGATTTGCGAGTCTAAATGGCATTTACGCTAGGAGCATGCTACGTTTGACCAATGTTTTCACTTTAGCCCTCAAGCCTGTGGGGAAACAAGGCCAAATGAGCATAGCATAGCGGGATTCTTCTCACTTCCTTCCTGAGGGATACGGGATGGTGTAAAGAAAAAACCAAGGCATAAAGCTATCTATAACGGAAAGGATATTAGGTTCGGGAGCTGGGTGGGTCAAACATCTAATAAGTGTCCAACGTAGTCTAAACAACCTGCCAAGAAATTCTCTGAGGGGATTCAGTCCGTACGAATTATTGTTTGGAACTAGGATGTTAGTCTTAGATCTTGACAGTCAGACTTCAGTGGTGAAGGAAAAAAGCTTTGATATCAAAGATCGTTTGGCTATTTTACAGGACTTAAACAAAACAAGAAAAGACCTGAGCAACATAAAGTTGAAACAGCAGCCAACAACCACTGAAGAACCACCACCTGTCCCAGCAAGACCTGTCTGGATTCCAAAAGTCGGGGATCTAGTCAGAGAAAAGATCGCGGTAAAGAAGGAATTTGGGCCTTCTTACAGAAAAGCAGTTCCTGTCTTGTCTATCAACGGGACAAGATCAGTTGTACTACCGCCGCTTGCTGGTAAAAAGGAGAACCGAGTTGTATCCATCGACCTGGTAAAACCACAATCATGTGGCCGATAACAAACAGTAGGCCAAGTGGACTCCCGATAAGTAGCAGAACACCAAGGTTTGCTACAAATACAGAGGTCCAAACTAAGAGGCTAATCACATTCGAAACGCCTGCAGAACAACAACAAGGACTATGCAACAATGCATTGGAACTCAGACCTCTAAAAACCCAAATAAAAACATTTAGTAGAGACACACCGACCTACAATGAAGTAACAAACGAATATGCAAGAAACAGTAATCCTGAAGCAATTGGAACAATTGACAGAACTGCATCCGGCTACTTCATAAACTTCGATGATTCCTCTGAAGACCTAAGTGAATCAAAAACACAGCCATCAACAAAAACCTTTAAAGATAAAGCTAAAGAACTTTTGAAACAACTGAAAGAAACATATCTGCTTTCTCCATGGATTGAATTTTGGGTGGGCTTTGGTGCATTTATCCTCATACTTTGGCTCATCATGGTACTAACTTTGGGACGCTTCATTGAGGGAAAATATGCTAAAATGGACACAGCAAGTCAGAAAATCAACTTGATCCTCAAGCCACACACATCTTCACACGTCGAGAAAAGAGAACTTTCTTCAGTCAACTTCACAGCCAATCCTATACCAGGTGGGGTAGCATGGGACAATACTGACTACGAAATTTATGGTCCGGTTGAAATCCTGAAATACCCACACCAAATCAAGATCTCGTTAAGTGACTTTGTAAAACCAAGCTCATTTGCTGATGATTGGGACTTTGAAAATATAAATGATATGATGTCTGACTTAGTGATGTCTGCTAAATTTACCAAACATGATTATTTGCAGGGTTTGACTAATTATGATAGTATGTACTGTTACAACCACTATGGTAACCATTTTCTACATAAATCGGCACAACCTAGAAATGTTTTAAATTATAATCAATGGGAACATTGTGCGACCCCTCCAAAAGGAAGCTCAAGAACCTTTTATAACAAATATTCATACTTTTCAGGGTTCAACACAAGTAATGCTGAAACTTTTTATTTCAAATTGTCAAATAAGACAGGGACAAAGACCATGCTTACAAACACGAAATTGATATATTCAGACTCATTTTTTGAACAAATGAATACTTTTGGTTTTGATTATTGGGACAAAAATGTTGAAGTAAAAAGTGTTTGGGGTACAAAAGAATGGCAAGTACAAGGTATAGAATCATTGTTTAGAGCCTGCATGATCCCAGAACAAATTATATTTTTGAATGACACTGTTCAACAAACCACCTGTCTTGGCTTAGCCAAAATCAAAGACTTAAATAAACCGTCTATTCCAAAGCCAACAATGGACAGCAATAGCTCTACAGATGAAGGGATAGATGTAAACTATGTATTAAACCAAAACAGAACAAATCCTGATTGGAAACAATGGTTAATCTGGCCCACAGATACTAATAACTGTCAAGATAGATTCCTGAACAAAACACAGGGGTTCACATTGACCAGGCCAGACCCTAGATATTCCCAAAGACAACACCCAGGGATAATAACCACCTACAGTGTGGGCAAATTATGCCTTCAATGGCTACAAACTTCCACACTGACAGAAATTAAGCAACACCTAACTTTACTTACTGATGGTGCTGACTTGCGTGATTTCATTATGGGACCGCGCAAACAGCGTCAAAAACGCTTCATAGCAGCCTCTGTATATGCAGCTTACAACGAGGCCTGGAAGGTGACTCAAATTGAGACAGCAGAAAGTATACGGGAAATTGACCGTATTCATTTGGAAAAATCACTTTCTGTAGTGGACAATGGGTTAATGACTCTGTCCTCCAGAATTTTCTCTTTGGACAGCATTGTGTCTTCAGCAATCGACATATTATCGCAAGACTTACTGTTGTTACAACACGGTCAGTCTCAATTGCGTTCTATTGTACAGCTTGGCTGGACGTTACAAAATCTGCGCTCAGGCTATGTGCCTTGGCGTTTAATCAACACAACGTCACTATTCAATATCTTTAACCTTACTGATAAACAAATCAGTATGGCACAGAAGGGTGCTGATTATACAATCCTGAGCATTGAGAAACTTGAGAGATTACCAGTGACAATGTCAGAACGACCTGTCAGTGAATGGATAATACATGGGATAATTAATATTCCAATATCAACCTTCAGGTTTCAATACTGCCAAAAATATATACAGGCTGGCATGTACGAAAAATTGGGAAAAGGGTACATTAAGACAACATGGAACTTGCCCTATTCACATGCATGTGTCAGTAATAAAGGACAGAAAGTGTTTCTTAGTGGCAATAATTGTGCGATGTCACTAAGCGGTACACTTCTGTGTAATGGAATTAGTTTGCATGGAGCCTGTGAAGGGAACTCAAATAACCTTTCATGTCACCAGCTAGGCACACCTGCAACAGAGATAGAACCATTTTTTCAAAGACTCTATAATGGGAGTTACATTCTAATTGTGGATCGCAGATGCTGTAGTCTTATGCCCGGGACTCCTTATCTCGTAACTACGACTGCGAAGGTCAAGTGCTGTGGACACTCATTGTTCCCCAGCTCCTTTCCAGACAGGGAGGCAAGGGCATGGCCCAACTTGAAAATTACTTCTATTCGAATAGACACTTTAAGCAGAATGAAAACAGTGCTTCTTCAGACGCCGACCAGACTCACGTCATCAAAAGAAACGTATGATCTCCTAGTCGCAAGGACGACTGCAGAGATTCACTCATTGTTATCAACTAATTCCCCCATACATTTCGCAGAAATCCTGAATGAAATTTTAAATATTTCTGATACCAGTGGAGTCTCAAAAGTATTTAAGACAGTATTCTCAATGGCATTAACACCATTCAAAGCCATACTGGGTATTTTTCCAGACTTCGTCCATTCGATTTTTGGCGGACTTCCCCTCATTTTGGGACTAATTGCAGGAATCCTATTCTTGGTCCTAATATTTCGTTATGGCAAACCGTGTCACAGACAAAACACCTGCGACAAGGGAAGAAACAATCCGAGCCATTGGATACCGGGACCGGATATCAAAAATCCTGGGACTATCCCGGCTTAGAGACCTGAACATGACTTGGTTTCTTTCATTTTGACCAATGTGGCATCGATGTGTTTTACCTGTATTAAGGTGCTTGCTGTGCGGAAAAGAATGCGTGTTGGACACCTGTCTGACGCTACAATCGGATGCGCCTATGGATGCAGAAACATTGTTGGGTCCGATAACGGCTCATACTTTGTGCTGCCCTCAACGGCTGCCAATTCTGATGACGGCATTCGTGGAGACTTCACCGCTACGATTAAGGGGTAGTGAAGTTCAAGATGAAAGCAGCATCGATCAGGTATGACCTTCTGTCAGCAATACTAATCAAAACGTCAGTGGAGAAAATCATGCACACGAATGCATGGTTACAACTTTTTCAGAGTTAGTGGAACTTTCCCAGGAAGCTGTTGACAGCTTTTTCGACAGTCTAAATGATATGATGTTCTCACCAGAGCAGAAATAGAGACTTTTGAGCAAGCTAGCACACGGCGTTCCCAACACCCTGAATTTGGCCTTCAACTTTATTAACAAAATACCATGAACAATTTTCCCTCCAGTTCACGGACAGCAATTTTTTCAGCAGCCCCAAAATATTTTTACGATTTTTCGGGACACTTATCTTCTGCTTAAAGTAAGAACTATTCTTAGAGAACTAAAATTTCTATTTTTAGATACTTTATAGACATTAGCTGCCCGCTGGTATGTTCATAATTATTTTATTCTGTGATGGAATGGTCTCGAACTTTTTTCTTCTGTATTAAGAGCCATTTCATGTGTGATTCTCATATTCGATTAGTAATAATGTATACATATGCTTGACTACTTTGGCATTATTCTACAGCTTGAGTGCATATAATACATGTGACTATTTTTTTTCGTATATTAGATAAATTCGAAATGCATTATATGTATTTTGGGGTGGTAAGCTATACACAATACTCTACAGTATGTTTTACTATGCCTAGATTCGTAAATATGGCCATAGTTAGCGTGGAGTGGGTGTGATGTATTCCTATAGGTTCTGTATCGATCCCCCTATTCCTGACCCTGTTCTGGTTAACAAGTTAACTAGCAGCCATCCCATGATGCAGAAACCGTTATCTGAGTAAGCCACACCACGGCACAGGAACGTGTTATCTGATTAGGTCATAACGCTTGCCATCTAATTAGACAAGCGATATTCCTCCAGCCCCTGATAAGGCATACGGAGTTCTCAAAACAAATCAAACCTATGACAACCTGGGAAAAACCCTGCGGCCATTGTTTTGATTTCATCGAGAACTCCAGCAAAAGAATGTGCTAACGACCAAGTCGTATGACATCCTTATTGACGTATCTATGTCCATCCTTACGTCAATCTCGGCACCTTACAGGTATAAATATTACCGGTATTGCCTTAAGCAAACACACGCGGTGGTGACGAGATCGGAGCAGCCAGACTTGCCGAAGCCCAGAGCAGAGCAGACCCCGCTGGCGCAGCCCCGCCTTCCTGACGCGCTGAGAACGAGACGCTGCTTTCTCCTGCCGAGAAATCCAGCTCCGGCGCTTCCGGGTAGCCCTCGCAGGCAGCCTGGAATATCGAGACCAGAGACGAGAGATACCATCCCTCATTCATCCTAGATTCCAGGTACAGAACTGAATAACCCCTCGCAGAGAATTCTTGAGTCAGTCACTTGGCAAAACAAACTTTACTTAAACTGCTACTTTCTATTCCCGCCCACGTATTAGGCTTAGGTCAGGTACACCGGGGTAGGTGTAGTTAGAAACACCAGTTGAGTACGATTAGTCAAATGTATGTATGTATATATCTATTTTATCAATTTTAAACCACCTTATGGCTTAGAAACCATATAAATGTTTTTACAGTATTATTTTATACTTCTGCTTTTATTGTATGCACTTTACTTAACCATAAGTATTGCGATAATATCGATCCATTTCTCTTGTATGAGAAAAGAGACTGATCAATAAATACCATCTTTTATTGAACACGCCCGTCTCTTCCTTTTCTCTACAATCTGGTGAGACTAAGAATGCACGTACTGACTGAGTAAAATAAGTTGTCTTTTGTTTTCACACGACTCTAGAGATACACTCTTGATTAGGGGAGAGCAAAGTTGCCATGTTCTATGACGGGGGCGCTAGAGGGCGCACTTGCTGAATGGCCGCACTTACGTGAGGCTCCGGCTGCCTGGCATGAAGATCCGTTCATTTATCCTGCTTTCCCTGCACGCACCCGCCTGAAAATCCCCACGGAGGGGCGGCGGGCCACTCTTTACACTCGGTGAAAATTTTATGGCTCTACTCCTTTGTGCCCCGGAGTTATGACCTGCGGAGTCCCCCGGCCAGCGTGAGCCTTGCAGTGACGGTGCCTGGAGCCGGCGCTTGAACGTGCGCGAGCCCGAGGATCCCCACGAGGCAGGTAGGCCTCGGGCACTTCATGCACGGTGCGACTGAGACTGGCGCTGGGGCCGTCAACAAGCGAAAGAGACGTGCTACCGGCGAGACGTCCTGCTTGTAACGCGGGAGAGGAGACGTTGTGAGGCTCCAGCGGGACTCGCGCTCCGGAGCGCTCCGAAATTGCTGTACTAAGCGCGCTGTTTTGGCGCCATTAACGACTAGCTGCAAACACCTGCGGGAGGTCCAGCCGCCCGGAGGCTGACGTCCCACCCTATGCACAACCTCGGAGACTGCTTTTGCCGGTATACTGGTAAGCGGCTAACTCTGTGGGACTCACTGCCTATTGTCCTCTAGGCGCTGCGCCTCTGGCTGCACTTCCCGCGCTATTTCACTGGTGCTCTGCCTACTCCTGGACTGCGCCTCTTGTTGCTGCGGACCACCCCACTGGGTATTGCTGTGCCGCCCGCCGACGTCTGGCGCCTCGGCTGCTGGTGAGGCACCGCTGTGCCTCATAGTGTGGGCTTAACATCTCCTTTCCAGCTCCCCTCTGGCAGCAGTGCAGGTGGCGCTTCGGCGCGGCGGGTTCCCACAATTCGCTGTCACCATGGGCAAACCTGACAGTCGCCAACCCAAACTGCAGTTTGACAGCGCGGCGCAGAAGAAGGTGACACGGCACACCGGAGACGCAGCGCCACCCAGAAGCCCGATCGCAGAGGCCTCGACATCAGCCCCGCTGACCCCGGATATGGCCACCATACTGCAAGAAATGCGCCAGGGCTTCGCAACAGTGGTCGACAAAGTAGATCGGCTATCATCTAGGATGGACGGAATAGCCCAGAAGATGGACGTCCATGAAGAACGCATAACTGAGGCAGAACGCAGGATATCGGCAAATGATGATACGACTGCGGCACATGACACTCGCCTTGCCAGGATGGACAATGTACTGAGGGTGATTGCTGCCAAGAACGAGGAGTTGGAGGCGAGGAGCCGGCGAAACAACGTTCGCGTCACGGGTATTCCCGAATCGACCAACACTGGGAAGATGGAGCTTTACATCGAGAAACTACTAACGGCAGCAGTGGGGGCGGACGCACTATCGAGTCAATTTATTGTGGAACGCGCGCATCGTTCTCTTGGTCCTCAGCCAAAACCTGGAGCCCCACCACGGCCCATCATTGCGCGCCTGCTCAACTACCGCGATCGAGATGCGGCGCTCAGAGCCGCCAGAGCGAACCAGAACCTAACATATGATGGCGTGCCCTTCTCCATTTACCCAGACTTTACCCCAGTAGTCCAGGAACAGCGCCGGAAATTTCTTGCGGTTAAGAGGAAACTTCGGGACTTGAACATTGACTATGCTCTCCTGTACCCGGCCAAGCTGCGTGTCACGCACCAGGGTACACAACATTTCTTTCTCAACCCGCAACAGGTTGAAGACTACCTTAAGACTCTGCCCAAACGGCCCAGACGATCTGCGGATGCTGAAGACCTACATGCATTGGAACCCGAGTAGACGACTACCGGCTCTCTGCGGTTACTGTTCTTACATTTCATTGGTTTGTCCTTACTTCCCGATCTGCTGAGGGGGACTCATGCTTCTCAGCGGTGGCTGCAGCTGCCTCTGGGGTGCCACGGACGGGTGTTGAACTGCAGGCGGTAATGTATGCCAGGCCCCCACCCCCTTACTCCCTCTCTGCTCCGGATGGAGACCCCAAGGGTGGACTTGTGCGGAGTGGGATAGCTGGGGGTGGTGGAACGTGCACCTCTGATGACCCCTACTGGGTGTTCCCCAAGGACATTTACTGGGATTCTTGTTTACTGGTTGCTTTCTAGTTTTTTCTTAGTTTGTGGGTGGGGGGCGGGACTAAGGTGCTGGCTAGTTGGGGTGGCTTCAGTGGGTGGGGGGTGGTGGACTGTTTATCGGGAGATTCTAACCTGCACTAGGCGAAGTATAGCCTCCGTTAGAGGAGCCGGTACCATTCGCACTGTATGTTTCAGTACTAAGAACTGTTTGTCCCTTTTCCAGATACGGCTGGCCGTTGGGACTGTTGAGGGGGGGCTGGGGTGGGGAAGATGCAGGGAATTTTGTTGGGATTCGAGTTTTAACATGTGCATGCTGTGTTCTGAACTCTATTGTCTGCTCTATGGAGGGCTTCTTAGTCATGACTGGGGGTTGTGGGGAGGGGATGGATGTGCTGCACGTTGGTTATGGCTGGGGGGTGGCACGAGGGATGGAGGCGTTTCATTGATGTACCATTCTATGGTCCCGTGGGGTGTCGATGGCCTGGTCCGATTGACCAATGACATGTCTGTTGCTGGGGATTGCCTAGCCGTCTTACACACTTTATTTCTACAGTTGTTCTTTTACGCTATTACATGGATGACATGCGCCTAAACGTGGTCACTTGGAATGTGAGAGGGCTGGGGGACCATAGGAAGAGGAGACAAATATTGAGCTACCTTGATCGCCATAGCGTCCACATCGCTTTCCTCCAGGAAACACACTTTGCACCCCACAAATCATGCGCATTTGGGGGTAGGTGGGCCTCTCACTCGGTCTTCGCCAATTACTCCTCGTATGCGAGAGGTACAGCCATTCTAGTTAAGAGATCCACACCATTTCAGCTAGCTGGATCCAAGGCTGATCCACAGGGGAGGTACTGTTTGTTATGGGGCAGACTGGGGCATATGTCAGTAACGCTAGCATGTTGCTATGGGCCCAATTCGGATGACCCGCAATTCTTCATGTCTTTATGGGCTGCGATAGTTGAGACAGGGCCACAACACCTCATATGGGGAGGGGACTTCAACATGACCCTACACCCCCCTCTGGACAGGTCGCACCCTGCCCCACACCATTATACCAATGGGCGAGAGGTCCTTAGAGAGACCATTGCCGATAACAATCTCATTGATGCCTGGCGCTCACACTGCGGGACAAGAGGGGAGGGTACACACTTTACGGCGCAAGCTAAGTCGTGGGCACGGCTCGACTATTTCCTCCTAACCTCACAACGATACACAGCGCTTATACACGCGTCACACCTCCCCAGGACATATTCCGACCACTCCCCCGTTCTTATTACATTGTCTGGTTCTGAACTTGGCCCCCCAGTAACGGCGTGGCGTATGCAACCCTCTATGTTATTGGACTCGGTATTCCAAGAGGAACTCTGGGATGAATGTTTGGATTTCTTTAAACGCAATAAGGACTCTGTCCAAGACGTTGAGACCATATGGGACGCCTTTAAGGCCACGCTCCGGGGCTTATGTATTTCAAAAGGCTCGGGAGTACTCAAGAGCATACTGGCTAGATTGCGCTCCATAGAGGATGACCTGCGTAGTGCTGAGAGCCGCCTTAGAACTAATCCTGATAGTGCGACCCTTGCTACCATTCGTGTGAAATTGTCGGAGTTCTCTGAGGAGGCTGCTCGCGAGGTGAAGTTTAGGAACAAGTACTGGGTGGCCAGGCGATATGGAGAAGGCGAGAGACCTGGAAAGGCGCTGGCGGCGACGGTCAAACTGATGCGATCGCCGACGGTAATACTAGAACTGGAAACGGCTGAGGGACTGGTGCTCAGGGACACCACCCAAATCCTGAACGAATTTGTGCAGCATTATGGTACGCTGTATAACTCTAGCAGGAATGGCGGGCTCACACTGGACGAGTATCTGGCAGATATCTCCTTAGGGTGGTTGAGCGATGCGCAGAGACACTTCTTGAGCGCCCCCTTTGAACTTGATGAGGTCAGAGAGGCTATCATGGGCATGAAATCGGGTAAGGCCACTGGGTTAGATGGCATTCCCATTGAGTTCTACAAAACGTTTATTGACTTCATGGCGCCAGTACTGCGGGAGGTCTATGAGGATGCGCTGGAGGTGGGCCATCTCCCTGCCTCCATGAGAATTGCCCTTATTACGTCACTGCTTAAACCTGGAAAACCCGCTTCTAGCTGCGACTCCTACCGACCGTTGTCCCTGTTAAATTGTGACGTTAAAATACTCGCAAAACTGATTGCAACACGCATCAGCCTCCTCCTACCAGCTCTGATACTACCTGATCAGGCTGGGTTTGTACCTGGCAGGGCGACGTCACACAATCTCCGCACCTTTTTCTCGGTGTATGACTCCGTACACGAAGACCTCCCAATGGCGGCTATTTTTTGGGACGCCACCAAGGCGTTCGATTCGCTCGAATGGGATTATGTGTTCGGGGTTCTTGAACGAATGGGCTTCCCACCTGTGTTTATATCTTGGATTAAATTACTGTATACACGTCCGGAGGCCAGAGTCCTCATCAATGGGAAATAGTCGTCAGCCTTCCCGATTTCCAGAGGGACGAGGCAAGCTTGTCCCCTGTCCCCCCTTCTATTTGCCATAGCCACTGAACCTCTGGCTGCTAAACTGCGGCAGCGTCATCGGGATAGCGCTTTGCGTTGTTATCAGAGACAGCTACTCGTCTCTATGTATGCAGACGACATCACCCTTTATGTTCGCCACCCTAGCGATAACTTGCATCCCATACTTCGAGAGTTCATACGGTTTGGTGCCCTTTCGGGAGTTCAAATTAACTGGAGGAAGTCATGTATCTTCCCTCTTACTGCCTCGACGAGTCAGTTTCCGCTGGAGTTCCCACTTGCCTGGAGCACAGGGGACTTCAAATACTTGGGCATACATGTAGAAAGGAATAGAGAGGAGCTAATTCGTGCCAACTATGGCACCGTAATGGACAAGATGTGTGACAATATATCTAGATGGATCACGCTCCCCCTCTCCATGGCGGGACGTGCCTCATTGATTAAAATGGTTATACTCCCTCAGTTTTTGTACCTCTTTTTGAACATTCCGTTTCACCCCGGCTCCCATTTCTTTCGATTACTACGCTCCGAATTGCTCCGTCTAATATGGGGTGGTAAGACACCCAGACTCAAATGGGACATCCTGGTCAGACCGTTCTCCCAGGGGGGTTTCGGCGTCCCTGACTTTGAGCTTTATTACCGAGCAGCTCAGGCCCACTATGCGTATTTCTGGATACGCCAGCAGAGATATATGCCTCAACTGGCAGCCGAACACTGGTTGGCCTACCCAGTCCCCATCGAAGGTGCAATCTACTCCCGGATTGAAGGTAGGGACAAGACTCCTTCCACGGTATCAAGCACGGTGACGGCATGGCGCTCCATCGTTACTAAGCTTGACTTGCACTTCCTCTATGCGCCTCGGCTGCCGCTATCCTACCACCCGCAGCTTCCGCTCCTGCAGGAGGCTGGATTTCAAAAATTGCTTAGGAAACTAAACGTCAATACATGGGGGGACCTGTATCTGGACGGCGTCTTCCGGACTAGAGATCAATTTTACGGGAACATACAACTCACACCTCTTGACGTATTTTACTATATCAGACTCCGACACGGGCTACAGGCCGTCACGCCTGATTTCCCCTGTGAGCCCCCAGTGCTTCCTCCCCTGCAAAACATGCTGCTTCAGGACAACCCTATTAAACTGGTATCCACACTATATAAATCTGTCCGGGCTAACATGACCTACACTGCTCTGCCTGCTAGGCATAAATGGGAACATGATCTAGCCTTAACTCTAACAGACACCCAATGGGATTTCCGCCTGCAACAAACCGAGCGCATCTCCTCTAACAGCCGTTATAGGATAATTCATTATAAATTCCTGCACAGGCTATATCACACTCCAGCGCGCCTCCACAGGTTCCAGCTTAGGCCTACTGATACATGTGACAGGTGTGGTGCCCCAGGGGCTGATTTCCTGCACCTTGCATGGGGCTGTGCCGAAGTGTCCATATACTGGACTCAAGTGTTTGAGGCACTATCCAAAATGGTTCACATGACGATTGATCCGTCCCCGTTGGTAGCACTTCTGGGGTACGTTGCACCTCTCCAGGCGGCTCACCGCAAATATGTGGCGCTGGCTATGCTTCTGGCTAAACGCAGGGTGGCCTGTAGATGGGGGAGAGGAAGGGCGCCCAAGTTTAAGGATTGGATGAGTGACCTGGTGTACTGCCAGGAACAATTGCAAACATATTCCGAGCTACTGCCGCCTACTTCTAGGCCTACTGACATCTGGGCCCCGTTACAATGTTATTTGATAACTGATCCACACGAAGGTGCTGGCAGTTGAGTTTGGGATGTAGAGGTACTGTGAGGCCTTTTTTGTTGTTTTTTTTTTTTTCTTTCTGATTTCCCATTGCAGCTCCTGAACTAACGTATATGGCATGCTGCGTTCGCTGCTTCCCTCCCCTGCACTCCCCCCTCCCCCCCCCCTCCACAGTTCCCCCCCCCCCCCCATCTCCCCCCTCTTTGTCTCCCCCGGCCTCCCCATTTCAAAGCTTTCTATGTGACGCCCAGGCCTCAGTGGCATCCCCCGGGTCTACCACCTCTGCTGCGGGGACCCGCCTCTCCCTTCACTTGTATTTGTATGGCTCTGCCTGCCACGTGCCCCTCGAGATCTGATACACCCGTAGTGCCTGTTCCCCCCCCCCCCCCCCTCCTACATGAGTTCACTTGGACATTGCACATGTTACTGTTCATATAAAGTTTAAGGAATACTTTCAAAATTGCAAGACTCACAGATTTCGTTGTAACTACGCTGCAATTACCGCTTTAATTGTACTGGTTGCCGCGATTGTTATCGCACTCATGCACATTTGTTATGTTTTGTATTTATGTCTGCATTGATAGCGGCCGGCCTCCGGGTTGTTGGTGAGACGCTGTGTACTCCTGGTAATGCTCAATAAATGTTTTGCACTTAAAAAAAAAAAAAAAAAAGAAAAAGTTGTCATGTTCTATGGTTGTCAGAAACTAAATCCCTTCTTGTCTATCCAGGGAGGTTCAACTCCTCCTTGCCTATTCGAGAAAGTTTCTAGTGAACTCTGAGCTAGCTGGCAAACCCAAAACTTTAAGTCTAATATCGACAATAGAAGACCTAGTTAACGTCTGGTCTAGGCCTATACTATTGAAGGTATTATTCCAATGCGCAGAGCCTATTGGGATAATAGGAACTACACTACACATCCACCACCACCACATCCACCACCACCACATCCACCACCACATCCACATCACCACCACATCCACCATCACCACCACATCCACCATCACCACCACATCCACCACATCCACCACATCCACCACCACACCCGCCACCACATCCACCACACCCGCCACCACATCCACCACACCCGCCACCACATCCACCACACCCGCCACCACATCCACCACATCTGCCACCACATCCACCACCACCACACCCATAACCACCACATCCACCAACACCACATCCACCACCACATCCACCACCACATCCACCACCACATCCACCACATCTGCCACCATATCCACCACACCCGCCACCACATCCACCACATCCGCCACCACATCCACCACCACCACACCCATAACCACCACATCCACCAACACCACATCCACCACCACATCCACCACCACATCCACCACCACATTCCACCAGCACATTCCACCACCTCATCCACCACCACATCCACCATCACCACCACATCCTCCACCACCACCACATCCACATCCACCACCGCCACATCCACCACCACCACCGCCACCACCACCACCACATCCACCACCACATCCACCACCACATCCACCACCACATCCACCACATCCACCACCACCACATCTTCCACCACCACCACATCCACCAACACCACATCCATCACCACATCCACCAACACCACATCCATCACCACATTCCACCACCACATTCCACCACCACATCCACCATCACCACCACATCCACCACATCCGCCACCACATCCACCACCACCACATCCTCCACCACATCCTCCATCACCACCACATCCACCACCACATCCACCACCACCTTCACCACCTACACCACATCCTCCACCACCACCGCCACCACCACCACATCCACCACCACTGCCACATCCACCACCTCCTTCACCACCACATCCACCACCACATCCACCACCTCCTTCACCACCACATCCACCACCACCACATCCACCACATCCACCACCACCACATCCACCACACCCACCACCACACCCACCACCACATCCACCATCACCACCACATCCACCATCACCACCACATCCACCACCACCACCACATCCACCACATCTGCCACCACCACATCCACCACCACCACCACCACATCCACCACCAACACATCCACCACCACCACATCCACCACATCCACCACCACCACATCCACCACCACATCCACCACCACATCCACCACCACATCCACCACCACCACCACATCCATCACCACATCCACCAACACCACATCCATCACCACATTCCACCACCACATCCACCACCACATCCACAACCACCATCACCACCACATCCACCATCACCACCACATCCACCACCACCACATCCACCACCACCGCCACATCCACCACCACATCCACCTCCACCACCACATCCACCTCCACCACCACATCCACCACCATATCCTCCACCATATCCTCCACCACCAAATCCACCACCACATCCACCTCCACCACCACTTCCACCACCACATCCACCAACACATCCTCCTTCACCACCACATCCACCACCACATCCACCGCCACCACCACATCCACCGCCACCACCACCACATCCACCACCACATCCACCACCATCACATCCAACACCACATCCAACACCACCACATCCACCACCACATCCATCAGATCCACCACCACCACTTTCACCACATCTATGTGTGTGTGTGTGTGTGTGTATGGGTGCAAATGCAATAGGTCTCTAATTTGCGAGAGATTAAGCTATTGGCATTGTAAATGACAATCCCATTTATTAATCTGTTTTCAAAACCAACACATAAATAAAAAAATTGTCATTTACAATGCCAATAGCTCTAACTTTTGCTAAGGCGAGACCGTTGCAATGTAAACTCTTGTTTTTTAAAGGAATCGCAATACTGTGACATGAAGGTTATAGGTTTTCCAATCTTTATTGGTTTTTTCTTCAAATCAGCATTTTAGCAACACGCTAGTCCTCCTCCAGTTGTATGTGCTTACCCAAAATATTTGTGATTTGTCATACTTTTGGGAGGACATACCAGGAAACATTTTCTTCTTCCATCCCTGGAAAGTACTGCTCTGGTGGGAGCCTGGGCCAAAGTTTTAATGTAGTGTTTATTGCATCTTCTGGTAAAGCCAGACATAGATGTCAAGTCTTCTTGATCCATGTTTATCCCTGTACCAATCGACAAAATCAAGCTGTGTGGGGTGGGGGGAGGGGGGGAGTTGGGGGTGTTTGATGCTGTTTGCCCAACTTAAGGAATTTTCTTTCCTGTTTGGATCTCCTCAAGTTTTTTCTCTAAACAAAAATTTACCCTGTTTACAAGCGCTCTCAATGTCTGCAATCAAGACAAAAGGTGCTTGTGAGGGCTTTTCTCCGGGTCCCGAGGCGCTACATCAGTTCCTAGCAAATATCTGTGGATGAAACTGTCAATTACCATTGGTGTCTGATGGCCTAAGAATCTGTGTGTTTCCAAACGAATAACCAGGTTACTCCATTTGTACACAATTGGTTTTCGAAGTGGAGTAATTGTGAGCAGGAAAGATTATCTCCAGGACGTGGGACAGGGATCAGAACTCGGGTACAGAATGACTTAGTAATCACACTACATAAACTCAATGTCCAGTCAGATCTATTTGGGGCCTGATTTAGATGAGATCGATATGGAATCAAATGCAAAAAAAGCGCTCAGCAAACCCATACCCTATCAGAAAATGTCTTCTGGTGTGGCCATCTGCACCAGGTGTCTCTGCGTGTAAACATTTCTCTGTAAGTACAGAGGGCCTCATTTATGAAAAGTGACGCATCGTTGCGTAAAAACAGCGATGCGTCACTTTTCATTGCACCTTCCTTGCGACTTGCTGGATGCGTCAAATTTACATTATGATGCTTCATGTCGCAAGGAGTTACATATACGTCAGTATTTATGACTTATCTGTAGGCGCAAAAATTACGCATTGCTGGAGTGTGTCACAAAAGTGACGCAACCCCAGCAATGAGTCCTTTCACGTGGGGCAAGCCCCATGTGAAAGGGCCTGCGTCAGATATTGACGCTATGGCCTCCTAGAAGTGACACAGTGAAATCTCATAGATTTCACTGCGTCACTTCTACGAGGCTTACTTGCGTGGGACTGCCCCCCCCCCCGCATACATTATACCTCACGCAGGTATAATGTAGCGCAGGGGTTTACAAAAGGACGTATCTGCTTAGATGCGTCACTTTGTAAATAGGACGCCACCAGGGGCATGTTTTACGCTGCCGTTGAGTCACAAAAAGTGACGCAACAGCAGCGCAAAACTGACGCATGGCCTCATAAATAAGGCCCAAAGTGCCCTGGGAAGTTAAAATGGAAAGTTGGACAACCTAGTAATATAATACAAGTATTTATCAGAGGTACGTGCTGTCATTGATTCTGTTGGTCACATTTTTCTAATTACATACACTCAAATAATGTTTTTAAGGACACCCTAAATTTAGATTATCTTGTGACTTAATGTCATGAGGCTACACATTTTGTAGTCCTGGTATTTTCTTTTACACATCAGTGCTTTCTGGGAGTTGTAGTCTTGCCTCAGTTCAGTTGAACCAAATAAACTGACTTGACTTCCAGTCCTGTGCTTTCTTTATGAAAGAATATTCTTGTGATGCGGATTCACCTGGTAACACTATGCTCACACTAACTGAGAGATATAGGGCCAGATGTAGGTATCCAAATACCGGTCGGTAACGGCCGAAAATACCGATTTTCAGCCGTTACCGACCGGTATTTGGATACTGAGATGTAGGGCATCTCAAAATACAGATTCGGTAATTTTACCGAATCGGTAAAATTACCGATTCGGTAAAATTACCGAATCTGTATTTTGAGATGTAGGTTGCACTGTAAACAGTGCCACAGGGCTTCAAGGATTTGTAGTTAATCACCAACTATTAGTTGTGGTAAATAACGAATACCTGTGTATTTGCAAATCTGTGCATGTACACCTGTGCCATGTGACAGACTTACATGCCCTTAGGGCATGTCTGGCACACAAACACTAATCAGGGGTGCAACAGGGTGTCAAAGTGACACCCTGCCACCCTTGAATTTTTCGGTATTTACCGAATCGGTAATTACCGATTCGGTAATTGACATTGATTCCTATGGGCCTTCAGGCCCATAGGAATCAACGGCAAATACCGAATCGGTAAATACCGAATCTTACCGATTCGGTAAAAAATACCGAATTATTACCTACATCTAATTTACCGATTCTAAAATACCGAATCGGTAAAATTCGGTATTTTAGAATTGGTAAAAAAGATTTACCTACATCTAGCCCATAGTATCTAATCCGTGGTGTTCCATCTCCTCGCCTACCATCTCTCACTCCCCCTTCCCAAGATCTGTACCCCGTTGAACATGTCACCCTCCTAAGCCTCTATTCTGTTTTTTCCCTTGTTGCGGAGTCGTTTTGAGCTCTGAAGGGCACTCTTTCCAGTTTTCCAATTCCAACTCTGTTCAACCTCACACATCATCACACACACACTCGGTGCTGTGTAAGAAGACTGCACTACTGGCGCGCCTGTTGTAACAGCTGTATCCGTTCTGTGTGTTGAGCTACATGCATTGCTTCATGTCAGTGGACAGCAAGACTGCACGCCGAGGGAGGCGATTCGCTGACTGTTGCACTGTGGAAGTAGCAGTGCTTAATTTGTAAAAGAATGAGTGCCGGTGCCCAAAGATCTGATGAGTCACTCGTGCTGTTGAATGTTAATGTGCTGAATACCAAGGCTCTGTAGTCTTGGATTTACACCAGGGCTCTCTAATCCACTGGCAGACACTCCCTCCCCCTTTACCTCACTCCTGCTTTCTCCCTTTAAGACGGGGTTTCCGGGTTTCTCTTTCCCTCTTGTACATTTCCCGCTCTTCTTCTCGGCTTATTTCTGATAAGGAAAAATATGCAGTGGTCCTCAAAAAGGAGTGCCGGTGGCCCCCACCGACAACCACCCGCTCAAACTAAGCACAGAAGGAGTGACTGTATTGTATGCGGAAATTATATTGCATTTAGCAATGTGATAAACACGTGTTCAAGAATACAGTATAGGCGCAGGTATGGTGACTCCAGGACGGTGTTGAGGCAGTATAGTTTAATGATTTAAGGGGGCAATAGCGGAGGGGGGGGGGATTGCCACAAGGAGTGAGCATGGTGAGCAGGTCACCTGTTCGGTAACATAGTGCGTTCTTCAAATGCAGACCTGTCCTGAAAATCTGATGTACTTTTCAATGAAGCATATGTACAATGTCTGTCATACGGCCACCTATATTATAGTCAGATTCACAATTTATACAGAAAGATATTTACTAGTGTGCTTGAAATTTTATTTGTGGCTATTTCTGGCAGTGCTGTTGAAACTATCAAAGTTCTTGGAGGCGGGTCTGGTGTAAATACCCATTACAGAAGCAATGATCGGAAAGCACTAGACGCACATTCATCTTTACAACCCACACCGTTTCTTGGACTAAGTACGTGTACATTCTTTTTTTTACGTTTCGGCAAATAAAAGTTCTGTATTTGTTAGTGGTAGGTTACGCTCCCCACGAGTGATTCAACATTCTGTAATATCTTAAGAGGCACTAATCGTTATTATTCTGAAACATAGGAAACATTCCCCTACCCCCCCCCCCCCCCGCCCTTCAGATCGATGGACTCTCCCAACTCAATTGAACTGTCCTGACTCTCAAAGTCGGTGATAATAAAAGGGGTACATCCATTAAGAACGTTACTGTAGACCCTAATGCAGAGTTCCCCAGTTCTTGAGACATGTGTAGGATAGACCCCTCCCTTATGATTAATAACTAAATATTAAATTCACCTGAAAAGTACATTGAATGGTGACACTGACGGGCTTACTGGTTTTAAGTGTAGTGTGAGTGCAATTGGGATAAACGAAAATAAAATGTGTAGTTTTGGTGGGTTTTTTCGTTCCATCACGAGAGTTCTTTTTGCCTTTGTCACTTGACTGGTAATTCTCCGGTTGGAGCTGGATAAATGACAGTCACATTCTTTGTGCAGCTTACATGGGTGAGTTGTTTTTCTATCTGTTGACTGTTCTCTGTCCAGGTCTCCTGCCTGGGTAGGTTGTCTGATAGTTTGCTTGTCCAACCAGGCGAGCGGTGTCACGCTACCTCCGGGGAGTTCTTTGATTGATCCCTATGAAGTTCCCATGAGTGAGAGACTTGTCTGTCTCTAGGAGGTTGTTTGTCAAACCTACACCCAGGTGGTGTGCGACTGTCTCTTGATTGCCCCATTAACATTTCACGCAGGAGTTGAACGTCTGTTTCTTGCATGCTCCTTGGCCAGCTCCCACAGTTGCCGATGTGACTATTTATTGCCACTCTCATTCAAGATGTGTCTGAAGAGTTGAGTGCTTGCCTGTTGCCAGCCTCCCTCCCACAGGAGTTCTTTGCCTGCCCCTTATGCAGTTTCAAGTGGAGATATTTGCCTGTCTTTTCACATTTTTACTGACAAGCAGAAAAATTGTCTGCCTGTCACTTGCAGGTGTGTGCACACCTGACATAGGAGCACTGTTCATCTGTTTCTTCCATATTCCTTCCCGATGCCCATGAGCGAGATGTTCACGTGTCTTTTGAACCCTCTTGCTCACTTTAGAAAGACGAGAATGAAGAAGACGGCGACTATGGACACAATCAGGCCAAGGGCAAAGCAGACACGAAGGTTCTCTACAGACAAGGAAGTTGTAGGCCGGGAGTCGGGCACGGCCCTTCTCTGTTGTATTTCCACCATGTAGGGTCTCTGAAGTTCTTGCAAGTATCTTCCACCCCAGAGCGCAGGCGTTCTGTGGATGCCGTTGCCATATGGAGAAACCCTGTCACTCAGAGTGAAGATGGAGGACCGTGTTGAAAAGTTGGAGTCCATGTCAACAGAGAAAGTGGAGCTGCTGGTTGACCAGGTCAAGTGCCTTTCTGCGCTCTGCATGGAGGTAGACACTGCCTCCACCTCCACCTCTTGCAGATGGTCCCCTTTTGACAGAGTACGTAGGGTTTCTTCATCTGTTTTCAGAGCCTGGACCCCTTGCTCCGGTAACACGGTGAGTGTACGACAGAAAGGGCAGATGATGAAGGAAATCACCGCGTTATGGCACACCATCTTCTTTAGGCAGGAGAGGCACAGGCAGTGGTGGCACATCAAGGTCTTTGGGGCCCGCGGTGTAGCTGTTGTTCCAAAGGGTTCAAAGCATATGGCGCACTCGATAAGAGAGGTATCCGCCACAGCTTCTTTGGAGGCTGCGTCCATTTCTGCAAGCTGGTGTCTTCCAGATGGGTTGACTGGGTCTCCTTGCACCTCTGTGGGTGGACTTACTGTTGGCCTGTTCCAAACTTAAGAGGCTGTGAGCAGACTTCTTTTCTCTCCAAGGAATGTCATCAACCCCATGTACTTCCAAGGATACCACCTGAGTTCGACTGATCGGAGGAGTCCAGTTGTCAGTAGGGCCTCTGGGCCAGAGGAAGAAGCCAGAATACGAGGTAGCGCTGGGTTCAAGTGGCAGATCCCCAACAACAGTATAAGGTAAAAATCAAGGTGTAGTCCATTCTTGTAACGCTCACCCGTACGTAGCTGTCGCTATCACACACTTGCTCGTCCTAGTTTTGGAAACACTAGGAGTTCCCAGGGGAGAAAAGTGAGCTGGAAAGAGAGGTCTTTGTCAGGCAGTCTTTGAACTCACCGCTCTTTCGGTGCCACAACCCTTCACTGACTTTTTTGTCTTTTGCATCCTAAATGCCTCCAATATAAACACACGGAACCCCTATCGTTGGAGCGAGGGCTTCCTTCTCCTGGCCGAGTCGTTTATTCCTGGAGGTGAAAGAGTATTTGTATTGCATTTGGGATTCTTTTATTTCTGGAGAATAGTCCTTTCATTCTTTTTGCTGATTCGTTATAGTTGTAAATCAGTCCTTGGCGATTCAGTTACTTCTAGACACGGTCAATGTATTCCCCTTAGCAGAGTCATTCATTCCTGGAAAATTATTATTCTATTTCTCCAGCAAGCCCTTGATTCACGGACACGTGTTTCACATGCCCGAGTGCGGGATTATTTTCTTTTATCTAAAGGTTTTCTTTCCTGGTAAGTTGATTTCTGGAGGTTTCCTTTCGTTCCAGTGCCCCTGCTTCAGGTGTCGCTGTTCTTGAGACCTTTCCTCCCGCTGTCCTCGTATTTTAATTGATTTATGAGGGGGTGACCTCAGGCCCCACTCCTCGAGAGGTCGGCGGCGAGCTCTGCAGAGTCCCTCACACCGGGGGCTGGCACCGCTGCTCTCCCAGGAGGTGTCCTGACGCTGACCCGTTCACCGTGTGCGCAAAGTGCAGGTCCTCACGAGAGAGGAAGGTAACTGGCCCGGGGGCGAGGATGTAGCTCCCGGATCTGATGGGAGGGCGTGCGTGCAGCGCCTCTCGGAGCAGGGCAGAGTCTGTGTGAATTCATAACTAACCGCGCTGTTTGTTCTGCGATAAGGTCACCGGGCCGGAGGAGTCGAGGCGGCTGCACTTTGGTCCCTCCCAGTAACCGACGCCGACTCGCTCGGGGGTAGACCCTGGCTCGTTTCCTATCGCTCGATTCCTAGTAGGGTCCTGTGCTGCCTGCCTGTAGCATCCCCAGTAGCCATTTCAGGCGAAAATAAGCAGCCCGTAGGCCAACCTAGGGGCATATTATCAAGAAATGGCGTTAAAATTATCTCCGCTTAAGCGGCAGGAAACTGCCGCTAAAGCGGCGATAATGGGCTTGATAATATGCCCTTGTGAATTTCCATAGAAGCCGATGTTCTGGTGTGAACATGGGCTTCTATGGGAATTCTGTACGGCATAGTATCAAGGCCATTATCGCCTTTTTAGCGGCAGTTTCTTGCAACTAAAGTGACGATAATCTTAACTCCGTTCTTGATAATATGCCCCCGGTCTTTATTTAGACACAGGGTCGGATTGGTATCACAATTCGGCCCGGGCACTGCTTACAAAAGTGGCCCACATTTGCGGATTTCACCCATTTGTAAAACTGCATTTGGCTAGTCTCATTGGGCTCATTTTTAGGAAATGTTTGATAAATTTCATATTTGAAAGCTCATAGAGCCAGACACATTGGTGAAGTGAAATAAAGTGGCCGAAACGCCACAACTCCTGATGCAGACTCTTAAAACATGGCAAACAAGATTATTTTTGTTGCAGTTTTAGAGTAAACTCAGCCCGAAGGCAGTGATTATATGAGCACCAGTCGCATTAAAAAAGATCAAATTGTTTTAGGCCTTAGGCAATTAAGTTATTTGCCCAGAATCACAGCATGTTGCGTTGAGGAACCTATTTCCAAATTCAGCAGCGCTGACCCTAACATTACATCCTCTCAATTTTTCTCGCTGAAAGATGCCTCACAGCGAGGTCTATCCAAACATCCAACCGTCTTCCAAGGCCTGAAAGACTCTGGCACTAAGGTGCCAACAATAGGCCCCAGCGGTGCCCCTTCACCCTCCCCAGCTAAGTATATCCTCAGGGCGATGACTTAGCAGGGGAAGGGTAAAAGTACAGAGCTGCTGCTCCTCCAGCGAGCTGAGGTGACAAGGGCCCACCGGCGTCATAACCTGCTCCCAGCCAGGCACCTCAGTTTAACAGCACAGCAGGGAAGTGAGCGTCTGTGCCGGCCCCACGGGAGGCCAAGCTAAAGTCTGCAGGGGTGAGAATACTGACCGAGCAACGTTGCTGCAAGCTACACCCTCCGAGCCTGCCATGATGCTTGCTCCACATTATTTTTTTGGTGCATATTTATATAGCGCGAACTTGACTCGAAGGTATTGGAGCACTTTACATGAGCACTGTATTTACATTACACATTCAGGCACGGGAGATTAAGTGATTTGCCCAGAATCACAGGATGTGGATGCAACACCGAGGCTCGAACCCTGGTTTCCAGCACCAAAGTCGGCAGTCTAGCCGACGGACCACATCTTCTCCCACATTACAGTGGCTGGGCTGGGAAGAGGCAGTACGGCACCGTGGGCCGGTTGATAGAGCTAACAAAAAGCGGCCCACAGGTGACCCCTAAGCACCGGCCCATCGTCCGATGCCTGACTGCCCGCCTTCCCAATCCGATGCTGCAAGTTAGACATGCACCTCCCTGCACAGGACGAGGGCCACGAGTTTAGATGAGGGACCTTCAGTCTGTCAACAAGATGGCGGCGGCCCTGGAGTATCACTGGGCTGGGCCAACCCAGGAAGGGTGAGGCTGCCACACTGCCACCAAGGTCTGGAAGCAGGCAATAAATGGGTGAGACAGTGTCATACAGTATTACCAAAGTCCAGCAGGCTAAAGAGGGGCCATTGTGTGTCCAGTTCTACTGCCTGGGTAAAAGCCAGAGCAGCTTGAGGCAGCCACCAAGATGGCAGACTCCGACTACCACAGGGTGATGGGAGCCAAGTTAACACCATTACTGATGAGGCATGTATAGATTGGAAAATTGTAGGTAGGATTGCAGAGTGGCAGGCTTCTTGCCAAATGTATCCAGTTTTATCCATGTTTAGTTTGTTCATATTGCCAGATCTCTGCTCCTGCCCCTCAGCATTCACAAACTGCCCTCCTATTGGTGTACATACCGGTGGTGCAGCATGTGCAGTACCACCAGAAGCCTGGAGGCCCATTAACCACGGATTAATGTTGTATTTTACTATGTAACCAACAGTTCGAGGGCCATTTTCATTGACTGCACTGCTGAGGACCATGGGACCCTTGCTAGACCGCTTTTATTTCCATGCTCACCAGTAGTGGCTAGTGGTTTTTAAAACTGCTGGGGCTTAATACTTGCCCCTAATTCCAATGATTGAAGTGCAGGAGCTCAACTTCTTAGGAGGATTTAGGGTTGAAGGCGGTTCTCCCCCTACATTTTTTTTAGGAAATGTGGTAAATTAGTGAATCTTTTAACACTTTTCACATGCATTTGGTTAAAATGCTTAATTTGAGCTAGTGGGGCCCACCGGGACTCAATTTAGGGGACCGGCGCTTATTTTTCGTCTTTACATACTTACCAGGAGCAAAAAAGGGAAATACTCTCTAAGGGGAAAGGAGGAGGAAGCAAAAGACAGGAAAAACGTCGTAAAGGGAGAAAGCAGTAACCAACAAGGAGACAGAGTGGCAGGGAGTGTCTGGTAGTGGATTAAAGAGGCATGTGGTGGATTCAGAACTAGCAGCCTTGGTATGCAGCATAGAAACAGTTAATATCGAGGAACACAGGCTTCTGAGTCGACGTTTGGGATCCGACTCTCATTCTTTTACAAATTAAGCACTGCTTTAAAAGCCAAAGCCTCTGAAAGGGCTTCCATGAAATATTCCAGTACTTTCATGATGTGCCAATGAAGTGTGAACCTCTCTTTGAGGAAAAACATTTTTTATTTCATTTGCCACGTGTTTACCCCATGGATCAGGAATGACTTCCTACATGTCAGGGCTAGCATTCTGCAATGAGTGTTCCCCATTTGTCAAGAATTTACTCCAGCATAACAGGGCCAATATTTTGTCATGGGTGTTGCCCCCTGCCGCCCCCCCAACACCTCACCCACATGCCATGGATGCCTCCTTATACCAAGAACTGCATGCAATTTTCCAGTGGCAGATTTTTAAATTGGTGCCTCCCCCATAACATCAGTGCCGCCCCAGGGTAAAACTTACCCCGGTAAGCAAGTGGCAGTATTTTGCAATGGGTGTTCCCTTCCATGGTGCCCTCTCTTATTCCAAGAATTACTTTCATCATGTCAGCACCAGAATTTTGCCATCAATGCCCCCATTTGCCAAAAAGTACCTACAGCCTGTCGAGGCATGGATTTTGCCATGGGTAACACCCCCATCCATATACCATGAGTGCCCTTCAACATAAGCCAAGACTTACTTCCAATAATGCAGGGCCAGCAACACATTTGCTAGCATAAAATACACACCCAATCGCACACTTTAATACTCACTCATACTCATTCGTTCTCACACATACATGCTAACTCACATTCCAGTAGCGGCTCCTCTGCTATGGCGTCCCCCCCCCCCTGCTGAGTGCCAGGCAGCTGACAGAAACTGGAAAAATAAAATGATAATAAAACTATTTTATTATAATTTTAGTTTCCTTTCTGCTAAAGGCAGCTATGTCTGCTCAGGGCCATGACGAGAGCAGGGGGAGCAGTGGTGCAGACTGTAAGTGTGCATGGCGGTTTGGCCGGCTGTCTAAGGCCGTCCAAACCGTCATGTGCACTTTGATCTCTCTCCACCCAAGCTGAGTTGTACGTCCAGGTGGAGTAGAAGTACAGGCTCCTAGGCCTTGAGTAAGTGTTAAATAAGCCAGCTCAGACCAATCACAGCGCTGCTTGATTGGCTTCTAGTAGCCTGCTCAGTGTGCAGAGTGCGGAGCAGAAGAACCCTATAACGGCAGCCTGCAGCGTCACAGCAGGTAAATGCTTAAAAAAAATCTTATATACCCCTATCCCCCACACCCTACCATTTATTATGAAAGGGAGCCACTACTGAGTTTGGACAATAGAAAGTGGAAAAGCAAGATGAGTGAGGATAAACAATTGTATACCCTTTGCTAATTGGCATTAATGTGCATAGACTCCATTAGATTAGTAAGGCTGGTGACAGGTGACTGTGGGGTTCAACCATGTGGAGTTTTGACAATGGGGAGCATAGCGAGCATAACTGATGAAAGGCTAAACCCAGAATCTGATAGAGACATCTAGCCGCAGATTCCTTAACTTAGAATATCCCCATGCGTCAGACTGGATAGGGAAAACTTTTTCCCCAGCAGTACCTCTGTACGCCGGGGGGGGGACGTCGTCTGGCTCCGTCCTGACGTCGTCCATGGAAGTGACGTCAATGGAGCCATATAAGTCCCCGTTGGCATACTGACGTCAGTTTTCTTCTTTTCCGCATCTCAACGCGGATCCCGAGAAGCGGTTACCTCTGGCCTGTTTTTGTTTTCAGGCCTTCTGGATGCCTTTTGGCATCAGGGAACAGTGTGCGATGCCTTCGGGCTTCAAGGCAAGTGCGACCTGTACACTGCAGATGTCGGTGACCGATCCACATGTGATCTGTATGTGGTGCTTGGGAGAGCACCACGACTCCGAGAAGTCCGACGGCTGCCGGCAGCTGAAGCCCCTGCGGGAACATCATATGAAGTTGTTGTCCGTCCGGATGTCCTGTTCAGAGCCCTCGCGCCGCAGGTCTCTCTCTCATGCTGGGGCGTCGGGTCAGGATGAGTCACGGAGTCGTTCCCGTGGACGTCGTTCACCTGGCGCAGGTTAGCACAGGAATAAGTTACGGAGGTCGTTGACCTCACATAAACATGATGTCGCCCGCTGCTCCCGGTCTCCACTGGGCACCAGCCCTGAGGAGTTGATCCCCCTCTACCCACCATTTCCTGGGGCTGGTGCGACTAGGACCCAGATGGAGGCCTTACTGGCCATCTTTGGGTTGCCCCCTCTCCTCGGCGTGCCTTTGGGCCCCACAGAAGGGGTGGGGACTCCGATTGGGACTTTGCCCGCGGCTTCGCCCTTGGCGCTGGTCGAGTACCCTGACACCGGCTCCGGAGTCGCTACGACGTCGGGACACGGCCCGGAGCGGCGTCCTATTCGCATGTCCAAGTCTGCTGTGCTGTCACCGCACAGCCCTGTGAGGCTTCCTGCACCGATGCCAAGTGAGGCTGCAGCGCCATTCTCGACAGCCCTGTGAGGCTACTCTGTTCCTCTCCGCAGGTTCCCATTGCAGTGGGGGTCGAGTCGACGCCGGTCCGATGCCAGGCAGACAAGGCTCCTTCGGGGGTCATCGACATAGAGTCAACACCGTCTCGATGTCAATCGCTGCCGGAGTCATCCCCGGCTGTTCCTCGGTTGGTGGAGGGTGAGGAGGCCGAAAATAAGGAGTCCCCTTTGGGTTCACCACCCCCAGGGTTGTTTTGCTGTGCATCAGGACCGGAACCCATGCCCTGGCAGGTCCTTGGTTTTCTCGGGCTATGGAACACCCCCAGTTTGGTGGACGGATTAGCATCCTGCCGTCCCCTACGGATGACTTGTTGTCGCCACCCAGGATGGCCATGGTGGCTAGTGTGGCGTTTGCTAGGGCGGTACGCAAGGCTACGGATATTTTACAGATGCAGCCACCCTCGGTCTCTCTGCCTTCTGATCCCTTGTTGGATCTACTCCACCTGGGTGTGGAAATGTACCCCCGTGAGGGAAAACTGGTGCAGAATCAACCTCTTGTCCACGGGTCCGAAGACTAACAAAGGAGAGATCGGCACTGGAGTGAAGTAAAGCAAACCAAGTTTATTAATCACTCATAAGTGGGACCGCGTCCGAACAACACCCTAAAGTGTTGTGGGAGGAAGTACCTTGAATACAAAAACCATCATCCTTATATCCTTTTGCAGTGTAATCGCATGGGAAGGAAAACTGGAAGAAACAAGATTAAGCACGGAAATAGCTATGGGTAAACAAGGGCAGATGGGTGACCAGGTGGTCAGCAGGTGAGGAGGGGCAGTAAGAATGTTTATGGCGGCACTATGCAATCATTTGATAACATCTGAGACCAGGTGCACCGGCAACTGCAGTCCCCCAGCACGTACATCAGTTTGACCATGTCAGAGAGGTCAACTAAAGTTGAAGACACAGGCTGAGTGAAAAGCCAAACAACAGAGAACACAATTAATACGACAGAAACGAAATGGATTCAACAGTCAAAATGGCTGCTGCTTATGCTAACATAGAATTTACATTTTTTCACGAGGGCACCGTGGAAGTGGAGCCTTTGTTGCTTTTTTGGCGAGTCGTTATACGACACTCTTCTTGGGACTTGGGCGAGACCTTCTTCGGGGGACCTGGTGGACCATGCTATTGCACATCGCCATCGCCCGGCTCCGAATGACCCTGTCTGTTTTTCCCTCCATCCTTGGGCTCAAGGGCTGGTAGTCCAGGCGGCCTCAGTTTCACTGCCTTCTGCCTTTCCTCTGTTACTCCCTCCCACTTGGGAGTCTCGATGGTTGGAGTCGTGTGGCCGCCATATTTTTGCATCCACAAGTGCAGGCCTTAGATCCCTCAACACGTCGTGCATGTTTGCATGGGCTACTTCGGCCCTTTCGGACTCGGTTGGGCACCTATTTCCCTCTCTTCCAGAGGGTCCTCGGACTGACCTGGATCGGTTGGTACGTTATGGCCGGGACATGGCCGAGCTTTCCATTCGGTCGCCCATGGATACCACTGATTCTGTGGGTCGGGCTATGGCCAGGTCAGTTGCTCTGTGTCGCCATGCCTGGCTGGGCGATGGCTGTTTGCCTGCAAATGTTCAGGAGTGTCTTAGGGATTTTCCCTTTGATGGGGTCACCCTGTTCGACAGACATGCTGACTCAGCGGTTCAACGTCTCATGTCTGGGTTTCCATGACTTCTGTGGTTTCTAGTCCTTGTTTGCGGACTTTGTCTTTTAGTTGCAGTATTGTCACTGCTTTTTCTGATATCCATCTCTGGGTTCAAGATGTTATTTCCCGGACCGACTGTACGGCTATTTTAACGTCTTTTGTCCTTCTATTGCTGCAGCCAGTTGTTGCCAGCTGTTTCTGTATTTCTTTTTGAGTCTTCTGCCTATGAGCTCATCCTGAGAGGTGTCCCTTGCTTTTAAAGGGATGTGCAATACCCTATGTTGGGTACTCGTTGGCTATTGTATAGCTATTCTTCCTTGCACAGGAAGTTTCGACGGCTCCCGTGCTGTCTTCTTAGGATACTTCTCTTCTGTCAACGCCCTTCCAACTGTTGTAGGACATCTCCTCTGGTGAGACCCACGGGGTTGGTGCAGCTCTCTCCTGGGGTTTCTGCATTGTAGGAGGCCTCTGTGGAGGCACACCTCCCCAAAGTGTTGTTGGGTTTCTGCCACACCTGGCTCTCCCTGGCGTGTTCTTTCAGCTTTCGCTGTGCTTTTCTGCCTGCATTGCCTGTTTTGGATGTAGGCGTGTGTCCCTTGGGGGCTTGTTGCTCTGTTCCGTTTTGGAACAGTTTCCTCCGTGTTCTGTGTGGATTCGACGTGTGTACACACAGGATACGTTCACTGTCACAGGGTGCCGGTGGTGTACCTTCCGTCCCTGTCTTGGCTGCTTTCTATTCTGGTAGTATTATCTACTCTCAATTCCTGGTGCGGGGAAGTGCTTACGTCTTCTTTCATGGCTCAGGCAATGTGGGGTTTTTGCCTACGAGCAGTGGAATTTCCGCCAGCTATGTCTCTGCTGTGCGTTACCTTGTACCCTATTTCAGCGGGCTCTTCTCTGGCAGGGACTCCAGTCCCTTTGCATATTGTGCGCACGGGTTCAGGTCCTTTTGCTTTTGGCCTCTACTGATGTTTTCCGACTCACTGTGGCCTAGTGTCTAAGGTCTGTTATTTCAAGTTTATGTGTTCCACTCCAGGTGTTTCACTGGTTGTGAGTTAACAATCATACCTAAAGGCACTGTTGCTTTCTTTTGTGTATGTTGACGGTGCAAGTATTCTTCTTCAGGATACTCGGTCATTATACAGTGTCCGTATATACTTTTTGATGACAGACCTTTGTGTATTTCTCACTCCTTCCTTGTGAGTCTAGTGGTCAGTGTCCCCGCCTGTCTCGTGGGAGGCCAGGGTTCCTTCCCCTCCGGGGGGAATGCTGTTGCTTTTAGGTGTCTTGGCATTGTTGTGTTCTGCTATGCTTCACACCGGTGCCGGTGGTACCTATTGTGCGACTTCCCTTTATCTACGGCCTGCTCTTCGAGTTCCCCCTTGTTTTTAATTTCTCCTTCATTTGTTCACATATACGTCTGTCTTATGTATATATGTCATGAGTTATACACACAGTGAGAGAGTATGCATACTAGGTTTTCCTTGCCTTGGTATCGGGGGTTTTAGCCTCAGATTCCTTCTCTGTCATAGGGGAAGGGGCACTCTGTATGTCCCTGGCTTTTGCCGGTTTCCCTCCGCTGTTTGTACCTCTGGGTACGGATGGCTGGTTGACTACCTGGTGATGCGCCGCCTCTCTTTGCCGCCACTTGCATGCTGTTGGTGCTTCAATTCCTTGGGCTTTTGCATAGATGTGGTGTGGTTCTCATGGTGCACTCTGTCTCCTAGTGTGTATCCTGTCATCCACATACCTGTATCTCTTGGTAGTCATGACTCTGTATATCTCTGCATGGTGACATCTGTCCCCTCACATTTCACGTTTTGGCATCCACTGTGGTGTATGTTCAGTGGGTGTGCTCGGACGATGTCATACTATCTTGTCCCTTTTTTTGGGACTCTGTCTGTTGCAGATTCATGGGATCTGGTGCTCAGTTTAACTTCTTTTTGCAGAAGTTTCTAAACTTTCTTCCATTATGCACTGCCCTTTCTGGTTTTATGTCTCCTTTCATCCCTGTCTGGACGAGGGAGGTCTCGTACTGTCCTCTGTCGGATTGTAGTGCCTTTGCCTCCCTTTGTTCATGCTCCCTTCCAGGACTTCATAGGCCTGGGGTCTGCCATGCTGGCACTGCTGTCCCCACCATGATTAGTCAATTTTATTGACGGTTAAGTCCTCTTGGAACTTGGTGGGTTTCGGTCGCAGACCCTCCTCCAATGGGTTATGGCTTTGGTATCTGTTCTAAGTTAAGGAATCTGCGGCTAGATGTCTCTATCTGATGAACGAGTTACTTACCTTCGGTAACAATGTATCTGGTAGAGACACAGTCTAGCCGCAGATTCCTTAACACCCGCCATCCTCCCCGCTCTGCGAAGACCTTTCCAGGTGGGATTCTACCTCCTCGCCTCCTTACAGGTGCCCTTGTTGTTCCTGAGGGGTGCTCTAGTTCACCTACCTCTGGGGCAGGGTGTATCTTTCTGTTTAGGGCACATTGACTCTCCACCCTTTCTCGTTTTTGGGTGGCTAGGTTCTGTGCTTTTCAATGCTTCTCCACCTGGGTTCTTCCAGCGTGGAGATTCTCACGTTTTCCTACTCTCCCTCCTCCCTCATCTGTTTCTCCCCATTTCTTTGGGGTTTCCTTGTCTATGCTGCAGTCGATTGGGTTGAGATTCTATTTGACTATGCTACAGTTCATTGGTCATTGTGTGGGGGTGTGTTGACCATTCTATTTGAATGTTCACTTCTGGTCACTTACCGTGAGTCATGTTGTTCCAGTCATGTTGTCCTTTTCAGCTCCATCCTGTGGCTTCGAACTGTCGTTTGTTTGTCATGTCATTGATTTCCACTGCCGTTGCCTCTTGGGGGGAGGGGGACACTGCTCTCCGCTTTAGTGGGTTTTTGCCTGGAGCTGGTGCTCTGTTTGCTCCCTTCAGTCCCTTCAAGTGTTGAGTACTTTTTCAACATGGTGTTGTTTCTCATTGTATGATTTCTTATCACTGTTGTTTCAGAGTTTTTGGCTCCTTTTTTGGCACACTGTTCCTATACTCTCGTAGTTTTTGTAGTGGCTCCGCGTTGTGGTGTGGAAAAGATCCACAGTAGAAAACTGACATCGGCACGCCGAGTGGGGACTTATATGGCTCCATTGACGTCACTTACGTGGACGACGTCAGGACGGAGCTGGGCAACGCTGCACCCCGAGGTGCAGAGGTACTGCTGGGGGAAAAAGTTTTCCGGATCCAGTCTGATAGCTGGGGATATTCTAAGTTAAGGAATCTGTGGCTAGACTGTGTCTCTACCAGATAAATGTTACCAAAGGTAAGTAACTCGTTCAACGTGTCTAGAAATAACAGCATAACTGCACCAACTTTGGTGAAAAACTAAAGCAACTTTGAAGTAAGCGTACTGCATTTGCCAGAATGCAATAGGGTGAATAGTGCCCGGATGAAAGGCATTGTTCTCTCTCCCCCTTGTGTTTAAAAGACTCCCTTGAGCCAAAGAGAACACCTGGGATGTGCCTGTATGCCTGTGGAGTGGTACTGTGACCTGTGAAGACTTGGGCAGCATTTCCACATCCTCAGATGACTTGTCCCTGCTTTCTACTACTTCTGCTCTCTATTGATGAAGGGCTAAACCCAGAAACACGTGTCCAGAGAAAACAGCACTACCTGCTCCAACTCCAACTATGGTGAAAATCTACAGCAACTTTGAAGTAACCGTACTGTATTTACCAGAATGCAAGGGGGTGAACTCTGCTGGGATGACAGGCAGTGTGCTTCCTCTCCCCTTCATTTTAAACCACGTAGAGACTGTGATAGCCATATGTCCATCCAGAGTCCTAAAACATCTGCCTCTGGTGCCGGGGATCCAGCCACAACGCAAAGGCCTGAGAGTTATGTTGTGGTATGCATCCAAAGGCAATTAAAGAAAGAGTGGCTAGGCTGTTTATGGCAAGAGTGCAAGACGAATGACCGGGATGTAGCAAATCAACAACACCAAGATTGAAGTTGCTGCCTTTGTCAAAGTCAATCCCATGACCGTCTCATATGGAGGGCTACAGGCATCATACCACTCTGTGCCCTTCATGCCATTTCTGCCATTGCCCCCAGGATCGTGGTCAGTGACTTCCTCTCCTTCACACCCTCTGTCTCCTACTCTAACTGCATTACAGACCCCCCCGGCCAGACCTTCCATTATTGAACCTTTCACACCATTGCTCCATTAGAGAGGCCCAAAGGTTAAAGGAGGAAGACATTTTCTTCTTGGAGAATACATATCCCAAGACAATCCCAATGTAGATGATGGGATGGTCAGTTTACTCTGGACGCTGACTTTGCAGGCCTGAAAGATGACAGTGGTATTAACACTTCCCCAGAGTAGGAGCTTCTGTCTTCGACTGGTCTCCCCCACTAGAAATTACCGCTTACAATTCACTCATTACTGGGAGATAACATGTTGGACCTTCAGTTGCCATCCACAGACAACATCAAACCACCTTATTGAGGTTCTGTATTCACAGTCGATACATAGGAGCACTGACTCCCTTTCAACGAAGCCCTAACGTAGCCTACCCTAGCAATATGGAAAAAGCCAACCCTATCTACTGTGGTCTCGTCAGCCATTGCCCTACGCTACACGCCAGCACTGGGAGATCCTGCCTTCCTCTCCTTTCACCTGTTCCCAGGGAGCTTGGTAGTGCAAGCTTCTTGCTCCAAGCTAATACCTGGTGCCTTCATTTGAAGATCACGTGCTCCAACACTTCTCCCACCATCTTCCTCCTCTTCCCCAGCCATAGCAAGAAAATAGACCTAGTTCCTTCTTTTACAAACAAACATGATCAGTTAGAGGATGGGTATCCTCCTGTCTACATGTTTGGAGGACCATCACTTCAGACCTTTGGGTCTTGCATAATGTGAAAATGGGGTATGTCCTACCCTTCCAATAGTATCCCACACTCATCCCTTCCCCAACACAGTCAATCCGACCAGGCGAGTTAAGTGTCCTACGGCAAGACATTTAGACCTTATTCCTAAAGGGCGCAGTGGAGTTGGTTCCAAAGTAGGAGCGGGGCCAGGGATGCGACCCCTACTACAACCTAGACCCCGATAAGGACAGCGGTCTCCATCGGATTCGAGACCTCAGGGTCCTGAACAGAGAGCTCAAAGAGGAAAGGTTCAAAATGCTTTCTCTAGCTCAGGTTCTACTAGCACTGGAAGCGGAAGACTGGATGGTGTTTGTTGACCTGCAGGATGCCTACTTTCACATCCCTATACTATGGTCACACAGAAGTATCTAAACAATACCAGTTTGAGGTTCATCTGCCCTTAAGTCTCCACAAAGGTGATGGCGGTAGTTGTGGCACATCTCAGATGGCAAGGAATCTCAGTATTTCCGTGCCTGAATGACTGGTTCCTAAAAGTCGGTTTTCTTTTCCATCCAGGCTTTTCCATCAACAAGTCCAGGTCTCTCCAGGTGCCCTCATAGCACATCCTGTTCATAGGGCCAGTATTGGACACCATGGCGAATCAAGCCTTCCTTACGCTCCAGAGGGTTCACATAATTCAGGGTATGATTCTAATGTTTCACAATGGTGCGATCATTGCAGTCCTGATGGCCTTATCAGTGCCCAATCTGCTAGTCTCCTGCATCCTGTTGGTCACCCATGCAAGCTGGCACATGAGGGCCCTCCAGTCGTACCTCCACTGACAGAGGTTCAAACACAGTGGAGATCTTCAGGCTTGTATCAAAATCTCCAGTGACACTGCAGTGGAGTGTGTCGCAGTGCCCGCCATGTGAGTGGACAGTCTGTGTTGGTGCCATCTTGCCGACTACGAGCGTTCTCTTTATCTGGTGTTAGTCCACAACATATTCCAGCTCTGGGATACTCCTCAGATTCACCTCTTTGCCACTCAAGAGAACACCCCCTCCCAACATCCTGTGCCTTCCAATTTCCGATGTAGTGACATTTGGGGATATGTGCAGCTTTCAACTTCATTATGCAGTTTCTCGAATACCCTTCATTCCTCCAGTTCTGAGGAAATACTGCCTCTACTGGGACCAAGTAATCCCAATTGCACCAGATTGACCACGAATGGTATTGTATGCAGACTCCCTGTGTCCTCTGCACTGTCTTCCTCACAGGGTAGACTTCCTCTGGCAGCCGCAGGGGCATATTCTACACCCCAACCTCCAGTGCTTCAACCTACATGTCTGGAGATTGACCGGCACAACCTGTGACCTTCTGGCTATTTCCTGAAGTGGTGGTTATCATTTGAGGTTTGGGCAGCCATTCCACTAAGACAGAATACGCAGGTAGATGGAAACATTTGCCTAGTGGTGTGCAGATAACTTAGTAGAACTTCTTCAGGCCTGCCTGCCTGTCTGATATCTTATGGTTCTCCCTCTCAGGGGTGTGAAGTGGGCAATTTTAAGGGTAATTTATTTCTTAATTCTTTGTCTCCCAAACCAGCCTTCCCTTTTCAAGTCCGCCATAGCTATGAAATTATCAAAGGAACTTACAAACAAGCTTCCACCAACTCCCTTTATAATACCTCAAAGGGGCCTCAACAATTATCATGTTTCTTATGTGTTCACCATTTGAACCATTACATAGTGGTCCTTCACGTTTGATCATGTGCATGTCAGTTTTTACTAATCACAATAACATTAACTAGACTGGTTAGCAAGTTGCAAGCACTTACGGGCATATTATCAAGGGCTGGCGATAGAATTACCGCCACTTTAACGTCAATGTTTGGGCAAAAAGAGGTGATCATTTTATCGCATTATTAACAAGGACATGCTAGCGTGTGTTTCCTTGATTTAGCTCCTGTTTTTGTCACAACTCACATCGCATCGATAATAAGATGCAAAGTAGGCATGACTAACAAAATAACATGGGAAAATATCGCTAAGGCAGCTTCGCGATATTAACAACGAGGCGTAGCAATAATCACAATCGCGCTAACTCTGCCTTAACGCAGGAATTTAACATCTGATAAATTCCTGACTAAAGACTACCTAACATGGGAGGTGATTATGGGGTTAAGGCCACAGGGCCTTATCACCAAGCTTATCGCCGTTTTAAATGGGACATCGCTGGTTTTTCAGCGATGTTTGGCCATTTTCCTGCTATTGCTGGAATATTTATCGCCATAGCGCTAAGCGTTGATAATACAGCGCTAGCTTGGCGATATATTCCAGCAATAGCCGGCGATAATAAAAAAGCTTGCTAAGCGTGCTCAGCGATAATTATCGCTGGGGCTTGGTAATATGCCCCTAAGTGTCAAACTCCCCTCACTTCTTTCTTTCAAGACAAGTTGCTGATCAGAACCAGGGCAGCCTTACCGCCACAGGTGGTTACTTCCTTCCACCTATGCCACTCCATCACTCTCACAACCTTCCTCCCTCCTCCACACCCAACCAAGGAGGAAGAGAGACTTCATTGTATTGACCCTAACCGAGCAGTAAGCTTCTATGTGGAAAGAACACACATGTTAAGACGATGGCCAGCTCTTTGTGGGCTTTGTAGGGAAGATGAAAATCAATGGGACATTATTAAGTTGTATTATCCTGTGCATCAAGAAGTGCGATGCTTTGGCACACAAAGAACCACCAGAAAATGTTTGAGCTCACTCCACAAGAGAAAGTCTCCTACTTCTGCCCTGGCAAGAGGCGTGCCGGTAGCGGACATCTGTAAAATGGTGACCAATGCATCCCTCCACACTCTTGCAAAGCATTACTGTTTGGACTCAGAAGTGAGGAGAGTCAGTCACTTCCCACAAATAATTCTTCAAGATTTGTTTGTATAGCCAGCCACACACCCACCCCTTGGTTGGGAACTGCTTGGGAAATCTATGCAAAAGGCAAGGAATGTGCAAGTAGAAGGATCCAGCAGAAGAAAAAGTTACTTAACTTCTGTAATGCACTTTCTGGGGGATACTCTATCTACCGGCAGATTCATCACCAATCCACTCTCCTCCCCATTGCATGTCTGGTTATCGCACATATCCTCCTATGAGGTCCCATCATGCTAGAAAACTCTGTACCTGTCTTCCGGGTGTTCATTTCATCCATCTGGTTTGAAGGTGCGTAAAAATAGATCAGAAACTGCCATCCGCATGACAACAAGGGCACTTTATGGTTCCAGTGACGTCACAGGAGCGCCGCATGCGGGGCTGAAGAGAAGCGGGCGCCTCGTACTGGCATGGGAGAACGTTTGAAGAGTTTCTGTGTTCAGACGGGTAACTGGGATATTCAAAAGGTGAGGAAAATGTGTTATGGAAGGTAAGTAACTTTTTAGGTCTCGACCTGCCAATGCGCTTGCGCATTGCAGCTCGAGACGTATAGAGGTGCATCAGGAAAGCTTACCAAGAGGGCTTTTGCAGGCGGATTACGCACAGTGCATGTGCTCCGTGCACGCGCTTGCCATTTGCTCCCCGACGCTCAGCATCAGACTTCAAAGTAATCCCTTCTGCTCCCCCGCTCCCCGCCACACCAGCCATGTCACAAACAACCATTTGTCTGTGCCTCCCACCTCCCGCCACACTTCAAAGCTGCCGCTCCCCGCCCCCGCATCAGACTTCAAAGCAATGCGCTCCCGCCCCGCCCCCCCACAGCAATGCCAAGAGATACTCGACATCCGACCACTGCTCAGCGTTCTGTTTACTTACTGAATGGGCTTAATGAAATGCTTGTGGCTGCTGCTTCATTTGCTGTACAGACCTCGGTGCCCCTTTATTTCCGTGGTTTGTTGCTCTTACACATATATCACCTTGCTTCATGTCTCCTAGGTCACTCACACTTTATGCTAACAGGCACCCCCATCCCCCCCCCTCCCCGCAATCCTCCTCAGCTCTTCAATTCCCTCGCGCCCCCTCTCCATTATGCAGCCCGTCGGGACCCTCGTCCCTCCATTATATGTTGCTGCTGGTAACATAAGCAGCCGTCTTAAAACTTTTAGCAGTGCCATACCAATATTATTACAACGGAGCATTACCCCACGGAGTAGCGTATTAAATATAGCCCTTATTATAATCTCGCCAACCCATGCACTCCCGTTGCTGCGCTCTTAGGCTCTTCCCTGCTCTCTCTGCTCCTAGCGCCTAGTTGCGGGATACAGACCTCGGTGCCCCTTTATTTCCGTGGTTTGTTGCTCTTACACATATATCACCTTGCTTCATGTCTCTTAGGTCACTTACACTTTATGCTTTTTATACCTTACACAATATTTTAGGACTCTGTGCTTCCTTCTCTCCCTCCCCCTCCCCCCGCCTGTTTCTATTTATTATCCCATTTCACCCGTTGCTCCTTCTGTGCTCCTAACGTCTGTATTTACGCCCCGTACACCTCCCCCCCAACCCTCACCCGCGTGACTGCAGCCTATCTATTGCTTACAGACTTGCCCATGGTACTCTAGCCTGGGCACCGTGAACTGTGGCGAATGCAAAGTCGGACTTGCATGTTCAGCACCCCCCCTCCCTAAAAAGGCACAAGTTTCAAAGTTTAAAGAGCTCCGTTGATTATCGGGATGACACCAACATCATATTTCGGGCTATGGCTCCTCACACTGTCTCATTAAGCAATCCCCCCCCGTGTGAGTGTTTTAGTACAACGCGCACATAGCGTGATTTCAGTTCTGTGCCGGTGCTAATTACAGCGTGCCATAGGTATACAGAGGCGCTGCCCAGCATGGCTATTAACAAATGCTGTATAGGTTTCAAACCGCTACCCAAAAAACAATACATTGATATACACAGCATTTTATTAAAAGCATCTTTGTATATAAAACGTATGCTGGCTGTGTGGATTTAGTTTCTTCATTCTAATATAGTGGTGGAAAGTGATTTTAGTTTGAGTGTGCTTTGTAAAACTTCATCAATTATTATTATTATTTTTTTTCATGTACACTTCAAAAGCGAACACATTCTACAATTATAATGGCAAAATTGTACCGTAACATACAAAGAAAAAAAAAGAACTATTTACTACAGTTTCCCTTACCGGTTAACTAATATAATCTGAATGAAAAGTGCTATTTTCCATACCTTACCATAGAGATGGGCTGTGTAAGTATTTACATTTTCTTTTCAGGAGGACCTTGACATCTTAAAAGTAACCTCCTCACACACTTGTGTTTTTAATTTTGCCGTTGATGCATCTTTTACTCTACTCTGGTGGCAGCCATGGCAATTTTTTTTAAAGCTTTTCTTCTTTTTAACTTTGTGCTACTGTTGTCTTTTAGTGATCACTTTTGCATTTATATGTGAGTTGACAGACCCTTGGGAACTCATCTCATGCTATAAAATGAACAGACAACGAGCACGCATTAAATAGAATAACCCCTGAACTCTCTGATTAATGCTACCTGACCAGCTGGTTATATAGGAGTATTTATTGTCTGTGTAAAGATGGTTCGTTCCAAATTAAGAAGAAAAAAAAGACCGAAAACAACACTGTGGCAATATGTGAAACTGACACTATCTATCTATGTATCTATCTATCTCTATCTATCTATCTATCTATCGCCCTCCCTCTATCTATCTATCGCCCTCCCTCTATCTATCTATCGCCCTCACTCTATCTATCTATCGCCCTCACTCTATCTATCTATCGCATCACCACAGCATCACTCAGGGGCACCACAACATCACTATGCGCTACCACAACATTACTGAATGCCACAGTATCACTCGTCGCCACCACAACATCACTCAGCGCCACCACAGCATCAATATGTGCAACCATTAAACTGGTTCAAATATGTTCTCTCAATGTTTCAAGCTTTATTACAAATGTCACAAAAATATGTTAATATTTCACTTCTGTTCTTGGATTTTCGTCACACTTGAATTTTCATACACTGAACATAATCTTCACAAAAGTTATTTACAAAAGTTCAAGCTATTGCCATTATAGATTACAATAACTTTCTTAAAGTATTATAAAAAAAATTAAAGCCATTGTTATTTGTAATATCAATATATCTAAGTCACGTAAATACAACACATATTGCATTACAAATGCTATAGGTGTCACATTTGCGAAAGTTAAAGCTATTGGCATTGTAAATGACAAAGCTATTAATTTCGCTATTTTCAAAACCAACACATAAATAAAAAATTTGTCATTTACAATACCAATAGCTCAAACTTTCCTAATGCGAGACCTATTGCATTGCAAATGCTTGTTGTTTTGTGCTTCTCTACATGCAACAAGGGTTCTTTACCTTGCAGGAGCCCCAATCAGCAAATGTTGACTATGGCAGTAGGTCTGGCTTAACCCCTTGCATGCGGCCGACGTGCGGGGCTCGTGTGTGTCGGACGGCCATGGGCCGTCCGATCTGCGCATGCGTGGAATTTTGCCGCACCGCAGCAAAATTCCGGCCGTGTCCAAGGAGTTAAGGGCCTCTAAAGGGCCTCTTCAGTCACAGGTGAATTTAGGTATTAAATACCTCTTCATGTGCACACACACACACTGTCACTCATCCTTGTACTCATGCATCCATTCCTCCATCCACTAACTCATTCTGACATTCATCCACAGTAAAACACGCACAAAAACTTAGCAAGCATATACAAGATGAATTAAAAGAACACAAGTAGGATAAAAGATAAATACTACCACATAAACATGGGGGCCATGTGTCTCCAATTAAGAATAAGAAACATTTTTTAACATAGTAGCGAGTGGCCAAATTGCAATGGTGTTGTGTATAGTGGTTCATTGATGCATCAACCTAAGATGGTTGGCTTGTTTCTTCTAAATGACCTATAAAAGTAGAAAATGCAAAAACTTAAATGACTGACGCATAAGCCCTGGCACTGAAGCATACTCAATTTCAGGCAGATTTGCACATGTGATCAGGCAAAATGCTGTCTCTCGGAGGGCTATAGAATCAGTGGAGTGGGTTGACTTCTTCATGCTATATGCTGTCATGGATGGAAACATAATGAGAATGACACACAAATAGACTAATGGCTGAATAGGGTAGATCCCCATTTGTATGCAAATGTACATGTACTTTTATGAACTTTTTTTGTTACAAGTGTCCGGCAGATAGCTAAAGGTGTCATGTCAGATCAAAAATGTACTTTAATACACCCACTGTTAAATGTTATGCACAATATTACAAATAGGTATAAAATTACAGCTGGCAAAGCAACATACAACACCTCGTAAGAGGCCTAACAAAGATTCATAAATGCAAATTGTCCCCCAGGATTTGCCAGAGGTCTTGTGTCAAATACGAAAATCCTTGTCCACTACAGTAATCTGTCACATTCCATACCACAAAATTCCTGTCTTCTGGTTCTAACAAAGTGTAATAACAATACAAACTTAAATGCCTTTTGTATGTAACAAAACACAAGAGTCCCTATATCTCGATGTCTAAACGGGCAGCACACCTCACAAGGGGCAAAAATCCTTCAACTACATAGACTGTGCCTACTTCTCAGAGAATATATACTTTAAACTATACCACAATGACAACAATAATAAAATCAGCAAAAATATACTTCTATTCAAACCACATGCTCTATTATGTACCGTCAGAGCAGGGAGGCCGCTTTCCATCAAACAGATTTTATTCTTAACACCACCATCATTGTATTGGTTGGTTGGTGGCGCTGCTGCTAAAAGCCTCAGTACCATAATCGCGAATTTACAAGCGAGTCGGGCTAAAATGGAAAATATAGACAGTTTTCCTATATAAATAGAACTGCTATATAAAAGAACGTTTTTACCAAATACCTACCTAAAAGAATGCGGTGGCTCTGCTGATTATGTATTTGATTAAACATAATCCACCTAATAAGATTTTATCAACAGTCTCTGTCCTGAAGAAGGTGAAGGTATTGAATAAACACCGAAACGCTGCATCGACTTTTTTTACCTCTATGTGTGATACAAATAAGATTGTAACCTGTATTGGGAGGAAAACCATTAAGGATATAGGATTGATTATGCTATGTATTTCTGTTTTTTTATCTTAAACTTTTAAATAATATTTCATAATAGAGCATGTGGTTTGAATAGAAGTTAAAAGTTTGGGCTCCCCTCCTAACCAACGTTTTGAACAGCATTAACACCGTAGGTTTTATTTCTACATGGCCCGAGGCAATTGTGGTGCCAATTTTTAAAATGGGCAATAGAAATGATCCTGCCTGCTACCGTCCAATTTCACTTCTGGACGCTTTGATGAAAGTAGCAGGCAGGATCATCCTAAACAGGCTCCAAAACTGGTCGGAAGAAAACAACATCATAACCCCTCTCCAGTATGGCTTCCGCGCAGAGTTTAATTTAAACCTGGCTCTGTTGGTCGCTAAATACACAGAGGCAAAGCATGAAAGTCTACACATAACATTTGTAGACTTGACCTCTGCCTTCGACTGTGTGGACCACATAAAGCTTTGGGACACGCTGAAGAGTTTAGGCATAGATAATAAGAGCATTGCATTTATTAAGGAGCTATATAGAAACACAGGGGCAAGAGTCAGGTATGGCAGAGACGGCCAATGCTCAGGAAGGTTTCACATTAATAGAGGTGTGAGGCAAGGGTGCATCCTTGCACCCTTCCTTTTCATATTATATATAAACACAGTGGTGGAGCACATGAGGAAGTTTCGATTTGATTATCCACTAGTGGGAGGGACTACCATAGCAATCCTCTTATATGCGGATGATGCCGCTATAATATCGCGGACCTACATCGGCATGCAGAGGGCGGTGGTGGAATTTTCCAATTACATGAACACTCGTGGGTTAACAATCAATGTAACGAAGACCTACTCCATGAGATGTGGCCTTTCTAGAAAATCCCCCAAATTAATCTTTTTAAATCAGAAAAAGATGCACAACACTGCCACTTTCTGTTACTTGGGAGTAAATTTTGACAATAAGGGAAATTGGGCCAAGGCGGTCCATGCTAGAAACCTGGCATTCAGTAGAGCCACTGGTGCGCTAAAAAGCTTTTCAAGGAAACTTGGTGGCCGCCCGGTCAAAGAACTTGCACAAATTTACAAGGCTAGGTGTGTCTCTACTGGTACTTACGGCGCCGGAATCTGGGGTTTTACAAATACCAAGCAGATACAACTGGCTGAAAATAACTTTATACGGTATCTGCTTGCTACGGCAAAATCATTATCCATTTTTTTCAGTCATAGAGAATTGGGGCTTTCCTATGTAGAGGACACGATTAAAGCCAGTCCCCTTCTTTTGTGGCATAAAATTTGGACTACCCCGGAAACATCACTGAACAGGGAAATTGTTTTGGACTGCCTAAAGCTAGAGGGGGTGCGAAATATCAAATGGCTGCACCATGTGAGAAACATGGCTATAAACATTGGCCACAAAGAATATTTTAAAGACCCGTTGTGCCTGGAAACCGTCTCTAAGCGCACCCTGAAAAAGACTATAATGGAACATCTGGCTAACAAAAGGTGGTTGAGTGAGAAAGGAAAAAACACTAACAAATTAAATGGCGCACTCATTCAACAGGAAGGAATGAAACTCTACTTAACTATGGAGAGTAGTCCTTATTCCAGAATGCTATTGACCAGGTTTCGGGCTGATACATTTTTCTGACTGATAACATTCCCTAATTGTAATGATTGGGCTAAACAGTTGGAAAAGTGTCCCTGTGATGGGTCTTCGAATCAATCAAACATTCATTCTATCCTTTTTGGTCATTTTTATTTGGCCCCTAAGAAACAGTTTTTAAAACTTATATTTACTAAATGGGGTATCAGAGGATGTCGTGATGCGTACTGCAAACTGAAGTTACTAGAGACTGTGTTTGAGATAAAGGCAGTGGCATCTTATTTGAAGACTATCATAGCCCTCAAAGTCCATGTAACGTTTAATGAATCTTTGTATTTATGTTTTTACTTACTAATGAAATTGAACTAGGACATATCTGCCATTTTAACCACTGTAATAATGACATTCTTTTAAAGGTTTTATCTACTGTTTTTTAAACAATGTTTGAATTGGAATGAAATGTTGTGCTTTTATGATTCTGTATGCAAAATCGAATAAAGCTATTTTTGAATTTGAATAGAAGCATATCTTTGCGGATTTAATTATTGTTGTCATTGTGGTATAGTTTAAAGTATATATTCTCTGAGAAGTAGGCACAGTCTATGTAGTTGAAGGATTTTGAAGCATGATCTGCTAACATTCTCATAACACTTTTGCCCCTTGTGAGGTGTGCTGCCCGTTTAGGCATCGAGATATAGGTACTCTTGTGTTTTATACTTTTGATTGTTGTAACACCGTTCCTCTGTTAAACATAGGGGTATCTCCCGTTCCTTACTAATACTACTTTTGTCTATAACATACATTTTTCAAGGGAAATCAGCCTTTTTGCCTTTGTCATATCTTTTTGAAATAAACAGAACAGACATAAGGCATCTGCGAAAACGTTTTCTATTTATCCAATCAGGTCAGTGTAAGAAGCTGGCTTTTTATGTAGTGTGCCAATGTCGGGGCACACCATGCAAAATGTCCAGACAACCCTTATTAGTTTACAGGGCTTACTTAAATAATCACAGGTGCATTTTTGGTAATATGGTCGAGCAGCTTGGTCTTATCAGAAGGGAGTTTTAAGCATTTGTTGCACACACAAAGTCAATAAATGATAAACACACTCAAGAAGAAATCTAAGACCAATTTATAAAAATAACACCGATTTTATATATTTTTAGACACCAACATCATTGAAATCAGGTAAGTACTTTCGGTGTTATGATTTTTACAAAGACACAGTAAAATACCCAAATGGTTTTGGAGGTATGAGCCTCAAACATGTTAATGTTATTCTATGGGAGGAAAAACATGTACTGCATACATATACTTGCAAGCGGTTGCAGAGTGGTGCTCTTTAGGTCTTAAGGTGCTTGGGGACCAAGGTACAAAGGACGACCAGTAGTTAGGGTTTACCGACTCTGGTGTGTGCGGGTGCAGAGGTGCTGCTCACCTTGATAGCCTCGAGCTCTACACGGTTTAGTCCAAATTACTTGTAACAAAAAAGTGGGGACTTGGGGACAAGTCCGGCAGAACCCAAAGGGGCTTGTGAGGGTCTCTGTAGCAAGGGACGCAGTCGGTTTCCGTGAACCTGGGCTGTAGGGCTCAGGTGCAGAAGTGTTTGGACGGCTGGCCACTTGAGTTGGAGCCTCTCGCGGTTCTCGGTCCTGACCTGCACAGAGGAAGAAAACAGACAGCGGGCCACTCTGTGTGAGCCTTGTCGGTCCTAATGATCCTTGGTGGGCAGGTCGATTTTGACCTCAGTGCTGTCCGGACTGGGCACTCAACTAGGTTGAGGCAAATGCTCTAGTACCTAGGATATTGGTGCAAGGGGGCTCTTGGAGGATATTGCGTCTCAAAACTTGCTGTAGAGTTTGAGCTGACCTCTTGAAACCACTTTGACCTCCTCCTGGCAAGATTTTCCCTCTGTGGGCCCCATGGGCAGCAAAATGAAGCTCTGGGTAAGTGTGGTCAGTGCCCGCAGATGAAGGGAGATGGCCCCTCCACCGCAAGAGAGCTGCTAAGTGGTTGTTGAAGCACTGGACAGATCTCTAATGGTCTGGGGAGGATGTTCAGCTACTGTATGAGTTGGTCTGGCAATTGTCGAGGTTACCAGCAGCCAGGAAGGGTTTGGTGCCAATTTTGGAGCAGGTCCTCTGTTCTTGCAGTGTCAGCTCTACTTTGACCTACTTTCGTTCCCAGGTAGACCAATCTGAAGCTCTGGTGTCGAGGGGACCCCTAAATACTGAATTTAAGGGCATTTAGGGGAGTGTATGGCAGTAGCCAATAGGCTACTTACCCCTGGGTGTCTTCACTTGCTATATGGCCACTTCCTACAAGGAGTAGGCATGATCTTTACCCAGAGTTCCAAGTTTCACCAAAACCAAGATGGTGAAACCCTTCTTAGACTGTCCACTTTAGATGACCCACCTTAAGGGTATACCTAGCCTGCGAGTGTGACACGCCTTCTGACTATCTAATTTCCCACCTGATTTGGTGCCAAATGGGCCTCAGGGCAGGAGGTGGCATTCCCCAGGTCTGCAGGGGAAGCCAGGGTCGAATTTCAAAGACAGTAGATGCTTTGAATCCTCTGGCCTTGAGATACTAATCTGCTAGCCATCTAGATGGAGGAAGTGTGATCACCTTGTGTCAGACAGGCGTTGATCCTGGCCACAGTATGCATAGGCTCTCACCTGCAGGGGGTCAGAAACTCATCCATGGTGGCAGGCTGGAAGATACCAACTCTGTGACTAGTAGAGTTTCAGGGGTACCTCTAAGGTGTCCTCTGGGTGCATGTCCTAATTAATCCAGTACTGGCATCTGTACAGATTTATTAAGACAAGATGTTTAATACCAAACATCAGTATTTTCAGTGAAGCCATTGTGTAGCTGGGCAACTCATAATGACCAGAGCCCAGTACATACCTTAAGATGGCTTCCTGATCACTTGCAATGCTTAGCAATGGAACTAGGCATTGGAGGGACTATTCTGATCATGCATATGCACCCTAACATGTAATATAATGCTCCATGCCTTAGGGCTTTAAGGCCTGCTGTAGGGGGGACTTATATATAGTACATGCAGTGTACAGGGGCATGGCACATAGTGAGTGTGCCATGTCATGTTTTCAGAATGGTTTGCATCATTTCACAAATCCTGCAATGGCAGTCTGCATGCTAATTGTGTGTGAGTCCCTTAGGGTGGCATAATACATGCTGCAGCCCTTAGGAACCTTTTTAGTACCATGTACCCCTGGTACATGATCTCTCCTAAGATCCGCAGTGTCAGATAGGGCGGACCCTCATTCTTGGTGGTGGCCGCCAAGCTCTGGAACACCCTGCACCCCTTTATCTCCAATGCAGAATCCTTTCCTGTGTTTAGAAAGCTGATGAAAACGTGACTTTTCCCAACAGAGGGGCCTATTATCATGGCGGGCGGATCTCCACCCCCGACCGGCAGTGGCGATCCGCCTGCCAAAACTCACTGCCAAACGGCCATTTACCCCCCGCCACATCAGCATGTTGGGGGGTGCCGCAGCGGACGGAAAGTCCATCCGCCGCTTTTCCGCCTGCAGGCAATTGTCATGATTGCCTGCCAGGCGTAAAAGGCCCATAATATGTTGGCGGTGCTGATGGGTGCAGTAGAATGCCTTTCCATGGCGGAGACTCTGCCATGGAAATGCATGCGGTGTTTGACTTGAGGGGCCTGTTGAGGGTCCCTGGGTTTTGGGAGGGTGGGGGTGCACATTGGGGGTACCCATGGTACCCCCCTTCAGTGGCATGCACAAGGTGGCAGGCACCGCACGGTGCCTGTCTCGTTGTGCATGCCAATGCTCAACATGCCTTTTTAACATTGTGGCGGGTGCTGCTTACAGCAAAGCCTGCACAATGTTAAATATGCGGGGATGCGACCGCCAGGGTGGCGGTCGCATCATAATAGGCACATTGGGACGGCCGCACCTCTGGCGGTTGGTCCCATTTACCGTTACGGTGGCGGGCGGACTTTGTCCGCCTGCCATCGTAATGGGCCCCATAGTTGGCTGATCTGTGCCTCTCTTCTCCTCTCCATTTGCCTAGCGCCTTGACACCCGTGTGTATTAGTGCACTTTATACATTTCTATTCTATCCTAAATTTCTATCCTATATACTAGGGACTTACAGGGGCACTAACGTCCTTACCAATTGGTTTACAATTGTACATTTGCCTTGTTTTTAGGCAAAGAGTGCTGGCACTGGGGTCTGATTAGCAAAGACCCAGTGCACTACCAATCAACAACCTCAGTACCAGTGAACAAAAAGTGGGTGTGACCTTGTCAAATAGAGGCACTTTACTACAGTCAGAAACCTTTATCATTGATTTGTCACTCTAACCAATACTGGCCTACTGTATTGTCATAAGCTTTGCGCCAAGGCAGACACCAGATAAATAGTACAACATTACATTTGCCAAGAATATATACAACTCCCCTCAAAAAGGCCTAACAAAGAATATCCTAGTGCAAATCTTCTACTCCTAGGGTTTGTCAAAGAGGATAACCAATATCAAAACACTTACCTACTGTGGTAATCTCTGCAATTACCTGTAACAATACCTATTTGCAGTCTTTCACAAGATGCAATAATAATCTTCCCTTGAAGGACTAATGGCTTTAACACAAACATGTCACCAAAAATTATGTAGGCCTTTATCATAGCTTCTCGTAACTAACAGATCAGATCTAGAAAATCTGACTTAACTTGTCCTGTAGTGTAGTTCCTATATTCCCAATAGGCTCTGCGCATTGTAATAATAAATCATGTAGTTTAGACGTAGGACTGAGGTCGACTAGGTCTCTACCGAATCTATTATAATTAATTGTGAGTGCCAGCTAGCTCAGAGGTCACTAGAAACTTTCTCGAATTCACAAGAAGGGATTAGTTTCTGACAACCGCATAAACATGACAACTTTGTTTCCCAAGAATAAGAAATCAATCTCTAGAGTTGCGGAAACAATAGATAGCTATTTTACTCAGTCAATCGTGCATGCTTCGTTTCACCAGTCTTCTTTCTCAAGCATAAGAAATGTACTGCTACAATCGTAATACTGGTTATAAAGTACAGGGCATATAATACGAAAAGTATTATAAAGTAGTACTGTAAAAGCATGATATGGTTTCTAAGCCATAAGTTGCCTAAAACATATAAAATACATACAGTGATAAAATAATGACTAAAAGTACTCAACTGGTGCTTCTAAAATATGCCTACCCCGGTGTACCTAACCTAAGTCTAGTACAAGGGAAGAAGTAAGTGAGGAGTAGCTTAAGTTTAGTAATTCTCTGCCAAGAATCTATCCAAGAATTCTCTAAGGGTCTAATCAGCTCCGTACCTCGGTTTAGAATGAAGGAGGTCTTGTATCTCTCCCTCAGGACTTGATTTCCCAGCAACCCCCAAGGGTAGCCTGGAAACACTGGAGCTGGATTTCTCGGCAAGAGACAGCGTCTCTCAGTGCGTCAGCTGAAGGGTCGGCTTCCATCGGCACTTGCGGCTGCAGGGTGTCGGGCAAGTAGTTAGTCGATCTGCTCCAAACCACTGTGTGTTTGTCTGGGCAAATGTAGGCATATTTATACTTTGAAGGTGCCGAGTTTGACGTGTGATTGGACTTAAGAACGTCATCAAAGACTCAGTTCTTCGAAAGCTTCATGATTTCCTAGATAAATTAGTATTCAGGCAAGGGGAAGTCCCTAGCTACTGAAGGCGGGTTTCTCTAAGAAATCGTTGTTGATTCTTGGAATTTAGTGGAAGTAGCCATGCCGTATTTGGGCTGCATAGGCTCAGTCTAAATATGGTAATGATTTCTATGCCTATATAAGGATCGAACAATCTATACCTATATAAGATCATGAATCGGGAAAAATTACACTAGAGTCCTAGATTGATTTACAACACCCACTCCACGAGTTTAAGTTCAATAAAACTAAACCTATAAGCACTGAACATATCTAAAGCTAGTGTTTACAATCCCACCCAAAATACAACATACAAACTGCATTTGAAAAGGCTTGCTTAAATGTAATGAGTATAGAACAAACAGCTCTCTATAGACATGAAGCATAGCGTGGGAGCATACATTCTATCATTTGTAAAACACAAAATTACATTCATGAAACGTCTCAAAAGTTTACAGAAAGAAAAATAAAAAAATTTCGAGACCATCCCATAGCATAATATCTAAACCGTTTTTGTTCCGATGATTAGGCCAAATATTGTTATTTAGGAGGTATTTCAAAAAGAAATCTTGTTCTCTAAGAATAGTTCTACTTTAAGCAGATTACTCTGTGCCAAAAGTTCTATTTTGGAAAAAGTTCAAATTGGTAGATGGTTTGTTTTGAAAAATGAAGGCCGAATTCCAGAGTTCAGGGAACGCTGGGAGCATGAATCAAAATGTATTCTCGGAGTCAGGAGAAAAGATCAGGTCGTCTAGGCTGGCAAAGAAACCATCTACCGTAGTAGGAGAAAGTGGAACCACTTCAGTTAGCAGATCAAAAGTGCAGAAGTGTGGATCATCGCCGTCAGCGTTTGATGCATTAGCAATGTCCGCAGTAGGTGGTACCTGTATGCCTGTAGTGTCTCGTATCTCACCCTCAGTTAGACTTGCCGGTGAGACCTCAATGAATGCCGTCATCAGAATAGGCAGCCGTTGGGGGCAACACGATGCATGAGTCGTTACTGGACCTAGCAAAGCGTCAACATCCGATGGCAGGACTGATGGCAGTGTAAGACAAATGTCCAACACGCATTCCTTTCCGCAAAGCAGGCATCGTAGAACAGGTAAGATGCAATCTTGCCAGATTGGTCTGAACGATAGAAACCAAGTTGTGTTCAGATCTCTTAAACGAGCCAAGCCAAGAACCTGTGAAATTCTCTCCCGATACCTCATGGCAAGGAAGCATTGTTCCATGGTAGTCTGGGTGTCGCTGGTGACCGGACTTGCCATATCGGAGCAGAAGGAATAAAAATAGAATTCCTGCTATGAGTCCCAAGATGAGAGGCAGGCCGCCGAACACAGAGTGCACGAAATTTAGAAAAATGCAGAGGACTGCTGCAAATGGTGTTAACAGTCCCGAAAAAATCGTCTTAAATACATGTGCGATGCCTCTGGTATCCGACCTATTTAAGATTTTACTTAACATTTCTGTGAAATGTACTGGGCAGTTTGTTGATGATAATGCATGTATCTCTGCAGAAGTCCTTGCAACTTGCAGTTCATACGTTTCTCTAGACGAGGTCAGTGGCACAGTTTTTTTTATAAAAGAATGACTTTCATTCTGCTTAAAGTATCAATTCGTATAGAAGAGATATTCAGTGAAGGCCATAATGCCGTCCCCCCTGTCTGTCTTGTGCTTTGGATATAATACTTGCATACAACAAGTGACCATGGACGAGACACTGATTAGATACGCTTTTCCTGGCAACATGCCACAACAGCTGTGGTCGTTGAGCATAAAGTAACTGCCATTGGATAGCTGCCTGGAAATTGGTTCTTTCACTGTGGAGGGTGTACCGTGCAGGTGGCATGAAAGGTTATTTGCAGAACCTTCGCAGGCTTCGTGTAAATTAATACCTTGGCACAAAAGTGTACCACTTAGTGAGTTCTTACCATTTTTACCACTAAGGAATACCTCCTTTCCCCCATTCCAACATTTGTGTGTGTATGGTAAAGTCCAGGTCGACTTAATGTATTCTTTACCCAACCTTTCATACAGGCCCGCAGGTATATGCTGTAGACAATACTGAAATTGGAAAATCGTCACTGGTATCTTGATAGTGCCATGTATTATCCATTCAATGACAGGCTTCTCAGAAACTGTCAATGGTAATTTTTTCAGTTTTTCAATGCTCAGCACCGTATAGTCTGCTCCTTTTTGTGCCAAAGAGATTTGTTTATCTGTTAGGTTAAATACAGAAAATAATGACGTGGTGTTGATTAGACGTCATGGCACGTAGCCTGAACGGAGATTTTGCAATATCCAGCCTAGCTGAATTATAGAACGTAATTGAGACTGGCCATGTTGTAACATTAGCAAGTCCTGCTCTATTATGTCAATTGCAGAGGATACATTGCTGTCCAAAGAATATATTCTGGAGGACAGAGTCGTTAACCCATTGTCCACTACAGAGAGAGCTTTCTCTAAATTAATACGATCAATTTCTCGTATTCTTTATGCAGTTTCTACTTGCGTTATTTTCCAAGCTTCGTTGTACGCAGCGTATATACCGGCGTATATGAAACGTTTTTGACGTGGTTTGCGAGGCCCCATTAAGAAATCTCGCAAATCATTGCCTTCTTTAAGTAAAGATAAGTGTTGTTTGATTTCTGGAAGTGTAGATTTCTGTAGCCACTCAATGCATAGCTTTCCTACACTGTAAGTAGTTACTATCCCTGGATGTTGTCTCTGGGAATATCTTGGATCTGGCCTAGTCACTGTGAACCCTTGTGTTTTGTTCAGGAATCTATCTTGACAGTTATTCGTGTCTGTGGGCCAAATTAGCCATTTTTTCCAATCAGGGTTAGTTCTGTTTTGTTTTAAAATATAGGGTACGTCTACCTCCTCTTTTGTAGTATCATCACTGTCAGATGTGGGCTTAGGTATAGGCGGGTTGTTTAAATCTTTTATCTTAGCCAGGCCAAGACAAGAAGTTTGTTGAACAGTGTCATTTAAAAACATTATTTGTTCTGGTATAATGCAGGCTCTGAACAGGGCTTCTAAACCTTGCACCTGCCAGTCTTTCGTGCCCCAGATAGTTTTTGTCTCAATGTTGTCTTTCCAAAAGTCAAAACCTAATGTAGACAGCTGAGCATAAAAGGTTGCAGAATAAATTTGTTTAGTATTGGTCAACATTGTTTTCATTTCTGTCTTATTTATATTTTTTAAATAAAACGTTTCTGGATTTGTAACATTAAACCCTGTGAAGTACGGAAACTTTACATAAAATGTTTTCTAGCTGCCCTTTGGCGGCGTTGGACAATATTCCCATTGATTGTAAGTAAAAACATTCCTAGGGCTTGCAGATTTATGCAAATAATGGTGACCATATTGATTAAAACAATACGTTTGTTCATAATCTGATGAACCTTCTAAGTATTCATGTTCTGTAAATTTAGCTGACATTTCTAAATCTGTCATCATGTTATTAATAGTTTCAAAATCCCAATCATCAGAAAATGTGCTGGGTGAGATAAAGTCACTCAAAGAAACCTTGAACTGGTGTGGAATCTTCAGCAGTTCCACCGGGCCATAGATGTCATAATCAGTTCTGTCCCATGCTATACTACCAGGTATAGGAACGGCTGTGATGTTCACTGATGACAGGTCTTTTTTTTCACGATGAGATGAATTGTGAGGTTTTAGGACCGAGTTGATTTTTTTACTTGCTATGTCCATTGTACTGTATTTCCATCTATCATTCTTCCCAAACTCAACACTAGTATTAGCCAGAGCAGGAGAACAGTACACCTAGCACAATCCAAAACTCAATCCATGGTGAAACCAGATATGTTTTTTCAAGTTGATGAAAGAGTTCTGTTATTTGTTGGAATTGCATCAGGATTGTTAAGAATCTTTGGAGCTTCTTCTTCCTTTCTCATATTGGTATAGTCAGAGGCTACATCATTGTAGACAGGAGTTTCCTGACGAACTGTTATTTGGGTCTCAAGAGGCACAAGTTCCATGGCTTTGTTGCATAGTCCTTCTTTCCTTACTGCAGGTTTATCAAAGGTGATAAGTCTTTCAGTTTAAACCTCTTGGATAGTAGCAAGATTTGGTCTTCTGCTACTTCTTGGGAGTCCACTGGGCCTACTACTTATTATCGGCCACATGATGTGGTTCGACCAGGTCGATAGACACAACTCTGTTCTCCCTTTTACCAGCAAGGGGCGGTAGTACTACTGATCTTGTTCCTTGGATTGCCAAGACAGGTACTGTTTTTCTGTAAGAAGGCCCAAATTCCCTCTTTACCGCGATCTTTTCCCTGACTAGATCCCCAATTTTTGGAATCCAGACAGGTCTTGCTGGGACAGGTGGTTTTTCTTCAGTGGTCGTTGGCTTCTGTATCGTGTTACTCAGACTTCTTCCTCTTTCATGTAAGTCCTGTAAAACAGCCAAACGATCTTTGACATCAAAGGGTCTTTGTTCCACCACTGAAGTTTGACAATCGAGGTCTTCGATTATCATTCTAGTACCAAATAGTAGTTCATATGGAGTGATTCCCCCAGAGAATCTCTTGGCAGATTGTTAAGACTAAGTTGGACACTTATTAGATGTTTGACCCACCCATCACCCGAACCTAATACCTTAGCTGTTATGGATTGCTTTATGTCACATTTTGTTCTTTACACTACCGCATTACTCTCAGGATGGAAGGGACTAGAGTACCGCAATGCAACGCCCAAGCTAGCCATGGCCTCTTTGTAAGCTCAAGAGCTAAACGCAGGACCCTGGTCAGAATGTAGCATGCCGATTGCGTATGTGCCGATAAAGACTCGCAGATCCTTTATAACAGTTCTGGCATCAGCCGAGCGCTGGGGCCACATCCAAATAAATCTTGTCCTAGTAGTTGTGGGAACGCATTCGTCCATTATGACGTTTGCGTGTAGATAGTCTAATGCTGTCTAGCAATGGTATCTGAACTGGGCTGGCTACACTGTAGTCAGGTATCTGATGGCTTTTGCTGCTGCGATCTCTGTTGCAGTTAGGGCAATGAATTGTGAAATTGTACACATCAACGCTCATTCCCTGCCACCAGTACATCTCTTCTAACTCTATTAGAGATTTTAAGATCCCTTGATGTGTCAGACCCTCCCCCATATGTCCTTGCTGAACCAAAACACCTCTCTCCCTCCTGTTTGGAATTACTCTGTCCCCCACTCCAGGGATTCAAGCAAAAGGAACGGAGTTTGCATCAATTATGTATGTATTACTGAGTGGATAGTTTAGAGGTAACGCTGCATAGCTGCCTTCCATTGAGGTTTTACTGCTAGTAACGTTTCACCGTCTATTACTCTTTTCAAGCGAGTGATTGTAGCTATGGAAGCTGTTTGCACAGCTGCCCTTGCGGCTTCATCAGCCAATGAATTCCCTGCAACGTGAACGCCATCACGCTGATGACTCAGTGTATGAATCACGTGAGTCTTTTGTAGTTCTTTCTGCAAAAGAACTACTTGTTCCCAAAGCGTTGTATGCTTAATTGTGCCACCTTTTGCGTCTTTGAAACCATTTTGAACCCAGTTCTGCAGATATTCATTGTAAGATTGTACGCAGTAATACGAATTGCACACTATTAGTGGGGGGAATTCGCGATAGGTATTTTCAAGCGCCATCTTGAAAGCCTGTAGTTCAGCTCGCTGAGCTGTACAGTCTCCGAGTGATTGAGTTTTAGTAACCATAAGTCTAAATTTACCTTCGCGCCAGCGACCTTTAACAATCGTGCTCGCAGCATTATAGGCTTATTTATCCCCGACTGCGGGTCGCGCTGATCCGTCTGTATAGATTATACATCCGTAATGTTCTAGAGGCAGAATCTCGGTTGGCAGAATACATTCGTATTAGTATTGTAGGAATTCTTGTGTCTTCAAGCAGGGGTCAAAAACGTATTCAACGTCTGCTGCAGCAAGATAATTAACCCATTGTATCCATCTTGGATGTAAAGCCTTAGCATTGGGAATGCTTGCTTTTGTCACTGCCTCTAAGGCAGGTACAGGTGTAACGATCATTATGCGTTTACTCTGTGCGAGGGCTCTCTCTTTTTCTACTGCAGTTTGAGCCACTGTCAGAATTTTTTCTGTAGACGTGAATTTTATTTCCGCTTGTGTGTTCAAGTGTGATTTGTATGCTATTGGTACCTTTTCACCTTCATTAAAGGTCAGGTATGTGAATCCGCATCTCCCTGGGATGATTCGGATCACAAGATTGCGCGTATTATCGCATGTTTCTAATTGCGTTTTTGCTAACATGTCTGTTTGTACTGAACGCAAAATTTCTGTGTGTGTTTTAGTCCAATTTGTTGGTTTGAAATCAGGTTTAATTAGTTCGTAGAGAGGTTTAACCCTTTCTGCGTAGTTTAGAACATAAGTTCTTCCAAAATTCAGGAAACCTAGAATTGACTGTAAGTTTTTCAGTGTCTTTGGAGTTTGGAGCAGCGCACATTTCTCTAGGAAGTTGGCTGCCAGGCTTTTGCCTTCACTTGATAATTCGTATCCTAAGAATAGGACGTTGAGGTGGGCAATTCGTGATTTCTTGAAATTGAATTTATACCCTTCAGAAGCAAACCCAAGTATTATGGTGGTCACTCTTTTCAAGTGCACGTCCAAATCATCGTCTGTAAGATAGATGTCATCGACATAAGATAATGCCTCATCACCATACGTTTGTAGTAACTCTGTTACTCTGGCTGAAAATTACCCAGGACTCTTCTTAAATCCCTGGGGGAGACGGCAAAATTGTGCTGTGTAACCCTAATTGAGAAAGCGGTCAAATGCCTGCTTTCTAGTGCAATGTTTTGACAGAAAAACCCATTCGAAATATCTAATGTGGTTTTATTTTTTTTCCGCACAATGTTATTCATCAGTGCTGCACTATGTGCATTTTGTACTGCAAATGTTTTGCAACAGGAGTTTAGATGTCTGTAATTCAAAACTAGACAATATGAATTGTCTGGTTTAGAGACAGGAAACAAAGGATTGTTCATTGACGAGGTGCATGTTTCAATCACCCCTTGGTATTCAAGTTGACTTAAAATCTCCCTGACTTGTTGTTTAGCTTCTTGCTTAACTGGATACTGCCTTTGTGCAGTAGGTTGATTTTTTAACTGGATTTTATGGTGAGGAGAGTCCTCATCCCATCCCACATGATTTTTATATAATGCTGGAGCCTGAGCTACTGCCCATTTTCTGGCATATGTATATTTTTTTATTGGAATGTGATTTGAGAAGGCTGGCATAATTATCTCTTCGCCATGTGGGCACTCCCTGACAAATTCAGGTGGCCAGTCTCGTTCAGCTAGAAGAATGTCATAACCTTTAGAAAGCTTCTCCCAAAAGAGTGCTTTTATTTTTCTAGGTATGTCCCCCTCCATCCGGAGTGTTACTTCATATAACTTGTGGGGTACCCTGGTGTCGGCAGTTTCAACTTGAATGCATTCATTCAAGTCCACTGTCTCCAGATGATCCATCAGGATCTTGCGAGCTATGGTCACTTCTGCTGCTCTGTCTAGCATTGTCTGGGCCCACTCCCCGTTTTTGAGTTGTGTCCTCAAGATCCTCGGCATGTCTGATCTTTACGCTTGCTACCTTCTTTTTGGTGAATTGAGTTTTCTCAATTTTTGGAACGTGCTGTTCTTCTTTGGACTTCACGCGTTCCTCTTTCTGTTCTGATCGTCCTCTCCTCTTGGATTTCTGCAAGGAAGTCTGAAAGGTACGAGAGGAACGTGTATCAGTATCTTGACATCTATCAGGTTTTCTAGAAGTATCCCTATTTCTAAGGTTATACCTTTTTTCAGAGGGCTCCCGTTGGGGAGACCTACCTCCCTGTTAGGGAAATCTTCCTCTGGACTGAGAACGTTTCTCTTTAGGAAGTTTTAGTTTCTCTTTAGTATTTTCCCACTTCTTTTTATGAGTAGTGAGATTATTTTTAATAAAAACTTTTTCAGGATTTTCAGTTAGTTGGGGGTTTTAACGGTTTCCCACCCAAACTATCTCTACCTAGTTCTTCATATGATTTTTCAATAATTCTTGCAAGCTCATATGGTTGGTCTGTTATATCTGTTTCTTTTAACTTCTGGCGGATTGCCATGGATGCTGCTTCACCTTTGATGTTGGCTAATAGTATAGCCGAGACCTGTTTGAAATCTTTCAGTAATTTCATACCTAGATTCAAGGCCGGTTCTGGACCGTATTCATTTTGAATCTGTCTCAGAACGTCTGGTATTACCACCATAAACAGGACACCATGTGTTTTTGTGTAGATTGAAGCAAAGACTGTACCCCAAGTGTCACAGTCCTCCACATGTGGTGCTATCCCCATTGGTAAACAGATTGTCAGAATTCTGTGTTTCTCATGAGGTGTACTATCAGGGAATACTGCCTCAATTTGAGTAATTTTTTGTGCTAACCAAAACGGAATTTGTTCCCTTTTGGCAGGCAATTTACCAATGACTGATTGCATAGTCTGTCGTGTGATTTTGTTTGTGTTCCCCTGGTGAGGGGTGTGCTATGGAATCCTTACAGTAGGTTGGACTGTTAGGGTCCGCATGACATATTGAACCAATTGTCTATGTATTTTAATTAACTGTTTCAGCTGCGCTAACAGTTCTCGACCTGTCATACTTTCTATGTCAGGATGTGGTGTATAGCTGGCTAGTACCGGCCATGTAGCTCCTGGTCTACCTAATGGACCGAGCCTGGTAATGTGATTTTGATGTTGTAGGGCGCCTTTAAACCAGAGCTGATGCTCTTGGTAAGTTAATGGAATTTCAATGTCCTCGTAAGGATCATATTCCTCCGGAGGTTCCTCTATTTTGTAGTAGTGAAACTCGTGTGTTCCTGCATCTGCTGGAGGAAAGTGAATCCATAAATAGAATACCTCTGTCTGCCGATATTCATGTGCCTCTATAACAAAGATTACTTTACCATCTCTCGATGATACTCCGTTATTTATTAGTTTGTAAGTTATAGTTTTACTTGCATTTACCGGGATGTTTATAACATCTGGGTCATTCTGTAGCCTATTTCTGTCATCTGAATCTGCTTGTGCCGCTGCTGCAGCTAATTCTTTGTCAGTAACCATTATTTTACTGACTGAAGAGTTTGCAGAATAGGTTTCAAGGAAACAAAGATTAGGTGCACGATATTTTGGAACACTGTATCCTTCAACGTTGAACGTGGAACGAACCAAAAACTAATACATAGGATTTTTCGTCCTACTCAGTTTTGACGGATATTATCCTTTCACCCACTCCAGACGTCTATTGGAGTTTTTACGGGAGAAAGGGGTCTGTGTGAAAAGCACAACTGAGTTACTCTAGTATCTAGCGTTAAATTATCGCCTTACCAAACATTGGGTGCCATGTAGTGTAGTTCCTATATTCCCAATAGGCTCTGCGCATTGGAATAATAAATCTTGTAGCTTAGACGTAGGACTGAGGTCGACTAGGTCTCTACCGAATCTATTAGACTTAATTGTGAGTGCCAGCTAGCTCAGAGGTCACTAGAAACTTTCTCAAATTCACAAGAAGGGATTAGTTTCTGACAACCGCATAAACATGACAACTTTGTTTCCCAAGAATAAGAAATCAATCTCTAGAGTCGCGGAAACAATAGATAGCTATTTTACTCAGTCAATCGTGCATGCTTCGTTTCACCAGAGGTGCTGAGAAAATAGAGAGACGGGCTTTTTCAATAAAAAGTATTTATTGAACAGTCTTCTTTCTCAAGCATAAGAAATGTACTGCTACAATCGTAATACTGGTTATAAAGTACAGGGCATATAATACGTAAAGTATTATATAGTAGTACTGTAAAAGCATGATATGGTTTCTAAGCCATAAGTTGCCTAAAACATATAAAATACATACAGTGATAAAATAATGACTAAAAGTACTCAACTGGTGCTTCTAAAATACGCCTACCCCGGTGTACTTAACCTAAGTCTAGTACAAGGGAAGAAGTAAGTGAGGAGTAGCTTAAGTTCAGTAATTCTCTGCCAAGAATCTATCCAAGAATTCTCTAAGGGTCTAATCAGCTCGGTACCTTGGTTTAGAATGAAAGAGGTCTTGTATCTCTCTCTCAGAACTCGATTTCCCAGCAACCCGCAAGGGTAGCCTGGAAACACTGGAGCTGGATTTCTTGGCAAGAGAAAAGACAGCGTCTCTCAGTGCGTCAGCTGGAGGGTCGGCTTCCTTTGGCACTTGCGGCTGCAGGGTGTCGGGCAAGTAGTTAGTCAATCTGCTCCAAACCATTGTGTGTTTTTCTGGGCAAATGTAGGCATATTTATACTTTGAAGGTGCTGAGTTTGACGTGTGATTGGACTTAAGAACGTCATCAAAGACTCAGTTCTTCGAAAACTTAATGATTTCCTTTTTTTTAAATTTGTTTATTGAGTTTAGACAAACATAAAATGTTACTACTGCATATTGTACCCCTCCCCCCCCCAACATAACACACAATACGCAACAAGCCAAGTCCACAGTTAGCCAAGCTCCAGCACATACGAGACACAGCCTTGGGGCCAACAACCCAGATCTGGACAGGCGGCGTGTAGTAACAGAACAATGGAAGGACAATGCTGAAAACACAGAGTCGTGCTGACCATGGCGTTCCCCTCCCACCACCCCTGTAAAGACCGCACTCCCACCACCCTCATTACCTCAGGAATGCCATTAAAGGGGACTTTTCTGAGCAACAGGGAGTTCAGCCAGGGGAATTGAATTTAAAAACCCACTCCCACTTTCAGGACCAATCATCTAGTTAGGGGGCGTAAGGGAGACATCCTCCACATCAGACGCTGTCGGGGATGTCGCGCTGACTCGCACTAGGCTATCCGTCGGGGCAGGAGATCTCACCAAGTCGCTGCCTGCCTCCTCAGGAACACGCGCGGCAGCAGCACCGCTAATGTAGCTCTGATATAGGCCCCAGAAGTTCTTTGGGCGGCTCGTTGGGGGGAGAAGCTCGCTGTATGTCTCAGACTGCGTGCAGCAATATAGCATATCATGAGCGCAACGCTTGGTGGTAGGCACCGGGCCTCTCATCCAGCAAATCGCCACCACTCGTCTAGCTATTAGCAGTCCCATATCTACCAGTCGTCGGACAGCCCTCGGCAATTTTTTAGAGTATCCTAGCAGCGCCAGCGCTAGATCCATAGCCAGTTCAACCTCCACAATCCTGCTGATCTCAGCAAAAATAGACACCCAATATGCCTGCACACCCGGACACTGCCATGCTATGTGGTAGAAATCCGCCGGGGACATACGACACCTGTCACACTCCGCAGAGTCGCGGAGTCCGTATCGGTGGAGACGTTCCGGAGTGTAATAGACTCTATTAAGAAATTTAAAGTGGATCAGCCTGTGTTTCCCATTTAAAGAGATGCGTCTAGTACTTGCACAACAATAATGCCACATGCCGTCGTCTATGGCGACCAGCAAATCTTTTTGCCACACGAGGCGAGCTGCGGAGTACCTCCATGCCTTCTGTGACATCGCAAGTTTGTATAAGTTAGCCAACAGTCTCCGGGGTGACTCAGTTTTAACAATATACGAAAGTTCAGGGACATCGGGTGGCTCCACCATGTCGTCCCCCAATAATTCAGAAAGTGCACTGCGGACTCGATGGAACTGAAATCTCAGCAGCAGGGAGGTGTCTGCACCGTCCGTCACAACCTGGTCCCAGGTTTTGACCTTCTTGTCCTGGAATAGGTCCCCCATCTGGGTGAGGCCAATCTTATGCAGGGCTTGAACAACGCCTCTCTCTGTAACAGGAGACAGCCACCGCGCCCACTCCACCGGCATGGCAGGGGAATAGAGCAGCGCTCCGCCCCTGAGTCGCAGCAGGCTGTGCCACGCGTGATTAGTGGCAGCTATGGAGTCCAGAATTCCAGTTCTGCAATCCATTGGGCAGAATACAGTCGCCGGTAGCGGACTGGGGGCTGCAAAGACTCTTTCCATACAGACGTGGGGGATGCGTCCATCCCCATGAACCTAGGCGTGTAGATGCGCCGCCTGAGCAACCCTATAATAAAGCTCCATGTCCGGGGCGCCAAGGCCGCCCATAGCATATGGCAATGTGAGGGTAGTCCACTTTACTCGTAGTTGTTTACCCGCCCAGGCTAATTTTACCATAAGTTGCGTCAATCTCTGGAAGAAGACTTAAGGTAGGACCATTGGGATCGTGGAGAACAGGAACAGATATCGGGGCAGCACAACCATTTTCATAATCGAAATGCGGCCAAGGAGTGATAGCGGGAGTCTGCACCAGGCGTCTAAATAATCCTCCAGTTTACTAAAGGCTACGCCACAGTTCTCTCGGAACAGAGTCTCTGAGTCAGAGTGAAGTCGGACACCCAGATATCGAATTGGCTCAGCCGTCCACTGCAGCGGGTACTCATGTCAAATTCCCGCGTGGCGGGAGTGAGAGGAAAGGCCAAGGATTTCGACCAGTTTACTTTTAGGCCCGAGAGGGCGCCAAATCATACCACCTCGCGTAGCATTGATGAGAGATTGTGTTCTGGGTCACGTATGTATAGCAGAGTGTCGTCAGCATACATTGAGACTACTATTCTATACATGGGGAAGCCTATGCCTTCATTTCCGTGGTACTCTCTCAATGCGCAAGCTAGTGGCTCGGCCACCAGTGCGTACAGTAGGGGGAGAGTGGGCACCCCTGACGTCTCCCCCTAGAAATTGCGAAGGAGTCTGTGACCAGGCTACCAAGACGTACTCTAGTTCGGGGCCGATAGTATAGGGCTCCTATCATCTGGAGGAATGGTTGGCCCAGCCCCATGCGGCGCAGCACCAGGTGCATAAAAGACCACTTCACGGAGTCGAAGGCCTTCTCCATGTCAAGGAATACTGCTATTGCCTTGTGATCCTGCCGAACATGTTGCATGGTACCCAATACCGTACGTATGTTGTACACAAGGTTCCTGCTGGGGATGAAGCCAGCTTGCTCCGGGGCAACCAGTAAGGGCGCCAGGAGAGCCAGTCGGTTGGCAAGTATTTTGGCGAAGAGTTTGGCATCCACATTTAGCAGGGAGAGCGGCCTGTAAGAGCTACAGTCGTCACGCGGCTTCCCTGGTTTAAGAATGGTTACTAAGAGGGCCTCCCTCATAGATTTCGGCATTTTGCCCTCCACGCAGATATCATCGAACAATGCCGAGAGGTGTGGAAGCAGTTGGTCTCGAAACGTTTTGTAGAAGCCCACCGTGAGCCCATCCACCCCCGGGGCACTACATGAGCGCATACCGGCTAAGGCCTCAATGATTTTGTCCTTCTCGATAGGAAGCATTAGGAACTCTCTGTGTGTGTTGGAGAGCATGGGGAGGTCTATGTGTTCCAAATACTCAAGGATTTCCTCCTCTAAGTCACCACTTTTGGAAGAATATAAGTCTGTGTAAAAAGCGCTGAAGAGGTGAGCGATTTCAAGTTCATCCGTAAGGGTAACACCCTCCTTAGTCCTCATCTCCGTCACCTGTTGCCTCCCCCTCTTGCCTTTCATCACTCTAGCCAACACCGAGCCCGGTCTCCCCTCCTCACCGAAAACCCTGCCCGTTGCATATTTGCCCATATGTTTGACCTCCCTGTCTGCCTCCTCATGATATTCTAACAGAAGGGCTTTTATCTCATCTGCAACATCTGCGTCAAACTGGCCCAGCTGTCACTGTTCCAGCCATCCCAGCCGTCCCAGCCGTCGTTCCAACTCGCTCAGGCGCTGCCTAATGGCACGGAGGACCCCTGAGTGCTTGGTCATCACTATGCCTCGTATATAGACCTTGAAGGCCTCCCATACAACCTGGTTGTCCACGGAGCCAACATTGGCTTTGAAAAAGACATCGATAGCTTCCGCCATCTCGCCGTGGAATAGTGGATCTAGTAGGGAGTACGGTGGGAACCGCCATGTGAACGGAGGGATGGATCTCCTAGGGGCGTCAAGCACCAGAAGGACCGGAGAGTGGTCCGATAAGGTGCGCGGCAGTATCCTACAGTCTCGAACCTGGCCCATCATAGAGGAGGAAATCAGCCAATAATCTATTCTAGTATGAACATCATAATAGGCAGAATAATGCGTGTAGCCCCCCTGCTCTGCATGTCTTGATCTCCAAATGTCCTCCAGATCATGGCTAGTGAGCGTACTGAGTATGGTGAGTGCCGCCGCAGACGGCCTACGTGAGGGACCAGAAGATCTATCTAGGGTCAGGTCCATAACTAAATTAAAATCCCCATCCCATAGGTAATGTGCAGCGTTGTAGCTTCTAGCATCCTCCGCAAGTGACTGGTAGAAGTGGGGGGAATCATAGTTTGGTCCATATACATTGAGGACTATAAGGTCTAGCCCCTGGCCTACACACCGTGTGATCACATAGCGGCCAGCCGTGTCAGTTCGAAGGAGAGTTTGCGTAATTTTGGATTTGGGGTTAACCCATGTCAGCACTCCTCTAGCGTGTGAAGTGAAGCCTGATACCGCACTGTTACCCTCAAGACCCCTGCTGAGCAGGATTCTGCTGGTTGCTGGAAGGTGCGTCTCCTGAAGGAGAGCAATATCCACCTGTTGGCGCTGTAAATAGCTCAGGACCTTCCTGACCTTACGATGGGCCTTTAGTCCCCGAACACTCCATGTAAGGGCCCTAATCGTGGCTGTGGGTGGGGTAGTGCCTGAATCAGTGGCGCCTGCCATGGTGTCTCTCAGTGTCTCCGTAGTATAAAATCGCATGCGTGTTTAACTTGGCTTGTGTGCGTGAAAAACTGAACTCAGTGTACCCCTCCCAGAACCCAACTAGGAATCCCCCCACCCGCCTCCCACAGTGGACCGCCCCCAACCTGGCCCATCCGAACCCACTACGCGCCACCACCAACCCTACCTCAAACCGGAACATCTAGACCTCCTGAGGGTCAACAGGGTGCGTTAGCACGCGGGGGCCAAGGTTACCATACAATCTGTGTGCGGCGCAGTGGCTCAGAAAACAAAACACACAGATGCGTCTCCCCACAGTAGCACCTAGTATGCGTCAATTGCGGCTTGATAATAACAACCGACATGTGAATACAATCCCATCCAAAGCCAGCCCTCATAGTTCCACTATAGCCTCACCAGGCATGCCTCGAATATCATAACTTGCCGCATCAACAGGCCTGCTCACACAGTCAGTGTATCATAACATCAGTACAGTTGGCCAGCGCGGGAGTTTCTCAGTCACAATCCGCTTGGTGGGTGCTGCGGACCCTATGGACCCCAGCATTCAAATCGCACGGCAACCTGTAGGATAGCGGAGCAGTGCAAAGTGCGCCCCTCCAGCCGGCATAGTCAAATGTAGGAGTGACCACTGTTTGTGACCAGCTGGGATCAGCGCACAGATGAGGATCACTCCTGTTCATCGAGCTGACTGGATTCGTTCCCTCCGGGGGAGGGGCTGGTTCTGTTATGTCGATAGTCCCTCATCCATCTCTTGAGTGCCTGCTGTAGGGCTTTTGGGTCAGTGAATAAGTGTGAGTGTCCTTGTCGGTTGACCCTCAATTTCGCTGGGTACAGCATGGCATAGTCAAGCCCCAAGTCCCTGAGCTGGCGTTTGAACGGGGCGAAGTGCTTACGAGCTTCCTGCACCCTCGCCGTGAAGTCAGGGTATAACGAGATCTCGGAGCCTTCAAAGCGTAGTGTCTGCTTTTCTCTGGCCTTTTTGAGCGTGGCGTCCCTGTCTCTGTAATTGAGAAGCTTGACTATTATGGGGCACGGCGGCATCCCTGGTCGCGCGCGAGGGCCCAGTGAACGATGAGCGCGTTCCGCGACAAACATTGGAGAAAAGACCTCCTCGCCTAGAAGATCGACCAGCAGTCTCTCCACAAATTTCTCCATGTTACCCGTTGATGTTGATTCCGGCAGGCCTGTGATCCGCAGGTTACATCGATGTGAGCGGGCCTCTAAGTCTTCCGTTTTGTCCTGAAGTGCTTGCATCATTTTCTCGACTTTTCTGCGTTCTACATCCAGCTCCGTTTGGGCCTCCTCCACCTCCGTGAGCCTCCTCTCAGGCATGTCATGTCTCTCTGCGTGTTTGTCTATTCGCTCTGCCATCCTGTCCATCCTATACGTGAGAGCGTCCATTTTAGCCCCCAGGGACGTCATGCTGTTTTGGAGGCCTTTCTCCATATTCAGTAACATAGACTTGATGTCCAGATCAGAGGTCGAATCATGCGTCGCAGGTGAGCTCGCTCCACCCCCACCCGAGGCCTCCTGCGATTTAGAGGGCTGATGAGCGAAGGGTAGCTTGCTCTGGGACTTGTCGCCTCTGACCATCTTGAGTGTCGGTGAAGGGCCTCTCTGCACCCACGTAGCGCCCGTGTCGGGGCAACACCCGGAGTAGGGGCACCGGTCGGTGTGGAAGGTTCGCCTCGTGGCTCCCTGAGGGGGTCGTCAGACAGCGCAGGTACCAACTCCCAGGGTTGTTCACTGGAGCCTCTCGAACAGTAGCGGCGCGGCGTGCTGCAGTCAGAGCTTAAGGGCGCACCCACGGCTCAGAAGTCCACGTTTTATGGAGGGAGGTGGGGGAGGGGTGCTTATAATGTCACTGGTGGTAGACGGGCCCCAACGATGTCCCAGTGCCAAAGTCGTAGCCCCCTCGGAGTGGAGCGTCCCCCTGTAGCCTCTCCGATGCGTTCTCAAGCGGGGGGGGCACTCGCAATCAGGATGGGTACAATGGGAGGGATCCGCTGTGCAGGCCCAGCTCGGACCGCTCGTCGCGCTCCACGTACCGTACCCTCCGGCCGCAAGGGGATTATTGCGGTCCCCCTCGGTGTCCCCCAGCACTGGAAGTAGGCCCCCCCCAGGCTCACGTGTGCAGCGCCGAGCCCCAGAACACGGCCGGGCGGCAACATCGGCCGCGTCTCAGTCGGGAAGCAGAGCCCCCTCCCCTCGTATGCCAGCAAGAGGATGATTTGGGGGGGGAATCGCTCACCTCCCGCACCAGGATCGGGCGCCCGACCACCCGCAGTGTCTTTGTCCGCACCTCCGCAGCCGCGGTCTGGGCGGCCGCCGTGACTTCGCGACCAGAGGCCGCACGTACAGCGACTCGATGCGGGCCCGTGCTGCACTGTGGGTCGCTGCTTCGAGGCCTCCCAAGCTCCAAGAACGTCTCAGCCGTCGCTCACCGCCACACGGCACCGGGACGCCACCGCTCACTCACTGCCCACTGCCACTACTGTCCCCAGCAACAGGGGACGTCAGGAACTGAGAAAGTTGCCGCTTGAGTGTAGGATAATGTAGGATTTTTGGTGCTACAGCACGGAGCTCTAGGCTTAGGCGGCCATTACGGTCGCTGGCAAGCTCCGCCCCCCAACTTCATGATTTCCTAGATAAATTAGTATTCAAGCAAGGGGAAGTCCCTAGCTACTGAAGGCGGGTTTTTCTAAGAAATCGTTGTTGATTCTTGGAATTTAGTGGAAGTAGCCATGCCATATGTGGGCTGCATAGGCTCAGTCTAAATATGGTAATTTATTTATTTATTTATTTATAAAGTTTTCTATAGCGCGAACATGATCCCGAAGGATATCAGAGCGCTTCACAAAGAATGGAAGGAAGGAATGATTTCTATGCCTATAGAAGGATCGAACAATCTATACCTATATAAGGGCATGAATCGGGAAAAATTACACTAGAGTCCTAGATTGATTTACAACAGTCTCAGTGAAACAATTGGGACTATCAGCTAGATTCATCAAGCACCAAACGGCTCGCAAAGGGCCAGATTCTGAGAATCTGGCCCTTTGCGAGCGCAATTTTTGCATTTTGGATTCATTATCCCAAATGCAAAAATCGCAAAATGCGAAATCGCTAAATTGCGAGGAATTGCATTTAAGGAATCTCTATTTGAGAATCCTTAAATGCAATTCATGAACCATTTTAGAATTGCGAAATCGAAATTTTTGGCCGCTATTTACCGCGAAGTCTGACTTTGTGGTAAATAGCGAAAACTTAGAAAAATGCACTTTAGTGCATTTTTCTAAGTTGTATGTTACACACACACAAGTCCTTTGGACATGTGTGTGCGCAACACCAGTGTAAATCACCATTTATGGGGTGCTACAGGGTGTCCTTTGGACACCCCTGGTACCCTTGAAATCGCATCCTTATTTGCGATTAGCAAATTGCTAATCGCAAATAAGGAATGACTCCCCATTCATTCCTATGGGCCTTTAGGCCCATAGGAATGAATGGGGAGTCATTCCTTATTTCAGATTGCAATTTGCTAATCACAAATAAGGAAGCTGTAGAAATCGCAGTTATTTTTGCGATTTCTACATGAATCCCGTTTTGCGAGTCTTTAATAGCGATTCCTTAATAATCGCTATTAAGGACTCGCAAAACGGGACATTGATTAATCTGGCCGTAAGGCCGTTAGCATTTATCAACATGAAAAAACCATTCTTAATTAATGTAAGGTGCCTAAACCTTCCCACAAAGAAACTATCAGGCATACCACCAAGGACAGTTGACAAACAAGGAGCATTAGTTGACAAACAAAAAAAAATACAACCACTCCTAAAATGGCCTAACAAGGGTTATGACAGTGAAAATCTACTCCCAGGATTTATCACAGGAGGGTAGAGACACACAACTTCGAGCTTACGTCTGTAATTTCTAAAGTTTCCTGTGACAAAATACCTGTCTCTAGTGTCTGGTGTAAAAATCGTTCTTTTCTAGCACCTCACTGCCCTAACAACGTCATAAAAAGGGTGTTTCCAACAGACTCTCGTAACATTTATATATAGACTTCATGGCCACAGAAGTGTCCTGGGTACGTTTACACAGTGTCACTGCAAACTTTGGACTGGGTTTCGACATTGAGGTACACAAGCATTCCATCAGTGATGGATTTACTTGTAGGTAAGCAGTGCTTTTGTAAATGTTTCATTGCTCCGTTAAGTGAGCTCGTGTTTTATGGGTCATTATCCCACTTGTCTTCTGATAGATCTCAATATATTTTGGTTTATAGCCGCAATGAAGGGAGAGAGAGGGGTAAAAATACTATTGAGAGTTTAGATTTAGACTTTGTACACGAGCAGGTTCTCCCAGAGTCTTCCTTCCTTATACACGCAAATATTCCACGATACGTCAGAACACATTGGTCTACGAACAGAATGGAGACGCCCACACATGAACTCGTCCATATTTGATGGGCAATGGCAGGCATTTGATGGGCAATGGCTATGCAGAGGCATAGGCACACATTCTGCAGTGCCCCTTACACACTCAAGAGAGAAGCGGGGGCAGGAACTGGGCAAGGTGCTTCAAGATAAGGCGTGGAAAGCCCTATTAGGTTTCCCCAGGAAAGTATTACGCAACACTAGATTTGAATTCATCCAATACATGATACAGTACTGAGCATATGTGACACCGCACAGACTGCACAACATGTTCCCAGAAGTGTCCGCAAAATGCCCAAGGTGATGGCTCCAGATGCACATCGGATGCATATGTTATGGGTATGCCCGGCTCTCTCATCCTTTTGGACACATGTAACAGACACAATAAGGAAAGTAGCAGGAGGAACACACTCGGATAAAGTGTAAAAGTGTATGTTAGGCTTACACCACCGACCCAAGACCCACAAAGTGCAAGTGCAATTTGCAGATTTTGCATTACTTATTGCAAAGCACTTAGGGGCAGATTTACAAGCCCCTTGCGCCAATTTTGCGTCACTTTTAACATGGGACTAAGAGATGGAAATTAGTTTCTCCATCAAGTGTACTGAGTTGGCGGGAAGAGGTAATCCAATAGGGAAGGGCAGAAAGTGACGCACTCCGCAGAGAGGAGTACAGGGAATTGCGTAAGACGCCAATATCAATGGAATGGGACATACTACTGGAATCCTCTAAAGCTCTAGATGCACCAATAATCTGAACGGTATTCACCCTGCCCCTAACCCAATAATGCAGACTGCGAACACCAGGTGGGCACTTTCAGTTCACACTGTAACTAGACGATGCCGAAGAAGCATTGAAATAATACTCTAGGTATTTTCTCCTGGTAACAGTACCCAGACTATTCCTCATAATTAAGAAACAGATCCTAGCGGACCCATCGAAAAACGATTGAACTTGTAATTAAAGCTGCCTACATCTTGTGTACAGTAAATAACCGAGCATTAAGGAAGGGGAAGGGGGAAATGCCCACGAGTTCATATATAGCGAATACATAAAATATCACACTGGAATGACATTTGATATAACTAATGCATGTAAAATTGTCACATTTTCATGGCAATACCTTCAGCCACGTGATATGGAATGTATGTTGCCAATGATTGTATGACTAACAAAAATATTCATTCATTCATTTGATAACTTTATTTCGGTCAAAGACCATAAAAGTGCAATAAGATATATACAAGCACGACAGTAAAACCATAAATACAGTCAGGTTAAAAAGTTATTAAACGTTAGGTTATCAAAGAGGAGAGGTACAATAGATAATTATGGGCCATTATTTCATACTGGTGAAAAGAGTTCTTCTCCGCCACATGCCATATAAAAAACGGGAAACAGCAAAAACAATGGGAGGGGCAGTATCGTAAGTTAAGACTCTTGAAGCTTGTGCACATTGTCTAAAACCCAGATTTTTACACAGTGGAAGGATCCATCATTTCCGAATTCCGCTGTATGCCGGGCAGAAAAAAAAGATATGTACAATATCTTCCCTCCAGTAGTTGCAAGCAGGGCAATTGGCCTCCGTCGGGTTTGTCCATCTGGATGTTAGTGCCCCTATCGGTATGGAGCCATGCCTCAGTTGGATGTATAATTTTCTTGCAAGTGGAGGCTGTACCAGGTCCAAAAACACCTCCGTCCTGGAATCAACTTTCATCAATAAAAACTCTGTGGACAGCCTGCCCAGGGAGGTCGAGCAATGAAGAGTTTTAAGGTTATGTGACCTTACAGCCGCCACTATTTGGGACCTTTGCGTCCTCACACAGCTGTCTTCAGGTGCATCCCAAAGTTGTGGCATACCAATTTGATGGGAGAAAGCCTTGACATGAGCCAGCCAGGGTATGTTCTTATGCTGTAACTGTCCCCAAATTGCAGTGAACTCTGCTCTAAAAGGTACAAGCTCCGGCACAGACCAGAGCCTTCTCCAATAGAGCAGAGGTCGTGCAGCTGCCAGTTCGTCAATAGGTTCCAAGCCTAGGTCTAGGCGTAGTGGTATGAGGGGAGTGCTTTGGGGAAGGGCAACCAGGTGTCGCATGAAGGCCTGTTCAACCTTCAATAACTCGAGTACTTTCGTGTGTCCCCAGAGTTCTGCAGCATACAGAGCTGCTGACCTGACCTGTGTTTTGTATATCTCAAGGGCAGGAGTGACAGGTTTAAAGGTTGAGGCTCTATGAAATCTACCTATGCCTCCCATAATCTGAGCCAGTCTCAGGGATGATTTTGAGATTTGATGATCCCAAGTGAAATGCTCAGGCAATGTGACCCCCAAGTATACAAACGTCCTGACTCGCTCCAGGGGAGTTCCGTTCAGTGTGGGATTTGGGCGGGTGTGCCTCGGGGGATTGAAGACCATGAACTTGGTTTTCTCCAAGTTGACTTCCAGCCCCCGTGAGGCACAAAAGGACACAAACCCGTCCAAAACCCGCTGGATGCCCGTTGATGTCCGCGATAACAACAAAGTGTCGTCCGCGAACATCAGAGCGGGCACCCTACCAGTGGCCAGGCGAGGAGCATCGTTATCCCTAACACCATTGAGTACATCTATCAGACCATTGATGTACAGGCTAAAGAGGGTGGGGGCCAGTACACAACCCTGGCGTACGCCCCGGGTAACGGGGAAGCGAGCTGATAATTCCCCGTTCCTCCCACACCTCACCTGTGCATAGTTCCCTGTGTGGAGTCTGATAAGGGCATCTAGTAAATAGGGAGGGAGACCAAGCTCCTCCAAGACCATCCAGAGCCTCTCCCTGAGAACCAGATCAAATGCGGCCCGCAGGTCCACAAAGACAAGGTAGAGGCTGCCACCCTCTACTCTTGCAGTTTTCCAGTATAGGACCTGTAGTCGGAAGATCTGGTCCATGGTCGAGACCCCTGTTCTAAATCCGGCTTGGAGGGTGGTCAAGATTTTATTCTCCTCCATCCAGCCCAATAGTCTATCGAGTAGGATTTGCCCCATCAGCTTCTGAGTAGTGTCGATTAAGCTGATTGGTCTATAGGTAGATGGGGCGAGCGGACAACCCTTTCTAAAAATTGGGACAATTTCGGCTCCAAGCCAGGTCTCAGGCAATGCGGAACCTTGTAGGACCGCATTGAACAAGACCATCAGGTATGGGGCCCAAATTTTAGGTTGAGAACGGAAAAGATCTCCTGGAAGCCTGTCAAGACCGGGAGCTTTGTTCGGAAGCAATCTCTCGATTGCCGACTCAACTTCCTTAAGGGAGATAGAATCAGGATTAAATGTGGTAATCCTCTCATGGGCACCCAATTGTCCCATCCGGTCTCCGGGGCCCAAGGCCCCCGGCAGTCTATGCTCGTGCAGGGAGTCTGGGGCCGCGAAGACCCCAGGGGCTGACAGGGTGTCCTGATTTTTACAAAAGGAAACCCCAGGACCCAAGACCCCCGGCAGTCGATGCTTGTGCGGGGGGTCTGGGGCCGTGGGAGTCCCAGGAGCGACCACAGTGTCTTGATTTTTACGGGGGGGAGCCTCAGACCCCCAGACCCCCGGCAGCCTGTGCTCGTGCCGGGGATCTGGGACCCTGGAAACCCCAGGGACTGGCAGAGTGTCCTGACTTTTACAAAAGGAAACCCCGGGCCCCCAGACCCCCGGCAGTCTATGCTCGTGCGGGGGGTCTGGGGTCGTGGAAACCCCAGGGACTATCATAGTGTCCTGATTTTTACGGGAGGAAGCCCTGGGCCCCGGGACCCTCGGCAGTCGATGCTCGTGCCGGCGGTCCCGGACCGTGCAAGTCCGAAGGGGCAAAATCACTCTAGACAAGTTGTCCCGACCTTGGCACTCGAGTGTCCCCAACTCAGGACTAGTGTAAAGTGACTTAAAATGCGTCTCCCAGACTATGGGAGCGATGTTCGAGACCCCACCGTCTCGCTCACCACCCGCCGAGGAGGTAACAATGGCCCAAAAGGTCTTAGAATCTTTTAGAAGGAGTGCCTGTCTCGTCTCATCCCATCTAGATTCCTCCCACTCACTCTTGGCCCTGATGAGTTCCTTCTTGTAAAGTAATCTTGTGGCTTGGATTTTAAGGGTGTCCTTAGATTTAATTGCTGTAAGAAGGTATTTCTTAGATTTCTTACAGGCATGGTCATGCCAAGGATGTGTTTTAATCCTACGCGGCTTCGTCCCACTAGCTGGATAAAATACATCCCCTAGACTCAGAACTAACTTTCTGTGGGACTCAATAATCTGCCTATGGGAAGTAGCGCTCCCCATATCACTTATAAGTGAGGTAGCAATCTGGTAGATTTCTGCAAGACGGCTTGGAGAGTCCACACACGAAAGCCATTTGACCCTTCTCCTATTGTTAGATATAGTATAAGATGGCACTACCATATTATTACTAGGGTCGGGATTAGTTAGTCCAAATGATCCAAGCTTAAGCAACAATATATTATATGATGTTACTGATAACACATGTACTGAGCATATTATAAAATCAATAACGTTTGAGGGCACCGCGGGGCGTAAGGCACCAGGCCCTGACGGGGTTCCCTCAGATATGTACAAAGCTTACTCCACTTATTGGGGAAAGATTTTGACTAATGTCTTCAATACCTCGGCCATTTCAGGATTCCCTAAGTCATGGTCTCGATCAACTATAATCCCCGTGTTCAAGAAGGGCCAAAGGGGAGATCCCAGATGCTATAGGCCTATATCATTACTTGACTCCTCCTTTAAAATATTGGGAAAGGTTATATTAGCAAAGATATCAGACTGGGCTCTGGAAAAAGACATACTGTCCGACGCCCAATATGGTTTTAGAGCTGGGAGGGGCACGGAGGACCAGTGCCTCAATTTACACCTAATAATATCCAAATATACGAGGGCAGCAAGGGGCTCCATTTTCTTGGGCTTTATGGATTTGTCCACGACCTTTGACCTAGTTAATCGGTCTAGGCTGTGGACCATGCTGTTGGAAATGGGCCTTGACTGGCCCCTCGTGTATTTTTTGGCCGAGTTACATAAAGATCTGAATGCCTCAATAAGGATGACGCAAGAGGGGAAATGTACGGCTAGTTTTAAGTCCGGAAGGGGGGTGCGTCAGGGCTGTATCCTGGCCCCCATGTTGTTCACCTTGTACATAAACTCGCTGGAAGCTAATTTGTTAACAGCTACACTCGACATTCCGCGTATGGGAGGATCACCGGTTCCGGTGCTACTCTATGCGGATGATGCCGTTTTATTGGCAAGGACTCCTTTGGGCTTACAAAGACTGCTGGATTCATTTGGGAACTTTATGAACTCTCTGGACCTAGTGGTCAATAATGGCAAATCACATATTATGTCTCTAGGGGCTGGTAAAGGTACCGCTAGATCTTTTTATTGCGGGGAAGAAGAAATCACCAGGGTGAAAGTGTTCATCTATTTGGGAGTTGTCTTGGACGACAGGGGAACGTGGTTATCGCAGCTCTCTATAAAGGTGAATGCAGTGAGAAATTCTTCAGCCGCAATATCAGGATTTGCCAAAAGATTGGGGGGGAAACCCTTTGAGGCTATTTTGGCTATATATAAAGCCAAAACTATCGCAATTGCAAAGTACGGGGCGGCTATATGGGGGTACATTAAACCTGACTGTATACAGACAGAAGAGAATACATTCTTACGTGCCCTCCTTGGTCTCCCACAATCCACTGCGACCCATTCTGTTCATCTTGAGTTGGGCTTAGGATACATTTCCGATATAATTAAAATAGCCCCAATCCTGTTATGGATTAGAATCTGGTTGAATCCGAATCTTACCTTAAATCATAGGATTCTAAAGGACTGTATTAAACTAGATAGAATGAAGGATATCCAGTGGCTGTCGTATGTAAAAATGTCATCTGAGAAACTGGGGTGCCCTGAGATTTACCTTCATCCTGAATCCTTATGTAAAGCTGACTTAGAATGGGTTAAGAAAAATTTTGTTAAGCGAAGCAGAGCGGAAAGCAGTGGAGCTATGCAAACCATCTGTCAGGACCCACTTCTTGGTAATTTTGTCATTAGCAATGCCATCATATCTGTCTATCGTTTCTAACCCTTTTCACAGATGGCTTTTGACTAAATTCTGTTTCAACCAAATTCACCTGGTACTATGGGATCTGCAGGGTTGGATTAGGCTAGAAGATGCAACCCCGTGTAAATGCGATGATTTCTCCGCCCAAGACACCATGCATTTTATGTTCTTTTGCCCTTTTTTTCATGAAGCCAGAAAAAGGTTTATTTTTCCTCTAATGAAAAAGATGGACTTCATACAATGTAAACCTGCATTATTGTTTCTACAATTGATGGAATCCCCAGAAATCTTGTTTAGTGTTGCCAGCTTTCTAGTTGTGTCTGTCAGAAGTAGGAGGGTTAGACGGGCAGCTTTACTGGAAATGTCTAATCATACACCATAAGCTCATGTACATTGACTATTGGTTTTTAACAATGAATTTGTCTTTTTATTGTTTTTTAATTGTATTTTATATTGTATAATACATTTTATAATGTTTTGTATAGTGTATAGTATACTTTTATGATTTTAATCAATCGAATAAAGTGGTTTTGACTTGACTTGTAATGTAATGTAATGTAAGGGACATTTCTACCGCGCAGCTTTCACTCCAAGGAGTATCTTGGCGCCCAAACAACTCAGATGGAGGAGTTGTAAAAAAAGGGGAGAAAGATGTCACTAAGTTTCTTCACACACATTACACTAGAGTTCTACTGATGGAATCAGGCAGGGAGAAAATCCAGGTTTTCAGTGATTTTCTGAAAGGGGCTTCCTGGGAGATTAATCGCAGCTGGGGAGGGAGTTTGTTCCAGGCCTTTGTTCCTAGAACAAAAAGGGATTTACCACCCTTTGTCTTCAGCTTAAAATGAGGGGGGGTGAGTAAATTCTGATGGGCAGATGTAAGACAGCGAGTTGGTTGATGTCTTTTAAACCCATTATATAAATAGGTTGGGCCACGTTGATGAAATGCCCTAAAGGTGATTAAAAGAATTTTAAACAGAATTCTTTTCCCTATTGGCAACCAGTGAAGGGTGTTTAAGGCTGCAGAGGCCGATGACCTACGAGGCAGGCGCAGTACCAAGCGGGCTGTCGCGTTTTGGACCATTTGCAATTTGTGGAGAACAGATTTATTTGCTCCAGCATAGAGTCCATTGCAATAATCTAGCCTAGAGCTAATTAAGGCCACTGCGACAGTTTTCCTCGCTGGTAACGGAAGAAGATCGAAAAACTTCCTTAGTGCTTTGATAATCTGAAAGCACATACCTGCTACTGCCACGGCCTGGGGTTTAAAAGACAACTGGTGGTCAAATTTAATGCCTAAATTGCGGGCAGATATGATAGTATTAGGGGGTACTTCAGCCTCTGCTGGCCAGCAGGCTGTTGGAAAAAAAAGGTTATTCTTACCTACAGGAAGGATTTCAGTTTTTCCGGTGTTGCACTTTAAATGGTTGATGGTCATCCACTTAAAGATTGCTGTAAGACAGTCCTTTAGATCTTCCTCGGCACCGGGCCGCTCCCTATCCAACTCCAATATCAATTGGGTATCGTCAGCGTATGAAATAGAGCTGATATTGAATGACATGATCAGCTTCATCAGGGGCACCATGTAAAGATTGAAGAGAACCGGGCTCAAACTCGAGCCCTGAGGAACCCCTGACCTGACTTCTTTTACCTCAGATTGATATGGGCCAAGTACTGTTATTTGGCGTCTGTTGGTAAGGAAGTTCCTACACCATGCCAAAACCTGTCCTCCTATCCCTGCGGCAGCCAGACGGTCCACTAAGATGGTATGTGAAACCGTATCAAAGGCTGCCGACAGGTCTAATAGGATAAGGACAGCCTTGTTTCCCCGATCCATTGCTGCCCTTAATGTTTCAGCGGTAAAAAGTAGGGCAGATTCGGTAGAGTGTTCTGACCGAAATCCTGACTGATTAGGATGGAGAACGTTATTCTTCTCCAAGAAGTTGGTAAGCTGGTTGTTAACAACCTTTTCAGTCAGTTTGGATAACAACCTTTTCAGTCAGTGTGGATAAGATGGGTATTTATTCCATCGTACTATAAAAACAACACAACAAATACCAACATTTTCTAGACAAAAAGAGCTCTTAAGAATCATTATAAGATTCCCTTCATCAGTATATCCTCTTTACTCATTGTTTTTGTGAAGAGTAAGCAGGTATTTTGTTGGTTTACCAAGCTTACATGGTGGTGAGCTTCCTCGTCACTGCCTCGTCGTATGGTCAAGGGTTTGTCAATGTAGTGTTGTCATCAAGTCATGTTTTGTAAGTAGGGATTAGTAGTGTCGTACATTTTCTCTGGCTCAAAATTGTGACAAATAGACATACCAGACTTATGAGAAATGTACTTCATGTTGAACTCCCATCCACCCATTGGTATACCTCATTGTTAGATTTAAGGAAGGTTTTAATGAGCCAGAATTCTGCTAAAGCCATCACAAGGAAGAGCTGGATTCTTACATCACCAATGTGGATTACTCAGAAGCTGAGTCAATGTCAAGCAAAAGGGCACTTGAAATGGAAGAAATCTTCGGACTGCATCCCAGAGACTCCTAAAATAACTTCTACTGGACTTTGATTTTAGCTAAATGAGATGCATGACTAAAGTCAGGAAACACTGCAACCACTCCCTACACAACTAAGGCTTCATTGATTAACCTCTTTTATAGAGAAGGATATGAGTATTGCTACACACTTCTATGGAGTTAATGACCAAACTCTAATCCTAAATGTGACCTATTAAGCTTGGGCCAGTTCAGCCTCTCTTAAGAGCTTCAACAGGAGTCCACTTTAAACCAGAATTTTGATCAGGAAGAAAAGGAACCCAATGATGAAGCATGCAACTGGCTGTGGTTGAGGATTTTCTTCTATTTTAAATAAGTATCTTACAGAGGTTTCAAAGAAAAAGACAGAACAAAATAGAGTGGTTCGCTTTGAAATTAATGAGGCAGCCCCACCTGAAATGTGTCTGGAAGCACTTAGTGTTTGTTGAAAAGATATTTCTGATGGTTACTTTCACCTGAGATTCCTCACCTGTTGAATATCCCAGTCACCAAACTTAGTGGGTCATTAGGATCTCGGGCGGATCACCACTGCCCGCATGGTAGTAGCGATCCGTCCGAGATCCGTCACCGCCCGCCACCCATTTCCCCCCACCATATTACTATGGCGGGGGGACCACGGCGGACGGAAAGACCGTCCGCCGCTTTTCCGCCCGGTCGGCAAGTCCCTTATGGCGGGCGGTCCCTTTTTACGTCGGGATGGCGGGCGGACAAAGTCTGCATGTCATCCTAATGACCCCCTAAATGCGGAAAGTGTTCTATAGCTCTCCCTCACCAGTACGAGGAGATGGCAACTTCCTTTTTTCCCCATTTGTCACTGATTTCATTTTTTGGTCTTGAAAGTTACCAATGATGATAAAACGTGAAAAGACTGGTGAGTACCTACCAGCAGCTCCCTTGGTGGTGCTTACGTGAGGTACTTTCAGACCTTCACACACTTTTTTTCTCCATGTGCACTTACATATGGGGTTATAAGTGGGGATGATAGACAAACTTTTAAATTTGGACATCAAGACCCGATTCCGAGTAGCATTCGTTAGAAGCTATTCGTTGGGAGGACAGTTGAATACCTTGCCCGTGGGTCTTTGAAAAATTATTGGTCCATGTCCATTGATGTATTGTTGTTATGAGTGGAGAGCGACCTGATTTATAATTCCCTCTGTTGCTTCTTATTGCACAGGATAGTAGAGCCAACAGAGGCCACGCTATTGTAAGCCCTGTTCTTCTCCAGTTCCAAAGAAGGAGGAAGCATCCAAAGTTGGGCAGGTGGAAGCCCCGTCAAATTATGGCAGTGCTTTCATCCCGCTAAACTCTAAATTCAGCCATAAGTAATGTATGGCCAGTCATTGCTCTACCTGATAGTAACCCAGATGGCATGCCAGTAAATGTAAATATTTAAATATCCCCAATGATGTTTCTGCACTGCCTTTAACGAGATAACTGTTTCTTCCTTAGATATTGACGGCCCAGGGTGTGAGAATATTGTACATACACTGTATAATGACGACTTTGCTCTATTAGCCGCCCTGTATTTGCAAGTGTCACTTCTCACTTTCCTGCCCTCAATAGTGCCACTCAATTTGAAGCCCCTGACTTAGAGTTTCACAGCCCTAAGAGCCATGAAATAACTAAAGTTGCACAGTCCTCAACTGTCAGGGTTTGACGACCAAGGCACCTACCTTACGCTGGTCTTAGAGTGGAACTACATCTCCCAGAAGGCCTTCCTTCTGGGAGGTATCCATCGTATTTAAATCACGTACTACGCATGGAGCGTTGTACGTGATTTTGGATTTGTTCATTTCCCTGTAAGCAGAGTGGCTGCTCTGCTTCTTCCCTTCGGCTCAATCGGAGCCAGTTGCCTTGCGTCCCACTCGGCGGAGTGAGGATGCACTTGTTTCCATTGGATGTACCCGCTCGCGGTTGCGGCGGGGTTTGTCTGTGTTCCGCTCGGCTGAGCGAGGACGCCTTGTACTGGGTGTTACCCGCTCACGGCTGCGGCTGGAGTGCTTCCAGTCGGAGCCCGAATTCTCTGCTTGGTTTCCCGCGGCTGCAGTCTGAAAACCGAGAACTTGTCTTGATTCTAAAGTAGGTGGAAGCCTTGTTCTACCGCTGGATGCTCCAGGGCGGTGACTGATTCACCCTGATTCAGCTGGAGCACTCGATCCTGGTAAAGAAGTCTTTTCTTTATTCTATTTGTTATCTGGCTATTCCGAACCTTCGGAGTGCTCTAACTTTGTCAATTACCAAGAGGATTACTTTGGAGTTCATTTGTTATTTTTTTTAAACTTTGGGGAAAATACCAGGTTAGGTGTTCCCATATACTTTGCTGTGTTTCACTGGCAGAACTACAGAATTGTTCCTTTGCTCTCAAACATTTTCTTCCTTGTTCATTTTTTGTTTGCTTGGGATACAAGGGTGTGTGGAAGTGAGTATGTATGTGTATCAGTGGAGCAATATATATCTTTATATATAGTATGGTTACGTTGTTTTGTATTAATGGAAGGAATTTGACTTCTAGGTAGAATACTTTCCTTGCAGTAAGAGAGGTATCTTACAAGGTAGTTAAGGAAGGATCACTTCAGGGAGGAACATATCAAGGTATAGATATGACTCCAGTGAGAAAATAAAGAGTGTAGTTAGAATTTATGTACTGTATTAATGGTATGCTTATTTTGTTTCAGGTTTTTCTTTTCCAACGCTGCACCTACCCTGTCCCTATCCCTCGGAAGATCGCCTCTATACTCTGTGTATTTGTTTAGTCAGAGTGTGTGGAAGTCAGGAGGTGGACCCCATTTGAGCATTGTCCTGATCCTGAGGAGTAATGTGGTTGTGACAGAATCATATACCCACAAAATCTATCCTCCTCCCGGTCAGGGCCATTCTCAGAGATAGTGTCCTTAGATGATGTTTTACAGGCATTGGTCTCAGTACAGCAGGAATTGGCTACTTCCCGAGCAGAAACAGCGTCATTAAGAGAAAGATTGGACAGGCAGACTAGAAACCCTTTCGATGCTTCAGCAAGTACCCCACAGATCCAGTTGACTGTTCCACCGCCTATTCCGTTAGCTAGTCCAGAGAGGTATTCTGGTGATCCACAGAAAAACCAAACCTTTCTGCCACAGATAACTCTTCACTTTTCTTGCCGACCTGCATCCATTCCCACTAATTTGTTTAGGGTGGCTTTTGCCATATCATATCTAACAGGGGACGCTGCCTATTGGGCAGTTCCTCTTGTTAGAAATGATGATCCAATGCTAACTGATTGGCAGCCTTCCGGAGAGAATTCAAGAGAGTTTTCGATCGCCGGGCCGCCACGCTTAGTGCAGATATAGAACTGCTGGAATTACGTCAGGGTAAGAAAGACCTGGTTACCTAAATGACAGGCTTCAATCGGTTGGTAGTCGAGACAGCCTGGCCGGAGGAGGAAAGGACATCTCTGTACTACCAGGGATTGAAGGATGAAATGAAGGATGTGTTGGCCCAAATAGACCCAAACCACCCCATGTACTGGCCTGATAAACCTCACACTGCGGTTGAACCATAGGCTATCGGAGAGGGCAGGGGACCGTAGAAGAGGTGAGAGAGCGATGGTTGGAATGGAACCTGAAAACCGTTCCTCTCATTCCTCTAAAGAAGCAGGTGTTGAACCTATGGATGTGGGTGCTATCAGACCACCTTTATCCAAGGCAGAGAGGGAGAGTCGCCGAGCCCAAGGCCTCTGCATGTATTGCAGTAAGAAGGGGCATTATGTGACGGAATGCACTTTAAAACCCAAGATTAGAAGTGCTTTCTACCCTGGTAAACAAGTGGCGATCACATCAGTAGGGGTTTCCGGTAAAGGTAACCCGATTACGACAGAAAATCATGGGGTGGAATCGTTCGAGAAGGAGTGGAAACTGCCGTCCCTACAAGTCACGGAGAGAAGGAGAACGGAATCCCATATAGTTCTGTCCATGATCCTTAGGACAGGACAACAAACTCATCCGGTATGGACCATGATTGATTCGGGGCCCACCGGAAACTTTATCGACTGTGGTTTAGTAAATCGCCTGGGGTTGGTCAGGGTGCCTAGTAATAAGCCTGAGAAAGTGTTAGCGGTAGATGGCACTCCTTTGAAATCAGGTCCCAACACACCGAGGTATTAGAATTGGTCCTCAAGGGCATTCCGCATGATCATGTGGAGGATATAACCTTGAATATCATCCAGGCACCCCAATACGAGGTTATTTTAGGTATGCCATGGCTATGGCAACACAATCCAACTATGGATTGGAGATTGAAAAGTATTAGCATTCACTCAGCGGAATGTGTTGCTAATTGCCTGAAAAGCAACAACTCGCACATCTTGGCCCTAGCTCAGGGGTATCAGTTTGCTACTGCAGTTGAGAAAGAAACGGTTGTTACCCTCAGAATACAAATTGTATTTTGAGGTTTTCAGTGAAGTTAAGGCTGAGAGCCTACCTCCTCATCGCGACTACGATTGTTATATTGATCCGGTGGAGGGAGCCACTATTCCATCATGCAGAGTACACGCCTTGTCTGAACCAGAGACCAAGCACCTGCGGGAGTACCTGGATCATTTTAGTTCCATTGGCTTCATTCGTCCTTCTCATTCTCCAGCTGCTTCCCCTCTTTTCTTTACAGTGAAAGCCAATGGCGAGTTGAGGATGTGTATCGATTATCGCTTGTTGAACAAGAACACCGAAAAATCGATACCCACTCCCACTCATCCCGGTATTGCTAGATCAGGTGAGGGAAGCCCACATCTATACCTGTCTTGATCTGAGAGGGGCCTATCATCTGGTGCGGATTTGCGAAGGGGATGAGTGGAAGACCGCGTTTAAAACACTGTATGGGTTGTTTGAGTACCTGGTGATGTCGTTCGGGTTATGTAATGCCCCGGTGGCATTCCAGTACTTCCTCAATGATGTACTGAATGAATACATAGACCGGTTTGTAATCGTGTACATTGATGACATCCTGGTCTATTCTGTTTTGGTAGAACAACATGTAAGCCATGTAATCCTGATTTTTAAATGACTGCAAGAAAACAGTTTATTTTGCAAGCTCAGTAAATGTGAGTTCAGCGTTACTGAGGTAGAATTCCTGGGTGTTATTTTGAGTCTTCTGGATTTAGTATGGCTGTGAGAAAAATAAAGGCGGTGCAGGAGTGGCCTGTCCCTAAGAATGTCAGAGATGTCCAGTGTTTTTTGGGGTTCTCCAACTACTATCGGAGATTCATCTCACATTTTTCACAGTTGGCCTCTCCCATAACCAGGTTGTTTAGGAAAGGAACACCTTTTCTCTGGACTTCCAAAGCCACAGAGGCCTTTGTACAAATGAAACAGCCTTCTGTACCGCACCCATCTTACGACATCCACAAACAGACATACCGTTTGTAGTAGAAGCTGACGCCTCGGATGGGGCAATTGGAGCAGTGTTGTCACAAAGAGTTGAGCACGTGGGACAGCTGCATCCGGTGGCTTTTCTTTCTAAAAACCTGAACTCAGCAGAAATCAATTGTACAGTGGCCGAAAAAGAACTCATGGCCATCAAGCGAGCTTTCCAGGAATGGAGACACTATCTTTGGGGGGCCCAACACCCCATTATAGTCTACTCCGATCACAGAAACTTCCAGTTTATGAAAACTGCTAGGCATCTATCGCAGCGGCAAATGCGGTGAATGCTGTTCTTTGCGGAATACGAATTCTTGATTACCTTTCGGCCTGGGTCAGACAACAAGAAGGCGGACTCGTTGTCCAGACAAGGTGAGAACAAAATACCTCGACAGGAGACCCCAGAGGCCATTGTGAATCCAGAAAAAGTTCTATGTGTGGTTGCCGTGGAACAATTCCTTGACCAAGTAATAGCTTATAGATCACGAGCTCAGTGGCAGCATTGGGCAGAACAAGACATCCACCGAACTCTCAAACATGGTGTACCTATGCATGATAACAAACTGTATTTGCCTACCCACCCTCTTCGTTTGAAGGCGTTCAACTGGTGCAACAACAACAAGGGAACTACCGGTCTGTAAGTGTCAAGACAAAGAAAGACTAGCACACGTGACATCAGAGATACTGAAACCCATAATCACTGAGGCAAAATTAGTCCCATCAGCCCACCACAGTGGCGGAGCATCGTCATCTGGGAGTGGTTGTGAACTGTATGACTGGTGTGGCCCACACCTTTCCAGGGGGGAACAGCTACACTTTAGTCATTACTAGTTACTCCTCCAACCACAGTTACATTGTATTCAGTGGTGCTAATGATTTGCAGTGCTAAAAAAGTGTAAAGAAAAAGGTGCAAAAACATTCTAAAATTGACTACTAAGACACAAAAAATTTTAATAGGCTCTATCTTAGTGTCAACATTAAAAACAATCCTGATAGTTTGAAAAAATAACTATCTAAAGCAATAGAGACAAAGGTCTACATGTTTCAGCCATAAAGGTGTCACTAACCAGGCTTTCTTCAGGACCAGACGGTAACTTCACTACTGCAATTACTACAAATAAACTGTCCAAAGTTGTTTTTAAACACTCAAGTAATCAGTACGATACATCCTACCAGTGTGAGTAACTCAGAGTTGAGCAGTCATAGGATCTATCACCGGTGGTGTAATTTCCTTCCTATAAAATAAATGTGAAAGTGATAAGCATCAGACTCCAGTATACAGATCAGTCACAGTCTTGACTAACATACTATCAAAACATAGACAGTATCCTGCCCCTTGAGGTGGCAAAAAACATACAACTCTAAAAAGAGATTTCAAGAAAGAAAGTAGAATTGATTTGCACTCACCCAGCTTTATGTGGGGGTATGCCTCTCCTCACCTGGACTCTGCTCAGTGGAGGAGGCCCCGCTCTATAATGTGGGTAAATACAATAAATTGCACAAGAGTATAATACCCCTATGTCCATCTCCCAACTTATATACAATTGAAAAAAAATGAAAAAAACCTTGTGGCTGCAATAGCCGTCTGACCATGGTGATGACCTGAAATGTTCGTAAATATTAAAAGAACCCCAAACATGTATGTGAATATCAAAGATGGATGGTAAAAGCAAAAGGGGCGCTTCAACACATTCCTTTGGTTGGATTGACATGCATTAACACTGATTCTCCTATGGTGTTGTTACTGGTAGGAGTCATGTGACAAAGTTAGCCTACCTATGTAGATTACAAACAAGACAAGACATCGCAAGACAAAGCTTGGCATGTGAATTACAAAATACCAAGACATCGCATGACGAAGCTCGGCATAGCACTTGCCTGCATCTCCAAATATGTCAGGCACAAATTGTTTTGCAAGTGCATTTCTTAACTAGAGCTGAAAGCCCATCAATAGGAAAGTCAGTAGCAATACCCCAACTATTATGCAGATATTTTATTTTGGGAGAAAAACAAAACGTGTCTATGTTGACCCCGCTCCATATAACTGGAAATAACGAGACACAACAGTCTTTAGTGGCTAAATATTACGGCTAAACAATGAAACTCGAGACAGAAACCAAGCACATTCACAGGACATCATTCCTACCTGTCCGTCGGTACCTCACGCTGCAACCGAAACAGAGGGGAGGTAACTCGACTCGCAGGCGGAAACTACTTAAATACAGTCCTTGATTGGCCAAACCACTCTGAATCGAGTCACCTGTGGCGTTGGAGAAACCGCCGAGTCAGAGAAGCGCCGCGTTCAACAAACAGGAAGTGACCCTACTTCCTAGGCATGTAAGCGCAAGCGCACAGCCTGAACGTTAACTACAAGAATGATGGGAGTTGTAGTTTAACAAGGATGGAAACCGCCGAGTCAAAGAAGCGCCGCGTTCAATAAACAGGAAATGACCCTGCTTCCTAGGCGTGTAAGCGCACGCGTACAGCCGGAACGTGAACTACAAGAACGATGGGACTTTTAGTTTGACAACGATGGAGCAAAAAATACGCCCGCAAAGTGACACAAGTTCGTAAAATTGTACCAGACGGTACCAGACGGTACCGGACGGTATATGAGTAGATCAATATACCAGATGTTATGAATGCACTAAAAGGTACCAGTCGGTATTTAAGTGGATAGATTTGCCAAATATTGAAAGGAGAACACCCAAGGCCGCAGTCTTGTGCAATAATCGTCTGCGCATGCGCGACACTACAAATAAAAGTGCAAACCCCACAGGAGTCATAGATGACCAAACCCACGAACTGATAAATCTGAAAATAAAATTATAATCCAGCAGCATTGGCCGAGTACAGCCCAGTTAAAGGTTGTGATATCACAACGCTCCCAAGCAATTTCAAAATTACAAAACTATGTGAAAATATCTGTGGCCCTTGGATGATAGAATATGAACTATCCAGGGAGAATCTTAAACACATAGTGAAATAGTGTTGGATAGATGTCAAACCTTACCTGAGGTTGAAAAAATGGTTAAAGAAAAGAGGGAAATGTAAGGGGAACCGCAACCAACCACACATACTGCTGAGACGGTTAAATAATAAAAAAGGTGTGGTGATTCCGAATGTCGTTCCCACTTAGACATGCCAGTCATCTATATCAGAAATGGCGAGTTGAATGAGAAAAAATGGATTCACAAGGTCGTCCATGGAATCTCGTCATTAAGTCCCTGGCTCTCACATTTAAGTTTGTATACCCATTTTTGTTCTTTGACAAAGAGAAACGTTGTGATGTCGCTGACATGTGGTGGAATAAAAGGTCGCTCAAGCACTATCAACTTCATATCTTCCGCCGTGTGTTTGAGGCTAAGAAAATGATTAGTGAGACGTGTGGATTGTTTATTACATCTAATCGTGCTTTTATGTTCGCTTATTCTGAGCTTAACCTTGCGTGTAGTCATGCCAATGTATCTCAAGGAGCATGGACAGGTGATCATGTAGATGACCTTATCAGAGTTGCAATTTGTATGGTTTTTTAGAATCCAGGGATTACCTGTACCAATATCTACTACCTCGGTTTTCTGTGTTTGAGGACATGCATTGCACGAGCCGCACGAATGGTGACCGCGGACCGCAGGTAGGCCCCAAAGTGTGTTAACTGCCTCGCGAGTATGCAGCCTAGGCCTGGTGTGGACCAGGCGATCTCGCAAGCTAGGGCCCTTCTTAAAAGAGAACAAAGGTGGTTGGTATTATCTCAGTTGCCACGTTAAGGATTTTCCAGTGTCTACGTACCAGTTTTTGTACTTGGTTGGACAGCACACTAAATGTGTTGACAAAAGTCAACCTATCCAGGGGTTCTTTCACTACTGGTCCATCAAGCAAGGCGTCACGGTTATTGTTTGCAGCCCTCTTCCATGCTTGTCGCACCATATGTTTGGGGTAGTCACGGTTTCGGAGTTGATCTGATAGCGCCTCAGCGTGTTTCTCAAAATGTGCTTTGTCTGAACAATTTTTACGAATCCGCAGAAACTGCCCTACAGGTAGATTTTGACGTAAGGCTTTAGGATGGTGGCTCCCAAATTTTAACAAGGAATTTTTAGCCATAGGCTTCCTATAGAGCTCTCATCCCAATTTGCCGCGTGACGGAAAAATTAAGATGTCAAGAAAGGGTAACTGGGTTTTACTGTGCTCTACTGTAAATTTGAGAAACTGGTTCTTACAGTTAAGCCAGGCATGAAACTCCAACAATTCTTCAGTAGATCCTCGCCAGACGACCAGAATGTCGTCTATGTATCTCTTCCACAGCAACACCTGATGGTAAAGCGGGTTGCTGTGGTTGAGAACATGTTCTTGCTCAAACAAATGGACGTAGAGGTTGGCTAGGCTCGGCGCAAAAATGCTGCCCATTGATGTTCCGGAAATTTGTAAAAGGGTCTTCTCTTCAAATCTAAAAAAGTTTTCCATCATAGCCAACCTCGCGCATTCCATGATAAAATGGACCGGAGTAATGCTGTTTAAGTCCCTGGAGTCCAACAAGGTCCTAACCTATTCCAGGGTTTCTTCCTGGGGGATACATGTATAAAGGGACTCAACATCAAAACTGACCAGCAGGTCAGTAGAGATGTCGAAGGCAATCCCTGGCAACAGTCTGAGGACATCAGTTGTGTCCTGCAGATAGGTAGGCATTTCTTTAACAAGAGGCCTCATAAAGTGATCGACGAATGTTTCTAATAAGGAACCAATGCCTGAAATAATCGGGCGACCTGGTGGTGGTCTCTGCGACTTATGAATTTTAGGTAGGCAATAGAAATAGGGCATAACCGGATGGCTGGTAATCAGATATTGCCCTTCTTGTGGAGTAATCCACCCTTCCATCCTTGCTTCCTCTACCAGAAGACTTATCTCAGCTGATAATCTAGGCGTAGGATCTGTTGTTAAAAGTCGGTATGACTCGGTGTCAATTAACTGTCGCAGACATTCTGAGCGATAGGTGTCAGTGTCTAAGATCACCGTCACTCCCCCTTTATCGGTAGGTTTAATTGTTATTGAGCTGTCTTTGGCCAAGGTTTCCAAGACTACCTTATCTCTGTTGGATAGATTCTGGGAACTTCGATGTTTTGAATCAAAAAGAGCTATCACATCATGAATGACTGCTTTCTCAAAAACTGCTACCTGAGAAGGTACCTGATGGATCAAAGGGGTGAATGTAGATGGGCTTCTTAAGCCAGTATTAGCCATTCGTGTCTCTGTGGCGATGTCTTCGTCTTCCTTTGATTTAAAGAAAAAATAGAGACGTATCTTCCGGAAAAACTTCTCTAGTTCGCATCTAAGTTGGAAAGGATCTCCTCGATTGGCTGGGACAAAGCCCAGACCTTTGTCCAATACCAGCTTCTCATCTTCTGTCAATGTACGCGAACTCAGATTGACTATTAAGTCGTCTCGTCCGTACTCGTGTATGGTTGTTGTAGTTGCCCTCTCCTGTTGGGAAACGAGGGTTCCGTGTCCCAATGAACTTGGGATTGTGCCCTTCTTCTGCCGGGGTAGCATCCACTGGCCTAAAAAAAACTGGTAACCAAAGAATTGTAGATGTGTTGGGAATTGGAGCGTTTGTTGGGGGAAAGGTTGGTGTGGGTAGCCCCAGGGTGACAGAGGCCACCATTGCCCTTGATTGTGATATAAACCCTGTGTACCCAGTCTACGATTCGTCCTGTTCTGTTGTCCTCTACCTCTGTTGTGGGACATACCTGAACTGGATGCATCAGAGTCACTAGAGCTTTGGTCGGAACCCGAGGTGTAATAGTTGGAACTGTACCGCTTGACTTTCCTGTTAAATTCAGGTGCTATGTAAGTATCACTTGTGTATGGATACACCTTAACTAGTGAGAACCGAGCAAGGTCTTTTTTGAATTTCTCAATCTTGGTCAAAAGAATGTTATCTTTATATTCTTTGTTTGATTTATTAGTCTCATCATAGTTCTTTTTATAGAGGGTATTAGTGATAGTAGTTTTGAGTTGCCCCTCCAGAACCTAAATCTCAATAAGGATGGCATCTGCCACCCTTTTGGCAGTGCTTATAATCAAGATGAGCCAATCTCGTGTGCATTTCTACGCGATAAGTGACCAATCTCGTAAGAAGTCTTTATCAGTTAGAAAGAGGTTGGGAGCGTTTATGACATTCAAACCATTCGGTGCACACTTTCCACGTAAATATTCAGCCATCACTAATCCATGTATAGTGGTACGAGAATGATTTTTCTTTAAGCTCAACAAAGTCAACCAGTTGTCTTGTGTGTTCTTAGGAATCTCAGGTAAAGCATCCAAGATGCTAGGGTTCTCTGTCAATATAGAATGTAGAACCTCATCATCAAAGGCGAAGCCTACAAAATCAGCCATGGTCAGAAGGCAAAACAATTCAACAAGGCGAGCGAAGTGTGAAACTCCCCACGTTTAGGAGTTACCACTACAAAATGGACCCGCAGCCAAAAGCTGCTCTAGACATATACGACAAATTATTAGAAAGAATGGGGGTCCTAGGGAAGCAATAGTTAGAGACCAGGTAGTATCCTATCCCCAATCCAAAACTGCAACAACAACAAGGGAACTACCGGTCTGTAAGTGTCAAGACAAAGAAAGACTAGCACACGTGACATCAGAGACAATGAAAACCCATAATCACTGAGGCAAAATAAGTCCCATCAGCCCACCACAGTGGCGGAGCATCGTCATCTGGGAATGGTTGTGAACTGTATGACTGGTGTTGCCCACACCTTTCCAGGGGGGAACAGCTACACTTCAGTCATTACTAGTTACTCCTCCAACCACAGTTAAATTGTATTCAGTGGTGCTGATGATTTGCAGTGCTAAAAAAGTGTAAAGAAAAAGGTGCAAAAAAATTCTAAAATTGACTACTAAGACACAAAAAACTTTAATAGGCGCTGTCTTATGTCAAGATTAAAAACAATCCTGATAGTTTGAAAAAATAGCTATCTAAAGCAATAGAGACACAGGTCTACATGTTTCAGCCATAAAGGTATCATTAACCAGGCTTTCTTCAGGACCAGACGGAAACTTCGCTACTGCAATTACTGCAAATAAACTGTACAAAAAAATGTTTCAACACTCAAATAATCAGTATGATACATCCTACCAGTGTGAGTAACTCAGAGTTGAGCAGTCATAGGATCTATCACCGGTGGTGTAATTTCCTTCCTATAAAATAAATGTGAAAGTGATAAGCATCAGACTCCAGTATACAGTGTACAGGTCAGTCACAGTCTTGACTAACATACTATCAAAACATAGACAGTATCCTGCCCCTTGAGGTGGCAAAAAACATACAACTCTAAAAAGAGATTTCAAGAAAGAAAGAAGAATTGATTTGCACTCACCCAGCTTTATGTGGGGGTACGCCTCTCCTCACCTGGACTCTGCTCAGTGGAGGAGGCCCCGCTCTATAATGTTGGTAGATACAATAAATTGCACAAGAGTATAATACGGCTGTGTCCATCTCCCAACTTATATACAATTGAAAAAACTGACCATGGTGATGAGCTGAAATGTTTGTAAATATTAAAAGAACCCACACACATATATGTGAATATCAAAATGAATGGTAAAAGCAAAAGGGGCGCTTCAACACATTCCTTTGGTTGGATTGACATGCATTAACAGTGATTCTCCTATGGTGTCGTTACTGGTAGGAGTCATGTGACAAAGTTTAAGTTAGCCTACCTATGTAGATTACAAAGTATCATGACGCAGTACTGGCGGGTCATCCTGGGCATAAGAAAACGTTACATTTGATTCAACGTCAGTTCTGGTGGGAAAGTATGTCCAAAGATGTGAAACAATGGGTGGTGCAATGTGAGATATGTGGCCGAGCTAAAGGAAAGCATAACAAGAGCAAAGGGAGTTTGAGTTTAAAATATTTATAAAGCGCACGTTCACCGGCGGTTTCATGGCGCTATAGAGTACTGAGCCCAAAAGGACAGGAAAATCAAAGGAAGCAAAGAATAAGAAGGTTATGATAAGAAAGCTTGTGAGAAAAGAAACGTTTTAAATGTCTTTCGGAAATGTGAGTATTGGGTGGAAGATCTAATGTGAACGGGGAGAGAGTTCCAAAAGGCAGGGGCAAGTGTGGAGAATTTCGAACCTCCCCACTTTTTGCGCTTGAAACGGGGAACTGTCAGCAGTTGTTGGGAGGATGAACGCAGTTCCCTGGCAGGGACGTAGGCTTTAATTTCCGAAGAGATAAAAGCAGGAGCTGCGCCGACCCGGGACTGAAAAGTAATACAGCCCATCTTGAACAGGGCTCGTTCTCGGATAGGGAGCCAGTGCAAGGACTTGAGGAGAGGAGTGACGTGATGGAATTTGGCCAAGTTGTAAACCAGGCGGGCAGCCTGGTTTTGGACCAGCTGTAATCGTCGCAGACTATAAGCGGGCAAGCCACAATATAGAGCGTTGCCTTAGTCTAGACGAGAGATTACCATTGCCAGGACTATGAGCTTGAGGGCAGAGAGAGAAAAGAAATGAGAGACTTTACGGATGGTGCGGAGTGAGAGGAAAGAAGAGGACACCACTAGACTGACTTGGGAGTGCAGAGTGAGTTGATCATTCAGCTTAATCCCTAGAGTTTTTACAGAGGAGGATGGAGAGGGGGGGACCTAGGGAGGGGGGCCAAAAGAGAGAGGACCAGGGACTGGAGCAACCACCTGTCAAAACCAACTCAGTTTTGTCTGGGTTTAACTTCAGGTGGTTGTAATTCATCCAGTCCCGGATAAAGGTCATAACAGACTGGAAGTTGGTCATGGACTCAGGGGACGGGGACAAAGTGAAAATAAGCTGAAGGTCATCCGCATAATTGTAGACGGAGACCTCCATTTGTTGAAGGGCAAAAATGAGAGGGGCAATGTACAAGTTAAATAAAAGGGGGGAAAGGGAGGAGCCCTGAGGGACCCCGCATTGTACTCTGCGGAAGTCCGCCGAGAAATCGCCCAGGCGCACTGCCTGGGTGCGGTCCCTCAAGAAGGAGCACAACCAGACCATGGCCGAGCCTCCAATCCCCGCCGCCCTGACACGGGAAAGTAAGATGGAGTGGTCAACCGTGTCAAAGGAGGCGGAGAGGTCAAGGAGGATCAAGGCCTGGGGATGGTTAGTGTCCATGCCCTCTCTAAGGTTGTCGAGGACCGATAGCACCACGGACTCCGTAGAGTGTGCGGGGCGGAAACCAGCCTGACGGGGGGCTAACACGCTGTTCTCCTCCACAAAGGTACCTAGCGCTCTGGTCACGTGGCGCTCCAATACCTTCCCCAAATAAGGCAATAAGGAGATGGGGCGGTAGTTGGTAGGAGCGGAGGGGTCAGCGCCAGGTTTTTTAAGGATAGGAACGATGATGGCCGATTTGAGAGGTGGAATAACAATGCCCTGGGACAGTGAACTGTTGAGAAATTTGAGTGGAGGCTGCACACACACCGAATAGATGTGCTTAAGAATGTGAGCAGGACAGGGGTCCAAAGGGGAGCCTGATTTAACCATAGGCAGAAGAGAAAGAAAGGACTCTTCTGTCAGAAGGGGAAAGGAGTCAAAGCGTGCCCCGACTGACGGACACTGGGGGTCGACAAAAGAAGAGGGGGGAGGAGGAATGTTAGCTTTGATATTAGAGATTTTGTCCAAAAAGAAACTGTTGAGGGAATCACATAAATCCTGGGAAGGGGAGGGTTTGAGGGTAGCTCTGTCAGAATAGGCAAGGTCATGCACGATAGAGACGATTACTCTAGGCTTACTTTCGGCGGCTAGGATTTTTGAAGAGAAGTAAGCATTCTTAGTTGCCAAAATTGCTTTTTTATACAGAGACAGGAGGGTGATATACTGAGTTTTAAGATTGGGGCAATAGTCGCGCCTCCAGGTCCGCTCAGCACGGCGCACAGTGAGTTTTAAGGCCTTCAGTTCCTCATTGAACCAACGGTTCGCGTCGTTCGCACGCCTGGAGGAAACCCGCCTGAGGGGGGCGACAGCGTCGCAGCCTGATCGAAGCCAGGAGTTGATGGAGTCGGCTTGTGCGAAGGACGACAGTCCATGGAGGTCCGGACTGGATGCGGAAAGTATGGCGGACAGAGAGGCCACATCCACCTGGTTCCAGGAGCGCGCCAGGTGTTTTTGGGAAGGGAGGGCTTGGGAACTGAGTTAAGGTGTAGGGAAAAGGACCTCAAAAAGTGATCGGACCAGGTACAGGGGGAGATGGACAGGGAGGCTACTGGACAATTAAGGGACCAAATCTGGTCATGGATGTGGCCCTGAATGTGGGTGGGGGAGTGGACGTGAGAGTCAAAGTTGAGGGAGCGGAGGGTATCTGAGAATTCTTTGGAGGTCGGGCATTCAGCGGGGTCTGAGGGCCAAAAATTGAAGTCTCCTAAAACCAAGATGGAGAGATTGTTGACCGCTAAGGTGGCCACCAAGTCTTGGAAGCCAGATAGAAAAAGTTGAGAGGGTTGGGTGGGGTGGTACACAAGTAGGCAGGTAAGTGGAATACTAAAAGAGGATGAGCGTACAACTAGGAAGTCTGATGAGCCAATGGGGGGGAAGGCTAAAGACTGAAAGGAGATTTCTCTACGTGCGATTAGGGCGACGCCGACGCCTGGTTTGCCGGGGGGTCGATCGGCGCGGAGGGCGTAATATGAGGCAGGGAGTGCAGCTAACAGAGAGGGAAGAGAGTTGTCGCAGAACCAAGTCTCCGTAAGAAATAAGAGATCCGGTTTGTGCAAGTCCAATAAAATAAAGAGTTTGTGGCAGTGCTTGACTGCTGACCTGGTGTTAAGGTAGTAAACGGAGAGAGTGGTGGGCGCCGGAGGGGCAGGGAGGTCGGAAGAAGGACCAGGGAGGGGGCAGGGGGGTAAGGAGGGAGAAGGGATGCCCACGGACACCGTGTCATCCAGAGGCCACGGGCCTTGGAGGTTGTGGAGCTGCGCAGAAGAGTATTGTATAGACTGGGCATGGTGGAGAGCCCCTAGGCCCGGTCGGCCGCAGACGGGCGCAGACTGGCTTACCTTACGTCGCGCCCGCTGCGCTCGTCCGCTGCGCGTCCGGAAGACGCACATGATTTATGGGTAGGTAGGGAGGCGACCAGGGGAGGGGGGGGTCGTGGCCTCAAAAAAAGGGGCGTGGCCTCCGGGCTTGCCGGAATGGCGGCAAGGAGTGTTTGAATTAAGGTGCCGCGTCAGCGCTGAGTCCGCTGCGCGAAACAAATCAGGAGCGAAGAGGGTAAGTGAGTAAAAACAAGTATTAAACAGTGACAATCAAAGATTAAAACAAATCTCGCTCCCGGCTTCCGCCTCAGGAGCTCAGTGCTATTATGGTGAGGGCGCTTGCAATCAGCGTCTATTTGTAAAGCTCGGTGGGGGGGCGTGGCCTCAAAAAAAGGGCGTCGCCTCCGGGCTTGCCGGAATGGCGGCAAGGAGTGTTTGAATTAAGGTGCCGCGTCAGCGCTGAGTCCGCTGCGCGAAACAAATCAGGAGCGAAGAGGGTAAGTGAGTAAAAACAAGTATTAAACAGTGACAATCAAAGATTAAAACAAATCTCGCTCCCGGCTTCCGCCTCAGGAGCTCAGTGCTATTAAGGGAAACTGATGCCACTGCTCACGTCATCCCAACCGTGGCAAACGATCAGTCTTGACTTTGCACTTAGCTTACCAAGGGATCAGGGACACAATGCCATTTTGGTGGTCATTGACAGCCTAATGAAAATGGGTCACTTTATTCCTTGTAAAAATCTCCCTACGGCGAGTCAGACAGCTCAGTTGCTTTTACACCATGTGGTGCGGTTACAGGGACTTCCCAGGGTAATCGTTTCAGATAGGGGTCCACAGTTTATTGCCAGGTTCTGGCATACATGGTGTAAGGCCCTTCACGTGGAAGCCGCTCTATCTACCAGTTTTCATCCGCAGACGGATGGACAAACGGAGTGGTTGAATCAGACTTTAAAGAAATTCTTGTGATTTATTTATATAATTTGTAAAGCGCACTGTTACCAACCGGTGTCCTGGCGCTGAAATGGTACCTCCCTGAATTTCAAGCCTCCCGACTAGAGTGTAAAAAGCCATGTTTTCAGATTTTTCCGGAACCAGCAGGTTCGCACTTTGCTTTAGGGCCAGAGGCAAGGTGTTCCAAGCATTTGCCGCCCCTCTGATGAAGCTTCTGCCCCCCCAACGCTCCTTCCTGATGCGGGCTGTCCTAATCAGCCCCAAACAGGCCGACCTTAATTGTCTGCCTGGCATGTGCCATTGGAAGTGCTGTTGGAGAAACGCTAGGCCCAGTCCATGAAGCGCCTTGTAGACTATGCACAAAGATTTGAACATAATCCGTTTCCGTACCGGGAGCCAGTGCAGCTTATCCAGCTTCCGGGAAATGTTACTCCAAGGAAGCAGCAGTATCCTGGGTGTCCTTGCTATGGTTAGCTGAACTATCATATAACAACGATTGGCATAGCTCTATCAAAGAAACGCCATTCAGGGCTAACACCGGATTTCATGCTCGCATCTTGCCTTTGACCATCCCGAGTGATGTACAAAACCATCCCACGGTGATGGCACAGGTAAAGACCCTCCTGAAAATCCATAAACGAATACAAGACAACCTGGATCATGCTAAGAGGTCCTACAAGAAATGGGCCGTCCGTCATCGTCAAGAAGGTCCTACATATCAGGTGGGAGAGAGGGTCTGGCTCTCAATGAAAAACATTCCATCCCCGGTTCATTGGGCCTTACACAGTTCTTCACAGAATAAATCCTGTGGCTTACAAACTGAAGCTTCCCGTCTCACTGAGGATACATCCAGTATTCTGCTAAAGCCCGCTAGATGCGCTCGACGTATGGCTGCGCCACCGGTGATGAGGGATGGACAGTAGGAATATGAAGTGCGGCGTTTCTTGGATTCCTGATACCGCCAGGGTCGCCTGTGGTACCCTTGTGTCATGGAAGGAGGACGATTCCTGGGAGCCGTGTTCTGGTGTTCATGCTACTCGGATGGTGCGCCTCTTCCACTCTTGTCATCCTGGTAAGCCTGGAGCTAGGAGGCGCTTGGGGGGAGGACACACTGTCAGGGTTTGACAACCAAGGTGTCTACCTTACGCTGGTCATAGAGCGGAACTACATCTTCCAGAAGGCCTTCCTTCTGGGAGGTATCCATCGTATTTAAATCACGTACTATGCATGGAGCGCTGTACGTGATTTTGGATTTGCTCATTTTCCTCCTGCTGTACCGCTGATCCCCGCTCTCCATTCTCGGAGGGAGAGACTTGATCCCGTTCCTTCTTCTCAATCGGAGCCAGTTGCCTTGCGTCCCACTCGGCGGAGTGAGGATGCTCTTGGTTTCATTGGTTGTACCCGCTCGCGGTTGTGGCGGGGTTTGTCTGCGTTCCACTCAGCTGAGTGAGGACGCCTTGTGCTGGGTGTTACCTGCTCGCGTCTGTGGCGGGAGCGCTTCCAGTCAGAGCCCGAATTCTCCGCTTGGTTTTCCGCGGCTGCGGTCTGAAAACCGAAAACTCGTCTTGATTCTAAAGTAGGTGGAAGCCTTGTTCTACCGCTGGATGCTCCAGGACGGTGACTGATTCACTCTGATTCAACTAGAGCACTCGATCCTGGTAAAGAAGTATTTTCTTTTTTTCTATTTGTTATCTGGCTATTCCGAACCTTTGGAGTGCTCTAACTTTGTCAGTTACCAAAAGGATTACTTTGGAGTTCATTTGCTATTTTTTTTTAAACTTTGGGGAAAATACCAGGGTAGTTGTTCCCATATACTTTGCTGTGTTTCGCTGGCAGAACTACAGAATTGTTCCTTTGCTCTCAAACATTTTATTCCTGGTTCGTTTGTTTTTTGCTTGGGATACAAGGGTGTGTGGAAGTGAGTATGTATGTGTATCAGTGGAGCAATTAATATATATATTGTATGGTTACATTGTTTTGTATTAATTGAAGGAATTTGACTTCTAGGTGGAATACTTTCCTTGCAGTAAGAGAGGTATCTTATGAGGTTGTTAAGGAAAGATCACTTCAGGGAGGAACATATCAAGGTATAAATATGACTCAAGTGAGAAAATAACGAGTGTAGTTAGAATTTATGTACTGTAATTAATACCATTAAGGTATGCTTATTTTGTTTCAGGTTTCCCTTTTCCAACGCTGCACCTACCCTATCCCTCGCTTGATCGCCTCTATACTCTGTGTATTTTTTTTGTCAGAGTGTGGGGAAGTCAGGAGGTGGACCCCTTTTGAGCATCGTCCTGATCCTGAGGAGTAAGGTGGTCGTGACATCAGCTGTGCAGTAGTTTTAGAGTCTTCAGCTGCTCACTAGAGTTTCACAGGGTTCAGGCACCGAGTAGAGTTTAGCAATTCCCAGATTCTCAATACTCTGATGCTTCCCGGTTTAGCAGACCTCAGAGTTTCACTAGATTTTCACAATCCTCAAACGCTCAAGACCCACAAGAGAGTTACAAAGTCCCAAGACTCTCAATAGAGTTTCAAAGTCCAAATTCTCTGATTCAGTAGTTTCACAATCCTCATATATATAAACATTCAGTCTTCCGACTTTCCTTAGAGCTTCACAATTCCCACTCTTTCTACAGTTTCACAGTCATCAGATGTTGAATAGAGTTCCATAGTCTTCAGACTTTCAGTAGAGTTTCACATCCCTTTCTCTCATTATATTGTCTCAGTCTACTCACTTGACATTCACAGGCCCCAGACAGAGTTGACTTTTACAGTCCTCTGATTCTCAATAGAGTTTTAGAGTCCCCCAACTTTCAATACAGTTTCCCATTTCTCAGACACTCACTATAGTTGGGCCACTAGAAATATGCGGCAGGAGAGGGCCATATTATGCAGCAGGTTGAGTAAATTATGCGGCATAATGCAGCACATTTTATGGTGTATTACTTCGTTTTTTTGTCATTTTTTTAACATGCTAACGTTGAGTATTGGCTGCACCTCGTTAATACCAGTTGAACAAACATATATAGCAATATGCAACAGAAAAGTGACCAATCCAGCTTTGCAAAGGGCCTTCCGGTGGGCGGTGCCACGTGCTGCTGCATTTTTTGTAACTTTTGAACCATTTAATTTAGAAACAAAATTATTTTTTTGCTGAAATATGCAGATTATGCAGCAGATGATGGGTTATGTGGCAAATCTTAAATTTTGTGAAAATCGCCGCAGCTGCACAATTGCATAATTCCAGTGGCCCTGACTATAGTTTCACAGTCCCCAGCGGCTGAATAGTTTCAGAGTCCTCTGATGCTAAATAGAATTTCATAGTCCCAACTTTCTCAGGAGGTACGGTCTTCTGGCTCTTAGTAGTGTTTCACAGTCCCCCAACTCTCAATTGATTGGCAGACTCGGGTGAAGGCTAGAGGGGCTGGAGCAGAAACCCCGCCAAGGACCAGGAAATGAGCGCCCCCAGGAGAAGGAAAGGCACAAAAAAGACACAGGTCCCAGCAAATGGAACCCCTGATCTCCTTGGCTGAGAGGGGAGGCTTGGTGTTTAGAGGCACCAAATGGAGGAGAATGGGCTCAAAACACAAGTGGCCAATGGGAGGCCTGGTGAACATTTGAAATCACCCCTGATACGATCAAAAGGGGGCTGTCGCAGCCGAGACCCCTACATTCATCGGGACAGCTGAGCAATCACATGTTTATATATACACAACGTTGGATTCTAATTCGTGCGTGTCAAATACGCGTGTGTTTTTTATCTAAAGGACGAACAGACCCTATCGATTGGGTTGCTGCGCAACAACTACAACAGACGCATAGAGACAATAGTCTACATATATTAGGATGGACAGTTGGTGTCAAGATGGCAGACCTGGAAGTGGGTGGGTGGAGGGAGGGGGGAGGAGTTGGTTTACTTGGCAACATTAGGAAAGGACGCATAGAGACAATAGTCTACATATATTAGGATGGACAGTTGGTGTCAGGATGGCAGACCGGGAAGTGGGTGGAGGGAAAAGAGAGGAGTTGGTTCACTTTGCAACATTAGCCCGTGTTTATATATACACAACCTTGGTTTCGAATACGTGCGTGTCCAATACGCGTGTGTTTTTAATCGAAAGGCCGAACAGACCCTATCGATTTGGTTGCTGCGCAACAAATACAAGGGATGAATATAGACAATAGTCTACATATATTAGGTTGGACAGTTGGTGTCAGATGGCAGACCGGGAAGTGGGTGGAGGGAGGGGGGAGGAGTTGGTTCACTTTGCAACCTGAACAGACCCTATCGATTTGGTTGCTGCGCAACAAATACAAGGGACGCATATAGACAATAGTCTACATATATTAGGATGGACAGTTGGTGTCAGAATGGCAGACCGGGAAGTGGGTGGAGGGAGGGGGGAGGAGTTTGTTCACTTTGCAACATTAAGAAAGGACGCATAAAGACAATAGTCTAAATAGATTAGGATGGACAGTTGGTGTCAGGATGGCAGACCGGGAAGTGGGTGGAGGGGGGGGAGGAGTTGGTTCACTTTGCAACATTAGCGCGTCAGACCGGGAAGTGGGTGGAGGGAAGGGAGGAGTTGGTTCACTTTGCAACATTAGCGCGTCAGACCAGGAAGTGGGTGGAGGGAGGGGGGAGGAGTTGGTTCACTTGGCAACATTGTTAGGACGCATAGACAATAGTCTACATATATTAGGATGGACAGTTGGTGTCAGGATGGCAGACCGGGAAGTGGGTGGAGGGAGGGGGAAGGAGTTGGTCCACTATGTAACATTAGCGCGTGTTTATATATACACAACGGTGGATTTGAATACGGGTGTGTCCAATACGCGCGTGTTTTTAATCGAAAGGCCAAACAGACCCTATCGATTTGGTTGCTTTGCAACAAATACAAGGTACGCATATAGACAATAGGCTACATATATTAGGATGGACAAAAACATATTGTATACCCACAAGCATTGTGAAATTAAACATATTAGAAAAGTACGCTTACTCTTTTCTTTCTCTTCCATTTAACCAGACTGACCCACAGCAACGTGTGGCCGGGTACAGCTAGTGTTTAATAAACGGCCAATATTTTCAACCTACCAAAGATCTATGTGTATCATTGTTTGGGAGTAGGCCGCGTGCAGGGGGTTTCACTAATGTTACAGTCCCCACATGTTAAATAGAAGTTCTCTGTTGTCAAATGCGGAGTAGTGTTTCACTGTCCTCAGACTCTCACTTGAGTTTCACTGTTGTTGCCTGTATCTGGGCTGGGAATCTTGTGTCATCACTGGGACGGGGTGCCAATAACTATCATAACCTAATGGTGAGATCTGGATAAGGCGACCCTCCCAGACTTTCAAATGGGCGGGATGCCAACCCCAAAACAAGGTATTAGAGAGTGTGGCCCTGAGCTTTTTCTTGGGAGGGTTCCCAATCCCTCTCTGAGATTGCAGCTTCAGGATGTGGCCAGCATTGGCACCCCTAGTTCACAGGATGTGTGGAGCCCAACTCACGCCAGAGGTGGGGCTCATTACGACCAGAGTGCCACAGGGAGCACGAGCCTGTTTCTCAGCCTAGTACCACACCCCCAGAGAAATGCAATCGGATAGGCTGTTAAAATCTAACGTGTCACCTTAATAATTGACAGCACTTTCAGCTCCACATGCACTTGGATGTTTCTTTAAAAAGTCAAGTGCGGACTTTAGGTTTTAACATTGCCGTCAATTGTGTTAGCACTGCTGGCAAAGGAACATGTTGCACTAAAACACTTTGATTTGGGGGGGTAATTCTGGCAACGCATTTAGTTCTATGTTTTAGAGGTCACTGTGTATTACAGAATACATCAGAAAGGCAAAATGCCCCCTAAAAACACCTGTATATAACTTATATTTGTATTATCCTGAAGTAACAGCTTCATTTTATGAGCCCGGAGGATGCAGAATCGATCATTTTAGTCTACAGTTACTCTGCTCTTCACTACTACTTGGTACTCCACTGCAAGTCCATGCAGCTCTCATGACAGTGCCCAGATATAACATTAAAGGCCCGATGTAAGTAATGGTTTTTTGTATATATTTATATTGATTAATTCAAAGACATTACAACCAAGCGTGTAATTGAACAAGACAGTGATTCATACTGGCGGAACCCGCATTCACTAACATGTTGGATAGAGACGTCTCATTACAAACAACACCAAATGAGAAACTTTTACAAAGGAGCATATTCTTCATTTTAATCAAATACAAAAGAAAAGGCAAATAGAAAGCAGCAATCTCATGAAGCACAATCAAAGCAATATTACTGATACAGAGGTGCAATCTCTACCCTCACAAGGTATATCTTGGGGTGCACACAATTCCCGGCCCACACGCAGTAAAACCAATCAGCAATGTACTGGTGTAATTCGTTCCCTCAGGGGTCCATGGTATGGGACTGTAGGTAACCTTTCAGTGGCTGCCAAATGTCACGAGGATGAGATGTGACAGGTGAAAGTGTGGCATACGTGGCGCACATAGGGGCATATTATCAATCACCGTGTGATAATTATCGCAAATCGCACATAGCGTGTATTTTATTATCGCTGTTTATCGCTGGATTACATCACTGTGTTAGTGGCGTATTAGCAACGCTTTGCTCAGAGGCGATGTAAAATCCAGTGATAGTGGTGAAAACCAGCAATAGCGTAAGAAATCCAGCGATAATTTGACTGCGCTAATGAAAAGCTTGCTAATAGGCAAGTGTGGACTTAACCTAACAATCCACCTCTCATTGACAAGATGGTTAAGTCAAGTTTTTATCAGGTGTTAAATTCCATCGATAACCGCGATTAGTGCGACTTCTTTTATCGCTTCGTGGGTCCGGGGCCGCATTGATAATAGAGGGTAGTTGTGTTTGCGACTATTTCCATGCAGTTTTAGTGAGAACGCCTACTTTGCATGTTATTAGCGATAAATATTGCTGACATGCAAAGCGGCAAAAAAAGCCTGCTATCTCAAGAAAACAAGCGCTAAAACATGTTAGTGAGTCCTTGTAAATTGTGCGATAAAATAATCACTGCTTCATCGCAGAAAAGTGCAGCTAAACTGGCGAACATTCGCTTGATAATATGCCCCATAGTGTCACAATATGTAAGATCCCAAATCCAAGTCCTTTACTAACGGAGATTGTTGTCTGCCCCACTGCAATGGGTTGTGCTTTTGCAAAGCCTGCTGTGCACAAAACCACAGTACAAGTGCAAAAACTAGAATTACAAGATATTAAAAGGACATGGTGACTGGCAAATGGGTTTGTGAAAGGCAATGTATACATTGCGACTAGTGATTCGTAAAGAGGGACATGACAGGGACATCCCTCCCTTCCTTGTCCATGGCAAGGATGTGTGTCAGTGGTTGGAGAATGCAATGTGGTCGCACTCCATTGATTGAATGTTGACATCTGAAAGGGACAGTCATCCATTTGCAAAATGGAGGCTGGTCCGTCGTCTACTGTGGGAGTTTGAGCTGTGGGCACTGGGGAGAACAGACAGCGGTCCAGGGGAGTGCTCATGCCAGTTTTATGACTCCAGCCCCAGTCACTTTAAGGCTGCAGCCCAGGAATGTATCAATTACAAATGCAGTAAGTGAGGCCCACTGTCCCTCTTAGGTCTCCTTCTCTGCATTTGCAAATATTAGGTAGGATTTGCAAAGGAAACCCGGTTTAACTAATAATAATGTGGAAGGTTTTCCCCAAATTCTAACAAATGTCATTTTTTTGCAAAGTAACATATTAGTACATCACTCGCATTGCAAAATATATCCTCAGGTCACCCTGCAGATGTTGTACGAAAGTTGCTTCTCTTGATGTGAGCAAAGTGTAGAACTTCAGACCTATAGATTCCAACATATGTTTTATCTCAAAATTGTGGGCTATAGTAGTCCAAACTGAGGTAATATTGAGTGATGCACCTCTAGCTGCAGGGACAGATATGGTTTGTTGAAGGAGAGTAATTTTTAATGAGGCTATGAAGTGTACGTGTACAATATAAGGCAATGATTAGATCAAATGTAGAAAACTTGTGACCTGAATCCATCAGTGTAGATATGTCTAGGACGACCAGTAGATGCCTAGCCCAAAGGATGTGGTGTGAATTACTGCACAGTTGCAGCAATATCAATAGAAATGGAATGTCCAAAGAACAGTTCGTTCATTACACCTTATCTATATGTACAAAAAATGCAACCAAAACAGTAGAAATCATACAGCTCAATACACGCAGAAAGAATCGAGAGCGGCTACAAAATAACCAAACTGGGTTATGATCAATATATATAATGTCTGTGATCACTAGAGGGATTAAAACACTGTACTCTTAGTAATACCTTTCATAAACAAGGAGGCTGTCCATCGTCTCACTGTGCCGTCCATGATCACCTGCTGATGAACACAACACAAGAAATTCAACCGGTGAAGAAAGTCAACAAGATTGTTACCATGTTAATATCAAACTCTGTAGACCTGCTTTGTCGTCTGCTTTAGAGTTAGTAAACGCTCCACTACCTTAAAATGAGTGAATCTTGAGAACTAAAGGTGATACCAACACCAGGCCAATGGCTCGATGTCTTTCTGGTCACTGAAAGGAATGGACGGCACAGGCAAGGACAAGGGTTCACATGCCTTACTGGAATTAGTTATTGGAAACCCTTACCTCTTCAGTTTATCACCAACCAAAAACAGTTTAGGCAAATAGCTTTAAAGCTGGCTTGTCTTCACCAATTTATCCATCCCCCTCTGGCCCCTCACTCTTTATGCTGCTGCTTGTGATTGAGCGCCAAGAAACCCTCATGAGAGTATTTTGGGATTTGTAAAATATAAACCTAACTGGGAATGTACATGCTATCAGGACTGGACCCTGCCTTATCATGCACTCCTGAAGGCAGTCACACGCTCCAGACCAACCAAGCATGCAAACGCACCCACTGCATTCAACAAGCACTGGAGACCTGTTCCAGAAACTGAGGGAGAACCCAGTCGCAACATGGAAAGGGACTAGCAGAAACACCAAAAGTACCTCTGCACAATTACACATGGATTGTTGTGCTACAGTTGTGGCAACCATGCCTTGTAGGGCCAGTGAAAGACTTTGATAGATTTTTAAGGCTTACATACCTGGAGATTTCTTTATTCTCTGTATGGCACACACCCATATCCAGCTACTATAGAAAGAACCCACTGATGCCTCGGGCCATACCATATACTCTCCACTGCCTGGCTGTTCGGTCGCTGAACCATCCCATAGATTCCACATCAATTAACCAAACCACCAAGATGCGATTGCCAAGACATTGGAAGGGCAAAAATGTATGACCACTATTAAAGCAGCCTCAGCGATTTTATATGAAGCAGTCCTGCGCATGCAACTAAAACTATACATTTGCACCCACCATCTAAGCTCCAGCTACCCATAGAACCACGACATTTACCATTATTCTAGTCAGTTTAAAAGTGATCACATTTCAAGTAAAGACATACACTAACAAATAATTGCTCAAATGTACTCTTTAAAAATCTACACTGAGCCTAGAGGCCTTGAGCGACACAAGGGAAAGGCAGTGAGATCACACTTGTCTCAGCCTCTTCCACATCATCATTCTATAAACACCAAATATACATACGCTCAACACATCCTAAGGTGGCTTCTAGAGTACGTTGTCTGAACTTTATTATTAAGTAGTTTTGAACTGATGATAAAGGGCAGAGACCTCGGGTAATCCTTGTTTATAGGGTCACTTGAGAATAGCCATAGTTGACATGTGTTTCGCTTAGGAATAAACACTTAAAAGGTTTCTAGAGGTTGCAAATTGAAATAAAATGACAATCATGGGAATCCAGCTAAACAAATTATAAATGAAGAACTATCCGGAACATGAGGTGAATGCACGTATTGCTGATATTCTGTAGGCCAACCTACACAGGATTTATAAAAACCATAGTAACATAAGTAATAGGTTTCAGAAGAGGCTGGAAGTGCAACTCATGTCACAATAAATTAAAATATTCCTAATGCATAAGTGAGGATACAGTGAGAGAGAGCTTCTAGTGACTTTCCGAGTAAAACGAGTGCACTGAGAAGAATAGTCATAGATCAAACCAGAGGTTAGTAAACATTGTTATGATGGTCGCCTGAACCAACTGAGTTGAGGCGATAAACGGCCAATGATTAAAAAACAATGTTGCAGGACGCGCTGTTGTGGCCGGATCCAACATATCAGATACAAATATCATGTGGATGCGATAAAGATGCCCGCAAGCTGCATTTTTTGTCAGGGCTAGAACACTGAAACCTTTAGAGTATACATTTGATCTATTCGCTGTTTTAATCTGAGAAACACATTTTGTTGGCAGGAGCTTCGGACCATGGTGATGAGGTGCTTAAAAACCAGATCTGATATAGACTTTCAGCCACAGATTCCTGACCTTAGAATCGGTGGCAGTTGGTGACCTACGAAAATGGATTCAAATAAAACAATATAAAATATACATTAACATTTTAAAATGAAAAAAAAAGTTTCACTTACCTTTTCAGCCTGCAGCATGACCTGTCCTCTGTGTTCTCCAGCCAGCTCCCGACTCCTCCAGCCAGCTTAGACTCCTACAGCGCGAGGTCACGCAGCTCCTTATCCAATCCAGACACTGCTCTCATGCTGCGTGAGAGAAATGTCTGGAATGGCTGGAGCAGGCTGCTTCAGCGCTCGAAGAGCACTGAAGACCAGTGCCTGTTCTCCAACCTGGCTGTCTATGACAGCTGGGTTAGAGAGGTTAAATTGTGCATGTCTGTTTGGACATAATATTGTAGCTGGCCAAGCTGATATGCTCAATTCACACTGACAATGTTGCCAATCAGCAGCAATGATGCACTGGCCCTGCCCCACCCTCTAAGTTTGGCAGAAAGCCGGAAAACTAAAATGGTAATAAAATCCTTTCATTACCTTTTAATTTTTTCAGCTTTCTGCAGCTGTGTGGGGAGGGAGGCGTTGAGCTCCTCCGCTCTCATGGAGGAACTGAGGCTGCGTAGAACAATCCTCAAGTGTGAAACTGGATCTGGAAACTTTTTCGTGAGCAATACCCCTGCGCACTGGTAGATGGTATCAGCTCAGTATGGTGTCATCAGCGCCAACATGGCCAGTCAGTTCAGGCCCGGAGAAGAGCTACCCCATGTCCAGTGGCAGCTGCCTCTGAAGGGGGCGATGGAGGGGAGGGGGATGGATAGATAAAAAAATTAACTCACTACTTACCTTTGCCGCCTCGCCATTCTCCTTCATCCTCTTAGATGAAGAGAAGCAGAAGGCTGGTAGAACTTGAAGCACTCAGGCTCCTGTACTCTCCCAGCATGCAGCGTCATGATTGGTCTGTTTGGCCTCTCAGTCAGTACCTGGGAGCCTGGGCATGTTCTCCACGGGGCTGTGAAACACAGCCCCGTGGAGAACATGCAAAGTGAGCATGATGGTTTGGCTGGCCCAAGAAGGCTGGCCAAACCGTGATGCGCACTTAGAGGAATGCAAACCACTCCTCAATCTGCTCTTGAGTCAAAGAGCACAGCAAGTGTGCTGAAACATTTTGCCTTAAAAGTGTTATTTTGTGAGGAATTTGCTCAAATCCGTTTTTGCTGGATTTTATTTTACTTTACAAAGTTAGAGGAAGGAATTATTTACAATCCGAATCAAAACGTGTTCAGTGGCTGCTGTAAGTACCCATTCCTGAACTGGGGTGCCTGTACCCTCCACAGGGGCTAAAATTATAATTTTTCAAATGGGACCTTTATAAGTAGGTGACTTTGCTGCTGTATAACCAACATTGTCACGAGTAGAGAGCAGAGTTTCACCTAATGGGCATCGCAGTTCACTGGTCACAGAAGGTAATATCTAACCAGCAGCCATCTAACGTGCAACAATTCAGCTCTGTCCTGACCGCTCTTACCCCTGTATTCTTGTCATGGGATCCACACACTGCTCTGTTCCTTGATGCTGCCAAAACCAGAAGAAGGGGAAACCAAGGCCCCCTGGACCTTTCTGGGATGACTAGAGGAACCTTTGCATGATCCACCCGAAACTTACTTAGAACCCTGGGGCTCAAGGTTTCCTCCTCCATCCTCTTAGATGAAGAGCAGCAGACGGCTGGTAGCACCAGAAGCACTCAGGCTCCCGTACTTTCCGAGCCAGTCACAATGCTGCATGAGCAGCGTCGTGATTGGTCTGAGCAGCATGTTTGGTCACTCAGGCAATACTTGGGAGCCTGGGCATGTTCTCCACGGGGCTGTACAGCACAGCTCAGTAGTGAACATGCTAAGTGCGCATGACGGTTTGGCCGGCCCTAGAGGGCTGGCCAAACTGTCATGCACACTTAGAGTAGTGCAAACCACCCCTCACTCTGCTCTGGCATCACAGAGCACAGCCCTGCCCGACCTGGCTCCAAGTCCCGCATAGAAAAAAAATTATAATATAGTCCTGTTATTAGAATTTTCTTTTTTGCACTGCTGAAATAGCCGTGGGGTGACACTCCTCTACCTTAGCGGAGGAGCTGCTACACTGCTACAGCCCCAGTCACTTTTTCACTGACCTTTTTGTCAAAGATGTTTGAGACTGTGTCCTGGTGTGGCATGAATGTTCATAAGGAAGGCTAGTTTGAAGCCCTGTGGTGCCTGTCACTGGCAATTGTCGGTGACTGATCTTCACCTCATCTGCCTCTGGTGCCTCTAGGGTAACCACAACACCAAGACATGCTTCGATTGTTGAACCATGCACCCCATATATGGGTGGCTCATCCCCGCTAGAGCGCCTTCAGGCCAAGCGGGCTAGGGAGGGGCCTCTACTGGTGTTCTGCCAACAGGCTCGCCCCCAGCACCATTCGGGCACTTTGGATCCCTGGATGCATCCAGAATGGTGCTGGTTGAGCAACATCGCCCTTCCCATAATGCTGGCTCCACTGCTGACATCCCGGGCACCCACAACGGCGCAATCACCATACTCATCCCAGACTCTGATAAAGAGCCTGATGTGCCTTGTCCAACTGTGACTCCAGCACCGACTGCAGGCAGACAACCGAGGTCAGAGCATGTGACCTATTCCTTTGGGCTAGGACTTGGAGGTGATTGGGAAAGGCCACTGCACTCTGATGAATGCCAACCCCTAGATGCCACTGAGGACACCCGGTGTGAGGATCTGGCCGATGCCAGTGGATTGGATACCTCTACAGATATGGGTTTGGTTTCTCCTACTACCATGGCTACTAAGGAATGACCCTAATTTGCTACGGTGTTGAGGAGGGCGGCTTAGGACCTGGACCTTCAGCTCTCCACCATGGCTGTCAAGATGTATTTCTTCACTGAGGTACTTGATGGAGGTGGTGCATCGTATAATTCAGTCTGGGCTTACAGAACCCAATGGGGTGTGGATATTAAGCTACATTATCTATCTATGGCCTTCTGTTATTTCACTGTGATACTATAGGAACAATAAGAGTGTCTGAAGAATTGCTGGGAGTACTGAGTCACCTTACACTTAGAATTCAATGTGATACTACTGAAAAGAAATACAGAAACCCTGATGAAGTCCTGTCAAATGATGAAACGTGTTGGCTGGGTTGTTTCATTGATGTATTGAAGATTAATAAAGAGAACTCTTTTTGAGACTTCACACAACGGCTCCCCCTTTATTTCAGTATAGGAGAAGAGTATATTGGGATTGCCACCATTGAACTAGGTATTTATTGTGAAAGGAGGAAAGAAACAAAGAGAACGAGCTCTATGATACAATTGTTGGACTCTTGAGGCACCCCCTTTTGTGTTTATTTTTCTGTTTAAATTTATCTATGGTTTTAGAGTAGTTTGACCATTAGAGGGTGAGTGCCAACTAATATAAACATACACAATTGGCACTTGTGCGCTCATACGTAGCCATAACTATTCTTGCTCCAGGATTACTTGTCTTCACTGAGGTGCTTCAGCCGGGAGTCACCACATCTGAACTGCTTCTTCTGTTTAACAAAGCCCTCACAGACGTCCACTCAGGGCCTGGCAAAGCCCTGCACAGGAGCTCCTGTGAGTAGGTCAATAGCCCATTGGCATGGCCCCACCCTAGGGGACACTAGTTTCCTCACATCCCACCCCACTCCGGAGAGCTTGGTGGTGCAAACCTCCACATAAGTCCTGCCACATTGCTTACCACTCCCCAAGACATGAAATCCAACAGGCTGGGTAACTTGGGGATGAAGATCTTCTCTTCCGCCAGCCTGGCACTTAGGTCAGCCAATACTTCCACTCGATCTGGGACTCGGTTGCACAGGTACTGCCTTTGGTCTCGGAGGAGGCCCGAGCCTTACTAACTCAAGCTATTGCTGATGGAAGAGATTCAGCTAGGTTCACCATCCGCTCCTTTTGTGTCCACGGAAGGGGCTTCCAGTTGCAACTCCAACTACCTAATGACCACGGCCAGCAGACTGCTCAGTCCGTGCATGACCAAGGGCAGACACTCACAGGCCTTGTCAATCAGGTAGCCAAAGGTCAGGCCAGTCCATCTCCCCACTCCTCGGCAGCTGCAGCCTCCAAACCCTTTAGTTTGCCCTCCAACCTTATGGGCACCAAATGGAAGGCAGGATACGCCATCACCTGCTTCATTGGAGGTCGATAACATCTGACCGCTTGGTTCTCTAGATTGTTCAAAGGGGAAACTCCCTCCCCTTTTAACTACCACTCCACCCATGCCACCTACTTGTGACAAGCTGACGGGCGACCACAACTCATAATAACCAGGAAGTTCAGGCTCTGTTGGCCAAGGGAGCCTTAGAGGTTCAGGCATCAGAAGTAGGTTGTGGTTTCTATCTGAAAGAGACACGTTAGTGATAGATTCATTACCTTAGAATATCCCCAGGCGTCAGACTGGATCCGGAATGTTTTCGTCAGCATTACCCCTGCAGGTCGGAAGGCGTCGTCATACAGCTCAGCGTCCGCCGTTGGCGTCGTAGTCGGCGAGATGACATCGCTGGAGATACTTGGACGCGCCCATGCCAACTGAGTCAGTTCTTTATTTTTCCACGCCAGCAAGCGCAGACCCGGAGAGAGCGGTTCCCCAGTCCTTTTTAGACTGAGTTTTGTGGGACTTTTGTCTCTGTTTTTGAGTACTTACACTCCAGGTGCATAGGGATGCCCAGTTTTAAGTCTTGCGCGGCCTGTCCCCGCATGATGTCGGTGACGAACCCGCGCAGTGAGTGTCTCTACTGCCTGGGGCGCAACCACGACTCCGAGTCGTGCCCCCACTGCCGGGCCATGGCTCCGAAAACTTTGTGGGAGCGGTCCCGAAAGTAGCTAGAGGCCTGGGAGTCAGATCCACCCCGTTCCAGGGCCCGGTCCTGTGGGAGGTCGAGTGACTGGCCGCAGAGCCATCACCACCATTCTAAGTCTTTGCACTTGGAGTCAGGTAAGGCGAAGCACAAGAAGTCGAAGAAGCTCTGTTGCTCTTTGACTTCACCTAGCCAGTCGCTCAACGCGGCTGAGGGTGTGGGTCTGGGTGGTGCTGCCCCCGCGGCTCTGGCGAAGCCTCCGCAGTTGCCGACGGCCTACCTGCCCTTTCCGGGTCCATCGGCAACTCCGGCCCAGCTGCAGGAGTTCCTGTCAGCCATGGCACGTGTCTTCAGACCGTCCGGCCCCACCGGTGCGCCTTCGGGACCGTGGGCCCGATTGGGGGTCCTCGTGCTTCGACGTCACTGGCTCCGGGCCAGACATCATTGAAGACTTCGGTCTCGACGCCGAGAGCCCTCCATGGATCCGTCCATGTCGGTTGGCCCTGTATGACCTCCATCGAAGTCGATGGCGCTGCCACTGGCGTCGGCAGCAATCCCGGTTGAAGCCGTCCCTGGCTTCCTCCCCGACGTGGAGACAGTGCCGGACGGATGTCGACCGACACCGATTCCGCCACCGAAAGGGAATTTCTTTCCCTTTCTTCACCCACCTCCTTATGCTCCACCTGTTCGGCATGGGAGGGGTCTGAGGACCATCTCGCAGCACAATGCGAGTTAGACCCGGACTGGGATGAGGTTCTGGGGGATGCAGGTGACAAGGATTATACCCCGGGACCTGGCTCACTGTCTCCTTCTACCGTGGCTACGGAGATAGGTGGTTCCTACTCTATAGTGTTGCGTAGGGCAGCCGAGGCTCTCCACCTCCAGCTTCCTACAGTGGCCGTCAGGACTAACCTCCTGACAGAGGTGCTTTGGCCGGTGTCTTCTTCTACGGAGCCGCTGCTGCCCTTTAATGATGCACTCTCGGACGTTCTTTTGGACACCTGGTCCAGGCCCAACACAGGGGCTCCTGTTGATAAGAACGTGGCCCGATGCCACTGACTGGCCCCGGGGGACTCTGTTTTTCTCCCCCAACACCCTACCCCTGAGAGCTTGGTTGTACAAGCCTCTGCATCCCCGAGGGAATCCTAGAAACTGGAATAGTTGGGGAAAAGATTTTTTCTTCCGCCAGTTTAGGACTGCAGTTTGTGAACACGCATATCTCTTGGGCCATTATTCCCATTCTGTGTGGGATACGGTTGCGCAAGTGCTGCCTCAGTGTCCGGTGGAGGCTCGGACAGTACTCTCCCAAGCTTTTGCTGAGGGGAGAGACGCAGCCTAGTTCACGATCCGTTGTGGTCTTGACACTGCTGACTCGCTGGGGAGGGCGATTTCCACGACAGTGGCGCTACGCCGCCACGCCTGGCTGAGAACGACTGGCTTTTCTGGGAATGTTCAGAACACATTGATGGAAATGCCTTTTGATGGCCTGTTTGGCGATAGGGCGGATTGTGTATTGGAGCGTTTTAAGGACTCGCGGGCTACAGCCAAGTCCTTAGGCCTTTCGGCCGGAAGCACTCCTTCTGCTTCTGCTTTTCGCTCCTTTCATGGTCAAGGAAGGGACGCCCAAGCATGTTCGTTTCAGAGCCACAGGTCTGCGCAGCAACAGTCTCAGCGCAGCCACAGATGTGGGACCCGCAGAGGCAGGTCAAGGGGCCAGCGTGCGGGTCAGTCCACCACCCCCTGCTGCCACTGCCTCCAAACCATCCTAGTCCGGTATTTCAGCCCACCAGACACCACTGGGTGGCAGGATCACTATCACCTCCACCACCGGCGCACCATCACATCGGACAGGTGGGTTCTGCAAATTGTCCAAAGTGGTTACTCCCTCCCCTTCAAGACAACCCCGCCTGCCATGCCACCTCAGTACTACCGCATGTCGGGGGAACACTTGGCACTTCTCCAGCAGGAAAGTATGGCCTTCTTGGCCAAGGGGGCCATCAAGCGCGTTCCGGAATCAGAAGTAGGTAGTGGTTGTTACTGCCACTACTTCTTGGTTCCAAAGAAGGACAAAGGCCTGCGTCCCATCTTAGACCTTCGGAACGTCAATCGCTTCCTCCGGAAGGAGAAATACAAGATGCTCACACTTGCTCAGGTCTTGTCTGCCCTCGACCCGCAAGACTGGATGGTAGCGTTGGACCTGCAGGACGTTTATTTTCATATCCTCGTCCTGCCGGCCCACCGGCGTTACCTGTGATTCACGGTAGGGCAGGAGCATTTTCAGTTCCCCGTGCTCCCCTTTGGCCTTACCAGCGCCCCTCAGGTGTTCACCAAAGTGATGGCGGTGGTCGCAGCTCATCTGCGCAGATAAGGGGTTTCAGTCTTCCCCTATCTCGACGACTGGTTTTTGAAGGCGAGCTCGCCCCAAACAGTCATCTCCCACCTCCCAGACTACGGCCAACCTCCTGCATTTGCTGGGGTTTTCCATCAACGTGCCGAAGTCGCAACTGATTCCCTCTTCTTCAGAGCGGTTCTGGACACGGCGCAGTTTCGGGTTCATACTCCCGAAGTCCGGGACATTCGGGCTATGATTCCGATCTTTCAGCCCTGGTCCTGGGTTTCGGTCAGGACGACCTTGAGGCTGTGGCCTCATCGCCTCCTGCATCCTGCTAACTAACCATGCCAGATGGCATATGCGGGCTCTGCAGTGATACCTGAAGTTCCAGTGGGCGCCGCATCAGGGGAACCTGTCCGACTATGTCCAGATCTCAGAGGGCACTGCACAACATTTGCAGTGGTGGCTCACGAATCAGCATTGGGTCAGTGGTAGATCCCTCTCCCTTCCACAGCCGTAGCATACAGTAGTGAAGGATGCGCCCCTCGTGGGATGGGCTGGCCACATGGGAGAGGCGGAGAGCAGAGGCATCTGTTCTCCGGCGGAGTCCCGGCTCCATATTAACCTTCTGGAACTTCGGGCGATCCTTCTTGCACTGAAAGCATTCCTTCCCTCTGTCAAGGGGAGGGTGGTGCAGGTGTTCACAGACAACACCACCGCCATGTGGTATTGCAACAAACAAGGCAGGGTGGGATCGATGACCCTAAGTCAGGAGGCTCTGCGCCTTTGGACATGGCTGGAACATCAAGGCATTTCCTTGACGGTTCAACACCTTGCAGGTTCTTTGAACGCCAGGGCGGTTGAACTCAGCCACTTGTGCCAGATGGATCACGAATGGTGTCTTCACTCGGAGGTGGCGCAAGGTCTCTTTCAACAGTGGGGAGAGCCTTGGTTAGATCTATTCGCCACCGAAGAGAACGCGTAATGTCATCACTTCCGCGCGTTGGAATTTCCAAGGCAGCGCTTGCTCGGCGACGGTTTTCATCATGAGTGGAGCTGCGGTCTATTGTACGCCTTTCCGCCTATACCACTTCTACCCAGAGTGCTGAAGAAGATCAGGCATGACCGGGCCCAAGTCATTCTTGTGACTCCGACTGCCTCTTCGGGAGGATCTTCTGTCGCAGCAGCCAGGGACGGTCCTCCACCTGAACCTGTCTAGCCTCCACCTACATGCGTGGAGATTGAGCGGCGACAGTTGATTCCTTTTGACTTGCCTCCTGAAGTCTGTGATATCATTCCGGCAGCCAGGCGTCCCTCCACTAAATCGGTATACGCCTGTAGGTGGAACAAATTTGTGGCATGGTGCACAGCAAAGGCTGTGGATCCTCTTTCTGCCCCTTTTTCAGAAGTCCTTTTGTTCCTTCTTTCTCGGGCCCAGCAGGGCTCTGCTCTGGGTACTATTAAAGGCTACCTTTCTGTAATTTTGGCTATTCTCAGGCTCCCTGATCAGCCCTCCCTTTTCAAGTCCCCTGTTGTGAATAGATTTCTCAAAGGCATTACTTGCCTTTTCCCTCCTATTCCATTTGTGACGCCGCAGTGGGACTTGAATTTGGTTCTTACTTTTCTGATGTGCCCTCCTTTTGAGCCGCTTCACAACTGTCCTCTTCGTTTATTAACTTTGAAGACTGCTTTCCTGGTTGCCATCACCTCCGCTAGGCGCATGAGTGAGCTCCAGGCACTTTCCTGTATGCTTCTTTTCTGTCGGTCATCTGGACAAGGTTGTGCTTCGCACTCATCCTTCCTTCTTGCCAAAGGTTGTTACTGCCTTCCACATTGGGCAAACTATCACCGTGCCCACTTTCTTTCCACCTCCGCACCCTTCCAGAGATGAAAAGAGGCTCTACCGTCTTCATTTTATTTGAATCACACACAACAGTTCTGGGTGGATGACCAGCTCTTTTTGGGTACGTGGGCGCCAAGAAAGGCCGGGCTGTACACAAGAGGACTATCTCCTGTTGGGTCGTCTTGTGTATCTGGCTAAAAAGGAACCTCCGGTGAGATTGCGTGCCCATTCTACCAGAGCGACAGCAGCTACTACTGCATTGGGACGTGGTGTCCACCTGCAAGACATCTGTCTGGCAGCAAGGTGGGCCTCTTTGCACACTTTTACTAAGCATTATTGCCTTGACAGTCAAGTCCGGAGAGATGGCTTCTTTGGCCGTTCTTTACTCCGTGACTTTCTGGTATGATCTTGGTTCGCAGACCCACCACCGGGGTTGGTATTGCTGGGGTATCTGTTCTAGGGTAAGGAATCTATCTCTAACATGTCTCTTTCAGATGCACAAGTTACTTACTTGTGTAACATAAATATATCTGTAAGAGACATTAGTTAGTGATAGATTCCTTACCTCCCCCACCCATCCTCCCCATTCTGTGAACTGATTTATAGGGTTAAGGTCATCCCTTTCAAGGCCCTAGTTTCAATGCACCAGTGGTCAGTATCTTGCATGGCTCTGTGTTCCTGGTGCGGAAAGTCGTGTACAGAACTGATGTTGGCGCGCGTGGGCGCGTCTAATTAGCTTCAGCGACGTCATCTCACCGACTATGATGCCAACGACGTACGCAAAGCCGTACGACGACGCCTAACAACGCGCAGGGGTACTGCTGACGAAAACTTTCCGGATCCAGTCTGACGCCTGGGGATATTCTAAGGTAATCAATCTATCACTAACTAATGTCTCTTACAGATATATCATTACACAAGTAACTTGTGCATTCCTGCTACTTCCTGTTGCCCAAAAGGGAATGAGGCCTTTGTCCTATCCTAGACTTGCGCCCTCTCAAATTCTTCCTGAAAAAGAAGAAATTCAAAATGCTCACGCTCGCTCAAGTCCTATCTGCCCTGGACCTGAAACTGAACTCCGACAAGACGGAGGTCCTCATCCTGGGCTCTTCACCCTCCGCCTGGGACAACTCCTGGTGGCCTCCCGCCCTGGGCACCGCACCCAAACCAACAGACCATGCACGCAACCTGGGCTTCATCCTGGACTCCTCCCTCTCCATGACCAGGCAAGTCAACAACGTCTCCTCGGCGTGCTTCAACATCCTACGCATGCTACGGAAGATCTTCTGGTGGATCCCCACCGAGACCAGGAAGACCGTCACCCAGGCCCTCGTCACTAGCCGACTGGACTACGGCAACGCCCTCTACGCCGGTACCACCGCCAAGCTCCAGAAGAGACTCCAGCGGATCCAGAACGCCTCTGCCAGACTCATCCTCGACATCCCACGAACCAGCCACATCTCCGGACACCTGAGAGACCTTCACTGGCTCCCCGTCAACAAAAGAATCACCTTCCGCCTCCTCACCCACGCACACAAAGCCCTACACGACCAAGGCCCGAGCTACCTCAACAGCCGAATCAACTTCTACGCTCCCAAACGCCACCTCCGATCAGCCAACCACGCCCTCGCCGCCGTCCCCCGCATCCGAAGAGCGACTACAGGAGGAAGGTCCTTCTCCTACCTGGCCGCCAAAACCTGGAACTCCCGACCGACCGACCTGCGCCTGACCCAAGACCACCTCTCCTTCAGGAAGAAGCTGAAGACCTGGCTGTTCGAGCAGTAGCGGCACCCCCCCTCCCCCAGCGCCTTGAGACCCTACGGGTATGTAGTGCGCTCTATAAATGCCATTGATTGATTGATTGAGAGACTGGATAGTAATGTTGGACTTGCAGGATGCATACTTCCACATGCCTGTCCTGTCTGCCCACAGATGTTACCTGTGGTTCATAGTGGGTCATAAGCACTTTCAATTTGCTGTGCTCCCATTTGGCGTTATCAGCACTCCTCAGGTGTTCACCAAGGTGATGGCGGTAGTTGGAGCTCATCTGCGGATATCAGGGGTTCCAGTCTTCTCCTATCTCAATGACTGGTTGTTGAAGGTAGGCTCATGCCAGGCAGTAATCTTCCACCTCCAGATTACAGCGAACCTCCTGCACTCACTGGAGGCTCACTATCAATGTGCCAAAGTCACACCTGACCCCTTCTCGGACTCTCCCTTTTATCGGAGTGTTTTTTTGTTTGTTAGTTTTATATAGAGTGAAGTAGACCGGAAGGTTTCAGAGCACTTTATATGAGCACCAGTTGTGTTACACAGGGACACATTAATTTTTATTAGGCACGGGCGATTAAGTGATTTGCCAAGAATCACAGGATGTTGAGCTTCCCTGCCGAAGCCCCAATATCTCCCCTAGCTCTTCTACACACTGAAGTTTTGGGATTATCTCTCTGAGAGGTAAATTCAGGATATGATACCGATGTTTCAGCCTTTATACTGGATTTATTTTGATGAGACTTACTCTGCAACTGCTGGGCTTTGTGGCCTCCTGCATTCTGCTTGTAACACATGCCCACTGGCATATGTGGGTTCTGCAGTGATACCCGAAGTTCCAGTGGGTGCAGCATCAGGAAAAATATCTCTGACATGGTCCAGATTGACCAAACCACGAATTGGTCAGCTGCCGACCACTCTCCCTTCCCCAACCAGAACTGATTGTAGCGACAGCAGAGTCACTTCTGGGATGGAGCAGCCATCTGGGAGAGGTGGTGACCAGAGGACTCTGTTCTCTGGTGGATTCCGGACTCCATATCAACTTGTTGAAGCTCCCAGCAATCCGGCAGGCATTGAAAGCCTTTCGACCCTCCATCAAAGGAAGGCTTTTAAGGGTGTTAACGGACAACACCAATGCAATGTGGTACTACAAATACAGGGTGGAGTGGGGTCGTGGACACTGTCAAGAGGCCCTCTGCCTCTGGTGATGTATTTGCCTGGTGGTTCAACACTTTGCAGGCTCTCGAACACCAGAGCAGACAAACTCAGCCGAACGTGCCTAGTGGATCACAAGTGGCATCTCCATCGGAGGTGGTAAAAGGTCTCTTTGACCAATGGGAAGAGCCTTGGTTAGATCTGTTTGCCAACGGCGAGAATGCACTGTGTCAGCACTTCTGCAAGTTGGAGTTTCTAAGGCGGTTTTTGCTCGGAGACACTTTTTGTCTTGAGTGAAGCTCTGGCCTGCAGTATGCCTTTCTGCCAATACTATTCCCAACCAGAGTTCTGAAGAAGATCACAAACAATCGGCCATAGTCATCCTTGTGCTGCTGGACTGGGCTTTAAGAGTCTTGTGTATGCCCCATTGGAAGGATCCCCTGTTGCAGTATCAGGGGAGGGTTCTCCACCCAAACCTGTCAATGCTCTGCCTTCGTGTATAGAGATTGAGCAGCGACAGTTGGCAGCTTTTGACCTTTCGCCCGACGTCTGCAATATTATTTTGGCAGCTCTGCGTCCCTCCACCAAGACGTTATATGCCAGCCGCTGGAGCACGTTTGTGGCATGGTCTACAGACAAACAGGTTGATCACTTTCCCAAGTTTTTTTGTTCACCTTTACCCTAGCCCAGCAGGGCTCTGCATTGGGCACGTTCAAGGATCATTTGTCTACTATCTCTGCTGTGCTGTGGCTGCCAGATCAGCTTTCCCGTTACAAGTCCCCTGTTCTAAATAGGTTCCTTAAAGGTCTTCAACACATGTTTTCTCCAGCTCCCCTTGTTATGCCTCAATGTGATCTCAATTTGATTCTTACCTCTCTGTGTGCTCCTTTTGAGATGTTTCATCCCTGACCTCTTAGGCTTCTCACCATCAAGACAACCTTTCTGGTGGCAATTACATCTGCCTGTAGGGCCAGTGAACTGCAGTCCCTATCCTCTAAGCTTCCCTACATTTCTGTTCACCCAGATAAACTGGTCCTTTGAACTCGAACATCCTTCTTGCCGAAGGTAGTCACCCAGGTCTACGTAGGCCAGTCCATCACCCTGCCTACAGTTTACACACTGCCTAATCCCTCTAAGGAAGAGGAGAGACTCCACCGGCTGGACCCAAAATGAGCAATGTTCTTTCTTGGCTGCTGACCTGACGACCTTTCCGGGTGGACGATCAACTCTCCGTGGGCTATGTTGGAACTAAGAAAGGGAAGGCCGTGAAGAAACAAACCATTGTCTGATGGGTTGTGCTTTGCATCAATGTAGGAAAGTAGGATCTGCTTTTATGGTTACCCCATTTTTTGCTTGGTGCTAAGCTGTTATTGACTAGTCTGACTGGGAACCTGCTAATCAGGACCCCAATCTGTCTGATTTCTCCCTTAAATTGTTCTGTTCAGTACTTGGGTACATCCCAGATTGGATACTGGGGTACCCTTATAAGTCCCTAGTATATGGTACTAAGGTGCCCAGGGCATAGGTATGCCAGAGGTCCCCCATGGGCTGAAGCCTGCATTATACCACCCATGGGAGACCATTCAAAATGGAACTACAGGCCTGCCATTGCAGCCTGTTTAAGCTGGTGCTAGCACCACTTACTAAAGATATAGGTTTCCTATATCTAGGAATACTGCACTTAAAACCTATGTCCCCCCTATAGCAGATCTTTGCAATCCTGAAGGCAAGGTGCTTGGTTCTAAGTGTGAGGGTGCCCGTGCATGAGCAGGACACCCCTGCAGCCTACAGAGTCCATTCTCCCGCACTGTAAGTGAAGCAGCCATATACCATATAGAGGGTAATTACGAGATGACCATCTCGTAACTGGCAACAATGAATCCTATCAAGTTTGGTATGAAATAAACGGTGTGGAAGGTATGATTCCAAGCACTGAAAGAGCTCCCCGTTAGGCTCTCAGTGTTCCCGGTGCCATCCTTCTAGACCCAGACAGCACAAAATGGTTGCTGACTATCAGAAACACGATTATGCCATCCTACTGCTGAGCCAACCTCAAGCAGAGAAGGCAGAACAATAGGCATCCTGTCACAGGAAGGTGTGACCACCTCCCAGACAGGAATTAGTGTATTGGTACCGGGTGGGTGAGTTTGCCAGTGCCACAAAGTCTATATGAGGGGTACATTTGGTGCCTCCATGCATAGTCCTGTTCAAACCAGCATGGGACAAGATTCAGATCAGACAACACTTCTTCTTCTTCTACTGTCTGGGCACTCTGGACTTTGTTTTGGCTCAACTTTGTCTCCCTTCTAGTCTGCTGCATTGTTTGTGCCTGTGCACCATATAGTAACCTTCTAAGGCCTTCCGGTATCAAAGGCACCTGAAGGAATTTCCCTTGAAGTGAAGAAGTCACCTTCCTGCATTCACAGGCACCACAACTAAGTTGACTGGTCTGCTGATCCTGCGTTCCTACGGACCCTGAAAGGTTCCACAACACAGGTGGTGGTTCTCCACAGCTCTTGAGGCCTGCCCTGCCCTCTCATCAAGTTTGAGGCTGAACCCCAGTGCACTGCATCAACTTGCATTTACAAAGGCTTATCGACTTCCTTCCACCAAGATCTTTGAGATCCGAGCAGCCCCAACCTCAAGCACCTCCAGTGACCAAAGTATTTGTCCACATTGCATCGTTTGCACCGTGGCCTGCATCTTTTGGTGAGCTGCTCGAGGTCCTCCAGTGCCTGTGGGTAATATTCAGGGTCACCTTTGTTTCTTTTGGGTTCCCCCAATTGCTTGGGGCTGCCCTGACTCCCCTGCTTGTGAAGAATCCCCTGTACCTTGCTGGTTCCGACATTGCACCTTCTTCGACTTCTGCGTTGGTTGCATTTGCCAAAGCATGTTGGTGCTACTACCAGACACCAACACCTCAGCACACGACATCCAATGTGGGACAGCGTGTGCACGGGTCCTGGTCTTTCTCAGCGTCACCTGGTCCTCACAGCTGCAGAGTCAAGGTCATCATCATCTCTCCTACAACACCCAACATCAGAGGGCATTTGTCTTCCAAGTCTCCTGGTCACTCCTGAGTGACCTAGACTCTGTCCCCTCTGCTTTCAGGTACCTCTCAACTAGAATCCACCTTCAGATTCCACCGGACACTTTCCCGTTTTTCAGCAGCGGTACTTTCTTGAAGTCCTCCATTGGGTTAGGCGGCTGTTTCCAACACCACTTCACACCTATGCACCAGGCGTCCCTGGTGTAGATAGTTTTCCCTCTGTGTGCGGCAGTGTAGGGTCTCTGTGCGCTGCAGCCACGGCTATGTGCGCCAGAAACCACACCTCGCGTGTGGGTTCAGCGCCAAATATCACTCCAAACTTTTGCTTAAAAAAGTGAAAAGATGGTGCATTTCCACAAATACAGCACCACGTTAAGGGTCTTCAGGCAGGTTTGAAATTTGGATACACACACCATGACATGGATTGGAGACACAGGCAAGTACACTTCGAGTTTAGAAAAGCACAAGAGTCCAATAGTGGTACCATCATAAGATTTTACTGCTGTAGGTGTAATGTTACTTGTTGTATTATAAATCTGGATGCAGAGATAAAAAGATGCAGCAAAATACCAATTTCCACTCTTGCCTGTCTCTGCTTTTCCCTTTTGTGCCTGTTTTCCTGTCTTTCTCTTCCTTCTTTCCAGTTGGTGTGTTTCTCTCTCTCTTGTTGGTGGTCAATACGGGATGAGGAAAAATGAATGCCAGTCCCCAAAAAACGAGTGAGGGTAAGACCACCGGCTCAAATTAACCACTGGGCACATGTAACGAAGAAAAACGTGTAAAATGTAATGGGTATTATCATCTTCCTTTAAAGACAGTGAAGGGTTGTAATGACAGGATAATAAATTACGGAGCCCCAAGGAGGAGGAGTTTGCACGTCACCTAAATCCTGCGAGGGCTTTGTACCACCACAAGACAACATGGATAAAACTCTGTAGTTTCCATTGGTTGAGATGTTTAATTACCAAAAATACAAGTGGGACGTTCAAATGGTTTGTTGGCCCCCAGAAAACACGTGGTTATGTCAGGTGGCTAGCCTGTTTTACTATGGTATGAAACGGATGTGGTGTCAAACATATATCAAAAGCAGTAAGTTGCAAACTATTGGTAGTTAACAGGGGCAAAAAAAAAAGATGAATTTCTTTCTGTTAATCATTATGTGGAGATTGTGTGTTTTTTCATTTTAGATTGCTGTTTTAAATGCATATTTAGCTAGCTGGAGGGGAGATTTGATGCCGGCTTCCTGCAGTGTTAAACAACAGACACCCAGCTGCAAAGAAAGTTTTTTTTCCTTTTCACTTTTTAGAGACAGAGTTTGATGTTACTCATTGCAATGGCAACCTTCTCCTATTTTAACATTCTGCCTTCAGTGCCAAAAAACACGAAAGCAGGGATGCAGGCTTGGGGGGGGGGGGGGTTGTGTGGTGGGTGACTCCAGGGCGGGTAGATCAGATGAGTTGCATGTCTAGTGAAAAGGCAGGCCCAAAGTGAAAGTAGATCAAAGAATAGTATTATGAAGCTGTAAGCAAGTAAGGGGGATGGGCAGAAAACAAAACTGGTTTTATTTAGTGTAGATCATGGGTATTCACAAACTTTCTCTCGGGCCAAATTTACAGTGTGGTTTGTGACCGAGGGCCGCACCTGTGGGGTCAGGGTCAGTGAGGGAAGGGGGCGGGCTAGAGCAAACAAAACTGTGACCATGAGGTTGAACACAGGTCCCTGAGCAGATACCTTCATCTACTGAGCCACCAGACCCGGCATACACATCTATCTCTCTCTCTCTCTCTCTCTCTCTCTCTCTCTCTCTCTCTTCCTCCCTGTCTCCCTCTATCTGACTCTCTCCATCCCTCTGTCTCCCTCTCTCTCTGTCTCTGTCTCTGTCTCCCTCTCCCTCCCTCTGTCTCCCTCCCTCTGTCTCCCTCCCTCTGTCTCCCTCTCTCTGTCTCCCTCACCCTCCCTCTGTCTCCCTCTCTCTCTGTCTCCCTCTCTCTCTGTCTCCCTCTCTCTCTCTGTCTCCCTCTCTCTCTGTCTCCCTCTCTCTCTGTCTCTGTCTCCCTCCCTCTATCTCCCTCTGTCTGTCTCCCTCACCCTCCCTCTGTCTCCCTCTCTCTCTGTCTCCCTCTCTCTCTGTCTCCCTCTCTCTCTCTGTCTCCCTCTCTCTCTGTCTGTCTCTGTCTCCCTCCCTCTATCTCCCTCTCTGTCTCCCTCACCCTCCCTCTGTCTCCCTTGACTTCCTCTGTCTCCCTCTCTCTCTGTCTCCCTCTCTCTGTCTCCCTCTCTCTGTCTCCCTCCCTCTCCCTGTCACCCTCTGTCTCCCTTCTTCTGTCTCCCTCTTTCTCCCTCCTTCCCTCTCTCTCCCTCGGTCTCCCCCCATCTCCTTCTCTCTGTCTCCCTCTGTCTCCTTCTCTCTGTCTCTGCCTCTCTATCGCTGTCTCTCTCTGCCTGTGTCTGTCCCTGCCTGTGTCTGTCCCTGCCTGTGTCTGTCCCTGTCGGTGTCTGTCCCTGTCGGTGTCTGTCCCTGTCGGTGTCTGTCCCTGTCGGTGTCTGTCCCTGTCGGTGTCTGTCCCTGTCTGTGTCTGTGTCTGTCCCTGTCTGTGTCTGTCCCTGTCTTTGTCTGTCCCTGTCTTTGTCTGTCCCTGTCTCGGTCTCCCTGTCTCGGTCTCCCTCTCTCTGTCTCCCTCTCCCTGTCCCTGTCTCTATCTCGGTCTATGTCTCTATCTCTGTCAGTCTCTGCCTCTGTCTGTCTCTGCCTCTATGTGTCCCTGCATCTATCTCTGTTTCTAGCACTGTCTCTGTAGCTCTCTAGCTCTATCTGTCTCTGCCTCCGTCAGTCTGTCCCTGCCTCTTTCTGTCTCTGCCTCTATCTGGTTTGGTCTCTATATGTCTCCATCTGTCTCTGTCTCTATCCGTCACTGCCTCTATCTGTCTTTGCCTCTATCTGTCTTTGCCTCAGTCTGTCCCTGTCTCTGTCTGTCTCTGTCTCTATCTGTCTGTTTCTGTCTCTATCGTTGTCTCTGTGCATTGGGCAGTGCACAGTACTGTGTCTACACGTCCCTGTCACTGACAAAAAAACACAATAATCCAATGTAATTAAAACCCACCATGGTCCTTTGTATATGTCCTGGTTTTACAATAAACTCCCAAAATGTATCTATGTATGAAGTAGGTTAACTACTATGATCATCAATCCAATTCCACCAATGTGGGTGTGGGTGGGAGGAACCAACAGAGGATGAAAGACCGTTGTGCTACATATAAATCACAGGGATATACAATATGGGGATGGGATGAACACCTTTTGTTTTTACTTTTTAACTTGTGCTATTAAAACTTGTCCACATTCTCCTTTAGATGCGTGCAGAATGGTGAAGTGCCAACCTGTTATGACACCAAAGACTGAAACACAACATGATAACAGGGCCGTAAATACACCCCCAACCACTCGCACAGCTTAATTGCGCCATTTCTGCCTCTCCTTTCTTTTTTACTCATCAATGTATTCTTTATATACTTTCTTCTTTTCCTCTTCTTTCCACAGTCCTATAAGTACTCATCCACACGTGGAAGTATACCATAATATTGCATTTTGTTCTATAAAACCGCACAAATTCATATGTGATTTCTTAAAATGAACACATATTGTAAACTGTTTGCTCAAATGTTCCCTCCGAAATAAAATGAAAAGCATTTCCATCAATGCAGCTAATCACCGTCCGTTATCAAAACAAATCAATTAATTTTAAACTTTAATCTTCCCTTGAGCCTTTCCCCTCCCTCCATCACGTTCTACCAGACGTTAAGCTTTTTCCCTTCTCGTGACACACTTAATCTCTCATAATATTGTTGGCCCCTTCAAAACATTTACCTCTATTCTCCTCCTCCAATAACAATCACTCTGTGCCGTGTGAGTTTGAATGTTGCTTGCATTTCCACTTTCTCGCCGCCATCTAAACTATCATATAGATGGTGATGTTCCAAACCTCACACATTCACAAGCTGATGAAATCACCACCTTTTAAACCTCCCATCTACTGGATTAAACACTGCATGATTCCCCTACCTGCCATCACAAATTAAAATCGGTAATATGCGTCTTCCTTCTTAGCAAGTAATCAGCTGTGTCATTCCCTCACCCCTCTTTAAACCCATCCACTCGCCAAAATTCCTCCTATTTGGCCCTTAACTGCACCAGTTTACTGATGTTGATATTATCATTCAAAAAACAAAAACTTCATTTCCCATAATGCAATTAACAGTTTCCGAAGAGAACGGAAACTATAAAAATCAATGTAATTGCAAAAACCAATAATTATCATATAAGAATTATCACAACTTTAAAGTCTGTTTCTAATAGTACATTAACACCAACTTTTTAGACGAACTCAAGATCTTTCACCAAACCTGTGGATGCATGAGGTACATCTGTGTCTCGTTACTTATCCTCCCTAACGGGCGGGTGCCATGCCAAACAGGTCAAAGTTCATGAAGATACAATATGGGGAGGGGATGCACACCTTTTGCTTTTACTTTTTAACTTGCTATGCAAACTTGTCCACATTGTCCTTTAAATGCGTGCAGATACAAATCACAGGCGATAACAGGCAGCAAACACCACCAAACGGAAACTGTCCAGCAGCCTATGTGGGGGCACTCACTGAAGAGCCAAACAGAGCAAGACTGAGGGGTAATTGTGGGCCATTGTGAAAATATTCCTGTTAATTGCAGCGCAGTAGGGTGCTGCAATTAACAGGAATACATTCACAAGTGCCCACAGTCAGCCCTCAGCCACGCTACATTAAGAGAGGAAATGCAGCAAGCCCAAAAGCATGACGTGCGCTTTACACGTCGTGCTTTTGAACTTGATGCATGCCTTTCTTAATGGGCCAAGGCTGCGGGCTGATTGTGGGCACTTGTGAATGTATTCCTGTTAATTGCAGCACCCTACTGCGCTGCAATTAACAGCAATATTTTCACAATGACTCACAATCAGCCCGCAGCCTTGGCCCATTAAGAAAGAAAAGTGCAGGAGACACTTGCTATTCAACTCGACCCTGGAACCTCAAAATGACCGGTTTTCGTGAATGCTCTCCCGGGATGTGTGCGCACTTCACTCGGCACACTGTGCGCTCGGGGTCACCTAGGTGCGTGGCCGCCCCACCGCGCAGGTTACAGGGAACACTGGTACTAGGGTATCCACGGGTGGGGTGGCTCACAACCTTCTGTGTTCCACAAGGTTTCTTTGGGGTCCACTGGGAAGGGTCCTTATTCTTTAAAGATCACACTGCAACTTGCACGTAGACTTGTACGGAGCACATGGTCGTGTTATCACACTGCACACGCTCTCCGTGGGGTTCCTAGTCACTTACCTTCGGTGGTTCCTTGAGCCCCCAGCACATCTACGTCCTCTCGATATTGTCTTGACCCAAGTTGTGGTTCTTATACCACTTTCTTAGTATATGGTTTGGTCCCCCCGAGGGTCCACTGTGTATGTTGTGCTAATACTTGATTTCTATGCAAAGTATTGTGTGCATTGTGCATATTTCTGGGTAGGAGATATTAGTATGTGTTAGAGAGTATTAGATAATAAATACATCTTTTTATAAATACCTTGTGTTCTTTTTTTTTTTTTACTTAATCTATACATATGAGATTGCATTCTGGTAAAACAAGCTGCTTTACACTCCTTCTGGACTGAAGGCTGCTCTCCACAGCTACCATTTAGAGAGCTTTGAAAGGTTGTCTAAGACCTCCTAAATCACCATAAGGGTTGTCTGGACTGGTGCAAGGTGCCCACTTACATAATGCAAAAAGAACAATTGATAGACAGAATGCAGAACAATGTCATACATTCACCCCAGTACAGAAATCTGGGTCTAAATCTATTGTTCTTTTGCTCCCTATGCCATTCAAGTTTGAACCCAGCCATATGCAAATCAGTCTTGAACCTGCACCAAATGGGAAAAGTCTGGCCTGAACTGCCAGGCCAGGCCAGGCCCTCCCTGGACTGAAAACGAGCATCCTAGGACCGGTTTCGGGGTTTCACCCCTCATAAGCCAGGATAGCTTGCCCCCAGTGGCATGGAGAGCACGAGACCCACGTCTGGGCATTGTAACCTTGGGTCCATCAATCAGTACTTTACCCAACAGCAGCTCAAACGCACAAGAGGAGTTGGGTCCACAGATGAATACAGACAATTCTGTGGCTTCCTTGGGAAATGGACAGCAGAAAAGGCCACACATTCCAATGACCATAGTCAGTCTGGCCATGGTCATCTCGGTGGTGCTATTGCTTTGTTTTACTTCTTTCTGTCTCCTCCTTTGGGATCGTACCTTTAAGGGCTGCAGTGTTTGGTTTGGTTTGTGGAACAAATATGAAAAAAAGCTTTGTCGAGCCAAAGCCTGGGTCCGCCGCAGGGATATCAACTGCTCCTAGAGTCTGGTATCTCCTTAATAAGGTGCTCTGTTTCTTTGACGGCTTTTTCAAGCTCGTCTTCGCTCTCCTCATGAGAGTGCTATTTGCTGGAGGGAATGAGGGGCCGAATTGACAAGGGATACATGCTGCTCTATTCCTTAAACCATCGCAATTAGTCAGGCTTGAAAAGGACCTTCTGCAATGGTTCTTCTAGTCATCCCAGAATGGTCCATGTGGCCTTGGTTTCCCCTTCTGAATTTGGCAGTGAACTACCCCTTGTGGTTCCCCATTCATCCATCTCCATTACGGGTACCTCTCCTCAGCATGGCTTCTCTCATGTGCCTCAGGCTGTGGGTATGGCACTTAAGAGGTTGACCTTGTTGGCACAGGATTGTTCTGTTGAGGTTGCTCGGAGCAGTCAGTTTTCTCGAAGGCCATCCACCCTTAAAACGTACAGTCCTCACTGGAGGAATTATGATTCCTGGTGCAAGAACATGGGTTTGTCTACAAGCTATTGTGATACTGGCATGTCCTTTTACTTTTTTAAGAGATGGTTTTCTGTTGACCCTGGTGGTCACTACTCTCCATGTGTAATGGGTAGCCATTCTACCCTTCAGGGGTTCAGATAGGACTCCAGTTTCTCTGCTGGTGGCACGTCTCATGAGAATTTTCTTCTCTCACAACCTGTTTCCCGGGCTCCTGTCCCCTGCCTTAGTGCTTCAGGTATTGACAGGTTCTCCCTCTGAGCCTCTTTCTTCAGTTGACCTTAAGTTTCTTTCTGCAAAGGTTTTGTTTTTGTTGGCTATTTGCTCAGGTCGCAGGATCGGTAAGATTGGAGCTTTGCTGGATTCTCCCCATTTTTTGTTTTTGTACTAACAAGGTGATCTTGCGTCCAAGCCAATTTTTCCTGCCTGAGGTTTTGTTGGATTTCCACAGTCAGGAGGATATTGTCCTCCCAGTCTTTTGTCCAGTGTCTTCTTCTAAGGAGGAGGAAAAGCTTTATTTCCGTGATGTTTGGGGAGCCTTTAGAATCTACCTGGACCGTACTGGTTCAATTTAGCAGGTGAATTCTTTATTTAACGCCTGTGATCTCTCTGAGAAGGGTCTTATGCTTTCTTTGTCCACTTTTACTCAGTGGGGGAAGGGTGCTATCCTTCTTTACTATCATGCTGCTCACCATTCACTCCCTTCTTCTGTCCAGGGTCAGTCTAAAAGGAGTATTTCTTCATCCTTACCAACGTATAAGGGGGCTTCTCTCCAAGACATTTGTAATGCAACAACATGGACGTCTCCCAACATGTTTGTCTCACACTACCAGCTTCAATTGGGAATAGCTGCATCATCAGACTTTGATTCACGTGTTTTGTCAGCTGTATGTAATTTGTGATTGGTGCTGTTTTTGCATTAAAGATTCAAGTGCGTTGTTGGGAAGATGGATGAGCAGGTAATGCCCGGTTACTTACCGGTAATCTACATTATTAAGAGTCCAGATCTTCCTGTTTCATTCCTGAGCCCGTCCCTCCCTCCCCACCTTCTGGTGATTGTTTCTTTCCTTTTTGGTTTCTATGGTGTTCTTAGGTTATCAATAATACAAACAGGGAAAAGAGGGTCCAAGGGAATTTGTAAGACCAAGCGTAAATACATTCCCCAAAAGCAATGAATATACAAATATTTTCTCCTCTTGTTCATTTTATATATCACTTTGTAACTCACATGCACTGTGTCCATCACTCCCTTAAAACAACACCTCTTCACATCTAGTGGACTTCGTATGAGTGCGAATTGCGCATCTACAGTTAACAAAAAAAATCTGTGAACTCCCCTTCTTAGTGTAAGGGTTGTAGCCCTTGGCATCATTAGTGTGGCACTAGGAGGACACCCAGATGATGAAGCATATCACCTTGGTGAGTGATGGGAATCCGTCCTATTAATAGGAATGCCTAGACACATATTCTGGTCATTCTTCTCATAGTCGCGTTCTACCAAGCTAGGTAAAGTTTTAGACCCGTGGATACTCTTGGTGTTTATGTTCTTAGGTTATCTACATGGCATACATCCCCTTTTATGCATGTCGTGTAGTTCAATGCCATATTGGGGGACGTTTTTGACTTCAGCTAGGTGATAGGTTCTGTGGAGCAAGAGAACTGCTCTTGTGTGAAGGAATGGAACAGGCAGACCTGGGCTCATAGTAATTAAAATTACAGGTAAGAACCGGCATTATGCAAGGGATTTTTCTGCCCTAACAAGTGTTTATTGCTTAAACGTAGGGTTCCTGTTATTATGTTCATTTATTTTTTACATTTACTTCTATATTTATCCACGCTTTTTGCTCATGTTATAGGTGTTTATAAAAAAAAATTGAGCTCTGTAAAAAAAATGTTACTTGCGGCCAGCCCCTCGCTGTGTGCGGTGAAACATTGTGCTTAGTGGGGGGCTGGCTGCCCAAGGGTGAAGGAAGCATGGCTTGGCCACAGACCAGGGCCTGCGGCCAAACTCACACCATGCACAGCTTTGTCTGCCATGGGTTTGGTGCAGGGCCTGTGCCCAATCCCCTGCCGGCAGGTGTTAGCTTTATGTATGGTAATAAATATCTTGACGTTAAAAAAATAAAAACAGAAATTCTCTGAAAAAAGGATTAAAGTGAGTTTATAGTTAGGTGAAAATTCCAGTGCGAAAGTAACTAAAATCAACTCTGAAATTCACAAGTTATAGGTATCTATAGTAATTATAACTCATGCATTTTCCCTGCACTTTTAATTATCCCACATATTACATCACTTATGACATGTTCTATAACGTCATTAATAACATCACTGCAACATTTGAAAATTACATCATAGATGATAACACTCTGTGGCAATGCCGCGAGTTATAGTACATTAGGTTTCTGGTTGGGCAGGTCTTGTAAATGAGTCAGCTGGATTTAAAGATGGTGCGGGTTGCCAAGGGGAGCCAATGGAGTTCCATTATGATAGAATTTGTGTCATCATATTTCCTCAGGCCTTGGGTGAGACATGCTGCAGCATTTAGAATGCCCTTAAGGGGTGACAGTGTAGAGTCTAGGAGGCATTGGAGCAGGATGGTACCACCACCCAGAAGTGAAAGTAGGAGGGCTTGACCAACTGTTCTGAAGTCACTTTCTGGAAGAAACTGTTTCACTTTTCGGTGAAAGAGAGAGCCAGTACTAGGCCATCATGTTTTTTGGAATGTGTTCCTTGATGGTGAGGTTGGTGTCCAGGGTGAATCAAAGTGACTTGGCGTTTGGAGAAAGTTGCACTGTAGCAGAGCCATGATAAGTCTTTTGCCAGTGGCTGGGAATTCCATGGATTTCATGAACAAGCAAATGATATATGGTTATAATAGCTCAACAGGCTTTTGGCCGGCTAAAGTTCAAATAATTTCTGATATATATAATGCCTGGACAGGACAGAATACTGAAATATCAAGATAGCGTACGGCACCTATTCTGAGTATACATAGCCTTGGTATTTGAGTGATTGTTCAGTCCATTGGGCACCCCCACCCCTATTCCAGGACTGACATGGAAGCACTCGATCATCCATGTTCGTCCAGCTTTTTAACAACTATCACCACTACTACTGTCTGAGGCATGAGTCTGTAACACTGATCTAACCTAAAGGAGAAGTCTTCTCTTCAAACCTGTAAGGTCTCTGTAACATTATTGGTAAATCTACTGCCTGGCACTGTGATACCTGTCCAACATGAGAGATAGCTGTGCTGGTTATTTTGCAACCTGACATTGTGACATATCTGTAACTTTTCATTCGTCCACCGCTTTTCTTACAAGTAGATCTTGAGTATTAATCTGGAAGAGGTACAATGAAAAGAAGTCAGAAGAAGAACTGAAAACATCTTTCCAAAGGATAGGGAGACACGTTATACTTCATATACATCTAATGGGTTTTAACCCAATATTTAGAGAAATGCGCTTAAAAATGCAGGGCCTCATTTATGAAAAGTGACGCATCGCTGCGAGAAAACAGCGATGCGCCACTTTTCATTGCGCCCTCCTTGCGACACCAATGAGGCGTCATATTTACAGTATAATGCATCATTTCACAAGGAGTTACTGACACGTCAGTTTTTCTGACGTACCTGTAGGCGTCATATTTACAGTATAATGCATCATTTCACAAGGAGTTACTGACACGTCAGTTTTTCTGACGTACCTGTGGGTGCAAAAATGACGCATTGCTGGAGTGTGTCACAAAAGCGACGCAACTCCAGCAATGGGTCATTACACATGGGCAAGTCCCAAGTGAAATGTGCCTGTGTCAGTCTTACACCTGCTGTGCGGAAGGCGTAAGATTTTGACGCATTTGCGTCCTAGAAGTGACTGAGTGAAATCTTATTGATTTCACTGCGTCACTTCTACGACCCTTTCTTGTGTCGGAAAGCCCCCCCCTGCATACATTATACCTGGCGCAGGTGTAATGTGACGCAGGGGTTTACAGAGTGACACATCTAGGTAGATGCCTCACTTTGTAAATATGGTGCAACAAGGCTCACTTTTTACACTGCTGGTGCGTCACAAAAAGTGATCCACCGCTTGCGCAAAAGTGACGCAAGGGCTCATAAATAAGCCCCACACTGCTTATCGCCATATTGTCATTGTGTTCTTGTGAAGTAAACCCCCACAACTGAGAGAGTTCAGCTTGCTTCGCACAACATGAACATTTTGGAATAGTTCTGTCCAGGCATGGTGCCCTTTGTCTGCTGCATGTGTATCAGCCGGCCGGTGGACACGTACATCATGGCTCACCGGGCTCTTGTGGGGGCTATGCACTGCTCCCAGGCTGGTCTCCTCGATGGGAGGGGGAACTCGCCTCTTCACCCGGTCACTGGCGCAGCAACACGCGGGGCCCCGTCGTGCTCACAGGAGCCCCGCCTGAAATCCTGCTCCGGCCGCAACATGCGGCTTTCACGAAGGCAGGGTTTGCTCCCGCCGGACTTCCCTCTGCTGGGTGGGCTCCCACCTTGCTTGTCCTACACGCGGGCTGCAACACGCAGGGCTCCCTCAGCTCACAGGAGCCCCGGACACTTCCAGCCGCACGCTCCATGCTTCGCCCATGTCCCAGGCAAGGTTGCCTGACGTCGTCGGAAGCCTTAAGCAGTTTCCCTTTGTTAATGCGCATGCACGCTCAGCTCAGGACGCATCCTTCTCTGGCTCTCTGCCCCTCTTCACTCTCCCGCTGCCCTCATTCGCTGCCCTCATTCTGGCCTCCACACCCGTACTGTTGAATGTTTAAATACCAACGGGCGTATTGTTATAAACACCCACGAGCCACTCCGCGAACTGCTAATAAGCTCTGCGCGCGCAGTCTTGGTGCGCGACCGCTGATTAGCGTGTTTGGGCAGCCAGCTCGTGCCTCCCTAGATAATGCAGCTGTAAGGGCAATCAATGCAGCTGCTTGGTCAACCAATGCGGCAGAGCGGGAACTTTGTAACGGTATCCTCCCCACTCGGCTTACTGACCTGGGAGTTGGGCAGGGCACACGTCAACCCAGTGAGGCAGCAGCAGGTCGCTCGCCTCACTTTTTCCCTTACGGGGCTGCCTGCAAGCCGACCACCCGCTGGCAACAGTGCCACTCGATCTCCTTGCGGGTGCTGGAGAACTGACTAGCCCCCACGTACTCATTGACCTCGGGGGGTCCTCACGGGCAACAGTGAACTACTTAGCTGCTGGAGGCAGAGCACTTTCCCTCTTTGTTTCCATGGAAGCCAGGCCCTTGCAGGTCCCTGGTGTGCAACACGCACTGTAAGTATGTTTTATTACAATCAGGTTCTTGTGTGTTAATGTTAAGAGGGTGGGGGTTGGTTTTGAGTGGGACCCTGGTGCTGCTGTTTTGATTGTGGCTCAAGGATACAAACATGGGTCTCACTTTTAACAAGAGCCCTCCTTTTTGCGTGATGTTGAATTGCCTGTGCCAGGAAATCTTGCCACTATCGTGACGAGCGCAAGCACCGCCGCTGTCATCAGTAAGTGTGTATCAGTTGTGAGTCAGCACTCGAAGATCGCAAGTTGCCAGGCATCATTAGCACATGCAGTCGCTTTTATCTCTATTATAGTTGTTGCTGTATTGCTAACTATCTTTTTTTTTGCAGAGAAAAGCCATAACATCTGGTTGTACACGTGCATTTTGCGATGGTAATAAATACACAACAACACGTTCCAGAATGCCCAAGGAAAAAGTCCTGGTAAAACGAATCCTTACCTGACGTGACCACTTGAGATCTGTGATCAGGCGTTGCCTGCATTTTTCACTGTTATTCAGGAAGTGCTCCACTTTGTCACCGTGTTTATTAATACATTCATCTGAACGCTGAAATGGGTAGAGGCACACTTTCAGCGTACCCCCTTCCCACACACACACTCACAAAAAATGACTTCTCTGACCTCTGACCCTGCTCGCAGGCAGGTCGTTCCCCACGCCACCACACGGCCGCCAGCTGCCTCGTACCTGCTCCCTGCCACCCGCCTGTTTTCCCGCCGTTTCCCGCTCCTGCCCGCCGCTGCGTCCCTGCGGCCCCGCCCCCTGCTCCCGCCTCCTGCTCCCGCCTCCCAGCTACTCCTCCCTCCCTCCCTATCCCCCTCGTACGGAGGCCGCGCAGCTGACGTGCGCAGCGGGAGCGTACTGGCGTGCCAAAGGCAAGCCCGTCTGCTCCTGTCCGTGCCTGGAACGCGCCCAGCGCCAGAACCCCTGGACCCTGCGAGCGCCACAACATCAGACTCCGCTACGACGCCAGCACCCTCTACGCACTCAACGCCGGTTGAAACCACACCTGCTTCCATGCCGCCCCAAAACGGACTCACTGACCTTTCTCCTGCCACACCTTCAGATTCACCTGCGACAGAGCCACCACACCTCCAAGGACTGGACCCAACCACCTCTGCTGCATACTCCTCAACACCCGCTCCGCACGCAAACATCGCCGTTGAGCTCTGGGATCTGCTCGACACCTCCGCACCAGACGTGGCCTTCCTGACCGAGACCTGGTGGAACGACTCCTCGTCGCCCGACATCGCATAGCCATCCGGGACGGCTACAAGATCACCCACAGGGATCGCGCCAACGGAATCGGAGGAGGAATAGCCATCGTTCACAAGTTCACCCTCAAGGTCGCCACCCACGCAGGCTACACCCTCAACACTGCCGAACACCTGCACTTCTGGATCCACACCGACCCCAACACACCGTCAGAGGAACACTCATCTACAGACCCCCCGGACCCCGAGCTCAATTCAGCGACTCCATCCCCGACCTTGCCAGCACCCACGCACTCGCCTCCACGGACTACATTATCCTCGGGGACCTGAATTTCCACCTCGAGAACAACAACAACGCCAACTCCGCCACCCTGATCGACAGCCTCGGCCTCGGACAACTCGTCACCGCACCCACCCACGCTGCTGGCCAAATACTGGACCCAGTCTTCTCCACATGCACCCATGTCACCTTCGATCACACCACTGAACTCCACTGGACCGACCACCGCTGCATCCATTTCACCTTCAATAAACCAACCACGCACCACCGCACCCAACAGCTATCTCGCTGCTGCTGTAGCAAAGTCACCGAAGACCAGCTGTTCACCACCCTCGCCCAAAACCCACCCACCGCCCCCACCAACCCAGACACTGCAGCCCGCAACCTCAGATAGTGGATTGACGACTGCGCCAACACCCTCGCCCCACTCAAGAAACCCTCCAACAACCAAGCCAGCAAGAGAGCCACCTGGTACACCGACGAGCTGCAGACCTCCAAACGTGCATGCCGGAAACTGGAGAAGATATGGCTCCACGAATGCACTCCGGAAAAACCACCAGCCCATAAGGACGCCACCCGCAGACATCACCACCTCATCAGATTAGTCAAGAGATCCTCCTTCAAAGACCGCCTGGATAACAAAGCACACAACAGCAAAGAGCTTTTCAGAATCGTAAAGGAACTCTCCAACCCCAGCGCCAATGACATACCGCCCTCACAAGAACTCACTGGCCATCTTCTTCCACCGCAAGATCACTGACATCCATGACCGCTTCAACACCATGACCACCCCGACTACGCCAGACCCCACCTCCCCTGTGAACACCACCAGCGCCAACCGCCTGACCTCCTGGTCCAACGTCAACGACGACGAGACATGCAAGGTCATGAACTCCATCCACTCAGGATCTCTGTCAGACCCGTGCCCGCACCACGTATTCAACAAAGCAGACGCTGCCATCGCACACCAACTACGGAAGGTCATCAACATCTCCTTCGAAACAGCGACATTCCCAGAAAGCTGGAAACATGCCGAAATCAACACCCTCCTCAAGAAGCCCAAGGCGGACCCCAAGGACCTCATGAACTTCCGGCCCATCTCCCTGCTCCCGTTCCCGGCGAAGGTCATCGAGAAAATCGTCAACATGCAACTAGCCTGCCACATGGAAGACAACAACATCTTGGACCCGTCCCAGTCCGGGTTCAGACGAAACCACAGCACCGAGACAGCCCTCATCGCCACCACAGACGACATCAGGCACCAACTAGGCAATGGCGAAACATCAGCCCTCATCCTCCTGGACCTGTCAGCCGCCTTTGACATGGTCTGCCATCGCACTCTAAAGACACGCCTCCTAGAAGCCGGAATCCAAGAGAAGGCCCTTGACTGGACCACGTCCTCCCTCTCCCGCAGAACCCAGAGCGTCTGCCTCCCGCCCTTGCGATCGAAGGCCACCGACATCATCTGCGGCGCCCCCCAGGGCTCATCCCTCAGCCCGATGCTGTTCAACGTCTACATGGCCCCCCTCGCACAAGTGGCACAGCAATATGACCTCAATATCATCTCCTACACTGACGACACCCAGCTCATCCTCTCCCTCAACAAGGACCCGCACACCGCCAAAACCAACCTCCACGAGTCCGCCAAAACCACCTGCCCTAATCCAGGGGTCTTCAAACTGTGGGGCGCGACCCCCAGGGGGGCCATGGAGCAATGCATAGGGGGTCGCTCCTCCACAGTCATACTTCTTCCCCGGCCCAAGGGCTTCAGCCCCCCTCCTCCCTCGTCGTGTCTCTCAGCCCGGCTGCTGCTGCAGTGTAACTCGATCTGCTTTAGGCTCGGCTGGGCAGTGTCTGGAGTTATCTCCAGCACACCTGAGTTTTTCACAGGTCTTTAAAGACCATTTGCATATTTACATGCCTTTGTAAACTGATTACAGAGGCTTAGTTTTTTTCCTGGTTTCAGTACCCCCTGGGCCCCCACTGGGCCTGTTCCTTACATTTGTACTTTACAAATACTGCTGTAGTGTGAGAATGCATTTAATAAAAAGGAATATAAAGTAGGGTTGCCAAAAGAAAAATGCCTGCCTGTTTTGTTTAAAGAGCCTGCAAAGACCTCCTCTTGACACTAAATAGACTTTTAAATACAAAAGTATCTATGCATTAGTTATGTGACGTTTCTGTCTTTTTTCTCTTTGTCAGTCAGTGATCATTGAGGCAGCCCTAGAACACAATTAAAAGTGCTTTCCATTTATATTTGTTGTTCGAAGTATTCACAGATAAGTGCTTAAAATACAGCTTTAGGTGTCTGCTTATTTTTGTACCGACTGGGCCATCAAAATAATCTGCTGGCAACCCTAACCATAAGACTGTAAGTTTGTTGCAGGATCAGCAAATTATTTATTTCCTCCACCCTTCCACCCTTGATCCCTGATTAATGCAGCAGTAGTTTAACTTAGATCTTAAACCCTACGCCGCCGTCAAGAACATGCTGAGTTACTTCAAGTGTATGGAAATGCACCCTGCATTCAGACAACTCGCTCCTCATTCTCGCCCTTCACTTTCACGCTCACCCTGCACTCGCACTGATCACCATGCACTCACACCATTCACCCTGCACTCAGAGTAATCACAATGCACTCACACTGATCACCATGCATTCACACTATTCACCTGCTCACCCTGCACTCACAGTGATCACTCACAATGCACTTGCACTGTTCACCATATACCGCACCCTGCAGTCACACGAGTACACTACTCATCCTGCACTCATGTGATAATTCACTCACCTGACCCCCTCACTGCTCAATAAGCAACTCACTCAAACAAGCCCATCAACAAGCCCATCAGTAATCCTACATTCATTCGTCCCATTCTGAACTTGCATCCGCACCCAAATTCATACGCCACCGCACTCACCCTGCAGTCACTCCTCTTACCCGGTGGTAGGACGTTACAACGCATACTTTTACAACACATGCCTTTTCAATGCATTTTTCACAACGCAACATCCTTTACAACGAATTCCATTACCACGCATGCCATTACAACGAATTGTCTAAAACTACCTTGACAACGCATTCCATTACAACACATACTACCTTTACAACGCATACCATTACAGCGCATGCCATTACATTGCATGTATGGTAAGTATTGGATAGTATAGGCGTAAAAATTACTATTCTAACTCTAGGGGGTACAAAAGTAGGGTAAGTGTTGGATAGTGTAGGGATAAAAATTACTATTCTAACTCCAGGGGGTGCAACAGTAGGGTAAGTGTTGGATAGTGTAGGGGTAAAAAATACTATTCTAACTCCAGGGGGTGCAACAGTAGGGTAAGTTTTGGATAGTGTAAGGGTACTATACGTTGTAATGGTATGCGTTGTAATGACTGCCTTGTAATTACATGCGTTCTAATGGTATGCGTTGTAGTGTCATGCGATGTAATGGTTGCGTTGTAATGGCATGCGATGTAAGGGATGTAGCGATGTAATGACTGTGTTGTAATGGTAGTGGGTTGTAAAAGTTGCGCTGTAAAGGTTGTTTCCCGCAGAGGGTTAATGTGCCTGCTACAAAGAACGTGTACCATGCAGATCACAAAACTGAGTGTGAGTAAACTATGAGTAGCGCTATAAAAAATTAAATGTTTGCCAGAAAGGTGCTATAGACAGATGAGGTGCATTGTTAAAGTGAGAGGTTGAATGGGGAGAGTTCAGATGTTGTAAAAAGGGGTGAAAGAAAATGGTCTGCAAAGTGAGAGAAGGATCCGGGGTGAGGAGAGAGGGATGGAAGGGAGGGGGTGAGAGGAAAGCTGCATGGGTAAACTGCTTAACTCTGTGCAAAACCGCCAGGTTTTTAAGAGACCCCTGCTTCTCCTGGCCAGGGCCAGGTGAGCTTCTAATGTGGCAGCACATATTCCTGCGGAGTGGAAGGCCCTTCTCAAAGGTTGACTAGAAATCTTTCTGATGTTAATTGCTGTATTTTGGTCATAAACGGGTACTGATGGGGTGAAATCTTTCCTCAGTGTTACTGTGTGTAAAAAATGTCAAAATAATGAAGAAATGCTATCCCAAAATACGCGGCATCACATAACATCACTTACATTTTCTTCCCACACAATTTAGTCAAGCCTGTCGCGTAATTTGGTCCTCACTTGCCTCATAATTCTAGTAGCCCTGCCTACAGGTTTAGACATTTTTGTCAGGAGGGGGTGAGGGGGTCCTTGCACCTCAAAATGTTGACAGGATGGGTCTCGGCATCCAAATGTTTGAAGACCTCTGCCCTAATCAGTGATAGTCTTCCCGTTGCGTGCTGTTAAGCACTATTTTCTTTAATGCCTTTCTCCACTGCAGGCATGACATACTTTCCTGCAACTTTCAGCGCGGCAGGCGCTCTTTCACTTTCCAAGCAGCCCGGGACAATGGCGGCCGAGGTGTCGCATTAACAAGAGCTTGAGCTATTGGCATTGTAAATGACAATGCCTTTAATTTGTGTTAATTATCAAAAAAGATAAATAATAGGCATTGTCATTTACAATGCCAATAGCTTAAAGTCTTGCAACTGCGAGACCTACTGCATTGCAAATGCTTGTTAAAACTGAGCTACCGCCGACAGCGGGTCCAGTACAGGGTGAAGTACATTGTTGGAGCCGTGTGAGGGGACGGGACATTGCTGGGCAGCATTAGGTTGTTTCATTGTGGTGATGGAAAGCGAAGGGGATCTAAGAGTTAGAATTTGGGTGCAGTGGGGGAATAGAACAGCAGAGGCTCATAGGATTGGAGGAGTTCTGCTACTTCAGTACAGAAATGAGTGTGCTGGCAGGCTATAAGGTGCCTCTGTAGGCCAAAAAGCGCCTCTATGGTAAAATTACAAGGGCATCAGAGGTCAGAGAGGCATGGTCCGAGAACTGCAAGGCAGGATTCAGTCGCAACTTCACATGAGGGGGAAATGAGAACAGAAGAGGCTATTGTCGGTCAGGATCAACCATCCCATGACAAGAATACAGGGGTAAGAGCGGTCAGTAGAGAGTTCAGTTGTAGCACGTCAGATGGCTGCTGGTTAGATATTACCTCCTGTGACCAGTGAACTGCGATGCCCATTATGTGAGTCTCTGATCTCTTCTCGTGACAATGTTGGTTATGCAGCAGCAAAGTCCCCTACTTCTAAACCAAAGGCCCTATTTGAAAAATTATCATTTTGGACACTGCGGAGGGTGCATGCACCCCAGTTCAGGAATGGGTACTTACAGCAGCCACTGAACAAGTTTTAATTCGGATTGTAAGCAATGCAGACGTTTTTCTTCCTCTACCTTTGTAAAGTTAAAAAAAAACTCCAGTAAAAACAGTTTTTGATAAATTACTCACAAAAAACACTTTTCATGGACAATCTTCAACACACTGATCTAAATGCAGAAATTCTGATAGCTCAATATTCCGGCAGAGTCCTCATATTTACTGTATTACCCAGATGTCAAATTGGTTTGAAAAGCTTTTCCCAGCAAAAACTCTAGCAAAACCAGGTGCTGCCATGTAGCTCCACTGTAATTGGACCTGTGCAACTCCTTCGTGGCACGGACATTCCGCGCCACCTACAGAGCTTATTATGTCAGGTACTTGTTGGGGATGGAGCATATCGGAGTGCTGCACGCCAAAACAGAAAAAAATATCAAAAGAAACATTAAGTTTGTCAAGGAAAAAGAAAAAGGATGTGCTTCAGGTCCAATTACAGTGCAGTATATTGAATCTACTGGTTGATACTGGCCCTCTGCATTCAGTTGTGATAACACCGCCATTACCCCTAACTCAGATGCATCTGTTTGCTAGTTTTTGAATAATCAGGACTTTGCAGAATTGGAGCAGTGCACATGGCCTGCTTGAGGTCATCAAATGCCTTCTGACAGCGACTGCTTACTGTCCAACTGAACTTTCCTGCGCATTTTCTTTGATGTCAGAATATTCAGGAAAGTCACTATGGACCCATATCCCTTTACAAATCTTCTGTAATACCCGGTTAGGCCCAAGAAAGCTCTGACCTGAGTCTGGGTAGTTGGAGCAACCCATTTCATTTTGGTCTGGATTTTGCTCTGTAGTGGTTGAACCTGGCATCCACCTACCAGGTGGCCCAAAGTACACAACCTTGCTCTGCCCTATCTGGCACTTAGCAGCTTTGATAGTGAGGCCTGCTTTCTGCAGAGCCTCCAAAACATTCTTGAGGTGGACCAGGTGATCCTCCCAGGTGGGGCTAAAGACAGCCATATCATCGAGATATGCTGCAATATAGGGTTCCAGGGCTGTGAGTTCACCAGCCTCTGGAATGTGGCAGGTGCATTCTTCAAACTAAAAGGCCTAACAATAAATTGATAATGCCCTCTAGGGTTTGAAAATGCAGTTTTTGGCTTGCCATCCTCTGATTTGCCAGTAGCCAGCAGTTAGGTCAAATGTACTAAGAAACTTGGCTGATGCCAAAGTATCAATATGTTCATCTGCCCTAGGAATTGGGTGAGGATCAGTCCTAGTGACCTCTGTAGTCTACACAAAACCTCATTTCTCTTTTTCTACCCTTGGTGTGAGGTTTAGGTACTAGGACTACTGGGCTATCTGAGGGCTCAATTACTCCCAACTTCAGCATCTTTTGGACCTCTGTCCTGATGCAATCTCGGACATGGTCAGGCTGCCTGCAGATTTTATTCTCAACAGGTAGACTCTTACCTGTGTCCACTTCATGGGTACACCAGGTGGTTTGACTGTGTGTCAGAGAAACCATGTGCCTGAATTGATTGTGGACCTTCCTGCAATCAATCTGCTGCTGATCAGTGAGGCTGCCTGTCAATGCCACTCCATCAACTGATCCATCCTCTGGATTCTGAGAGAGATCAGGGAGAGAGTCATGAGCAAGGCCATGTCAGCCTTGTCAACAAAAGGTTTTAGTCTGTTTACATGAAGTACCTTATGGGGGACTTCTTGGAGTGCTAAGGTCCACTAAGTAGGTGACCTCAGCCATGCGGGAGCGCAGACCAAATACATAGTCCACTATGTCATGTTTGGGAGGTTTGAGAGGTAACTCCCATCCCTCTTTCACCAGACACAAGGGACCCCTAACTGGATGTCCAAACAGAAGTTCAAAAGGGCTGTAGCCAACCCCCTTCTGAGGAACATCTCTGTAGGCAAAAAGAAGGCAGGGTAGAAGGACCTCCCATTTTTGCCTAAGCTTTTCTGGGAGGCCCATGATCATACCGTTTAGGGTCTTGTTGAACCTTTCAACAAGCCTGAACCTTTCAACAAGCCTGTTGCATTGAGGATGGTAGGGTGTGGTGAATTTGTAATTCACGCCATACTCTTTCCACATTGCAGCGATATAACTTGACATGAAGTTGGTACCTCTGTCAGTTAAAACCTCCTTACAGAAGCCCACTCTGGAAAAAAATCTTAAGAGAGCCCTTACCACCACAGGAGCTGTAGTGGCCCTAAGGGAAATAGCTTCTGGGTATCTAGTGGCATGGTCCACCACCACTAGGATATAAATGTGCCCAGATGCTGTTGGAGGGTTCATGGGACCAATATTGTCAATCCCAACTCTCTCAAATGGAACCCAACCACTGGAAGTGGAATTAAGGGGGCTTTGTGGTGCCACCTAACTTACCAGTGGACTGGCAAGCGGCACAGGAGCAACAAAACTCCTTTGTGTCCTCAGACATATGGGGCCTGCGAAAGTGAGGGACAAGCCTGTCCCAAGTCTTGCTTTGCCCTAAGTGTCCTGCCAGAGGAATATCATGTGCAAGGGTGAGCAGAATATTTCTAAACTTCTAGGGTATAACCAACCTCCTGGTGGCACCAGGCTTGGGGTCTCTACCCTCTGAGTAAAGATGTCCTTCATCCTAGTAGATCCTATGGGACCCCCTGATATTCCCTGAGGCCTCAGCAGGACCTTGCTGTCTGAGGGGTTCAAGAGAGGGACAGGTTTGCTGCTACAAACGCAATTCTGCTCTGGAAGGGTCCCCTACCCCAAGGAACTCAGCCTGATCAGGCCCAAATTCCTCTGGAGCAGTACCTTCACAGAGGCTAAGATCATCTCCCTCAAGAGGTGGATCCTCACTCTGAGTCTGTGAGGAAGGCAAAGCCTTACCCATCCGGCTCCTTCTCTTGGAAGGCACCTGGTCTATTGCTCCAGGATCCAAGACCTGTTCAGTGGAAAGCTATTAGCCTGAGCTCTCGTCACACCAAACACACTTGCAGAGATACCCAACATTTCTGCATGAGTCCTGAACTCTACTTCAGCCCAGGCTGACGTCTCCATATCATTGCCCAACAAATGATCTACAGGTAGGTCTGAAGATACCACAACCTTCTTAGGTCCAGTTACCCCTCCCCAGCTGAGATTCACAACTGCCAAGGAATGGTCAGTCCTGACATTGCTAGAATTGGTCACTTGGTACACTTGCCCAAGCATGATTTGGCCAGGAGACACAAGGTTTTCTGTCAACATTATGACACTGGCCAGTGTCCCTGTAGGCCTTTTCCTCTATTCCATTTATCAAAGGCCTGTACTCGTCCAAATTAGTGGAACTTACCAGTAAGGTGGCAAGATCTATGCCACCATCACAGACCAAAACAACCTGAGCTGGAGTTCTGTCTAAGTCAGAACCCACCTCAGAACCCAAGGTTAACCCTAATAATCCCTTGTTTGCTGTACTACCACTTGTACTGGAGCTAGGGGAATCCTTAAAGCACTCAAGTGTGTTGTATGCTTTGTTGCCATACAAGTGACGGCCATCAAAGGCCATGTCCAAAAAAGTTGATTGGACATCACCCGAAAAGCTGGTGGACCTCAGCCAGTCATAGTGTCTCAGGGCTACCGATGTTGAAATCGTCCTGCCTAGCAAGTCGGCGGTGTCCAGCCCACATCGTATGGCGAACGTTGTTGCATCTCTACCCTCAGCAACTGCATGGGAGAGCAAGGTCCTGGCCTCCTCCGGGCACTGTGGCAGCACCTGTGTGACTGTGTCCCTCACAGAGTGGGTGTAACGGCCCAAGAAACATGGGGTGTTTACCGACCGCTGTCCTAAGCTGGTGGAAGAAAACATCATCTTCCCAAAATGATCCCGCTTCTTGGATTCCCTATCTGGGGGAGCAGTAGGGAACACGCCTTTGGACGTTGAGGCTTGGACTGCCAAGCTGTCAGGGGTAGGGTGTTGGGAGAGGAAAGTGGCGTTGAGCGGGTATGGGCAGTGGCGTTGGGCAATCATCCTATCCACAGGAGCCCCTGTGCTGGGCTTGGACCAGGTGCCCAGAAGGATGTCTGTGAGGGCCTCATTGAACGGCAGAAAGGGGTCCGAAGAGGCTGCTGCTGGTTGAAGCACCTCAGTCAGGAGGTTAGTACTGACTGCCACAGTAGGTAGCTAAAGTCCCAAGGCCTCAGCCGGCCTACGCAACACCACTGCCTAGGAGGCCACGGTGGGGGAGAAAGCATACCAAGATCTGGGGATGTATCCAGATCACTGGCCTCACCCAGTTCCTCTCTCCAGTCTGGCTCTTCCAGCTGGTTGCTAGAGGGTTAATAGACCCCTCCTCATCCTCCTCTGACTGCCACTCAGGGCGATAAGGAACAATAGGATAGAACAGAGGTACAAAAGTACTGGTACCGGCGTCGGCTGACGCTGATCCGGCTCCGCGTCCATGTCGATGAGGAGGCCAGGGTCGGTGCCGGCTGGGGACACAACTGGCATCGGAAGGGGCAGAGGTGTCGCCAATGGATTTGTCACCAGAGGAGGTATTGTAATGTCGACCGGTGCCGATCTGGATCCAGGCCTGGATCCCTGGGGGCCCTGCAGCGCGGGGTCGAAGCCACCGGCATCAAAGGCCTTAGAACCCCCATCTGCGTCCATGGGGCATGATGGCGCGCCGGCAGATTTGGGCTGCCCAAAGATGGAGTGGAGGGTTTCGTAAAAGCTAAAGGTTGGGCAGGCGTTGCCCCGGCTCCCGGAAAGGGATGGAAGCTTGGAGCTGACCCAACAGGCTCCGCGGGCAGAGACGGACAACTGTCTTCCGCATGCCGCTTCGGCCGACGGATGGGGAAAAGGCAAAGAGTGACGGTGCTTCTTCGCCTTCTTCTTGTGCTTTGACTTATCCGAAGACGAAGACTTGGAAGAGGAGTGATGGTGGTGACTCAGCGACCGGTCTGGCGACCTTCCTCTCGATCGGGACCTCGAGCCGGGTGGAGCTGACTGCCCGGCCTCGAGAAGCTTTCGTGACCACTTCCACAAAGACTTCGAGTTCATGGCCCGGCAGTCGAAGCACGACTTCAGGTCGTGGTCACGCTCCAAGCACCAGAGGCACTCGAGAGGTGGTTCCTTGACTGACATCAACTTGTGACAGGAGTCACAAGGTTTGAAGCCGGTCCATCAATGTGACATCCCTTGCACCAGGAGTCGAACGACTCTAAAAAAGAAGTCGACAAAAGTCGAAAAAACTCCAGTAAAAAAAGACCAAGGGTACCGCTCTCTCCGGATCTGCGCTGGCTGGCGGGGAAAAAAAGTGTGCTGCCCTGCGTTATTCCACATTTACCAAGCCATGCAGGGCCAAGCAAAGTGGCCTGGCATGGCTTGGTAAATATAAGTTTTGCATTGCCCTTGCACACCCTTTCGTTGCGCAAAGGTGACGCTAAACCTTGATAAATATTGGCTTCAGTGTTTAGTTGTCTGAACACATATACTATAGCCTCATATTCTGCTGTAGTGTGTTCCACCAGCCATGAAAGGTCTGCGATGCTGTAAAGTGGGTCTAAAGTTTAGAGAAAAGAATTTGATGCAGCTGCCAACTTCATTTCATATGCAAAAACAACAGTTGATGGACAGAATGCAGAACAATGTCATACATTCACCCCAGTACAGAGATCTGGGCCTAAATCCATCATTTTTTTGCACTCCACACCACCCCAGTTCAGACATGGCCATATGCAAATCAGCCTTGACCCTGTGCCTCATGGGAACAGTCCAGTCCGAACTGCCAAGCCATGTCTTTCCTGGACCGGAATCAAGCATCCTAGGACCGGTTTCTGGCTATCAGCCGTCTTCAGCCAGGATAGCTTGATTCCAGTGGTGTGGAGAGCATGGGACTCACGTCTGAGCATACCCATCCCACTCGGGGTGACAAATGCAAAAACAACGGTTGATGGACAGAATGCAGAACAATGTCATACATTTACCCCAGTACAGAGATCTGGGCCTAAATCCATTGTTTTTTGGCACTTCATTTCATAGGCACCCACACCTACAAATACCGGGCACTTTTTTGTTACTGATCCAAGTTAGATCAGTAACTAAAATAAAAATGAAACGTGTAAAAAATGTTTTTACAGCATGCGCGGTCTGTTGCGGGGCACATAGTAGCTTACCAAGAACACAACAGGGGCTTGGTAAAATCAACACTGAGGGTGTGGGTGGAGGGAAGGCATGGGGAGACAATGGTGAGAAACAGACGGGTGAGGTCAACAGGAAGGGAGGCGGGGAAAAGCACTACAGCAACAGAGAACAAACATGAGTGCAGAAGGAGAGAAGTACATGGGATAGATAGAGATAGTAAAGCAGCAGAGCTTCATGGGAAGGACAAACACAAGATTGACAAGTTAGGACGCCAATAAAAACAGGGAAATGAGTGCCAGGAAAGGCAACAATGGTAAGGATTTGGCAGGCTCCAAGCCCCTCTGTGTTCTTGGTAAGCTACTATGTGCCCCGCAACGGACAGCGCACTGTCTCATAGATGCCAAGTTTTCCAGATCTATGCATGATGTGCTGCTTCAGTCCGTGCTTTTTATTTGAATTTTGGGACATCTATTCCTGTTTTATAATGGAATATACAAGACTACAAATTCCACAATTCAAAGAAAAACAGACTGGAGCAAAACGACACAAATGGACCTGAGAAACTTGACAGGATTGCTGTCTAGTAGACTCACACTAAAAAGACAACTAGCAGATTAGCACAAACAAGGGAAGAACGATACATGCGTGGGTGGATGTCTGCAAGAAAAATACTTCTGTTACTGTCACACACGAGCTAGATAACCTCATACTGTCACTTACAGAGGTAAATTAATTCCATATTGTTACACAAAGAGATGAGTTCAACTTGCTATGCGGTTACACCCGGGTGAGTTAAATTTGACTGTCACATAATGTTGCGTGATAAACCTGGTAATGTCACATACAGCAGTGATAGACAGTGATGAACAATGTCTTATGAAACATGTGTGGCATTATACTTACATTGTTGCACACTGGAGGGATAGGAGGTGGGCATTAGAAGCTGTGTAGTCACAAACTCATGGCCTCATTGACTATATTTTGACGCATGGCAGCACAGCAAGCCTTCCTACTGTGCTGCCGTGCGTCAAAATAAAATGGCAGGAATGTGCTGCAATATGGCGCATTTATGTCCTCCCCTGCACCGGTGCACAAACAGCAGCCGTGCGCCTACGCAGACACCCTTGCATCATGTTGCAAGGGTGCCTGTGCTGCAGGGATGATTGTTTTTATGCGGAAATGGACACCTTGCTGCACAAAAGCAATCATTGATGGCATGGCATTTTCCTCTTTCTATGCGTGGCTCTAAATGCAGCATGCATAGTAGGAGTAAAAACTAAGAGAAATAAAAATATTTCTGCTTGCTGCACCACTCCTACGGCTCCCATCGGGAGACGTAGGGTTCTGATGCATTCCCAGCTTTACAAAACGTTTTAAATCTGGGAATGCGTCAGGTTTCATGGATGTTGCGTGGGAACACTCATACCAACACCCATGGAACGCCCTTTTCACGCAGAGTAATGTGTGAAAGGGACCTCTGCCAACTTACCGCCAGCTGTTTTATTGTATCACGTTATCCTGACTGTACATCGTGTAATAAATGGTTGTCTGATCCTCTGACATAACTCCATAGATAAAAACAAAATATTAGCAGAAATCTAGAACTGATGTATACATCTGTATTCACTGACGTAACTTTTGAATAACTTTTGATGTATATTTGGTGATATCTTTTTTATATCGATAATGTCTATTCACAAATTCATTGACATTTATTGAAAATGTATAAGGTTTTTTAACAAAAAAATAAGAAGAAAACAATATTTAATAAATTAATTTGATAATATTAGCACTATTGTATGTTTTTTCATTGGGCATTTATCATTTCATGTGTAGTCTAGGTTTTGTTGCCCACACGTTTTGTGTATCGCCTTGCCTAGGCTTTTTCCATCAATTGTGAAAGGGACAAATATTCACAAGGCCATGAAAAACCATGCAGGGTGACTTTACGTGTCCTTGTAAATATGGGGAATCCCACTGCGCTGCCAGTGCAGCACAAAAAAAGTGATACACAGGCACAATGGGCTTGTAAAGGACACCATGACCGTGGAGAACAAGCGTTTTATCTCAAACACTGGAGAAGGTAAACCTCAAGTTGCCACACGATGTGAAATAATCCCTCTGTTGCCTTGAGGTTAATGTTTATTGCCAGATTTAGCGCAAGATAAACCTTACAGTTTTTCACACAGTCGGGCTAATAAATCTCGTGGAGTTACAACATTGTGAGTGCCTTGTGTTGTCAAACACTGGCGGAGACAAATCTTATATTGACCAGGATACAATTATACTCTAAGACTGGGCCTTAGGTGTTTGTGGTGATAACTAATATGCACGGTTTCGGTGGTTTTCTTTTTCTCTCTTTCTTGTTTTAGATTTGGGCGTCTATGGGTTCTTTTTTCTTTGTTTTGGATTCTTGATAAAGATATTGTCATCCTTGGAACCTAACGTTTTATGGTGGCGATTAAAATCTTGAGATGTCTTAAGTATTAACATCACTATGTCATGTATGTAACATACATGTATTAATAATTGCAATGTTTAAATATATGATCAACTGACACATTGTATTTGCAGCCCTGAGGAAGCCCCCTGTGGGGCGAAACGTGTTGGCTGTTTTCTTTGCTGGGCTTGTAACATCTCTTGGCACTCTGTATGACGACAAGACAAGATTAAAAGAAGTGTGTTTAAGAAACGAAGAAGAAATTCGGATCTTTTTACTACATGTGCATTGATGCTTTAAACCTTATTTTGTTGCCTCTCTATATGTTATAAATATGGGGAATCCCACTGCGCTGCCAGTGCAGCACAAAAAAAGTGATACACAGGCGCACAATGGGCTTGTAAAGGACACCATGACTGTGGAGAACAAGCGTTTTATCTCAAACACTGGAGAAGTTAAACCTCAAGTTGCCACACGATGTGAAATAATCCCTCTGTTGCCTTGAGGTTAATGTTTATTGCCAGATTTAGCGCAAGATAAACCTTACAGTTTTTCACACAGTCGGGCTAATAAATCTCGTGGAGTTACAACATTGAGTGCCTTGTGTTGTCAAACACTGGCGGAGACAAATCTTATATTGTCACATACAGTGTGCAATAAAGCCCTTACTGGGAAACCCAGGGTGAGAGAAACAATTTATTGCTGGGTAGAGCGCGAGATAAACCGCATGCGTCTCATAAAACCGTAATTACGTCAACCGTGTGAGAGAACCCCCCCTCTTTTCATTCTGAGCTTAAGTTAACCTCATGATGTCATGCACTGGAATACTGAAGATATTAAGGCACACTTAGCCTCGGAATAATGCCACTTAAGTATTTGGAGGAAGAAAGACAAAATGTCCTCATCCATTGTACTTGTACAGTCGGCAGCCAAATTAAACCTTTTTACAAAAGCAAATAATATTGGTCTTGAGTGTCTGATTAATGAAAAAGTAGAAGAAATGAGTATTAGAAGAAATTAAAGTGATATATGCCGTCTGCTATCGGGGCGCTGCAGGAACCAGCAAACTATGCTGAATGGGCATCTTACTGGTGCAATACTAAACAAGCAAACAATACTGAATATGGTAACTGAAAAGACACCCACACTGCATGCAAGTACCTGCAGGTTCCGGTTATTCTCTGTACACAGAGTAACCTTTCCATGCGGCATCCTGGAACTTGGAGTTCTGGTATGTTTGTTTACCTCACCGTGCTTCTCGGAGCACGGCCCTACAAGTACTCCACACACTTCATGGATTAAGTATCGAGTAATCTATATAGTGTAATATACAATCTTTTCTTGTGCTATAAAAATGGGGAAAACACAATAGAAAAACAAGAGGGGACCAGTTGATTGGAGAAGCAACAAAAAAAAAACAGATAGGGGTGAGTGCATGTGCAAGTATGGAAATAAAAATCTGTCACCCGCATGTCACATGATGGGCTATTTAAGGGTTATGTTACAGCCTTGGAAACTGGAGCGTAGGAGGTGCACAAGTGGGCTCCATAGGAAGAGTGATCTGCATGACTCTTTCCTATAAACTCTCTCTCTTTGAAGTCATAGAAAGAAAAATAAACACCAAGCTCCCTTGTAAGAGGAGCCTGACATATGGCCTTTGTGTTTATAAGCACAGCAAATATGACAAAATAAGAACCAGATTTAACCCCTTGGCTGCAAGGCTGATTCCCCCGCTGTGCTGGGGGTAGGGGGGCGCACAAGGCCCCGGTGCTCATGACGAGCTCAGCTCGTCATGAGCCACGTTTCTCGTGTGCTCATGACGAGCTGAGCTCGTCATGACCACGCCCGTTCCTTAGAACGCCCAGCACAGCAGAGGAATTAGCCCCGCGTGTGAGCGTTCTAACGGTCATGACAAGGTCAGCTCGTCATGAGCACACGAGAACCGTGGCTCATGACGAGCTGAACTCGTCATGAGCGTGGGAGGGGTTAAAGGCCCGTTTACAGAAAGTGAGACCTTGAAAGGATACAGTAGACACATTTTGGCCAATGGACCAACTCAAGCTGGACAGCTTAAAACAAATAAAGCCACCAAATAGAAAGCCAGGACATGTGAGTGACAAACTACAAAACCAATGGTAAGCAATGGGTGGAATGCATTCCAAGGGAAGCTTTATGAATGTCCCCAGGTTGTCGTTAGCATATCAGACAGCTGCACTGTCTGGTAGGCTTCGGCCTAAAAAACACAGCCTCCCCTGGGATACAAGGGATATGAACCCCCGCAGCGCCGAAGCTTCGGTGCATTCACAGCTCCTGGTCTGCGAGTCTGCAAGTTGCTGACGTACGCTCGACTACAGCCTTAACTGACTCAGATAAACATTAACAGCAGAAGCTGCAACTGGGGCTGGAGTTATCCTCGATACTCCCTCGGCTCTGCCAAGCTGCTTTTCTTTGCTTTGTAGAGCTGAGGGAAACACGTGGGAGTGAAGCCCTCCTTGCTCCTTCCAGGGCTCAAGTGACTCCCTAAACTGCTGAGGGAGAGAGAAGAGAAGGCTCGCCGTGTGCCCACACTACAGCCTCTGCCTCTCTTTCATTCCCCATGCAAGATTCATAGTGCCAATATCAGCAACACTCCCCATCCCACATACCGCAATATTATTTGGAAATAAACCACATGACACCTTGTTTATGGAGAACATTGTTGCAGGTTTATTTGCATAACAAATATGCAAACATAGTTGGTCATCTTACTGTCGATCCAAGAGCAGGCAACCCCTCCGTGGCCGTCGCCAATCGTTGCTTACCAGTTTTAGGGGAGGGGCTAACCCCTCCCATAGATGGACCGCCAGTCCACCCCCTTACTCACCCCCCCGAAAGGGCGGATGATTCCAGGAAACCCCTCTTTGCTCAGACCTACACCCGCCCGTAGGACTAACGGGGCGCAGTCGCTACTCCAGGGTATAACGCAAGGACGTCCTTGGGGATATTTGGCCTTTGCACCCTTGTTGTGCTCCTGCGGAGGGTACCCCTCTGTACCTTACAGCCTCTGGATCGCCCAGTAACTCCGCCTGCAACACAAAATAACAAGTTAGAACACTTCTTCCCCCCCACCCTTGCACTTACGCCGGGTAAGCGGTAGGGAGGGAAACGGCGTTGAGGGCAACAGCAAAGATGCCGCCAGGTGGGTGGGAAGAGGCCCTTATACCTCATCCACGCCCACCCCCTACCGGAAGTGAAGCTGCGCGCGGACCCCTCACGGGGGGTCCCACACACTAGCCTGTCTCGTGTGCCCTCATGTTGCACTAAGGCGGCCGCACTCTTATGAGGGTCCCCTTCGTAGACCACGGGCAGCCCACATAGTGCCAATATCAGCAACACTCCCTATCCCACAAACAGCAATTTTATTTGGAAATAAACCACATGACACCTTGTTTGTGGAGAAAATTGCTGCAGGTTTATTTGCATAACAAATATGCCAACATGGTGGGTTATCTTACTGGCGATCCAAGGGCATGCAACCCCTCCGCCGCCTGCCCGCCTGATGAGCCAAATTACACCGTGGCGTAATGTTATGTTATGTTATGTTACATAGGGTTTTATAGAAAGCTCAGCTACTCAAAAGAGTGTCCCGGCGCTAAAGACCATAGCAGGCACAGAGCAAAGTAGATGGACGAGTTTACTGACAGAACAACCATGTCTTAAGATCTTTCCTAAAGGCTAATAGATTGTCGCACTTCCGCAGAGACAAAGGTACAGCATTCCACAGTTGGAGAGCCAGACGTTTAAAAGAGCGACCCCCAATACGGGCTCGCCTAATTGCCGGAACAGTAGCCAGAGCCAGCGATGTGGACTGCAGCGAATGTGATGGCAGATAGAAGCTCGCTCTTTTCCTAATATAGCGGGCGCCGGTGCCGTGCAGGGCCTTGAATACCGTGGTCAGAGTTTTAAAAGTGATGCGTTTTCGTACAGGAAGCCAATGGAGGGATTTGAGAAGGGTTGCCAATCGGTGCTCACCAATTTTGGGAGAGGGGCTAATCCCTCCCACCGGTGGACCACCAGTCCACCCCAGTTGCTTGGGTTCACAACCACCCGTAGGACTAACAGGGTGCCGTCGCTCCTCCAGGGTACAACGTGAGGATGTCCCTGTGGATATTTGCCCCCTTGTTGTGCTCCTGCAGAGTTTACCCCTCTGTACCTTACAGCCTCTGGATTGCCCTGGAACTCCACCACAGCTCTGGGTCTGGCCACCGTCAAAGCCAGGGCCCCCCACCAAGGTAGGCATCTTTACCTACATCCTGCTGTATCCAGGACCTCTCCCAGGTCCAGCCAAAACAAGTCCATGCCCACTCTAGACAGGTGAACCCGACCAAAGGCACAACCCGGCGGCGTGATGCCCGGGACATCCTCCAGGCAAGCAAAGATCACCTCGCCACCACTGCTGGTGCTGGAGCGTGATCACTTGCCACTGCAAAAGAAGATTCTGACACAGTGTGCCCCATGGCACCGAAACGAGCTGAGCTGTCATACTCAAAGCATCAGTTCCTACACAGCCAGTTCAAGTGTAAAGACCAAAACAAATTAAACTCTCCTGCATATCAGAAAAGGGGGGGCAATCGGCCCCCACGCACACATGGCTGGGCCCGGGCCCCCCCCCTGGCCGATCCTTGGGTTGGTTGCGCGTCCCGCACCCGCCCCGGAAGTGGTGGTTGCGCTTCCGGGTCGGGGGGGCGGGACCGCAGCATGGAGGGGGTTAGGAGCCTGGGGAGCGCGGGAAGCGGCCTCTTTGTGCCCGCGCTTCCCAGGCTCGCTCCTCGCCCCACCGTGGGGCTGTCTAATTTTCTCTTTTATTTTACAGCATATCGTCGTTATTCTCCAGCGTATCGTCGAGAGGCGGAGCGGCGCAAGTCCGTAGGAGCGGCTGTCGGGGGGTTTTGTTGCGGAGGACAAAGAAGCAGGCAAACGGGAGCGGAATCTTTGAGAAGCCGGAGCGGTTTGCGGTGACCAGGCTTGCCGGCTGGACCTGAGGTAGTGTGCGGTCTAGGCGGGGCAGCGGGGGATCGTGGAGTCGCCAAACGGAGCGCCAGCGGGACACGAGGTATTGTGAGGGGCGGGCGGGGGCTCTGCAGCTGCTCAGGATCGGCCGCTCGAGGTAGGGGCTGCAGCGGTATGCAGGCCGGTTGTTTTGTACACTGAAGCTAAACAGGGCCAGCTAGGGCAGTGAGCGGATGGGAGACCAGAGGGTGGTTTAAAGAAAAATCGAGCAATAAGCAGTTTTTTGTGGGTGATATTGTTGTGCTATTGTAAAGGCACACTTTTGTCTGGGCTTGCAATTGGTGTTACTCATTGTGATTAAATGTGTATAAACTTGCGAATTATATGCTTTTAACAGTACTATTGTATTGCTCACAGCAATATCGTTGTCTGGGGGCAAGTGGAGTTACAGATGTTGATTATATGTGTATAATATTGCAAGTATATGTTTTTTAGCAGTACCGCTGTATTGCTCACACAGGGGGGATAGGCATTTGATGCAAGGTTCAGTGGTTGCTTATCTGTTTTGAGTGTTATTGAGCAGTGCATCCTTATGCTCTCATAACTGGGTGTTCTTGGGGAGTAGCTATTGGTTCTATGTTAAATTTCTGGTATGGACATAAGCTTCATGGGTGTTCTCTAATAGTACTTCTATATGCTGACACAAGTGGAATAGCCATTGGGCATGGTTCTTTTGTAGTAGCCTTTGCCGGAATTCCCGTTTTTATTAATTTTAAACAGTTGTGTCGCATTTACATACTGCTGCAATTCGGTTTCAATGAATTTTCTCTCATAGGAGCTAAAGACTAGGATCTCTGCGGGCCGGGTAGCTGCGGAGCTCATGGTGGACGGCGGATACTGAGGACGCGGGCAGGCCGGCATTTCACTGCTTCTGGCGGGCCGTTGGGCTTGAGTTTACTCGCCTAAGCACTCCAGGCTAGCTGGGGTGTCCGGTCACAGTCGCGTGGTGCAGACGGCCAGCTCGTGAGCCTCCAACTTGGTCAGGTACGGAGCACGGTGTGCTCATACGTAAACCTATTGTGTAGTGTAGGGCGAGAACAATATGTCTGCGAGACGGGGGTCAGGAAATCCGAGCGTTGGACGGATTTTTCAGACAATGATGCGTAGGATGTCCGCAATGGACAAGAGATTGGGGAAGGTTGACAAGTTGGGTAAGACTGTGGTGGAATTGGGAGCGAGGGTGGATGCTCAGGCAGGCCCATCGGGAAGGCCTAAGCGGACGATAGTGCCCCCCAAACCAAGGGGTGAGTTTGAATCACCGCCCAAGCGTGCCAGAACCAAGAAAGTGGTGGGTCACCCCCCGAGGTCCGGGGAGGGGGTGGGGAGTCCCACTCCTAATGGGCGGCCAGTGACACCTAGCTCTCCAACACCTAACCCTCAGCCCCCTGCGGCTCCTGCCCCTCAGCCTCCAGTGGGTGTGCCAGTTGCACCGGTCTTGCCACCCACCGCCCCAGTCCCCGTGGTAATCCCGCCACCAATTGCGCCTGCGAGTATCCCTGTACCGACTACTGTCCCGCCGGTCTTGCCCGTGCCGGGACCAGTGCCACCAGAATTGGCGGCACAGATAGCGTCAGTACTGCCTTGGTTGGGGATTGGGGGAGTGTTGCCTGCCACAGCAGACCCCACGGCAGAGGCTCAGAAATTGGTTGCTCAAATATTGATGGCTAGTGGTCAGGGCAGCTCGCCGGGTGCGCCAATTTCTCCCCAAACAGGTACAGCAAACAATGGGGGAGCAGCGAAGACCGTGGACTCGACACAACCCAACGACAGTGGTAAGGAGGTTGCCCTGCCGGTGCTGGGCGAGGGCGCGATTCCCTCCGGAGGGGGAGTGTCTAGCGCAGCATGTATCTCAAACTGTGAAGGAATTAATTTGGGCAGACAAGTATGTTAATATTTTTTCATTGCTGATTGATAACAGGGAATGGGAATATGCAAAATCACAGAAAGATATGATGTTGCCTAGCGAATGGAGATCACAACTGCACAAATTTAGGGTAGAGGAGACACTCATCAATTGGCTCAGGGCCTTTTCTGTGTATAGTGCGGTGATTGGAGAACGCTTCCCAGGTATGCAAACAGTTATGGCCTGCTATCAGAGCAGGATTACAATGTACCACGAGAATCATGGGGGGGATGCATGGAAAGAATACGATATTGCTTTCAGGAAATCTAGGGAATTCAACAGGTCTTTGGCATGGGACAAGGTCGATTCTATTTCCTGGCATTCCCAGTTTGAGAAGGGTCAGGCCGCAAGCACTAGCACTGCCTGGAACAAAGGTTATTCCCCCAAGCCCCAACAGCCCTTTCAGCAGCCCTTTCGACCAGCGCAGGGTGGGGAGATGGGCAATAAAACGAGAGGTAGTGCGGGTGGAAAAGGGGTGTGCTGGGACTTCAACAGGCGGACGTGCAGCAGAGCACCGGGCACTTGCAAATTCAGGCACGCGTGCAACTTATGCGGCCATCCTTCCCACCCAGAGACGACATGCAGGGCAAAGGGCAATGGGTCTGGCAACAGAGGGAGGAGGAAACCAGAATAGCAAGATACATCCAATTATGGCGCATTCTCCTATTTTGTTGACGGCTATGATTCCCTGGCTCAATAGGTATCCTAATCACACTTCCGCGAGGAGGTTACAAGAGGGTTTCACGCATGGTTTCCGAATTCCAGCTGGGGGTTATATCGGGACACCGCAGTGCAGAAACCAGTTGTCAGTTCTGTCCAACCCCAAGGTGGTGGCGAGTAAAATAGAAAAGGAGCTGCGCTTAGGTAGGGTAGCGGGACCTTTTCAGGGCATTCCGGCACGGAATTTTGTCTGCTCGCCTTTAGGAGTAGTGCCAAAGAAGGAGAAGGGCGAGTATAGGCTCATACACAATTTGTCGGCACCTAAGGGCCTATCGTTGAATGATGCAATAGATGAGTCAATCTGTAGTGTGAAATATGCTTCATTTGATGAGGCAGCGGATATGTTGAGGAGCTTGGGCCCTGGGGCACTGATGGCCAAATCAGATGTTGAGTCAGCCTTTAGACTTCTCCCAGTGCACCCAGCGGACCAGCGCCTGTTGGGTTTCTCCTTTGAAGGTAAATACTACATGGATAAGTGCATGCCCATGGGCTGCTCTATTTCGTGTGCATACTTTGAACAATTCATCTCTTTTCTCGAGTGGGTCTTCAGACAATCTTCAGGTCACCAGTATGTCATGCACTATCTAGATGATTTTCTTATCCTGGGACCGGCGGGATCACGGGAGTGTGCGTCAGCATTGCAGGAGTTTTGCGTGCTCATGCGTACTTTTGGGGTCCCGCTAGCGCAGGGGAAAACGGTAGGACCATCGACATGCTTAGAATTCTTGGGAATTGAATTGGATTCAGTGGAAGGCTGCTTTAGACTACCCACAGAAAAGATCAAAAAATTCAGGGCAACTCTGAAACTATGCCTGCAGTCAAAGAAAGTCATGTTACAACTGTTACAGCAGACAGTGGGTCAGCTAAACTTTGCATTGAGGGTGATCCCCATGGCGCGCCCGTTTTCCCGCTCAATTGCACAAGCCATGAAGGGTCTGCGGGAGAAACATCACCGTACACGGCTATCTGTTGAGGTTCGCCAGGATATTCATTTATTTATTTATTGAAGTTTTGTATAGCGCTAGCTGGACCCAGAGGTATCAGAGCGCTTCACAGCAAATATACATAAAACAACAACAAGCAGGAAATAGAGTCCGTGCAACAGTAACTTGAGCGGAGTAAGGGATGGTGATCTGGCGAGAATCAAATTGTTCAAGGTTCCGCTAGAAAGCTGACTACCATTGTCCCGTATGAGGGTCATCTTAGGCACCAGAGTGTTCAAGGAAGAAGGCTTTGAGTAGCGATTTGAATTGCGGGAAGGAGGCAGTCATTCTGATATGAGGGGGGATGGAGTTCCAGATTCTGGGGGCATTCCCCGCAAAGGATTTATTAGATGTTTTTCGCTTCTGTGATTTCAGAGGGATGAGTAAAAGTGAGCTGGAGCTTCTGAGGTTCCTGGACTGACCCGCCCTTTTGAGTTTAGAAGCCAGGTATTCCGGTTTGCCTGTATGTAGGGCTTTATGAGTGAGGCAGGCTGTGCGGAAGTTGGCTCTTTGGACAATCGGGAGCCATTTCAGTTCTTTGAGTGCTGGGGAGATGTGGTCAAATTTCTTTGTTCCTGTGACCATTCTTGCTGCTGCGTTGAGGGTGGAGGTGAGTGGTTCCAGGTGCGTCTTGGCCGTTCCCGTCAGCACTGCGATGCCATAGTCTATTCTGGAAAGCACAAGTGCCTGGGTGGCCTGTTTCAGGTCTTTGGGGGGGAGGAAGGGTTTGATCTTGTGTAGAAGTTTCAGGTTCAGGAATGCGCTTTTGGCGGTATTAGAGATGTGTTTGTTCATGTCCAGTTTGGAGTCGAGGGTGATTCCTAAGGATTTTGCGGAGTTTGTTGGTGTCAGAGAGACATTGAGAGCATTTAAGGCTTTGAGCCATTCCACTATTTGTGGGTTTTCATCTTTGTTCGATATTAGGAGAACTTCTGTTTTTTCTTCATTCAGTTTGAGGTGGTTGGCTGTGAGCCACTGTTGAACCTTCATGAGTGTCGCATTTAATCTGTGAATGTCTGCTATCGAGGTGGTTTTCAAATATAGTTGGGTGTCATCTGCATAGAGGTGGAATGGGATGTTGGAGTTCCTTAGGAGTGAAGTGAGGGGTTCCATGTAGATGTTGAAGAGTTGTGGAGAGAGTACTGACCCTTGGGGGACTCCTCTGCTGACGGGGAGGGGGTCAGATTCAAAGCTGTTGATCTTTATTTTTTGGGTGCGGTTGTTCAGAAAAGAGGAGAACCATTTTAAGACTGTCTTTTCGATGCCCGCCCTCTCTCGGAGGGCATTAAGTAGGAGGGAATGATCCACGGTGTCGAATGCAGCCGAGAGGTCAAGGAGGATAAGAAGGCTGCATTGGTTGGAGTCGAGTGACATGTGCAGATCATCTAGGACATTTAGGATTGCGGTTTTGGTGCTGCAGCCCTTCCTGAACCCTGATTGGTGCGGGTCCAATAGATTGGAAATCTCCAGATGTTGGGTTAATTGTGCAAGCACGCATCTTTCCAGAATTTTGCCTAGGAACGGAAGGTTTGAGACCGGGCGGAAGTTGTTCAGGTCAGTGAGATCAAGGCCAGGTTTTTTTAGAAGAGGAGTGACTTGTCCTAGTTTGAGGCAGTCGGGGATGAAGCCCTCTTTCAAGGACCTGTTGATGATCTTGGCCCAGATTGGGGCTAGAGTGAGTTTCATATCCTTTGCCAGTCTCGAGGGCAGTTGATCGAGGGAATGAGATGATGGTTTAGCGGCAGCGATAAGATTGCTTATCAATTCTTCCTTAATCGGCTGGAAGGAAGACCAACGGATAGATGGGATTACAAGGGTGTTGAGGTTGGGTGAAGGATTCGTGCTGAATGAGCGATCAATTTTGGCGATTTTTTCATTGAAGAAACTAGCAAAGTTTTCGCACAGGGTCTTCGATGCTACTATGTTGGATGCCTTAGGGATGGAAGTTTGATTCCTGATGATGGTAAAGAGTTCTTTGGAGCGGTTTTTGGCGTTGTCAAGGGCGGAGCAGAAGAAGGATGATTTTTTGCTTTTGATGTGGGTATAATAATTTTTGCGAGCTGTCTTGAGGTGGTCCCGATGGAGGGTGGTAGGGTTGGTCCTCCAGGTTCTTTCCAAGTATCTTAGATGTCTTCTTTCCTCATGAATGTCAGTCAAGAACCAAGACCTGGAGGGGATGCTTCTGGGTTTTTTTAGTTTCAGAGGTGCGAGCTGATCCAGGGCGAGCTCAAGGTTGGAATGGTAGAGTGAGGTGAGATCTGAGGTTGAGAGGGACTCCTTCGTGTTCGGGAGGAGTGAGCTGAGACCTTCTTCTAGCTTGTCTCAGGGGATTCTAGAAGTGTTCCTGACCCACTTAGGGGGGGCTTGGGTGGGTGGGAGGGATAGGGCTGGCTGAGTAATATGAAAGAGAATGATGTGGTGGTCTGACCAGTCAACCGGTATGATGTGATCGATCGAGATTGCATTTTTGTTCGCAATGATGGCATCCAGGGTCGCTCCTCTGTAATGCGTTTCTTCTGAGCAGTGTTGGATCAGATCATTGGCCTGCAGAAGGGAGTTGAGAGATTGAATCAGCGGGTTAGTGGGTTCGTTCCATCTGAGGTTGAGATCGCCTAGAATTAGATTGTCGTCGCTGTTAAGAGTTGATTGGGTGATGAGATCTGACAGTTGAGTTCTAAATTCGTTGGAGTTGCCTGGGGGATGGTATAGGAGATGGCATTGACGTGAGCTCTGACATTGAGATTTGATGTTGATCGACAGGCATTCAAAGGAACTGTACAGGCCGGAGGGAGCTTCGGAGATGGAGAGGTCATTTTTGTGGATAATTGCTATGCCCCCACCTTTGTGTATGGGTCTGTCTTTACGGATGATTGAGAATCCGGGCGGGACCAGCATGTCCAGAATGGGGAGAGATGCGGTGTTTAGCCATGTTTCCGTGATGAAGGCTACATCCAGGTCATGGGAGAGGATGGCTTCGGCTATTTCCGTTGCATGTTTGACTGCGGACCGGCTGTTGATAAGCATACAGTTCATGGGGGGTATTTCTTTCGCTTTAATCTTGTCGGGTTTGGCTCTGGGTATGGAGGAAAGAAACGGTGGAGGTCTCGTGGCTCTGCTGGGGGGGGGGGTTCTACCTACACCGGTGATGACTTGTATCGAAGAGGAGAGAGTCGAGTTCGTGTGTGGAGCCTGGGCTGACTGGTTCGGGGGGAGTTCGTACGAGGCAACGAGTGCGCTCACTTCCTGGGGAGAGAGGGAGTCGGTAGTTCTTCTGGGAATGATAATTCGAGGTTCCGACAGGTCCTTAGTGCAAGGGTGCAGGGGATCTGGGTGAGGGTGGACATGGATATGCGGATATGGATTGCATTTCTGGAGGACTTCAATGGCAGAGTGCTGTGGGGTGCCCCCACGCTGTCCTCAGAGGACTTAGGTTTATGGACTGACGCTGCAGGCAGTGTGGGGGTTTGGTGCAATCCTTGGCAGGAAGTGGGTGGCGCAGAAGTGGCCCGCCTGGTGGGAGGAGAGCGGGCTGACTATTAACATCGGGTTCCTAGAACTATTCCCAATCTGGGTGGCAGTAAAAGTGTGGCCGGAGGAATTGGCCAACCGCTCTGTGATTTTCTGGTCGGATAACATGACCGTGGTTGAATGCATCAATCAACAGGCGGCGAGGTGTCCATTCATACTGCGGCTGATGAAGGAGATTGTGCTGTGTTGCATGACATTGAATATACATATCAGGGCCAAGCATGTCCCAGGGGTTTTAAATAATGCAGCTGATGCCCTTTCTCGCTTTAAGATGCAGGTATTCAGGGATCACAGGCCGGAGGCAGAGGCATCCCCGGCCCATTTCCCGGCAACGCTCTGGCAGATTGGTGCCCCCAACTACATGACCTCGTGGCAGCCAGCCTAGCACCAAAGACAAGGACAGCTTACGAAGGGGCGTTCAGGTCTTACTGTAACTTTCTGGGTCAGGGTTGGGAGAGCGAGTGGAACCTAGAGGTTAGTTTCAACAGGTACATGAGCACATTACACAAAGAAGGGCGCACGGCGGCGACAGCTAGCAGACACAAGGCAGCAGTCTCCTTTTTCGCACGCGCCAAGGGAGTGAGGGACCCAACAAGCAGCTTCCAAGTGCAAAAAGCGTTGAAAGGATGGCGGCACTTGCAGGCTCCTTCCGCTGATGCCAGGAAACCGATTTGATCGATTGTCAGCGGTGCTCCTTGCTCTGCCGGACATATGCAATTCTACAGCCGAAGTGGCTTTATTTAGAGCTGCCTTCTCTTTGGCATTTTATGGGGCTTTTAGGGTAGGCGACCTGGTAGCAGCCAACAAACTGGATAGTGAAGGCGGCCTTCAGCTGCATGATGTCAACGTAAGGGGCGACACGATGCGGTTTCATATTAGGAAATCCAAGACTGACCAGGAGGCTAGGGGTCAAAGCCTGGTGTTACACCGGGCGCAGAACAACCCGTGCTGCCCGGTGGCACATGTGGAGGCGCTGATTAGGCAGCGAACGGAGGGGTCTAGGGGAGCATTGCTAATGCATAAGGATGGTACCCCCTTGACCAGGTTTCAATTTCAAAGAGTTCTAGCTATGAGCATGGCCAAGGCAGGCTTTAACCACAAGGAATTTGGGACTCACTCTTTCCGGATAGGGGCGGCCACGGAAGCCACGGCTCGCGGCTTGAGTACAAATAGTGTTCAAAGGATTGGGAGGTGGTCCTCTAATGCATATAAGCGTTACGTGCGGTTGCACATGTTGTAAGGGTCAGCCGCCACCTTTTTCTTACGCCTGCTGTTTTTGTCTGGTTTATTTACAGTTTCTCGGGCCTGTGACGCAGGACGGAAACTGCACAAGGATCATCACAACCATCCATCAACATCAAGGAACCGGCAGGAGGACACAAAGAAGACTTTGGTAGTGTGGGTAGTTGGTCATTCATATGTGAAACGTGCTAACCCTATTTTCCTTGCAGGAGCAGGTAGACGGAGGGCGGAGAGCGAGGGTTGTATGGTCTCCTTTCACGGCAGGGGGGGGGGCTTCGCCTCAGTCAGCTTAGGGATTATATGTCTGGACTACTCAAGAGACACATCTCACCTCCCTCAGCGGTGATTTTACATCTGGGGGGAATGATTTAGCGGATCTGGGGAGAAGGGTCCTCCTGGAAGAAATCATAGCAGCAGCAGGGTGGCTAGCAAAACTGTTACCAGGTTGCACTATTGTGTGGTCTCAGTTGATACCAAGACTGCAGTGGAGGGGGGGGATTCAGTCAGCGCGTTGAATCACTCGGTAAAGAGGGTCAACAATAAGCTGGACAAGCTATTCCGAACTCCGGTCCTACAGACCATACCTCATGGGTGCATCTGGGGAGAGCAGTTCTACGTGCGGGACGGGGTCCATTTAACATTCATAAGGAACATCTTAGCATGGGTAGAGGGTTTTGCGAGGGGGATATGACCTTTTGCAGTGTAGTCTTTGGGAGGGCCAGATAGTCGGTCAACTATGCTGGCCTGTGGCGGTAAGGTCATAATCAGTGAGCAGCAATTTAAGGTCCTTAGGGGGGGCGGTCCCATTCACAAAAGGGGCCGCCCAGGGGGAGGGGCCACTGGTCTCTCCCAGAACTTCAGGGGCAAGTATCCATCGCTTAGAAGGGTGCGGGGAGGGAGTTTACGCTTTCCTCAGGCTGGTAGCCACCCCTCACATGCACTATGACGTCATCAAGGTGCGCAAGTGTAAGGGCCCTCCTGTTATGGTTAAATGGAGTTCAGGGAGCGCACGCGGGTAAACGGGCCCGGGTTGCGCATGCGCATCTCGGACGTGAGAGCGTAGCTGGTAAAAAGGATCTGACACCGGTTAGCGACCTTGCCGTAGGACAAAAATGATTAGAATGCAAATTTAATTTTTCAGGATGTTAGATTCGGTTAGGAACCACGCTGTATTAGCTACTTGTTAAGGTTAGCCCATCATATCATGTCAAAATGGCTGTAAATCTAATGTTCTGAAATTTGCATTTAATAATCGTGTAAATGTTTATTTTATTAAAATTTTTAATTTTGTTTCATATTTTAATAAATACGGCCAGGGGGTCCCAGACCCCCTGCCTTCCAAAGAAGTATGTGTTGACTTGTTAAATGGGTAATGTAATTGGTGTGTTAAGGCGGGGGTGGCCGGCAGTCCCAGACCATGAGAAAAGGGGGGGCCAATCGGCCCCCATGCACACATGGCTGGGCCCGGCCCCCCCCCTGGCCGATCCTTGGGTTGGTTGCGTGTCCCGCACCCGCCCCGGAAGTGGTGGTTGCGCTTCCGGGTCGGGGGGCGGGACCGCAGCATGGAGGGGGTTAAGAGCCTAGGGAGCGCGGGAAGCGGCCTCTTTGTGCCCGCGCTTCCCAGGCTCGCTCCTCGCCCCACCGTGGGGCCGTCTAATTTTCCCCACCCACCATCCCCTTGTAGCAGAAGTTTGGTGAGGGCACTGGTAGGTATACGGTGTGACGCTATGCAATGTCATAGGAGTAAATGTTTTCTTTCCTTAGGCTCTTTTCCCCGTTTACAGGCAAATGTAAATATGTAAAATTTTGCGTGTGTTTTGCTGTGGCATTAATTCTTTTTCCGTAGGCCCTTTTTTCCCTCTTAGATTAGTAATGTCGTATTTATTATGTGGATCTGGCGGTAAGGTCATAATCGGTGAGCAGCAATTTAAGGTCCTTAGGGGGCGGTCCCATTCACGAAAGGGGCCGCCCAGGGGGAGGGGCCACTGGTCTCTCCCAGAACTTCAGGGGCAAGTATCCATCGCTTAGAAGGGTGCGGGGGAGGGAGTTTACGCTTTCCTCAGGCTGGTAGCCACCCCCCACATACACTATGACGTCATCAAGGTGCGCGAGTGTAAGGGCCCTCCTGTTATGGTTAAATGGAGTTCAGGGAGCGCACGTGGGTAAACGGGCCCGGGTTGCGCATGCGCATCTCGGAGGTGAGAGCGTAGCTGGTAAAAAGGATCTGACACCAGTTAGCGACCTTGCCGTAGGACAAAAATGATTAGAATGCAAATTTAATTTTTCAGAATGTTCGATTCGGTTAGGAACCATGCTGTATTAGCTACTTGTTAAGGTTAGCCCATCATATCATGTCAAAATGGATGTAAATCTAATGTTCTGAAATTTGCATTTAATAATCGTGTAAATGTTTATTTTATTACAATTTTTAATTTTGTTTAATATTTTAATAAATACGGCCAGGGGGTCCCAGACCCCCTGCCTTCCAAAGAAGTATGTGTTTACTTGTTAAATGGGTAATGTAATTGGTGTGTTAAGGCGGGGGGTGGCTGGCAGTCCCAGACCATGATATTACCGCCACAGTGGGGCCAAAACCTTTCCTTTGACCGGCTATTGGCAGGAAATACTTAATTGTCCCCCCTGGCCCAGCGTGTCCCCAAAGCCCCGAGGCAGGAGCAGTGAGTCCCAAAGGGGGGGCGCCGAAGGCTTAAAGCAATTGCCCCGGACTCATCGCATAAAACACTGACGCTGCCGACAGGCAAAGAGTGCGACGCAACGGGACACGTGGACAACCGAACGGCGTCAAGGGCAGCGGCAAAGAGGCCGCCAGGTGGGTGGAGAGATGCCCTTATACCTCATCCATGCCCACCCACTACCAGAAGTGACGCGGCGCGCGGACCCCTCAAGGGGGGGGTCCCACACACTAGCCTGTTACGTGTGCCCTCATGTGGCTCTAAGGTGGCCGCACTCTTATGAGGGTCCCCTTCGTGGACTACGGGCAGCCCACACATTATCCTATAGAGAGGCAGGGTCGCGGGAGAGTCACTAGATGTTAATTAGGGTATTTCAATGTTGACAGCAGGCCTATAGTTATTTTTTTTAATCTTTTTTTTATTTTTATTTTACAGAGTTTTATATAGCGCGAACTTGACCCGAATCGGGTATCAGGGCGCTTTACATAGTACCAGTTGCATTACATGAGGACACATTAATTTTTGTTGGGCACGGGAGATTATGTGATTTGCCCAGAATCACAGGTGTTCAGCGTCATTGCCGAGACTCAAACCCAGTTCCCCAGATTCGAGGTTGACCGCCCGCCCCTAGCCGTTAGGCCAACTCTCTATATAATGTTCATTTTGCACTGCTGCCTCATTGTCTTCAATGGTATATTTGCTGTGGGCACCAGTATTTAATATTAGGGTTCCAGACTCATGCCAGCTAGCCTACAGACTGTCACGATGCTGACAGGACTGGAGAAACAAGCAGCTTGTCACCTTACTCTGCGCGTGACTCACTGCCTGTCCCAGTAGTTGTTTACATCTCAGTCTCTCGATGGGATGACGCTGGCTGTGGTATCGTCCTGTAAATGGCACGTGTGTCATCAAGTACTTTCGGATTTTCAAAGGCTTATGGTCGTTTGCTGCCTGGCTACAGCGTGGCCGCACTAAGCCTGCAGAAAGGGCCCAAGAAAGACTACCATTCTCCACTCTGCTCTGCGCCTTGGTGCCTGCCTCTCGGTTTCTAAGCCTGGCTGGCTCATTGGGGTTGAGCCCACACCAGCGACTGCATACTGGACTGCATGGACAGAGAGAGGATGTGGCAGTACGACACCCAGGCCTGCCTGAGCCTGGGGAATACTTGGAACTGAGATGAGTGTTGGTGGTGTGAAATGGAATATATGATTATACCACGCTTACAATTACCACGCATGGCTTTACCTCGCGCATTTTACATCGCAAGTGGCTTTACCACGCTGGTATTTACAACGAAGGACTATACCACGCGTAAAAAAACGTCTTACCTGCACGTCTTTCACCAGCAGCCTCCATCCACCATGGAAACAAACGTCAACACACGTCTACCAAAATAAAAAAAGGACTGTTATTGTGACGTACACGGCACGTCTTTGGGGGAGGCTTTTTCCTTATACTACAAAAATAATGTGAGTTTTTTTTATTTATGTAAACCGCTTGTTATTTTGGGGGGGGAGACCCCCCGAGCCCCCCCCCCCCCCCAAGCCCACGCAGAACGACCGGAAGGAATACCACGTCTCTCCTCAACCCACGCAGAACGTACTTGCGTGGTAAAGACGGTCGTGGAAGGCACCCGCGCTGAAAAAACGTTTACGTGGTAAGTGTAGCGTGGTAAACGTTATGCGTGGTGATGCCTTCGGAGTAAATGATGTTTCCCGTGAAATGCTGTGTAACACCTAGGCCTATACTAATTCGTCCAAGATAACAAGTGGTCATTTTCTGGGAAGTGCACTGGAGGGAGGGAGGGAGAGGCGCACTGGATCTCGGAGCCCTCAGGGACAGTCCAACCTAAATAGTGAATAAAAGCAAAGTAAAACTTTCAGATACTTTCAACCCTCAGACCGTCCAGGAAGAGAGATCATTTGTATGAATCGCCCAGCCCATGGGGGCTCGGGACATTCCTTGCTTCTGGAGTTCCAGAAGGAAGGAAGTTCCAGATACACAGGGGCTCATACTTGAAACTTAAAGCTCGCCTAAACCACTGGAGGTAAGCTCTGAGCATGCCAATGCCTTAGGCCTTCGTTCTTTGCTTTGGACACGTGCCAGAGCAGATACTGTACCGCGGTGTTAAATATTTACATTGCAGCATTAAATGTGAATGGTAATGTGCTCTATGAACCATAGATAGGGGAACACAGGGCTCTCTACCCCGCTTACACGAACCAAGGCGTTCATTAATACGCTGTATCCCATGAGAACCTTTCATTCACCACGTGCTTCATATTCTAAAATGGAGTGGCCACCAGGGGCATACATCGTGGCCGGCTCTGAAGAATGGGCTGTCTGTTCACAAGATTGTTCATCCAGGATGCAGCTGGCCACGCCGCCCGCGGGACAGAGGGGGTAGCAGCCCAGTGTGGCCCCGTGCCAGATAGGATGGGACAGTTGCATCTCACACAGGGCTCTGTAGGGTATAAGAGATCCATCCTCTGCCAGTGACATCATGTGTGGTGGGAGAGGGGATGGAGAAGAAGAAAGTAGGAGAGACTTATAAGGGGTTACCAAGGAGGACTGTACCTCTTTGTGGTCGGTGTTGAATTCTTCTGGATGGGAACCTCAAAGATGAGATGGGCCATGCTTGTACCGAAAGGGCAGCAGCTGTTAAGGAAGGGATCAGGTAAACGACTCATTCTTAAATCCATCTGAGGAGAAAATACCGTAATTCTTTTGGAAGGGGTCCTCTACTAAATTCCATGAGAGACTCTTGGCAACCTGACGGCCATGCTCACCACTTGTAAGATGCCCCAGTCGGAAATCATCACATGTAGGGAATGACGGGGAGCTATGTCACCTGCTGCTGTTCAACTGTCCTGGAGGAGGCGTAACTTCACTATGCAAAAATTTACTCTAAATGGGTTTGGCTTCATTTGACATAGCCTTCTGATCAGACAGCTGGGCCCATATTTATAATTTTTCATGCAGTGCAATGCAAGCCACCTTGCTGCATTGCGTGAAATAGCTGGAATGTGCCGGATTTAACATTATACTACACATTCCTGTCCTTTTCTAGCACCGGCGCTCTTTCGGCTGCCACGCTCCAACGTGCAAGGGTGCCTACATTTTAGGCAGGATTGTTTTTGTGCAGGACATTTCTCTTTGTTACGCCTCACCCGTGGGAGGGGTTTGGGGGGGGCAGTATTTTGATGCATTCCCAGGTCTACCACTAACGGGAATGCACCAACATTCATGGGTGGATGCATGGGAACACCCACACTCCACCCATGGAACGTCTCCCTGGGGCAGAGTAATGCACGGGAGCAGTTTGCGTTGCCTTGAGTTTCACTTGTTTTGTCAAGCAATGCAGGGCGGCTTGATAAATTTCACTTCAGGTTTGCTTCGCCTTTGCGCCAGTTGCGTGGTGCAAAAGCAGCTCAAAACCTTGCCACACTGTATTGCCTTTTGAAAAGCTATCCATACCCGGTTTTGTGAATAAATCTTATCCATAAAAGCCCAAAATACATAAATAAGAAAAGCCTTGTAAGCCATATTTCCACCCATTCATTCTACAGGTGCGGTCAAAAGTGGAATTTGGTGAAATGGAGGCTTTTGTATCCTTAATGGCTGAAGGACAACAACGATTGGAGAAAGTAATGGAAAAGTTTCTACCTGCGGCCACCGAAGACAGAGAGACTTTCCAAATGGCAATGACCACTCAGGCGGGACAGATCGAGGAAGTGGCACAATCAAAAGACTCAGTCCATTGGAAAACTGGCTGATGCGTTGCAACGGGGCACACCACTCTACCTTACATAGTACTTAAAAAGTACGAAAGGGTAGAATACCGCGATTTCTTCTTCAATAACTTCGAGCGCTTGGCCCAGGCAGCTGCCTGGTTGGAGGATAAATGGGGACCATATCTGATTGCCCTGCTTATGGGCAATCTGCAAACCTCCGACCATGCGACTAATACCCAAGGAATTACCCTATATCTGGACATTAAAAAGAGCAGTTAGGGGTGGATGACGAAACCTACAGAGTCTGGCTGAGACAAATCAAGGAGGGGATCTATGAAACCCCTATATGAACAAGTTACTTACCTTCGGTAACAATGTATCTGGTAGAGACACAGCCTAGCCGCAGATTCCTTAACTAGAATATCCTCCGGGTGGCAGTCTTGATCCTGAGATTTTTCAGCAGTACCTCTGCGTGCTGGGGGACAGAGTCTCATGGCTCCGTTCTGACGTCGTCCACAGATATGACGTCAGTAGAGCCATATAATTCCCTCCTGGTGCGCTGACGTCAGTTTTCTATTGTGGAACTGACCCGCGCCACAACGCGGAGTCAATACCAAAACTGAATGTGTGGGAACCGTGTGACAAAAAGAGTTAAACAGCTTTGAGACAACAAAGATAATAAAGAAGAAAATTAAGAGGAACATCACCCTGCATTTTAGAGAAAACTCTACATAATGTAAGAGGCTGAAGGGAGAAAGTAGAGCACTCAGCTTGTAGAAACAGTCTCACATAGACAAAGAACGACACCCTCCTATGAAGCAAAACAGCAAATGAATGTTATGAGGAACGATAAGCAGTCTGTCACCACAGGAATGTCATGGGAATCGATAACAAGACTTTAACAATATGAAGGTATGGCAAGTGACAACATCCCTGCAACAACAAAGGATGTGCAACCCCACGCACTAAATATGACCAATTGACTGTAACAGAGTCAAATAGGCCCCAAACTAAGGGAGAGAACCAGGGTGCAAGAGCATGCATGGATATATGAGCTCAACACCCATTTGCATAAATGGGTGGAGAAGCAAAGGTAAAACCGAATTAGACATTCTGACCTGGTGAAGGATGTGAAGTAGAGAAAAAGGCATGAAGGCAGAGATCACTGGCAGAAAAGACCAGTGGGTAAGAATCCAACCTGAAAAGTTCCTTGCAGAGCAGGGAGGATGGGCAGGTGTTAAGGAATCTGCAGTTAGAATGTGTTTCAACATGATACATCGCTACCAAAGGTTAGTAACTTGTTCATCTGATAGAGACATCTAGCCACAGATTCCTTAACTTAGAATGGATACCAAAGATTTCCCCCTGTGGAGGGGGTCTGTAACTCAACCCCACCAGGTTCCATAAAAGAACTAATTCGTCAAGATGGACCAAAACAGGTGGTGACAGAAAGTGAAAGCATGGCTGACACTAGACCATTAAACTGTGTAAAAGGAGCATCAAATAGTAAAGGCAATGGCACCACAATTCGCCAGAGGACAGTTCGAGACCTTCACCTCCCAGGAAGGGACGAGGGAACCGTGGAGCCACACACACACACACATTCAAGAGCCTATTAGACTGTTAGTGACTGATTGGATCAACACCACGTGACGTGAATTTCGAATGGACAAGGAAAAAATACTTGCAGTCAAATACAATTCATAGTTAAGTAAGGTACATTTTTCAGTAGCAACTTTTCTAATTGTAGTAAAATATTGGTATAATACCTGAATATATACAAACATCTGAAAAAGTTCCCATGTAATCATTGTCAGATTTGCTCGCACTGTAAAAATGATCTTATTCTGTGCAAACTATCGCAATATGTGCAAAGTGCGCAATTTAAACAAATTCTAACCACCAAATCCTATTGTGGATATCAAGAATGTGACTCCATTTCATAATGTGTATATATATATATATATGTGAAAGGCAATGAATACTCGAAGAGCATGCCCCAGACAAGTACAGCAGCACGCACAATAGGTACTGCTATAACAGGACATAGCATATGTCAAACATAGTAAATCTGATATATCTGTTTAAAGAAACATATACATGCATATCCACATATAACCTTATAGAGATGCAGGAAGGACAATGAGCATCGAAGGATGACATCTGGTGGAAGCCATGAGCAGTGCGACCTGTTCCCCTGCCTGGGAAGAACATATGAAAAGTGAGGCTTAAGAGAGTGTGCACCAGCAACGCTTCTGGTGTAGAACCAACTGCTGACAAGGAAAAACCCAGACCTGGTCTGACACATAAGGGAAGACCAAGGGGAGAAGTAATTCCTAGCACCAAAAAATTTAACAGTAAATAAAAACACAAGGATCAAACACAGCCAACATTGTGGCGAAAGATGCGCCAGCAGACGTCCAGTGCCTGTGAACGTGTCCAGTGTGCTTTAACATACCATGCCAGAACTGAATTCAGAAAAGGAACTCTGAAGTTAAATAGAACAACATGCTCACAAGAGACAGACATTTGTTTACGGCGATGACAGCCAATACTAGGCATAATGGCGGAAACACAGAGAATGCGTTAAAATGCAGCCAAGACAAGAAAAGGAGTATACGTGAACACCCGTGGACGAGGCAGACGTGGCACGAACCCAACAATAGGCTGGAAAGGTCGCATCCTCAGAGGCAGTAGAGAACTACTGACCAATCGAACAAGTTACTTACCTTCGGTAACGGTATATCTGTAAGAAACATACGTTAGTCATAGATTCCTTACCTTAGAATAACCCCCAGGCGTCAGACTGGATCCGGAAAGTTTTTTCGCCAGCAGTACCTCTGCGTGTCAGATGGTGGCGTCGGTCGGTTCTGCGTTTGTCGTTGGCCTCGTGGGATGGATGTGGCGGTAAGGAACCTACAACTAACCTAGGTTTCTTACAGGTATATCGTTACCAAAGGTAAGTAACTTGTTCATCTGAAAGAAACAGTTAGTTATAAATTCCTTACCTTAGAATAGATACCCCAGCAATACCAACCCTGGAGGTGGGTCTGCGAACCAAGTTCATACCAGAAAGTCCTGGAGAACAGAATGGCCAAAGAAGCCGTCTCTCCGGACTTGGCTGTTGAGGCAGTAGTGTGTTGTAAATGTGTGCAGTTTATTTATTTATTTAAAAGGTTTTGTATAGCGCGAACAAGACCCTTACGGGTATCAGAGCGCTACACAAGTGGGGTAGTTAGACAAACAAAGCATAGTACAAAAGAAACATAGAAATTCAAGATAAAGACATTTTACAGCTGGAATGTTCCATTAATCCGAGATAATGTTCACGTGAATTTCGTCATGAGTAGGAATTTTACTTCTTTTTTGAAGGATGCAAATGATGGGTTGCGTCTGGTTTCTGGGGGTAGTGCATTCCAAATCCTTGGAGCAATTCCAGAGAAAGCGCGATTATATGTTTTCTTCTTAGCAAATCTTTGAGGCTTAAGAAGGAGGTTGTTGGTGCTCCTAGAGGATCTGTTCCCACACAAGAGCTCGAGTTTCTGGGCCAGGTAACTCGGGGTGTTGTGGTGCAGAGCTTTGTGTGTCATGCACGCGATTTTTAGTTGAATCCTTGCTTCGAAGGGTAGCCAATTGAGCGTTTTGAAGTCTGGGGAGATTTGGCAATGTCTTTTGGAACCAGTGATGAGTCTGGCCACTGAGTTAAGTGATGCTCTAAGCAGAGCAGTTGGCGATCTAGGGAGTCCAGTAAGTGTTGCACTACCATAGTCTAGTCTAGGAAATACAAGTGCTTGGACTGCCAGTTTGAAGTCAATTGCTGGGAGGAAAGGTTTTAGTTTTCTCAGGATGTGCATCTGAAAGTTTGCTCCTTTTCCTGCAGCACTGATATGTTTTTGCATGTTTAGGTTGCTGTCCAGAGTTACTCCCAGTGATGTTGCCGAGTCAATTAAAAGAGGTTGGCAGTTAAGAGCTGAAAGTTGTTTAAGCCATTCTTGAAATATGTCTATTTGGTTTGGGGAGACAATTAGTAGGAATTCGGTTTTCAGGGAGTCAGTCAACCAGGATTACGTTTTTTGTGGAGTTGAATTGAGAGTCTTGATGTCGCCCGGTGAGTTTATCTTTAAATAACGTTTTGTGTCATCAGCGTACATGTGAAAGTGGATATTAGATGAATTGAGGATTTCGGTAAGAGGTTCCATGAATAAGTTGAACAGTGTAGGTGACAGGGGAGGAGCCCTGCGGGACTCCTAATGTGACGGGGACGGTCTTGGACTGGGATTGGTTGACCTTGAAACTTTGGGATCTATTGCTGAGGAAAGAGGTAAACCAGTTTAGAACTGATCCTGATAAGCCCATTCTGTGTTGGAGGAGGTCAAGGAGATTTTCATGTTCGACGGTATTGAAAGCTGACGATAAATCGAGCAGGATAAGTAGGCAGGCTTTGTTCTGATCAAGTATTTTTAAAGCGTCATCTACAATGTGGGTCATGGCTGACTCCATACTATGCCCTGCACGGAATTCAGATTGAAATTTATTGAGCAGGTGGAAGTTGATGATGTGGTTGTCTAGCTGGCTGAGAGCATATTTTTCAAGTAGTTTCGCCAGAGTTGGGGTGTTGGAAATTGGTCTGTAGTTAATCAGGTCTGTGGGGTCTGCCATATTTTTTTTCAGGATGGGGGAAACTTGTCCCGATTTGAGAATATCCGGAATAACTCCTTGGACTAAGGAGGCATTGATGATCTTTGTTCAAAGTGGTACTAGCATTGGTATGAGATCTTTGAGGTAGCTAGCAGGGAGGGGGGTCAGAGAAGTGGTTGGAGGAGTTCAAGGACGTGAGCGCTTTTAGCATTGTTTCTTCACTGTAAGTTGTAAAGGAGGCCCAGGAGGCATTGCTTTTGAGGGCGAGCTTGGTTGTGCAGGTGCCTGGGGTTATTGGGGTGATCTTCTGCGTGTCGATATGAGTTAATGAGGCCTTAAGTAGATCTGTTTTCAAGAGTTCCGTCTTTCTCATGAAGAAGGAAGAGAATTCTTCGCAGCTGGGAGGGGAGCATTGACCATCTTGGGGAGGGTGAGCTGCGCCATGAGATTGACTTTTAACTAGTTCAAAGAGCTTCTTGGGTCGGTTTTTGGCTTGATCTAGCTGATTCTTGAAAAAGTTTGCTTTTGAGTGATTGATCTTTGTATAGTACGAGTTTCTGGAGGATCTGAGCAGTTTAAGGTGGTCGATGGATGGTGATGACCTCCATCTCCGTTCAACTAATCTTAAGGCTCGTCTCTCCTGGTTGAGTCTACCGTCATACCAAGGTTTAGAGTCTTTTGTAGAAAGCCTCTTCAGTTGTAGCGGTGCAGTAGTATCTAGGATCGCGGTCATGGAGTTAAAGTAGTACTGTGTCAAAGCTTGAACCTCCATAAGGTCTTCCGGAGGAAGCAGGAGGCTGGCATTTGCGGATGAGGATAAATCTGTGAGGGGGCTTTTTAGGTTTCTCTTCCATACTTTGGGTCTTGTTGGTTGTGCTGAGCATAGTTTAACTGGTACCTTGATGGAGGAGGTGATTGAGTGGTGATCAGACCAATCACAGGGGAGGATTGCGTTATGCTGAATGGACTCTGGGTTGGCAATCACCAAGTTGAGGCTTGAACCTTTGACATGGGTAGGGTCAAGGTCCGACAGGAATGTTTTGAGGCTATTGACTGCCGTGTCCTTAAGGTCGTTCCAATGGAGATTGAAATGTCCGAGGAATATTTGGATATTTCAATGATCCGAATGTGTTGTCAGAATATCCATGAATTGCTCGATGAAGGTGAGGTTATCGCCTGGTGGGTGGTAAAAAGTGTGCAATGAGCAAATTGGTATATTATTACTAGCGATATCTAAGCAAAGATATTCACAAGAAGAAAGATCCAGTGAGGGTGAGTGTTTCACTGTGAGGTTGTTCCGGTGGATGCAGGCAATACCGCCACCTGTTCTAATGGGTCTGTCTAGTCTAGTGATGTCGTAATTAGGGGGGACCAATATGTCTAGGATCGGGTTGGACGATTCATTTAGCCATGTTTCGGTAAGGATTAGGAGGTCAGGTTCGTGAGTGAGAATAAGATCAGCAATGTCAGCAGCATGTGCTGAGGCTGATCTGCAGTTTAGTAGAATGCATTTGAGACACTACTTTGAGGTCGTAGTAGGTGCTAGTGTTAATGGAACTTGCATAATATTCTCCAGGATTATACCTCTGGTGTTGTGCTTAGGGGGGTCTATGTGTACTGAGATGTATGGTTTCGATTAGAGATTATAGTTTCGGCTTGTTCGGGACAACTGTGGACTGGTTGGGTTGGCGGATAAAGAATTCTTCCTGCGGATCGGACGGGATGTGAATTGCAGTTAGGAACTGTTCTCCATCTTGGGGGGGGGGGCTGATGAGGGGAAAGACGTGGCGACCGGTATTGGGGAGTGATGCCCACGTAGCTGCCTGACAGATGTCATTAAGAGGAACTCCTTGTCCCAAAGCTGTAGTGGCTGCCGTCGCCCTGGTGGAATGGGCGCGCAGTCCCACTGGAGGCTCCTTATTTGCTAAGGAATAGCAGGCTTTGATACACAAAACAACCTATCTGGAGATGGTCCGTTTGTGTACGGCCCAACCTTTTTTTTAATTATTTTAAAACAGTTTTTATTGTGGCGTGTCATTAAGACATAGATGCAAATGCACAATTGCGTCCATATAGGCAATAATAAAGGGCGTGAGACAGGTAGAGTAATATTACACAGCCCTTCAGTCCACAACCCGGAGGTCGGACGGCGTTAGAGTAGGGCGGAGTCATAAAAACACAGCAATATCAGCCTGGGACACAAGCAAAGTAGTCACACCACTGTTTTCATTTAACAGAACATTGCTCAAAGAAAACAAATCCAGCAGAGAAAGTCAAGATAGCCCACACTCCACCCCAGGGGTCCAGTTCACATCAGTGACGTAACATCGTCCCAGGTCCTAATGATGTAAAGCAGAATGATAGGAACATCTCACATGGCGCCAGAGGAATAGGGGGAGAAAGGAGTAGACACCAGTCGAGACCACCTCAGCCCACACCTTCTTTCCTGGGTCCCCTACGGGGCATTGCCAGTTCCATCGTTGGAGAATCACATAGGTCGCCACGGAAAGCATTCCAGTGTCCCCACCTCTGGTCCCACACACTGGGGCAGCCCCTCAGCTTGTATACGGTCTTCTCGGCCCCCATGCATTGGTCCATTGAGGCCACCCATCTCACCACCAGTGGCCTGTCCGGGGAGCCCCACCCCATCGCTATGGAGCGTTTAATCAGCAGGAACCCCAGTGCCGCCCATCGCTGTTCAGAGGTAGTGAGGTCGTTCGGCCCCCAAACATTGAGGACACATTCCTTGGGTGATGTAGAAAATGGTTTGCCCAAGGAGCTGCTCATTTTACGCAGTGCAGCTGACCAGAACTGCTGTATCACGGGGCAGTCCCACAGGATATGGTAGAAGGTCCCAGGGAGACCGCAGCCCCGCAGGCACAATGCGTTGGGTCGCCGACCAATTCTGGCCAAGGTAAAGGCGGACATGTATGCTCGGTGTAGCACTTTAGGCTGGATTAATCGAAACCTGTGGCATATGGCCGACTCCCTTTGGGACATTAGCGCAGAGCGCCACTCATCGTCCCCCAAAGGACCCAGGTCAGCTTCCCACTTGGCCCGCAGCGGAAAGAAGGAGTCAGGAAGGTTATTGCAGAGCTTACGGTAGGTCAGGGATATGGCCTTTTCAGGGAGAGGGTCCGACAACAGTCTATCCTCCAAGGGGGAGGTTGCAGGTATGGAGGTGAAGTCCGGGAAGGCGGCCTGTAGGGCGTGTGTGATCTGTAGGTACCGAAAGTACTCAGTGGGTGCTAGGTCATATTGAGCCGGTAAGTCACTAAAGGTCTGTAATTTACCCTTGCATACCAGATCTCCAACCTCAGAAATCCCTATCGCATCCCACCGGTCAAAGCCACGGGAGAAACACAGGGAACCCAGACGCTGCGCGGACCACAGAGGCGAGGTTTTGGTAAGTTTGTCAGCCCAGCCCAACTTTGCATTGGCCTTGTGCCAGACGGCCACCGTATGTGCCATAGGCCCAGCATATCTAGCCTTCGTGGGTTTGCTATACAAGGCCCCCAGGTAGCCCTCTCGCCCCGTCTGGTCTCTATCCAACAAAAAGGCTGGATTTTGGGGTGAGCCATGTATCCATTGGTTAACCACCACAAGCTGGGAGGCCCAATAATAAAGGTGGAGATTAGGGAGCGCTATTCCCCCGTCATACCATTTGGTCCAATTTATTACATAGCCCGAGTATTTCCCAAAGTTGGTAAGAACGTGCAAAAGGCTGTTGATGGAGGATTGAGGGGACGACACGTATATTAGGATGTCGTCGGCGTAGAGAGAGATCTTATCAACATTCTCTTCGCTCCATCTCAAGCCGCTGATTGAGGCATCCGTACAAACCCAATGAGCCAAAGGCTCCAGGGTGAGGGCAAACAGCAAGGGGGAAAGGGGGACAGCCCTGTCTGGTGCCCCTAAGGAGAGGAAATCTCCGGGACAGGAAGTTGTTGACCTGGACTTGGCCAAAAAGGTCAGTATATAAGAGACGCACCCATCCGATAAATTTGGGTCCGAAGCCAAAGCGATGGAGGACCTCAAATAGGTAGGGCCACTCAATCGAGTCGAACGCCATCGCCGCGTCAAGGGATAATATAGCAGCGTCCTGGGACATGGTGGGCTGACGGCTCAACACGCTTTGCACCCTGCGGAGATTCAGAGCCGTGCTACGGCCCGGGAGGAAACCGGACTGGTCATCATGAATGAGGGAGGGGAGGACCAGAAGGAGTCGAGTCGCCAGTAGTTTAGCCAGGACTTTGGCCCCAGCGCTAATCAAGGAAATCGGTCGGTAGGAGCCACACTACGTAGGGGGCTTGCCAGGTTTGAGAATGACCGCTATAGAGGCCAGTCTCTGATCAAGAGGGAGCACTCCAAGTTCCAGGCTCCCCGTATACATATTCAAAAGGTGGGGGACAGACAGACAGTCTTCTCGCAGGGTCGGATCCGGTGTAGATCGGTGCCTTGGAGAGCCTCCCACTCCACTCCAGCCAGTCCCACACCTCCTCCGGCGAGAAGAAGAACCATGTTTTTCCATCCTTTTCGATCCGCAGCTTCGCCGGGAAGAGCATGGAGTATTTAACGCCCCTGCCGCGCAGGGCCCTCTTGACCTCCAGAAAACTGCGACGCCTCGCCTGCACCTTGACTGTGAAGTTCGGGAATATGGAGATGCGGGTGTTCTCCAGGAGTAGAGGTGGACCCGATCTGGCAGCCTGTAAGATAGCGTCACGGTCTCTAAAGTTAAAGACCCTCGCAATGATGGGACGTGGAGGGGCCCCGGGCTTGGGTTGGCCTCCAGGGACCCTATGCGCTCTCTCAATAGAAAAGTAATTCGAAAGCTGTTTCGTTTGAGGTGCGTCGTGACCAGGGACTCCACAAAAAGATCAGCCGAGGGCTCCTCCATTCGTTCCGGGACCCCCAAAATTCGGATGTTGTTCCGTCTCGCCCTCCCTTCATAGTCGTCCAGCTGGTCACTCATTAACTTTTGCTGCTTCTGAAGCTGGGCGACTTGTTGCTGGAGAGTCGAGGTGTCATCTATTAAAGCTGCCGTCTTGACCTCTACCTCTTTCACCTTCGTGCCCATTTTTCGCAGGTCAGCACGCAGGAGAGTCACCTCAATGTTCACGGAGTCAATTCGAGTCTCCAGGGAGGAGCGGACCCCAGCGATGGCAGCCATCACGTCCTCAAGGGTAGTCACCTTCGCTCCCTGCGTAGGGGACGCGTGCTTCGGATCGCCCGGGGGAGCAGGCTCTCTGTTGTCCCCCTTGGCGCTCCAGGAATTCTTATTGATCTGTCTCTGAGTTGGGGGCCGTGACCCCTTGCCGGACGCCATCCCGGATAAGTAGTAGGGGCCAAACACCAGTCGGGCCGGGCGGCACCAAGGTGAAGAATGAAGGCCGGCACGTCCCCACGTCGTAGGAGCGGAGCAGGACCCACGGATCCGCCCAACACAGCACACCCCGCGTGGGCCAGGGGGCGCGGGAATCCAGGTGCTGCGAGACGGGCCAAGGAGCAAGCGGGCAAATATGGGGTAATGCAGTACCCACCCGCGTCGTGGCACAGCTGTGTGTACCTGGTATCCTCGGTTCAGCAGTGTGAGCTCCAGGGAGGAGGGACCCACTCCGGTGTAGGTCGGAAGAGCCGAGTCCGTGGGCAGCGGGGGCAGAGCAGCCCGCACCACGAGGTGAATCAATAGTAGCGTGGCAGTTGGGTGGCAGGAGTATAGCCCGGGCGGCAAATCACCAATATGGCCGCCCACGGGTGCTCCGATCCGGGTGTAGCCTCACTCAAGAGGCAAAGAGTCAGGCCGGGTAAGGCATGGACCCACAAGGGCCCCCGGGGCACGCTCCCCGTGATCGCTAGGGAGGCGCCGCCCGGGGGGCAAGGCAAAAGGGAAGCCACAGGCCCGCAGGCGAAAAGCGCCTGAAGGGCAAGGGAGCCAGAGTCAGGTCCTCGCCCGGGATGTTCCCCGGCAGACTGTAAGGCCTCTCCGTGGCGTAGTCCAAACGTCGACTCCCCCGCAGGTGGAATAAGGGCAACGTTATAGCGAGGCAGGCTTCGACTCCTGCGCGGGTCCGGCGAGGCGTCCGTGGGTGGACGAAGCTCCGCAGCCAGCAGGCCCAGAGTCCGGGGAGTCGAGTAGGGAGCTCCCTGGCCCGGAGGTGGCCCTCACAGCGTCGCCCCTCGCAGGTAGCCGGCAGCTCCGGAAGTCATAGTTTGAGGACCCACCTCGCTCCGGTTAGACAGGGAGCAGGTCCGGGTGGCGGCTCAGGGGGCAGTCACGTCCCGAGATCGAGACGAGAGCAGCCGCGCCCAGTCAAGGCCATTTCAGAAGGCCGGCCGGGAGTCCGACATGGCCGCCATCTTGCGGGCCCTGGGGGAGACCTCCACTCCGAGCGCCACCGTCGCCATAGAGCCTCGAACGGGGCCAGCACCACACCGCCTGGTGCGCAATCGGGTCCTGACGAGGTTCCCCTCAGCTGCAGAGGAAACCCCGATGTGCAAGCGGATAATTTGGGCGGATGGTCGGGCAAGGATCGGGAGTCGCTCTAGCAAGCGACCATTCCCGTCGGCTGTCGGCCACGCTGGCCCAACCTTTTTTGACGCCCACGTAGCCAACAAAGAGCAGGTCATCCACCCGGAACTGTTTGGTGCGATCCAAATAAAAAGAAAGCGTATATTTTGACGGTGGAGCCTCACTTCCTCTTGGGAAGGAGGCGGAAAGAAGGTGGGCAAAGTGATGGTTTCCCCAATGTTAAAGGAGGTGACAACCTTTGAAAGAAAGGATAGACGAGTCCTGAGGACAACTTTGTACGGATGCACAGACAGAAAAGGAGGCTTTGATGAAAGGGCCTGGAGCTCACTCACTCTTCTGGCAGATGTGATGGCCACCAGGAATGCAATCTTAAGAGTTAAAAGCCTCAAAGGACAGTTGTGAAGCGGCTCAAAGGGAGCGCACATTAAATAGGTTAAGACCAGATTCAAATCCCACTGAGGCATAACAAAGGGAATAGGAGTAAAGAGATGCATTATGCCTCTTAAGAAACGGTTTACAACAGGGGACTTGAAGAGAGACGGCTGATCAGGAAGCCGAAGAAAGGCAGGAATAGCCAAAAGATAGCCCTTGATATAGCCCAGAGCAGAGCCCTGCTGGGCCAAAGAGAGAAGGAACAAAAGAACCTCAGAAAGAGGGGCAGAAAGGGGATCCACAGTTTTTATTATGCATCATGCCACAAATTTGTTCCACTGGCAGGTGTATACCAATCCTGGTTCGTGAGCGACCACTGCAGTTGACGTGCAGTGCCCTCCGATATCTAGACGCAATCGGACAGATTCCCCTGATGCTGCGCCCACTGGAAAGTCAGGTCCCACTGCAGAGCCTGCATATGCCACCTGGCATGATTGACCAGCTATATGCAGGAGGCCATGAAGACCAGCAGTCTCAGAGTCATCCTGAGCGAAACCCGGCATAGAGGGAGAAAGATCGGAATCATAGCCCGAATATTCCGATTTGCTGTTCGGTAGGATAAACCCGAAACTGCGTCGTGTCCAGTACTGCTCCGATAAAGAGGAGCTTCTGAGAGGGAATCAGGTCTGACTTCGGCATATTGATGGAGAACCTCAGCAAATCCAGGTCTGCTCTAGTTTAGAGGTGGGAGACGACAGTCTGGGGCGAGCCCGCCTTCAACAGCCAGTTGTCGAGATAGGGGAAGACTGGAACCCCTGATCTGCGCAGATGAGTTGCTACCACCGTCATCACTTTCGTGAACAGCTGAGGGGCCCTGATAAGGCCGAAGGGGAGCACGGTAAGCTGAAAGTGCTCGTGACCTACAGTGAACTGCAGGTCACGTCGGTGGGGGCGGAAGGACGGGGATGTGAAAATAAGCATCCTGCAAGTCCAACGCTACCAACCAGTCTCCAGGGTTGAGGGCAGACAGGACCTGAGCCAGTTTCAACCTTTTGAACCACTCCTTCCGAAGGAAGCGGTTGACGTTACTGAGATCCAAGATAGGACGCAGTACCTTGTCCTTCTTGGGCACCAGAAAGTAGTGGGAGTAACAACCATGACCTACTTCTGGGACAGGAACGCGCTCAATGGCTCCCTTGGCCAGTAGAGCTGTAACTTCCTGTTGGAGTGTTGGAGAAGGCCCATGTGATCCTCTGACATGCGGTGGTACTGTGGTGGCATGGCTGGAGGGGTATTGAAGGGGAGGAAGTAGCCCCTTCGTACTATCTGAAAAACCTACCTGTGCGATGTGATGGTGGGCCAATGGGGGAGGTGATGGTGGATCCTGCCGCCCACTGGCGTTTGGTGGGCCTGAAAGGTCGGACTATGAAGGCTTGGAGACTGCTGCAGAGGGGGGTTGGTGGAGTGGCCCACCCGCTGGCCCCCTGAACCACATCCCAGGCTGCACAAAGGTTGTGGCACTTATACCGGCCTGTGGCTCTGGGCGGAACGTAGTGGGGCACCCCTTCCGTAGCCACAAATGGCCGTAAAGCAGACTGCACAGGGTGGCTGGAGACGCCCATGGACTTGGACGTAGCCCGTGAGTCCTTGAAACGCTCTAGAGCGTTGTCCGCTTTGTCACCAAAAGGGCAACGGCCATCAAAGGACATGTGCATGGGAGTTTTCTGGACATCCCCAGAAAAGCCAGTCGATCTAATCCAGGCGAAGCGTCGCAGGGCTACCGACATGGAAATCATCCTGCCTAGAGAGTCAGCAGTTTCCAGCCCACAACGGATGGTAAACTTTGCTGTATCCCTCCCGGCGGCAATTGCCTGGGAGAGCACTGTCCGGACCTCCTCCAGACACTGAGGTAGCACCTGTGCAACCGTATCCTACACAGAGTGGGACTAACGGCCCAAAATACATGCAGTGTTTACCGACCGCAGTCCCAAGCTGGTGGAAGAGAAAATCTTCTTCCCAAGATGATCCTGCTTCTTGGACTCCCTCTCCGGTGGAGCGGTAGGGAATGCGCTCTTGGAGGGAGAGGCTTGGACCACCAAGCTCTCAGGGGTGGAGTGTTGGGAGAGGAAAGTGGAGTTGCCCGGAGCCGGGCAGTGGCGTCGGGCAATATTCCTATCCACTGGAGCCCCCATGTTGGGCCTGGACCAGGTGCCCAAAAGGACGTCGGTGAGGGCTTCATTAAACGGCAGCAGGGGCTCCGAAGAGCGCGCTTGTGGTTGAAGTACCTCCGTTAGGAGGTTAGTCCTGACCGCCACTGTAGGGAGTTCGAGGTTGAGAGGCTTGGCCGCCCTACGCAACACTACTGCGTATGATGCACCCTCCTCCGTAGCCACAGTAGGAGGAGACAACATGTCAAGGTCAGGGGAGGTGTCCAGACCACTAGCATCCCCCAGTTCCTCTCTCCAGTCCTGTTCACTGTCCAACTGGTCAGTCAGAGGGTCCCCTGACCTCTCCCCGTCCTCCTCCTCCTCCTCATCCTCTGGGTGCCAATCTAGCCTAAAATGGACCCCAGGAGTGAACAGGGGCACACAAACCCCTCTCGGCACTGGATCCGGCGTCAGGCGACGCCAGTCTGGCTCGGGTCCACATCAGGATGGAGGCCGGGGTCGACGCCGGCCGGAGGGCTGACCAGCGTTGAATGCGGTAGCGGTAACGGTAGAAGCGGTGCAGGCGTAATAAGGTCAACCGGCGCCGATCTAGATCCAGGCCTGGATCCAAGGGGGGGGGGCATGCGGCGCCAGAGATGCCGGCGGAGAAGGCCAACCATGTCCGCCGGGCCCGAAGGTGCTTGTGGGTTCGGGCTGCCCAAAGATGGCGTGCTTCGCCTCAAAAAACTTGCAAAGCTGGGCAGGAGTTGCTTCAGGTCCCAGGAAAGGAGGGAAACTTGGAGTCGACTCTTCAGGCTCCCACGTGGAGCTGCGGGAGGGGCACTGCCCGCATCCCTCGTCACGTCAGCCAACCGACGGGGAGAAGTCGAAGAGCGACGATGCTTCTTCGACTTCTTCTTGTGCTTCGACTTACCCGACCCCGAGTGCGAAGACTTAGAAGAATGGTGATGTCTCCGCAACCGGACCTCAAACGACGCGGAGCCGACTGCCGATGTTCAACAAGCTTTCTGGACCGCTACCGCAAAGCCTTCAGAGCCATGGACCGGCAGTCGGAGCACGACTTGGGGTCGTGGTCACGCTCCAGGCAATAGAGGCACTTGCGTTTGGATCCGTAATCGGCATTAGTCGGGAACAGTCGTAGACTCAAAAAGACGTCGACAAAAGTCGCTTAAAAAGTTCAGTCAAAAAATTACTGGAGGTACCGCTCCCTCCGGATCTGCGCTGGCTGGAGTGAAAAAAGAAAGAACTGACGTCTGTGCGTGGGGGCGGTGTCTAAGTAGCTACCGCGACGTCATCCCGGTGACACGATGCCAACGACAAAAGCGGAGCTGACCAGCGCCACTTTGACGCGCAGAGGTATGCTGATGAACAAACTTTCCGGATCCAGTCTGACGCTGGGGGTAATTCTAAGGTAAGTAATCTATAACCAACTGTTTCTTTCAGATGTAAAATATGAACATGTAGACTCTGAACAGAGCTACGCTACCCCTGTGGGCTTGTCCAGAGAAGTCCTCAGCAGCTGGAGTGTGAAGAAGAGAAAACCATATTGCTATAAGTCTTTAGCAAGAACTACAGTAAAACTCCCCAAAGGAGATAGATAACAATCCTATGAGGACCTCGCCGGATCCTTAGTAAGGACTTGCACCCCTCAGGAAGAACAGTTCCTGGAGCATCGTACTCACACCACCCAGGATGACACTTCCCGTGGCAAATTAGAATGGCTATACAATCACCAACGAATACCGCACATAGGGTATGTCACATCCCTATAAAATACAAGGGAACACCTCTTGAGACTAGATCTTAGACAGATGAATTGAAAATAATGCCAGAAACAGCTATGCAGCTGTACAGTCCGTCTGAAAAAAGCTTGAACCCAGACACTGACACCAGAGAAAAGCAATGACAATACTGCAACCAATGCAAACAAAACTAGAAGTCTGCAACAAGGAACTAGAAAGAATGCCATTCACTGAAAACCAGATATGAGACGCTGCACCTCTGAGTCCGCATAACTGTCAAAAAGATGAGCCCCATCAAAGGGCAAGTCCCGAAGTCGCTCCTGAATATTTCCAGGAAAACTGCCATCACGTAGCCAAGCATGGCGACGCAGAGCAACTGACCTGGCCATAGCCCAACCCACAGAATCAGTGGTGTACATGGCTGATCAAATTGAAAATGTTGCCAGCTTGTGACCATCCAGGAGAATGTGAGTCAGGTAAACCCAACCCTTCTGGAAGGGAAGGAAGGATGTGCTCAACAGAGTCTCAGAGGGCGAAAGTAACCCATGCAAACATGCAGGACATGTTCAAGGACCGGAGGGCCAAGCTTGTGGACGCACACAATTGCTGACCACATGTCTCCAACCATCGAGACTCCCTAGAGGGTGGAAGTATCGGAGGAGAGGACAAAGGCCGGGAAGCTGAGGCCATCTGGACGACTAGCTCTTGAGCCCTAGGGTGTAGGGACAAACAGACTGGGTCATCTGGAGCCGGGCGATGACGATGTGCTATAGCATGTTGCACCTGGTCCCCCCGATGAGGGCCTCACCCAGGTCCCTAAAAGAATGTTGTACAACGACTCACCAAAAAGTAGCAAGGGCTTGACATCCTTGTTGCTCTGGTGGAGCAGATCCAACAAGGGTTCGGAGGGCAGAGAGATAGGAGGCTGGAACTGTAAAATGTTAGCAGCTGTGTGAACGACTATCGCAAATGCAGCACTAGCCTCCATCGCCATTCTAGGGGGAGACAGCAAATCATAGTTAGGGGACAGTTGCAGGCTAACATGTCCACCAAAAACCAAAGGCTCTGCAGTCCGAGTTTGTCCAAGGACCTGCAAGTGCTCCACATCAACATGTTCCAAAGAACGCTCAAGAAACAATGGGGGGGGGGGGGGGGTGTGTGAACCCCCAGGTGTCATATCCTCCATTTGAATAGGAGTAGGAAAAGACGTATCTGACGTCGCCGCATCGACGTTGACTAACATAGAAGGAGGCTCCGGCCATCGGCATTGGGACAGCGTTGACCCAATATCCACCGCGATGGGAGACTGCTGTGTGGGGCGGCATCGATTTGGAGACAAGTCCCCTGCGGTGGCCATATCAGACATCCTCCCAGGGAGCACCACCGGGCTGTCCCCTGACGCTGGAGGAGGACTGTGGCCTGACGTTTGTATGGGAGGTCCCACCATGCCGACTCCAGTTCTCACCGCGACTCCGGAGCCAGAGCAGGGCCCTTGATTGGCCCTGATGGCGAACCCGCCCACGAGCTCCCAATCTGAGTCCCCACCACCTCCGTTGGGCCCGAAGGTGCATCAGGGAGAGGGGTCGGCCCAAAGATGGCATGCAAAGCCTGGTAAAAGGCTTCCATCTGGGCCCTAGTCACCCCAACACAGGGAAATGGTGGGAAGGAAGGGGTCGACTGCTGAAGGGCCGTATTTGGTAAGGACCGGGAACCACAGCCACCGACTTCACGACTACGTGAGGCCAACGGTCTCCATGACTTTCTCTTGTGCTTACCTGAGGAAGGCGAGGGACGTCCTCGGGAGCGACCTCTTGACCTACGACACTTGAACTCCGAACGAGACATCCGGGCGGACAACAATTTCATCCTACAATACCGCAGGGACTTCAGCTGCCAACAGGCATTGCAGTCCTTGGAGTCGTGGTGCTCGCACAAGCACCACATACAAATCACGTGCCGATCCGTCGCCAACATCTGCCGCGTACAGGTCTCACATGATATTAAAGCCCGAAGGCATCGATTACACTATTCCCGGACACGAAAAGGCGTCCCTAAGGCCAAAAACCAAAACAGGCCAGAGGAACCGCTTCAAGCGTTCCAGCATGGAAAAGAAGATATTAGACATCAGCGCACCTGGAGGGACTTATACGGCTCCACTGACATCACATTAGTGGATGACGTCATAGCGGAGCCATGCGACGCTGTCCCCTTGTGCGCAGAGGTACTGCTGAAAAATCTTCGGATCCAGACTGGTGCCTGGAGGATATTCTAAGTTAAGGAATCTGCAGCTAGATGTCTCTATCAGATCCCTGTATTACAGGGAAAAGACATGATAGACAGATGGTTCGATCCGAAGAATACCTCCAAAAAGGAGATCCTTGAAAAATATACCTTGAGCAGATTTTGGCATTCTTGCATCCCCCAGTAGAAAAACAGCACAGCCAAGTGTCCCTGGAAAATACAGCAGAGGTAGAGGTCCTGCTCCCGAGAGACCCTGGAAGACCCTGGGACCCCAGGAACCAGAGTTCATTCTCCTTCTACCAGGACCTGGTCTGAGATACCCATGCTGCTCATCCCACAGTGTTTCAATTGTGGGTTAATAGGACACACAGCCCCTTATTGTCACCCAAAAGGGGCAAACAATGGATGTCGGAATGGCTAGAACCCTATAGTATGCAAACACTGGAACTCGTCCAACCTATCATTAGCTTACGAAAGTAAATGGTGAGGCTGTTCCTGCTTTGTTGGACACAAGTTGCTGTCAAAACGTAATAAGGCCTCAACTCATCCCCAGGGATCCACCAGAGCAGACAGGAGTGGTGAACATTCAGAAGCAGATTTACTAACATTTCGCGCTGGGTTAGCATCACCAAAATGTTTGTTTTTTTTGCTATTTACTTCTCAGCGCAAAACTTGTTTTGCGCTGGAAAGTACCCTTAAAGTAGCGCAAAGCAGAGCAAGGCCCTGCTTTGCATCACTTAGCGCCGAGGGGGCGTTATATGGGTGGAACATGGGCGTGCCCGTGCAACCACCATGCCTTTTGACGCAAAACCATATTTACAAAGATTTGTAGACATGTTTTTGCGCTAAAAGTTAACGCTCCTTCAAATGAGGCGCTAACAGTAGGAAAGCTTTCATTTCTCCGTGCTTTTCTGACTTTGCATGCATGCAGCACGCATACAAAGTGGGAAAAGCTTACCGCCGTGTCTAGGCATGTACAGAAATGGTTTATATGCACTAAGACCTGGTCTCAGAGGCAACTATTTTTCAATTTAGAACGTGTGCATGTTACTGTAGTTTTCTACATTACATTTACTCCTCTATTTTATTACTTATGAGGTAGTTTGCGGAACGTTTTTTCTGCCTCTCATTAAAAATCTTTTTTCAAAAGACAGTCTACAAGAACAGTTGGTACCTGAAGTCTTATTCCCCAAGTTCCAAGTACATTCAGGACCCAAGTGTTTTCCTCAACAAGCAGGAAGCTATACAAAACACAAATGTTGTGAAAAAAATGTGCGAGGACAAAATGACCCCTCACGGGCGCACCACCAACAGGGTAACTGGTAGGTACTCACCAGATTTGCCCACTTTTCTCATCATCGGTGGTCATTTTGTGCAAAAGAAAAAGTGTCCGAAGAAAGATAAAGCAGAGAAGTATAGGTGCAGTGAAGTGACAAACGATCACACTCCACGTTGTGACCAAATGTGATTAAAATTGGCAGGCACACTCTTATCGCAATCACTTTATTATTCACTAAGTGTGAACTGTCAAATTAAAATAGGCAGGTTGCTATTCATGCATACCATTTCCAAATGCCAACATGTTTCTTTGCCACGAAAAATTTTCGGCAAATTCTTCGGGGTCAGACACTTCGCCAAAGCACCAGTGTTGGACACACCGTTCTGATAGACCTCAATCAGCCTGTCTCTCATACCAGCTTTTGAGGTGGAAGTCTAATGGATAAACTCCTTATGTGAGTCCTCCTATTAGATTGACCCTTCAATCCTTGTGTCAATCAACAGGGGGCCTCACGGAGCATATTGTCTCCTCCTGTGGCTTCCTAGCGCCGGGCCGGATGTTAAAACCTCTCCTCACTCGGAGACAACTCAGCAATTGTGATAAAACCAGCAGACAAGGGGGGAGCCATAGTAGTCCAAAACACCTCGGACTACAGACATGAAATTCTTACTCAATTAGGAATAGTGGAAAACTATAGGATGCTTACAGCTGACCCCAGAAATGAAGTTGCACGTCTCATAAAAGAAGCTACCAGCGTAGGACTACAGGAAGGCTTTTTGAGCAAACATGAACACGATTTTCTAAATAACCAGCAACCCCCTATGCCGACAATCTATACTCTGCCAAAAATACACAAACGCATGCTAAATCCACCCGGCAGACCCATCATATCAGGATGTGGATCACTTTTAGAACCACTATGCAAATTCATTGATCACTTTCTGAGACCTATTGCCATTGACACCGTTACCTATCTCAGGGACACTATGGAAGCCAGCAATTTAGTTGACAAACTTCCCTTTGATACCAATAATGAACTACTGGTCACAATGGACATCTCCTCTTCATATACGAGTATTCCTCAGGAGGAGGCCCTAGATGTAATCAAACTGGCCCTGGAAAAACGTCCCAAGCCCAAGAGAATTCCTAGTGAATTTATTCTTACACTATTGGAGATTGCTATGAGCAAAAACTTCTTTATGTGTCAGGACAGGTATTACTACCAGACCAAAGGCGTGGCCATGGGGGCGAGCTTTGCACCTAATCTGGACATCATTTTTATGGACGCTTACGAACAAAGACATGTACTTAACGCCCATAGCCCACATAGGAGTAACATCACTATGTGGCGCAGGTACGTCGATGATGTGATAATGCTATGGAGAGGGACTACTTCACAACTCAATACCTTCCATGGTTGGCTCAACAGCCAATCTACCAATATACAATTCTCACTAGACTATAGTATGGACAAAATAAATTTCCTTGATATTACCATCAAAGTAGAAGAGGAGAAACTACACACAACACTCTATAGGAAAGCTAGTGAACGGAACACACTCCTAAGGTATTTAAGTCACCACCCTCGGAGCCTTAGAGACAACCTGCCGTATGGCCAATTTCTAAGGATCAGACGTAATTGCTCTAAGAAGGAAGATTATTTCTTTGAATCCAGTGACCTGCTCAATAGATTGAAAGACAGAGGATATCCCACTAGGCTACTGAAGAAGACCCAGAAAAGAGCGTGGCATAACACAGGGAATTCCTTCTTACGCCCAAAGAAAAACTGAACATTACCCCAGAAAGACTCCCATGTGTCACGACATTTTGCACCAAAAGCAATGAGATCAAAAAAACTATCAATAAACATTGGCACATGGTTGCAGATGAGCTTAACATGGTTGACCCCCATTTACATGCATTCCGCAGAGGTAAAAGCCTAAGGAACACACTGGTCAGATCACTTCTTCCATCGATCAGAACGAATGCCCAGACACATCTCTGGAACATTCTCCCTATCAGGGGATATTACAAATGCGGGTGTTGTAAGGCCTGTCCCCTGACTAAAGAAATACAAACATTCACTCACAATGACTACATATTCACCCATAAAGAACACACCAACTGTAACTCCGCCGGAGTTATATACGCAATCCAGTGTCCCTGTTATTTTCTGTACATAGGCCAGACCACAGAAAAGGTAAAGTGTAGGATTCTACAACATTGCAGTAAAATTAGATGCGCTACACAAGGTGCTCCCCTTGTGGAACACTTCACCAAATTTGGACATACTCCAGACAGTTTAAGATGGTGGGTCATCCAACGGGTGCATACCAACCCTAGAGGAGGTAGCCTTTCTCATAATCTAAACTATCGCGAATGTAAGTGGATTCACATCTTCAACACAATACACAAGGGATTAAACGAATATGAGGAAATCGCCAGACAGGCAGCCAATCTACGTACCTCCTAATACAGTCCCCATTAGGACCCCAGGCAGTTGGCCTTCTCGACCCACTTACATACATATGGGTCTCTACCACACCATGGTTTCATAACTCATTTTGACAGTCGCAGGGCACTCACGGATATAGGAGTGCTAGCACTTTGGGCTCATCATATGCTTCACCAGGATGTCCTTCTATAGAACTATGACAATTAGAATTTTGGTCTAGTCTTGACTGTCCTGCCTTACTGTGACTAATAATCATGTACCACCATGTAATTATGCATATAACCCATTCATGGAACAATGTGTCTAGATTTCCTGTCCATATCCTGATGGATATATGTATATTACTGTTTACTGCCCTTGTGCCGTTCTTTCACTGTACATATGAGACACAGTATGCCTTGGAGGAGCGGCTCCCCCGCACTGTTATCGCTCCCCTCGGTGACATTTAAAATTTGGTTTTTGCAGATCTTCTCACTTAACTGTAACTCGTGATCATGTATCACCATGCATATAAGCATATTGCTGAATTACATATTCGGGATGTAATGTGCATAAAATGGCTGATTATATGTTGATGTATATATGTATAGAACTGTTTTTAATAATACTTGTTGTAACGTATCCTTGCACTGTTGCATATCCTTGTAAAGTATCTTTGCACTGTTGTATATACACCTTCACTGTACATAATACACATAGCTCCCCCGCTCGGTTATCAACCGAGAGTGAATCGGAGCCTCGGGGTTCTGACTAGAGCAACGTGCACGTTGTAAACGTGCGTCGGTTTATACCGGCGGCGCCCGCGTACATCCCTTGCCGCATTCATTGCCGAGCAGGATGATTCACGACTTCATTACAGGTAATTCAGCCCGGGCCAGCCGTGTCGCCACAAGTGTATTGCGGGGACCTTAACGCACTACCCCAGGGGTTCCAATTGTAAGGGGAGGCCATCGTTTGTCATGTAGATGCCACCATTTCTCATGTATGTGCTGAGTTTTGACTGAGTGGGAGTATAATTACAATAGACGCTGTAGATCTAGTTGTAAGGTGTTGCCACCAGTTTTGATGGATGTGCCGAGTGCTGAGACTATCAGTTATATCGAGTATACGAACAGTCTTACACACTTTTGGGGCCACGCACTTTACCTACGTTTACATCAAGTGCTGAGACTGAGGCGCCTTAACTATCAGTTATATCGAGAAGGCTTACACACTTCTGGGGCCACCTACTTAACCCACATATACATCATATGTACGGCGAGCCCTAACCCCGGATTACACATACAGTTGGCCAGTGCGACTCACTCACGATGCCCACCCCACAGTCTATAACAATCACGGAGGGAAGTTGAATAATGGCCCACCAGGAATTGAGAACTGGCTGAATCTATTGTTTACCTTAACTGCTGATATTTGCATTTACACTTGGCTTTAATATTTTGGGAAGTTGTTGCCTCACGGATGAATCACAGATTCAGTGATGGTTGTCTAATTAATGGACACTGAACGTTGTTTCTCTTGGCGACTCTGGCCCAGAAACATTGTTGGATCTTCTACCTGTGTAGCCAGGCCTGGTTCCAGGTTTAGGTTAGTAAGCTTGACCTGACCTAGCATTAATTACTTCACACACACACAGCGCACATCTAACTCAGTATTCTCCATCATAGGTTGCAACCCCTTATCCTGATGAAGACTCGCAGCTGAGGCCCAAAAGTTCCCGCCTTGCATCAGCCGAGTCGAAATGTCGACGCTGCCTGCCCATAATACAACCCGTACCAATTCCCCCCTATCATGTAAAAATGCATTAAATGCACACCACAGTTTAAGGAATATATGTAAATGAAAGTGATAACGTGGACAGGTTTCCATATTCTGGTCTCAGTTACCAGTGTTGTTTTGAATATCTTACTGTTTTTTCTATACTTCTGATTTGTACTTTCCACTACCCACCACCACTTCCTTACTATACCCTCCCCCTTTTCGCGTGCAACCTATGAATATTGAGAATTGAAAAGTGATTTTTGATTAATTTAAAATAAATATGTTGTTTTGATATCTCATGACACATTGTGGCGCTTTCTTTATGTGTGTTCTTTCTGACATAAGCTTGCATAAAAGGAAACTAGTATAGGCATAAAACAGTTACTTTTGTTATGTGTAGTTATCCATTAATAATGCTGTCGGTCTCCTACACGGCACCGATTGTTGAGTATCGAATTGAATTCATTATAAACACATGGTCACGGACCAATTTTACACCTCCCTGTGACAGAAACCTATTATTGTACCTTTCCCTGCTCGAGCCTGGCTCAGCAGCAGGAGGGCAGAATCGGGTCTGTGGTCGGCAGCAGCACTAGCTGGCTGGTTCTCAGACCCTGAAAGGCTGATATCCCGTACATGGGATCATACGTCGAACACTGGAATCGGTGTTGGGGTATGACTTAAACATGTTTGATACCAAACATGACTGGGTTTGGTGCAAACACTATATAGTTAGACATCTTGTAAAGACTGATGTCCACTATATGTATTAAAAAGGCTGACCGCTTGTACAAAGCCTAGAGAATTTACTCCGGGGTTTGTAGGGGTGTCTTGCTCATGCAGGGGCACCCTCACACTTTTAACCAAGCACCCTGCCCTCAGGACTGTAGAGCCTGTCATAGGGATGACGTATAAGTATCCTTGTATCTGAGGTCGCTGCTCTTAAAAACCTATATCTGTTGTGAGAGGTGCAAACACCAACTCACACAAGCTGCAATAACAGGCCTGTAGTCAAAGTTTAAGTGGTCTCCCATGAGTGGCATAATAAATGCTGCAGCCCATGGGTGACCCCTGGTGTACCTTAGTACCATATACTAGGGATTTACTAGGGTACACTAGTAGCACAGTGGCGGCTGGTCCATGGGGGCGTTTGGGCGCCGCCCCCCCCTGTTTTCTCGCCGTGCGAGAAGGCAAACAAAGGTAGTTATTATTACCAATGATAATAACTACCATTTGTTTCTGCCTTGCCTTCTCGCACGGCGAGAAAGCAATAGTTCCGGTGTGGGCGGTGTTACTCGAGGGCAGGGGGAGCGGCTTGCCCACTGTTGGTAATACTGTCTGTTTGGGCAGCCTGAGAGGCTACCCAAACAGACAGTATTAACACAGTAGGCAAGCCGCTCCCCCCTGCCCTCGAGTAACCTCTCCCTGTCTCTCTGTATGCAGCTGTGCTGCAGCATACAGAGAGAAATGACGTCGGTAGGGCAGCCGGCCGAACCAATCACAGCGCTGGCTGCTGTGGAGGGGAGGGAGGCTGCCTGCCGCCTTCCTGATGACGAGCTCAGCCCAGAGGAATTCGAATACAGCGACGGCTGGAGTCGCAAGTCTCGAGTCTCAGTCTGGACTTAAGAGAAAAGCGGGAATCCAAGGTAAGTTATTTATCCCACCTCCCCCCCCCCATCCACTCCACCGCAACAACCCCATTTCCACCCCCCACCCCCCTAATGCAGGCCGCGACTGGATTGGCCTAAGGGTCAGGATGACGTTAATAAAGAGAAAACAACTAGGTTTTCTTATCGGGAATTAGTGGTCTATAGCCTGAAGGAGCATCGCGCTTAAAAGTTATCCTTGCAAAGTTATTACATTTGAATTTCTATAATCACTTCAGGCAGAGGCGTACTCCTCAGCCCGAGGTAAACAGTGCCAACGATACAGGTCTGCCTCGGCCGCGAAATTGTGATTGCACTTTACATTTTATAATGACTGTCTGAGGAGCATTCTTGAAGCCAGCGAGTACGTCAAAATAAAGGTGTATTTTGCTGCTGCTTGAATGAGCTGTAGCGCTTTGAGCTGACCTGTGTATTTCAAGACACGCGCCATGCTGTAGGTGCAGGCGGCGGCCGCATTCCCGTGGAGTCATGTGGCGTAGGCACAAAGGTTGTTTCAATTACTTCATTTAGATCGCTCCTTTGGCCCAGCTCTCAGTAGGAGGTGATGGAGCATCAACCTGTGAATGCAAAGGAACTCGCGTGTATTTTAAAATGCCTAAGCATTGATTTAAATGTGCCTTGGCTCTAGAATTAACGTTGCATGGCACTGATCTTTCCCAGCGAGATCCAGCAGAGACCTAGATTTAGGGAGCACAGACGGAGAAAGGGAGCAACAGTCCAAGGTGCTCTATGGCTTAAAAATAACGAATGCTGCACTTGAGACCGAGCATATCAAAAAGTGCAATTTATCGAGCGGACAGACAGCCGGACAAAATTCACATTCAGAAATTTTGTGTTAGCAATCTTTTGTACAGCGCTCACTCACCATTAAGGTTGCTTTAATAAAAATCTCACCCACTCAAATATAATTTACATTTTTAAACCAGCGATTGCAGATTATTACTTAGCATTGTAACTACACAGCAGAGTAAAGAAAGATGCACAACCTTGGGTTATGAAATGTTCTTGGTGAACACCAGCACACAATCTGAAGTGGGCTGTGCTTCTTTTTAGATTTCTCGAAGGGCAGTAGTGATGAACTGGTAGCCTTCTCAGAATTCCCAAATGTGTGCATATCAGTGGCCACTGCTATGTACACTGCGCTCACTATAAAGGCATTTCAGAGGTACAAGCTTGAACATTTGACTAACTTTTCCCCAGTCTTACATTTGCTTCAGAGGCACAGAACTGACATGCGGTAGACTTTGCTTGAGCCCTACTAGCCTTTATAAGGCACAAGCTGACGTGTGATTTACCCTGTCTGTTGCTACCGGTTTGGGCCTTCCATAGGAGACCCCCTAATTTCCCTACAGACCAGGCCGCCTCTGCTTGTCCCCTAAGGCCTCTGCATAACAACCACTCTGTTACTATTGGATAATCCAAGCCTGCCACAGATGGAAAGCATTTGCACAGCATGGGTAGCTGCAGATATGATAGCTCTGTCAAACAAACAAGTATCTCCAACAGCCCAGGGGGTTTGTGAAATGGTAATTAAGGTTACGCCCTACCACTTTCAAATGTCACCAGCCGCCACTGTAGTAGCCAATTGTGGATGCACAGAAGTACTCATCATGGTCAATTTAGGGAGAAAGCACAGTGACTGGGGTCCTGATTAGCAGGAGCCCAGTCAGACTAGTCAAAGACATACTAACACCAAGAAAAAAGCGGGGGTATCCATGAAAGCAGATCTTACTTTTCTAAACAAACCCCCCCCCCCCATGAAAGAAGATGTGACTAACTTTGCCCAGTTGAGTCTTCATTTTCTAAGTGGAAATATCTGGAGAGTTCATATGCATTGGTATGGTTACTCCCAGGTCTCTGTTCCACAGAAAAGGCCATCCCCTTTAAGGAAATGGACCATCTCAAAGGTTTGGGATTTTTAACCTTCATTTGTTTAAGCCATAAGAGGGGCTTATGGTCTGTCTGAACAATGAAGTAAATACCAAACAGGTATGACCTCAACTTCTTCAAGGCCAGGATCACAGCAAATGCATCCTTCCCAATAGCTGACAAACGTTTCTCCTTGGGGTCAACCTTCTGATTATAAAAGGTACTGGTTGGTCTGGCCATCTGCATTAAGTTATGATAGAACTGCACCTACCCCTATCTCAGAAGGATCTGTCTGAACAATGAAGGTTTTAGAGTAGTCAGGACTTTGCAGAATAGGAGCAGAGCACATGGCCTGCTTCGGGTCATCAAATGCCTTCTGACAGCGAACTGCCCACTGAACTTTCTTAAGCATCCTTTTGCATGTAAGGTAATTTAAGGGGTGTCACTATGGGTCCATAGTCCTTAAAAACTGCCACAAGAAAGCTCTGACCTGAGTCTGGGTAGTGGGAGCAACTCAGTCCATTATGGTCTGGATTTTGCTCACCAATGGTTGAACTTGGCCTCCACCAACAAGGAGGTCCGAGTACACAACCTTTTGCTGCGCTATCTGGCACTTTGTGGCCTTGATAGTGAGGCCTGCCTTTTGCAGGGCCTCCAGAACATTTCTAAGGTGGACCAGGTGATCCTCCTAGGTGGAGATAAAGACAGCAATATCATCTAGATATGCTGCACTATAGGCTTCCAGACCGGTTAGGACTTTGTTCACCAGCCTCTGATTTAAGACACATGCATTCTATTCTTCAACTCAAAAGGCATTACAATAAATTGATAATGCCCACTAGGGGTTGGAAATGCTGTTTTCGGTTGGTTTGGCATCCTCAGAGAGTCTGATTTGCCAGTAACTAGCAGTCCGGTCAAATGTACTGAGATACTTGGCAGAGGCCAAATATTCAATCAGCTCAACTGCCCTTTGAATTGGATGGGCATCAGTCCTGGTGACTACAAAGAGGCCTCTGTAGTCTACACAAAGCTTCATCTCTCTCTTACCATCCTGGGAGTGATGTTTTGGCACACGGACTACAGGACCAGCCCAAGGGCTATCCAAAAGATCAATGAACCTTCAACTCCAGCATTTTTTGGCCTCTGTCCTGAAGCAATCTCTGACATGGTCAGGCTGTCTGTAGATTCTACTCTTCACAGGCAGGTTGTCACCTGTGTCAACGTCATGGGTACACCGGGTGGTTTGACTGAGAGTCAGAGAAAATAGATTGGGAAACTGATTGAGGACTTGCCTACAACCAGATTGCTGTTGTTCAGTGAGGCTGCTTGCCAAGGCTACTCCATAAATTGACCCATCAACAGGGTCCTGAGAGAGGAGATCAGGAAGAGGGTCACTCTTACTCCTGTCCTTCATCAGTGGTCATGAGCAAGCTCATGCCAGGCCGGTCAATAAAAGGCTTTAGGCGGTTCACATGAAGCACTCTGTGGGGACTTCTAGGAGTGCCTAGGTCAACCAAGTAGGTGACCTCACTTTTTTTCTCAAAGATGGTGTGGGGGCCACTCCACTTTTCCTGGAGAGATGCTGGGGCCACAGATTCCAACACCCACACATTCTGTCCAGGCTGGTAAACAGTACAGCCTTTTGGTCATGCCAAGCTTTCGGAAGCTCCTGGCAGGCCTCAAAGTTTTTGCTGGTATTCTTCATATACCTAGCCATATGAGAATGCAGGCCAAGGACATATTCCACTATGTCCTGTTTAGGTGGTTTGAGAGGCTGCTCCCATCCATCCTTAACCAGACACAATGGACACCAATTGGACGTCCAAACAGAAGTTCAAATCGGCTGTCGCCCACCCTCTTCTTAGGATCCTCTATGTAGGCAAAGAGAAGGCAGGGTAGTAAGACATCCCATTTACACCTGAACTTTTCTGGGAGTCCCATGATCATAGCTTGAGGGTCTTGTTGAACCTTTCAACAAGCCTATTGCACTGCGATGATAGGATGTGGTAAACTTGTAGTTTACACCATATTCCTTCCACATAGCAGTGATGTAGCTGGACATGAAGTTGGTACCTCTGTCTGACAAGACCTCCTTAGGAAACCTAACCCTGGAAAAGACTTCCAGGAGGGCCCTAGCCACCACAGGAGCTGTAGTGGTCCTAAGGGGGATAGCCTCTGGATGCCTAGTGGCATGGTCCACCACCACTAGTATGTAACTATGTCCAGATGCAGTTGGAGGCTTTAAGGAAGCTACAATGTCGATCCCTACCCTCTCAAAGGGAACCGTTGGAAGTGGAATTAAGGGGGGCCTTTGTGTGCCACCTGACTTACCACTGGCTTGGCAAGTGACACAGGAGTGACAAAACTCCTTGGTATCTTCAGACACTTGGTGCCAGGGAAAGTGAGGGACAAGAATGTCCCAAGCCTTGCTTTGCCCAAGATGTCCTGCAAGGGGAATGTCATGTGCTAGGGATAATAGAAAACTCCTGAATTTCTGAGGTATTGCCAACCTCCTGGTGGCGCCAGGCTTGGGGTCTCTACACTCAAAATAGGAGCCCATCTTCCCAATAGACCTATTGGATCCACTAACTTTCCCTGCCTCCTGAGCAGCAGCTTGCTGTCTGAACTGTTCAAGGGAGGGGCTGGTTTTCTCCTCCAGACTCAATTCTGCCCTTGGAGGGCCACCTGCCCCCAAGAACTTTACCGTGTCAGGCACAAGTTTCTCTGGGACAGTTCCTCCACAGTGGCTGAGGTCATCTCTCTCGGGAGACTGATCCTCACTTTGAGTCAGAGAGGAGGATAAATCTTTACCCTTCCTGCTTCTTCTCTTGAGAGATGGCTGGTCAATTCTTTCAGGATTCAGAGCTCCATCAGTGCTTAACTGTTTGGCCTGAGCCCTGGTAACAGCAAAGGCATTGGCAGAGACTCCATCACCTTCGGCATGTCTCCAGAACTCCACTTCAGACCAGGCTGAAGTTTCCAAATCATTGCCCAGCAGACAGTCCACAGGTAGGTCTGGGAAATCACAACGCTTAAGGCCCAGTTACCCCTCCCCAGCTGAGATTCACAACTGCCAAGAAATGATCAGTCCTGACATGGCTTGCATTGGTAAATTTGACCAAGTATGATCTGCTCAGGAGACACAAGTTTCTCTGTCACCATAGTGACACTGGCCCCTGTATGTTGGACTTACAAGTAAGGTTGCATGTTCCATTCTACTGTCACAGACTAGGACAGCCTGAGTAGGGGTTCTGACTAGGCCAGAGCCCACTTCAGAACCCAAGCTTAACCCTACTAATCCCTTGCGGGCACCACTACGTGTACTGTTGCTAGGGGCATTATTAGCTTTAGGAGCAGTAGTAGTAGTTTCCTTGTGGCCAGCTTTAGCACAATTGGCATCATTTGCTCTATGGCCATTTTCCTTACACAAGTTACACAAAGGCTTTTTGTTTAAGGAGGAAGAGGTTTGGGACCCAACCCCAGAGAAAGACTTTTGGGGACCTTGTGAAGACTCTTTTTTTTTGTCTTTACCTTTCTACTCACCCTTCACTTGGGCCTTAGAAGAATCTTGCTTCTTCTGGTCACCACCACCATGAGATTACTGCTTGACCCTGGTGCGGACCCATTTGTCTGACTTCTTTCCCAATTCTTGGGGAGAGGTCAGATTAGAGTCCATCAGGTACTGTATAGTTTCTGATTTTGACAATTATTAAGGATGTGCTCCCTCATCAATAAACTGCACAGTCCCTCATAGTCATGTACATTACTCCCATGAAGCCAGCCTTCCAGTGCCTTAATAGCACGGTCTATGAAATCAACCCATTTTTGGGTGTGTGTGTTCTGTGTGTCCCTAAACCAAACCCATCTATGAGGGCACATTTCAATACTGTGTAATTATCTACATCTTTCTCCCTGACAATGAGAAGTTTGTCTCTACCTTTGTTAGCAAAGGAGAGTCACAGGATAGCTGCCCGCTGCCCTTAAAGGACCTTCTGAACTTTTCAGGCCCGCTCTAAAGTAGTGGCCCATTTATGGATATCATCCCCCCTCCTGGTAAGGAGGGAGTATCCTGCTCAGTTTCCTAGTATCAAAGGAAGTCTCCCTGACCCTAAGTTTGCTTGTACTGCCTCCTAGCCATACATTTTTCCTAGCCCTTGGAACTTCCAGGTTCTCCTCGTCAAGGGCAACTGCTCCTTCTTGATCTTGAGCTTAGTTCCCTCAAGCTTCAGCCGGTGGTATTCTCTCTCTCTAAGGAGTACTCCCTCTGTAAATTTCAGTTCCACTAACCACTCCATATGGACCACCATCTCTAGTCAGAGGAGGACCTAGACCTCCCCTGGACTCTTTGCACACTCACAGGAGGAATAAAAGGGGACCTACCTCTAGGGACTCCCTCTGTACCATCTGTACTATTCCCTGGGGGACTAAAGTTCACCAGAGAGGGATCGCCACACTCCTCCTGGTCATGCTCAAAAGTGGGGTAATTGGGCTGAGCCACCCCTGACCTTTCTTCTTCATGAGGCCCACCAAACCCAGAGTTTGCCTGCTCTTCTGGCCTCTCAGAATTCTGGATTCATTCTGCCGGAGCATCTCTAAGAGTTCTTCTGTGTTAGGGTTGCTACCTGTCCTTATCTTCCTGAATGCAGCCAAGGTTCTAAGTTCCTGGAACGTAAACAATTGTGTCTAGAGGGTTGAAACCCACTGGCTACCTCAACTAAGGACATGGTGACTATGTGTAGTGTGGTGTAGCACCTGCCTACCCTAGTGAAACTAAACTTCCAAAGATGTGAGAAAGGTTATCTGCTAGACCCTTAACTTCCAATCCAAAAAGTTCAGTGTAACTTACTTAAATTACAAAAAGTATTTATATGTGCCTATGCTAGTGATGGTTTGTCATCTAACCACACCTAGATTAGCTTGTAAAACAGTGCAGGTTTATATCCCAAACGCTGCACACCAATGTCGAAGGCTGGGTTAGTATATGGTGCATACTTATTTAAGTGATGCACCTTACATTAATCCAGGCAACCCTTATGGGGATTTAGTGGTCTTTGATAACCACAGAAAGATCTCAAAGTGGTAGCTGTGGAGAGCAGCCTTCAGGCTTAACTTGAAGGAGTGTTAAGCAGCTTGTTTTACCAGTTTAATCACGTAGTGTAGGTTAAACAAAAAATAACCACACAGTGTATATATCAAAATATGTTTATTTATCATACAACACTCACTAACATATTGGTATATCTCCTACCTGGAAACATCAACACAAATACACTACAATACTTCAATTGCAGTAAGTTAACTAGCACAAAATACAGTGGTCTTCCTCTATCCTACTTTCCTACAGGAGATAACTGGAACAGTTTTGGAATTTGCATCACACAATCGATGTCTTGCAGGCGAGAAAGATAGAAGGCATTATGAGAATGCTAAAGAAACAAAATTAGACTAGCTGAAGCACTGAACTCTAAAATAACGAAAAGTTTCTTTCATGAACATGGAACACCCAATACTTCAAGAGGATGTTGTCCTGCACCATGTTGTTTGGATGAATGGTGGTCAGCACCATCCCAACGCATGCCACCTGATAATCCACATCCCATACCCAAGCATAGTTTGAAGACAGTGTGTTAATTGGCAGAGAAGTACTTATGGTTGATGTCAGAGAAGGAGACCACTGGTTTTCAGCACGGTACGTTAGACATAAGATCTAAATGTCATTCAAAACCTGAAACTTCTTTCTTTTGTCCTCATTCACATCTGACTACAGTATACATTCCGATCGCCCGCACCCCGAATACATAGGTCCAAGGTTGGGTAGAGCCCACCTTCGGGTACGCTAGCGGACAGATGGACACTGCACCAGAAGGGTAAGCCTCTCTCAGCTTTATCCGGGTAACAGCTGCATGTAAAGGAAAAGAAGAGGGAAGACCATCGAAGTTAGAGAGATTTTCATAGGTGTAATAATTGGGCACGCAGACATATCATTGCTTATCTCCCTGACTCTTCCCATGACCACCTCAATAGAAAGCTCAAAAACCTGAAACGTTGTCACTGCTTGCAAAGGCACCATCATGATGGCTATTCATGTGTCCTGTGGAGAGCCCAGAAGAACCTGATCTCTCACCACAACTGTTTGAAAGACAGAGGTGAGGATTTCAGCGTAAAAAGCCAGATGAATTGCCTCTATTAAGCTTCAGAGCAGATCATGTCTCGTGAATAGCCCTGGTAAGCCAAGGGCGCCCTCAGGCAAGCAGCACTGCTCATGTCCCAATATCGTTTGCAGCCACATCGCCAATACACAAGCTAATCTGTGGGACTGTGCCACATGAGGTTTTTCTAAAACCCTAGAATAATTGATAACCATTGGTCTAGATGTATTGCTTTCAGGGAAGAATGTTTAGCAATGCTAATAAACAGTAACTGCCAGCATGCCCTGTTGTGAATTGGAGAATATAAATGAGTGCTACTGCCCTTGTAAGGCCAGAGAGTACGCAGTAACCAGCATGTATAACCTGTGCATGCCTCTGCCTGTCGTCGGTATCTCTTGGCCGCACACGTCGCCCAGTCACCCGCTTTGAGGCTGCTCAAGAGCCATCTGTACCATGTGTCTTCCTTTTGCTCAGTTTCTCTTCCCTGAGTTGGCACTGCCAGGGCCTCCACGCCCTATTACCCTCTTTCCTGCCCCAAATTCTGGTCCATTTTTCTACAGAAATTAAGTGATTTTCCCAAATTTCTGTGGATATTTTGGCACCTATTTGCTCCTGGTTGAATGCTCTTTGCGACTTTACCATTTGTACATTTTGGGTCTTCTATATTTACATATTACGTATATATGTACTGATTACAGTTTTGGGTGGCGAGGCACACTGGATACGTAAATTATACTGCTCTGGCTATTGGCTGTGGCATTACAAGACGTCATCACAGAACTAAGGGCCATATGTATCAAGGTACCAATTAGCGATTCTGTAATAGCGATTTTTAAGAAATCGCTATTTTGGAATCGCTAATTGGTATGTATCAAGAAAATTGCAATTTTTTTAGCGATTTCTTGATATGCCTTAATTGCGAATTCGCAAATTGCGAATTCGCAATTAAGGAATACTTTCCCATTCATTTCTATGGGCCAGGAGGCCCATAGGAATGAATGAGAAGTTATTCTCAATTTGCGATTCTCAATTTGCTAATCGCAAATTGAGAATAATTTCAAGGGTGCAGGGGTGTCCAAAGGACACCCTGTTGCACCCCTGAAATATGCATGGGTGCACATGTGGCGCACATACATGCCCTAAGGGAATGTATGTGCGTCACATGGCACTTTGAAAAATGCAAAAATGTGCATTTTTCAAGGAATTCGCAACTTACCACCAACTAGAAGTTGGTGGTAATTTGCGATTCCTTAAGGCCATTTAGCAATTTTTTTTGACTTCTTACTTTGCATTTAAGGAATCGCAAAATTTGCGATTCCTTAAATGCAATCGCAAAATAAGGAATCGCAAATTTTGCGATTCCTTATTTTGCATGCAGATTTGTGTGATACATACCATTTTGCGAAAATGCGTTCGCAAACGGCAAAATTCTGCGAATTTCGGCGTTTGCAAACGCATTTGGCATGATACCTATGGCCCTAAGTCTCCATGTGCAACAACTAGAGATTTCATTAAACTGGTCATCTGTTTATTAAGGCTCAATCGGATTTCGAGGGACCTTCCGCTCGAACCATCATCTGCCCAGCATAGCAACACAACACACACTTACTTTGTGGAGGACTGAGGTCCTTAACTGACCAGCGCCACTCACCTGAATGATCAGTTCAAAGTGAAGTAGAGGAGGAAAACTCTCACTATTGTTTTCCCACTGAATGTTTCTAGAAAATAGTCAGCTATCAAACAATTGCCCAAATCATTTTTGCATGTTGAAGTTTTTGACAGAAACTCCTTAAAAGTAGCATTCCAGATGCAATTGACAAGAGGGGCTCCTGTACACGTTTCCACTGCTACTGCTACTTCTTCTGCACAGAGTTCTGAAGATCAATAGGTACTTGGTCCAAATCCTCCCAATTATCCCAAATTGGTCAGGTGGGAGTGGTACCTGGAACTCATGAGCACCTGTCCTCCAATCAGGCCACACTTTGGGAAGGCCTCCTATCTCAGCAACATGGTAGAGCAGTGGCAAATTTGTTGCATTTGATTTCCCTTCTTAAGTGCTGGACACCATCTTGGCCGACAACCTTTTATCAAACCCATCTATGCTGGGTGCTGGACAAGTTTGTAACCTGGTATGGTTCTAGGGACAATAACCCCCTTAGAAGAAAAGACGTACTTGTCTTTGTTCTGTCTTTAACCCAACAATGCCTTGTAGTGGGCACAGTACGTGGTTATTTGCCTGTAGTTTTTACTTTTCAACATTTGATGGACCTACCGTCCTTGTTCAAACCTCCAGCTGTCATGAGATTCATTAATGGTTTGACGCACATATCTCCCAGGTCAGATCTTAACTTGCTCCTCACATTCCTCCTCTGTACACCCTTCAAGCCTATGAATGGCTGCTTGCGGAGGTTCTTGACTTTGAAAACTGCCTTCCTCATTGCAATTAAATCAGCTCGTCCCATGTGTGAATTGCAGGTACTTTCAGTGCATTTACCCTATGCTACCTTCTACCTGGACAATTTGGTGCTGAGGATTTGGGCAACCTATTGGTCTATGGTTGTAACTACCTTCAGGGGGATTGTAGGAAAGTAGGATCTCCTTTCATGGTTACCCCCACTTTCTGCTGGTGTTATTGTGTTTCCAGACCAGTCTGACTGGGGTCCTGCTAATAAGGAAGGACCCTAGTCACTGTGCTCTTTTCCTACAATGGACTATAGTAAGTAATTTGGAACCTTCCTAAGTGGTTACTGGTTTACCCTTCTAAGTCCCTAGCATATGGTACTAATGGGGTCTCCCATGGGCTGCAGCATGTATTATGCCACCCATGGGAGACCAATCATACTGTGACTACAGGTCTGCCATTGCAGCCTGTGTGAGCTGGTGCCAGCACCACTTACAACAGATATAAGTTTCCTTACACCTGAGGTCACTGTCCTAATAACCTATAAGTCACCCAGCAGGGTGCTAGGCTAAGTGTGAGGGTGCCCTGCATAAGCACGACACCCCCTACAAAGTCCTAAAGTCGATCCACCATGCTTTGTTAGTGCGGTCAGCTATTTAATACATATAGTAGACATCAAGTCAATTACGAGATGTCGAACTATATAGTGGCTGCACCAAAACCAGTCATGTTTGGTAACAGGTTTTTCGTTTAACCTACACTATATGATTAGTTCTGGTAAAACAAGTTTCTTAACACTCCTTATGGACGGAGCCTGCTACCACTTAGAGAGCTTTCTATGGTTGTCTAAGACCACTAAAATAACCATAAGGAGTGTGTGGATTAGTGCAGAGTGCCTCACTTAAATATGTGAGCACCATATACCAAGCCATTCTCCAATATGGATGCTTTATCTAACTGCAGATTCCTCACCTAAGGATATTCCTCAGGTGCCAGACTGAATCCAGAGAACTTTTCCAGCAAAGCTCCAGTGCAACGCTAGTTCACAATCAGTTCTGAAAAACGACCCATGCCCTGAAACCGCCATTGCCTTACTCATACACTACACACCCTTTGCCATTTTCTGCACACTATTAGCTCTAATTTGTACCCTCTCCGGCAGTACTTCTTACCTCCTTTGGTCATATTGTTATCCCCTTTGGTTCTTTGGCCTTCCCACAATGCTAACCAAGCAATGTTGCACAAAATGTCAGCCTTCATAAATGCCTGCTATCTTTTTTTGGGTACTTGGGTCAGAGGTGGGAAAAGTATTCCAATATGTGCCCGGCAGATTACACATTTAAGACTACAACCGAAATATGAATCCACCAATTTACTTTACCAGCTTCCCCTATGAGAATAAGTGGAAGTATTCACAAAGGATATGGATATAAAGGTAATATATCACATTTGCCAAACTACTCAAAACAAATTCACATACTAAAGCTACAGAATAATCTGAGTATTAGTAGTAGAACATCCATTAGCTCACATAATTCGATATTTGAAGTAAGCCAGTGTCAGTTTGAATCGAAATAAAGTGCAGATACTGATTACCTCCCAATTCACTTCACAACAGCTGGCACAATTTGTGCCCAGGCTGCAGAATGATCCCATGTATGTGATATGATACAGGCCCTTTAGTACCAGGACTTAAACATTTTGTCAGGGGTCGTGGTCTGGCGTCGGCCAAGATGGCTTTATAACCTTCTCACTCCGTCCGGGCCCTCGCTCTTGCCCGCGATATCCGTCACTAATCCTGCGGCTGGACAGCGGAGACGGCCAGCGTTGCATGCCCAGTCATATCCTGTGGCGGAGGAGGGGTCTCCGACCCTGGATGGTGCTGCTGTTCGCGAGTGGTGGCGAGGGGCCTGCCCGGCGATCGTTGAGGAGCTCCGGTGAGGGGGCGGAGTCACATTGGAGAACTGGCCGTCCCTGGAGTGCGCAGCACTGGTTCTCTGCCACCCGAGATCTGATATATGGGGCCCGCGGCTGGTGCTGTATTGGGTGCCGGAGCGAAGCACCTTAAAACCCACGTTGCTTGTGGGTGGCCGACGTTGAGCTCCTCCGTGGCTGCCATTCACCTGGGTGAGCCTGCTGGTGGGACCTTACGAAGTGACACTTCTGCGGAGTGCCTGCCAGTTCCCATAAGACCACGTCGTGCCAGCATACTGAGGTGAGGCCGGGCTGAGTGGGGGAGATGGGGGACCAACCTCTGCTGCATTGAAACCCCTGACAACCTCCTACCACGCAGGTGACGTAGAGGGATCGACTCTTGGGTGGCACATTGGTCACAGCTGGGCTGTAGTGCTCAGCGGGTGCCACAGAACTGAGCAGTGAGGATCTATTAGGCATAGAGAGCAGCCCCTTCCTCTGCATGCCCTCTTGCCCAGCCCCATTATGGAGCGTTGTTGTGGGGGCCACATGTACTGTGAGCGAGCTGCGTTACACGTCTGGGAGTGCGTGACAAGGGGAGAGATCGCGCCTGCAGTGATCACCCACGGACCTCCTTATCAAGAGATAAGTCCTAGGAGCAGCCCGTATTTGGTTTGTGAGAATGTGAGGGGACTCTGGGTCCCCATACAGCGAGAACTTGGCCATGTCCTGCGCCAGCTGACGCCCGAGGAGGGGGCGGCTTGGGATAAACCGGCCTGAGAGGAGCCGTGCCTTGGTTCCATCATGTCGGCGATCCAAGCCTTGGGGACGACGTTGGAGACCAAAATTGAGAAGGTGACCATTGAAATGAACTTGATGTGGGCAGACATGCGGAAAACCTGGGAGAGGGTCACAGCAACGGAAGAGTGAGTAGGAGAGCTCCAAGCTGCAACACACAAGCTAGAGGAGCGCGTACAGAAACTGACGCATCAACATAACCAGATGGCATTGAGGTTGGACGACCAAGAAGGGAGGGCCCACCGTAACAACATTAGGGTGGTGGGGGTACCTGAGGGGGCGGAAGGCCCCAGCATGGATCTCTTCCTCGAGGACCTTATTTTGAACCACCTTAAGCCTAAGAGACTGCCGACTCTTTTCACCATGGAGAGAGCACACAGGGCCACAAGCCGAACCCGGTGCTCCTCCTTGGACGATTATTGTGCTTGTTCTCAACTTCAGAGACCGGGGTGCCATTCTGCAGGCGGCTAGAGCGAGTGGAGACCTCCCGTTTGAGAACTTGACAATAAGATTCTTTCCGGATTTCACGCTGAGAGTGCAGCAGGAGAGGCGCACATTCGATGGGGTGAAACGAGCCCTTCGAGAGAGAGGGATAAAATACACAATGCTTTTCTCGGCTAAGCTCAAAGTCTTAGACAATGATAAGTCCTTGTTCTTCACATCACCTGTGGAGGTTCAACAATGGCTGGATGGGGGCTCCCATCGGCCTATTAATCGCCGCACTGAAGGGGACTGGCGCAGGAGTCGCTACCGCACTCTCAATTCTTCACATCGACGCAGAGAGGGAGACAGGTCGGCATCCAGATCCAGGAGCTCCCGGTTTGGGAGCCCAGTGAGTGAAGCACGGTCTCCGGGGAAGTGAGGGACAGAATTCATTGCTCTGTGGGGTAGCATAACTTTGAGGGACTTAAGGTACAGCCTTAAATGCCTGATTGCTGAACTCGTACTCCAGCAAACCAGGAATTTGGGACACATCCGGATGGGACACTGTTTTGTATGTTCCGGCTTTACAATGTGTTGAGTGGTGGAGTCGGGGGCCCGGGAGGGGGCGCTATTGCGTGTTGGTGCCAGACAGCCCTACTTCAGATTCTAGTTTATGGGGACGACAGGTGTTCTGCTGTTTGAGATGTGGGTAGTTTTAGACCTACAAGGCGGGGTTGCAGGGTGGGGGGACACACTGTTATGGGTTTTTGTATTTTTTGCGGGGATCACCGCTTGGTTTTGGCTTCAGATCTCATGCTTCAATTTTCATGGCAGCTGTCATCCATTTACAGGCTTGTTCAAGCTGTGCGTAAGGGGGGGGGGTTATCCTTGCTGGGGGGAGGGGTGTTGGTATAGGCTGATTACATGGCCAGACGACCTAATAAAAATTTGACAATCCTCTCCTGGAATGTAAAAGGTCTGGGGGACAAAATTAAACATAGTATGGTTCTACAGTGTTTGCACAGACACTCCCCAGACATGGTCTTAGTTCAGGAGACGTACCTCAGGGGGAACAAGTACTTGGCCCTTAATAGGTACGGATACACAGTACAGGTTCACGCTGGTTTCACTTCGGGGTCCAGGGGCATGGCCAAACTTATTAAAAATGCCCTCTTGTGATACAGCACACATGGTGTGACCAATCGGGCTGATATGCGGGCCTGACAGGAACTTGGGAGGGGCGGGTGGTGAATGTCTGCTCAGTCTACATTCCCCCGCTACTGCACGTCCTTATGTTTCCAGATCTCAGTCGGCTTCTACTGGATTTTCCGCCTGGTCTTTTGATATTGGGGGTGACATGAACGATGCCCTTACGCCTGAAATAGATAGGTATTCTCTCCCCTCTGGAGTCAAGGGGCCTGCCCACTATTCTCATTTGCGCGGGCTATGGGTCTGATGTATCCCTGGAGAAGCCACAATTCCAGTTCTAGACAATATATGCATGTCACTGTGGCACACTTCAGCGGGGGTCGGCTGGACTATATCTTTGCACACACGTCAGTGTTTTTTTTCCATGGGGGGGTGCCACAAGGCGCGAGGAATATCCGACCATTCATCAGTGGAGGTGATGCTTCACGGTCCAGCTAGCGACTGGTCTCTTCCTCCACGACTGGACCCTTTTTTGTTTCTGGACCAGGAATTTCAGGAGCACTTTGAGGACCGCACAGAACTTTACTTTGCTGAGAATGTTGGCTCTGTTAGCTCCGCCAGTATCCTCTGGGAAGCGTACAAAGCGGTAGCTAGGGACTTTGTGCAGGCGGCTAGCGGGGCTGAACGTAAAGAAAACAGACTCGGGTCTGAGGAACTAGAACAGAAGATACTCGTATTGGAGCGCACAGTGGCCGCGGACCCCCGACGTGTTGGTAAGCTCAAGCACTCCCTCAAACTCAAAGAACAATCCCTTTGAGACCTTGCCGATAATGCAGCTCGGGCTCACATGATTGCCACACAACGCAGAGTCTATGATTTGGGTGACAAAGCCAACAAAATAATTGCTTAGCTGGACCGGAGGGACAGGAGTCGCAACTGGGTCTCTGAGATTCGGTCCACAGAGTGGACGCTGGGGGTTATGGGGCAGCCCTAACGGAAATCTTTGCTTCACATGTTTAATGAATCGTCCGAAGCGGGGCAACTCCCAGAAAATATAAGAATGGCGTCGATGGCTGTACTCCTTAAAAAAGGAAAACCGCATGACCTCTGCAGTTCCTACAGGCCCATCTCCCTTTTAAATTTCAAGGCTAAGGACCTAGCCAAGATTATTGCAAACTGGTTGGGCCCGGTGTTGCAATCTCAGATTCACCAGGATCAATCGGGCTTTATATCCCATAGGAAGACCAGGCTCAATTTGAGGCGTTTGTATGGAGTCATGTACATGACTCAAAGGCAGCTGGATATCCCAGCCGCTCTCCTCTCGTTAGACAAGAGGATGGCGTTTGAAAACATCGAATGACCATACCTTTTAGCTGTGCTGGAGAAAGTGGGCATTAGCCCGCAGTAACAAAAGGGGATCCGGTTGTTATACACTAGCCCACTGGCCAACGTTCGGGTTAATGGGGTAGTTTTAAGAGCCTTTGCATTGCACAGGGGAACGCGCCAGGGGTGTCCTCTGTCATCGATGCTATTCGCACTGGCGCTTGAACCATTGGAGGCATGGATTAGGGGGGATCCGGTGGTGAGGGGGATCGACTTAGGCGGCCTGGGAAGAGCGCATTTTACTTTATGCGGATGATATCCTTCTTTACGCACACCGGCCCGGCAAACGTTCCATAGGCTCATTCCCATAATACGATCTTTTGGTGCCTATTCTGGATATCGCATTGACTGGGACAAATCATTGTTTTTTTTTCTAGCCGGGGACCCCCCGATCCGGACATCGGCTTGCTCGGAAATGGTGCTGTAGGATAAGTTTAAGTACTTGGGCGTATGGATCACCAAGACTGAGGCAGAGTTTACACAATTGAACTTGCAGGCGCAGCTCTCCAGGTTGCGAGATGCTGCAATGCACTGGAAGGTGCTCCCGATCTCCCTTCAAGATGATGACCCTCCTGTGTCTACTGTACACGGTCAAAACACTCCTCATCGCATTCAGGACTCCTTCTTTAAAGTGGTCGAGTCCGAGCTGCGAATGTGGGTAGAACAACCTAGGCCATCTGCAAAGTAAGTGACCAAAACGTCTAGGACCAGTGGACAAAGGAATTATCAAAAACTAATGTATATGTTAAAAAATATATATTTAATTCCACATCAATAAAAATCATATAGAGACTCAAACACATAAGTCAAACTATATGAGACAATGAAATAGTAACATAAAATAATGATATAAAAAGAGGGGAAATTTATCTCAATAAATTAAAAACAAATACATCATAATAACATCGTAAATCACATACAATTGCAAATAATTATACATAGAGAATTAAAAATAACATTTACAATTATTACAAATTTATAAGGACTCCGAGCTGCGTCAATTACTGTGGGAGGGAGGCATCCCCAGGACTACGCTCAAGAAACTACAGAAGGGAATGTATGAGGGGCTGGCAGTCTCAGATCTTAGGAAATACTACTGGGCTGCTCATCTTATAAACGTTAACGGATGGGTTTTTCCCCACTTTACAAACCAGTCTACATGGTGGACAGATTGGTCTTGGGTGAGCGTAGCCACTAGGGGGAATTGTACCGCAGGAGTAGGGGCTCCGTACATCTACCACCACACACCAAAACGGTCATAGATAGTTGACACAAAGCAACTAGAATGACGGGGTGGGAGCTTAAACTCATTAAACAGAACCCACTATGCGGTCGGCATTACATTGCCATTTGAAAGAGTGGACGGTCCTTCCAGAATACTCCCCATTGGAAAATAGGCTTCTTTTGGACCCCAGGATCCAGAAGGCGGCGTTGTTGACGTATAAAAAACTGGTAAACAATTCTCCAGATCGCTTGGGTCCCCCGTGGGAGGCCTGGGAAACAGATGTGGGTCTTTTGGAAGATGACTATTGCGCTGAGGCCCTCCAGTGACCCAGGGGAATAGCCATTAGGGTGAGCTTTAGACTGGTTCAACTTCGCATCCTTCACAGGTCATATGCCTCGAGAATGCTGCATGTCTGTATTAAGGGCGGGGGTGCCGATGCATGTGTCAGGGTATGTGGAGAGGGGCTCATTCTTTCATATTTTGTGGTCCTGCCCCAAGAAACAGAAGTATTGGAAGGGCGTCGCCCGTGTGATGGAGGAGGTGGTGGGTGCACAGGTCCCGCTAAGGTCCAGATGGCATATTCTCTGCATCACAGGAGAGATCACGTGGCCGAAGTGGGCTAAGTTATGGCTAGCCTTAGCTGGGGGGCGCCAAGAGGAACATAGCATGCGCATGTGGGGCTGCGGATCCCCCGACGGTGGCTGCGTGGATCTGCGATATGGACAGGTGTCATGGTGTGGAGCTGGTGGTGTATCAAAGCTGTGGATGTCCCTGCAAATGGGAGAAAATATGGGGGCCCTGGACATTGTACAGGGGGTCTGTGATGGGTCTCATGAAGGGCACGGAATGGTTTTCCGGGAGGGTCTGCGGCTGTATTCTAGAGGGTAATATGTGGCAGTGATTACAATGTAATTGTACACAGCTTTCTACAATGCCTAGTATTTGCCATGTCTTTTACATGCCCTGCACTTATATATTGCAATTTGTTTGTATCTGAAGCTTGTTTTTGTCTTAATAAAAATAAATAAAACAAAAACATTTTGTCCAAGATTAAGTGGTATACTGCAGGACATTGACCATATTTTGAATATTTCAGCGGTTTCCAATCTGGTGTGCAATATCAAGTATCTGTCGGGTGAGAAACAAAATAGAAACAATATACATCACGTGTTTTAATATGGTAACCATTTTATTTGCATTTTGAAGCGGCCATGGGTGGCATATATCTCACAAAAGTTAAATTTAACATGATATTTACAGATGCTCTTAAAAACAAAGGCAATTTCTTTGTTATGTTGTCTGGGACACGTAACTAATATATGGGACCAAATATACATTTATTATCAACAACTGTGACAACACGGAAGGAGAACAACCGGTGAGCAATAAATAAAACCGTATTTGTCACACAAAAATGAGATGTTTTGGTACGATGTACATAATATTACATGCAACTCCCTGGCTTGAGCTCACTGGTGATGTACACACAAACAGTACACTGATATGTCATAGCACTTATCAGAAGCAAGCAAAAGTACATACAAAGGCTTTCCAAGACTGGAGTGCAGAGCATTTTGTGACATGCAAAGGTAGCTTCATGGAGCAATGTGCAAGTTCACTACAGTCTGGGGTGCACCAAGGCTCAAATTCAGCGTAGACAACTTCACAGTGAGATCATGGGCTCAAAAATATTTTTTTTAAAAGGCCACATGGTTGGTGATTGGAAAATCTCTCTACTCTCTAAAACAGTTTAAAGAAAATAAATACAGCTTGAACAGAAAGTCAAATTTCAAGACATTTCCAAAAATTCCTGGTTGATTCTTCTTTTGGACATTCTGTTTCACATTTCAGCCAACTCACCTTTCTCACATTTCCATGTGCTTGTCCATTCCACTATGAGTTTGCATACACAACTTCACAATTTCGCTGGACATCTTCGTAGTCTCTTCCTTCTACCCATTAAGGGCGTCAAGGATGTTTTTTTAATATTATAGCGCTTTTATTTGAAGTATTTAATCAGCCTCCTGGCCTCCTTCCAACTGTTGGTCTGCCTTAAAACCTGGGCAGTTTGACTATGCAGAGGTCTTTGGAAGAATCACAACATTATAGTATTTGACTACAACAAAGGATCACGACTACTCAGGCCACCTGTTCCCCATGCATCAAACCTACAGGCCTTACATGGACCTCCCCGTAGCTAAGACTCCCCTCGATGGGGCTCATGCGCGTGAGTAACAATTCAGACAGGTGTAGTGGGAAAATGACATCAAAGAGAAAATCAGACCACTTTCATGAGCTGTCTGACGATTAACATAAGTCTAATGTTAGCCCATCTTTGACGCTGACACAATCCATTCAACCATCAAAAAAACAGCTGCACACCACACAATGGAGGGAATATGTTGAAAACTGTAAATGAAGCATGAAGGTTTTAGACATACTGGAAGTGCACATAGGGAAATCACATCAAGCATGGATAGTAAGCGACTGTATTAGTTCTTCACTATAAGAAAACTTCCCCGTCACTGTGGAGGATCCTGGGAACAGTATTTCATACATCCATTTTAAAACTACACTTCACTAAAAACATGCTCACTGCACTGTAAAAAATAAACAGATAAAAAACCTGTGCCTTTAAAAGTCCAAGCTCCTTCAAGGGGTCAAATACCAGAATGCAGTGCAACATTAGACAATGAACTACTTCTCAAAATTAAAAACGTGGCCAATGTTGGGGGACTTGGCGCAGAAATGATGCATGACATTGAGATTTAGAATGACAGTAAGATGGTGTTGCATGATTAGAATGAGCGCCCCCAACCCCAAACGTCAAGAAAGGTACAGAAAAGGAGACTGTGTTCTGCGTCCTAAGAAAGACAATTTGCAAAGTTCAAAATCTTACTAAGTCTAACCCTGGAATTAAAGGACCTTGGGGAACCCTCGAAGGATAAGATAAAAAGGAGGGTGTGATAGTCATTTAAAGAAGCCTGCCCTCTCCTCACTACTTCGCATAGTTAAACTAATTTGATCAAAGGCCCTTCTAGCAAATTGTTGCATTTCAGCCTGCATCCTATATTTTGGCTTTTTCATTTTAATTACAATTTGTGGATGTGTAAAAACCTTCATAAGCAATTACCTTGTTTTCAGATACTAATATCACACAGGTAATTATGCAGTGATTTAAAATTCATAAAAGATACAGTTCTACAAAATGGAACCACACACAGTTTGGCAGCTTGCACAGCTCTTTTAAAGAACATCACTGCTTAGAAATACGAATATAGGGTTACTCAGTCCTGTATGGAAAATACCAAAGTTTTGAAAAGTGCTAAAATAATGGAAATTAACTCAAGCAAATTTGATAATAGATGGCCAACGCTGGATGATAGTCACACTCCTAAATTTTCGTGTCACTAGCACCAAGAATAATAAGAGCATTGCTGTTGACACTCTTACAGAATCACATACTCCACATTATCCTACCATTGGGAGTGTGTTTTTCTTAACTTGGTACTTCATTTTAGAAACTGCAAGACACCCCTGATGATGTCTAAACTGAAATTAACTCAAAAACTATTGGAGATGAGATTCTAAAAATACGCTTTGCTTTCTCAGATGCTATACTACTGGAAATCTGCACTAAATAGGACAGTTTACATTTAGTTCCAGCAGAGGTCAGCATCTTTAGTAGAATGAACCTTTTAAAATCTAGCTGATAAGCAGAAACTGTTTGCTAACAACAGGAAAAAAAGTGTGCATTTGTTGTGATCAATTATATTATGGCACTTTACTGGAAAATTCAACAGGGTATGTAACATAATGATGACATTCCTTCCCCTATTGTATCCTGTCAGTGGCTTATATTCCCTACTATATATTCATTATTTAAACATTTTAATAAATCCTAGTTGCCAGGACATGGGACCTGTACTTGTGTTCTAAATCATAAAAAAAAAGTAACAGTGTGGGGCAACAGACCGCTGCTACTCTTGTGCCACCAATAACAAAGTCTAGTACAAGAGTAATGTAGTTATGGGTGCAAGTATCTTCTCCAATACACTGAAGCCCTTGCCTAACTTCCAGTAGGAACTCAGTGAGTTGTCTGTCCTTCTACTCTTCACACCTCATTACATCTGCAGTTGAGGTTGCTGTTTTAAGTGTCTGGTAAACTGTGAAGTACATGCTTCTATTCCAAGTCTCTATACTCATACGCCCCATTTCACAACAACTGCTTCACAATGACTCTTTGTGGTTAAGGGTTCAAAAGTGCCCCCTGACATACCTCAGGACCTCTCTATATATATTTATTCTGTCCTTGGATTACCAATATCGCCACAGTTGGTGTTGGTAAAGGATTATGTTGCTTATGTTAACTTGTGAGTCGAGAGTAAATATATGGATACAAGCAATTTGGTACACAAAAACGCATCAATAAAAGGCATTTGCAGGTAAACATTTTCTGGTCTCTTTATTCTCGGATGCGCTTCATATGATAGAACCAGCCAACGCGTTTTGCCCAAACATGGGCTTCTTCAGGGCAACAGCGTGGAGGAATGTAATGTATCCTCAGACGCTGGATCAAAGAGGAATACACGAGCCCTAGAACATATAGATGAAGCTCTTGGTAGAACATAGTATAATCGGTATATGTAATGCTATGTACTAGCAGCGGTATTAACCGTATATTTACAAGGGAGCCGTGTCTGTGAAACGTCCTGTGACCAGCAGGATTGTTGGGAAAAAAAGGCGGTGCAGACATCTATGACCCAGCTGCTCCTCCTTCTTTTCTCGATTGTTACCTACCTTGCAAGCATCTATAAGTTGTGTGTAGTGCTGTAGATTCACATGCTGTGCACACTCCATCTAGTGTAAATTGGATGTTTACAACTTGTTTTTATTCAAAGAAGTATTTCCAGTCATGAGGTCCTGTGATGACTCCTCTTTGAAGTAATGAGCATGGTCATCGGCTCTTCAGACTGTTTTTCGTGCATTGGGTGCAGGTGTAGTGGAGCTAGAAATAGTCTATAGTGATGACAACTTCACTGTACGGAAAGTAAATGTATGAAATATCTCACTAGTGTCTACAACAACCAATGACATCCGGGGAGGCGGGTGGGTACATGCAACTAATAGATGCTTAAAAGGTAATTAACATAATCCATTCGTAGCATATGTGGTTGTAGATACACATGCTGTACATACTGTTAAGCAGTTCTTCCCAAGCAGGGACTAGTCACTGGGTGCTGCAGATGTTTGAAACAAAGTTCTCAACACAACTTGTCCCACGCATGCCTGTTTATACGCAAGGACATCCACACAATAGCATTTGGTAAATGTGTGTGGAGTTGACCAAGCAGATGCTTTGCAAATGGCAGCTATAGGAATGCTGTCTAAGAAAGCCATTTAAACATTCTTCTTCCTAGCAGAATGTGCCCTTAGGGGACCGGCACGGTCCTCTTGGCATTTGCATAACAAGATTGAATATATTGACTATCCATCTAACAATACAACGTGACTCTGTCTCAGGTTGGAAAAAGAAACAGACAATTGTGTTTTCCTAAAAGGTTTAGTTCTTTTAACGTAGTATAGAAATGCTCGTTAAAGATCTAAAGTGCTCTATTCGCAACTGATTTAAGTTTGGGAAAGAAAAGCGGCAGCTCAATGGTCTGATTGAGATGAAAGGACGTTAGACAAAAAATTTGGGTTGGACGTTAGGGCTACTCTGTCCTGGTTTATTTAAAAGAACAGCTCATGTAAAGTGAGCACTTGTATTTCACTAAATCTCATCAATGAGGTCATTTCCACCAGAAAAGCAACCTTCCATGAAAGGTATTGAAATGGACAGGAATGCAAGGACTCAAAAGGGGGACCTATGAGTCTAGTCAGTGCCACATTGACCTTCCATACTGGAGCACGTGGTGTTCTTGAAGATATTACTTTTTTCAAACCTTCCATGAACGCTCTGACAACTGGGATTCTAAACTTTTCTCATACGGGACTACTAATAATTTGAGTAGGGTGCAGTACCATGGTTGTCAAGCCCATGTGGGAGAAACTAGAATTAGGGTGAGAGTGGTTTGTCTGAACTTCCTCACCACACATGGAAGCAGTGGGAAAGGCAGAAAAGTGTAGGGAACTATCCCTAATTGGTACATCCATAGTGCACTGCGACTGTGGATGATGGAACCTAGAGGCGAAGTGTTGGCATTTTGCTTTTTCTGCTGGTGATCTATGTTTGGTGTTCCCCAAACATGGAAGTACTGCCGAAGGACTGGTTTCCTATTCCTGCTAAAGAGGTCCACAATGTCGCTGTGTACTTCAAAGAGATGCTATGACAGGAGTTGAATGTGTTGTGGTATTGCCCATTTCCATATGCTTTGTGCTAGCTGAGATAGCAAAAGAGAATGAAAACATCCCTGTTATCATAATACATAGCAGTCATATTGTTTATCTCAATGTATGAGAGGAAGGCTTTGATGATCAGCTGAAACGCTAGGAGCTCTAAAAAGTTGATATGATGTGTCCTTTATTAAGCAGCCCACACCCCTTGAACAGTCATTTCAAACATGTGCAATCCCAACCCTTGAATAATGTGTCTGTGGTAATAGTCACTTCCGGGAGTGGGTCTATGAAAGCCCTCCCCTGCATCATATTGTTGCGGTTTCGCCACTGCAGGGAACGATGAACAATAGGCTGAATCAATACTAGATCCTCCAGATTACCCTCCAGCTGTGACGCTAACCAATCCTGTAAGCATCACATGTGTAGCCTTGCATGGGGTACACTGGACATGTAGGGGGCCATTGTGCAAAGGAGAAGAATTACCGTCTTGAATGGCAAGGGACAACGTTGCTGAAAAGGCTACAGTTTGGTCTGGAGATTGAGAACCCTCTGGGGATTGGGGTATGCTTTTGCAGTGTCAGTGCTGAGTCTCGCATACAGATAGGTTTGGCTCTGGAGTGGTTCCAAGTGCGATTTTGTGGCATTTATTGTGAATCCCAATCTATGGAACACGGTGGCTTGTGTATCCTTTGATATTTTGCACCTTCTGCCCTCTTTATCAGCCAGTCATCTCGCTAGGGAAGACATGAATGCCCCTAGGATAGCTGCTGCAAGACATTTTGTGAATACCCTTGGAGCTGTTGTCACTCTAAGGGTATTTGCAAAATGACCCCTCCTGGAACATTCACTACTTCGGGCAGAAGGTGCCGAGAAGTTGACAAGTTGGCTCCATGGTGACTCATCACCGATGCTTTGTCCCCATGCCAAGATGACAATGGCATTTGCTGCTCGGGTCTCTAAGGCCTTGAGAAAGGACGTTGAAAGAGAGCTTCAACGACCACTTCCACGCTAGATGACGGAGAAAAACAATCTGAAGATGGAGCCGATGACCATGTGGATTACCTCGAAAAGGAGCCATCACAGACCTCATCACTCGAAATACTTCTTTGAAGTAAAACAAGTTGTAAACATACCAGCCCAACACAAGGTGGCAGGAGTGTGCACAACATGTGTATCTACAACCACACATGGTATGAATATATGCTTCATTTGTTCGATTAAATCTGTTCAGTGAAGGATTGCTACAGACCCAGAGCCTCAGAAAACACTGTGCGGTTAGGCTTTTTCAAGGCAAAGGCCAAATGGGTCCACATCTTTCTGGAGTAGCCGACTGAATAAAGCCCATTGCAGATAGCCTAACAGTAACATCTCAGTTCTCATACAGCGACTAAATCTGAGCACACAAATTGATGTAATTAACTATCTAAGAAGTGTCACACTGTGCAAGTTCTGCCTCAACTCTCATAAATGGGTCAAAACATCCTCTATGACAATATGCGCCTCCGGCCTCCTGACTCGGAAGTGCAAGACTGTCTCCAAAAAAGTCATGGCTCTCAAGGACTCCTAAAAGTGCTGTGTGCTTTGAGAACAAAATTAGTAATTACTCACATAATGTCTTAGTGTCAAAACTTACTTAGACCCAAACTTCTGAATCTAAATTGTTTTCAACGCTGACTGGTTCTCTTGTGGAGCATCCTTTAGTGCTTAATAATACGTTTTGAGTGCTCTCAGTCACTTCTAGGTCCAGTCCAAAATTAAAGGTTTGGCAGAGTTGAGCGGCAATGACACAGAATAAATGCCATACACTTTTTTGGGGAGCGATGGTAATGCTACATTTTCAAGACTGTGCTCCTATTAAGCAAGTAAGTGAGCAAACGCCCCAAAGCCGGATTCTGTCTCCAGATATTATTCTTCAAAATCCCTAATTCTAATCTTCATACAGCCCATCTGAGGACTCTTGCTTTCATTTCCCCCATGTAACACATCGTCACTGAGGCTCACAAACCAAGTCTGACTCTTCACCTAGGGGAGTTTAGTTGAAATTTCCTATATCGAGGAATATACCAATCAGATTCCTTGGGGTTATTGACTACTGGACGTTGCTGTAGCTGGTCAGTTCCTCCTCTTTTTGCACAAACACATATTTGAAGAGTGTGCCAAATCAAGTGGCATTGTGGTGGTATGACAAACTTTAAAAAGCATAGGCAAAGCCAATAGGTCTTGGTGATGGGAGAGCTACTGTCTTTGGCAATGGTAATGTTTTTTAGCCATGTATATTCAGTATTTCAATACTTTTTGCGTTAAGAGTATTATGAAACCTGACAAATAAATATCAAGTTATGCAACTGTGTTGGTCATCCAAAAAGTAACTCCCAGTAACATCTTTGAAAATAGCGTCCCCTTCATTTTGTCAGAGGGCTATGATCTTAAATGATATAGACAATGATGACCTAAGTAAACGTGAATAAACATTTGTAAAGCGATCGTCTTGTAAAGATTTCTAAACAAAATAGTCTGTGCCTAGGGAGAAGCATGCTGCTGAAATACGTATATTTATTTAAGTTACCTAGAGAATATGCTGAACTTCTAGCTTCTGTATTTACCACTACTTTGAGCCAGGGAATAAGAATATGGCAATGTTTTAATCATGTAAACTGGAGCCTACGAGGAGGAGGCGGCGGCAATAATATTCTTTATGCTGGTGTATCACACGTTCTCGTATTTGGCCGCAAGATAACACTATGGGCTCTACTGGCTTCAGAATAAGCCCAAAGAAAATATCTTCCAAATAATTTAAATACAGAACTGGCCATTTTTACAAGTAACCGTTGGAATTGAGCTCTATGAATGAATGTAAAGTAAATGATTTTTTTATAATGATAACACCTGAGGATGCAGTGTTGTAGAACAAGTGAGAAGAAACTGTACCATATGTCTTAAGTGTTCCTGCACAGATAAAGCAGCATTCGGATGTGAGGAGGTTCTAGCTGGGGTTGAAATGGGGCAGTTGGGAGAGGGAAAGAGCCAACAGGATATGGAGGACAGAGTGAATGAAAACAAAATCACTCGTGTGGAGTGCTCAAACACAAAGAAACGTGTAGCTCCTAAAACGGTGTATGTACACAAGTACCTGGTCCATTTTCTGGGTGAGGGCTAAACACAAGAAGAGGCATGACGCATGCATGCCATGAACAAATGGGAACAAAAGATATGAGAAAGACAATGGAGCAAGCAAATGGTAAGCCTATGGGCGGGCTTAAGCCCAAAGACAGAAAACAACATGCATCTGTGAGACAGCACATGTGCTGTCTAGCCACCCCTAAAAAGGAATCAAATTACAAACAAATCTTTGAAGCAATGCCCAATGCAGCATTGTTTTTTGGTTTAAAGGACAATTTCGGACCCACAGTTAGATGGCAGGATAATTCAAAGCCTCTGACCCTGTAGCAGAATTCTTCTAACTACATCTTTGAATACAAAATGAGAGCAACTTGACGTACCTTAAAAAAATATAGATTGCAAGGGTTATCTTGATGGCAACCCTTAACCAAAAAAGACATAAGCAACAGATAAAGACAAAAATGATTTGTCCAGTAGGATTGGTGGCATTCAACTGCCTTAAACTACATTTTCCTGACCATCAAATCTAATAATAAAAGGGCAAAAGATATTGTCGCTGTGCAAAAATGAGATCCTGCACAGTGAGCTGAAGTGGGCCAAGAGTGCCAAAAGAAACCTGGTTGAAATATGCAGGATACTATGTTTAAATTAAGCAAATGATGTTGTCAATTTATGTTAACGTTCTGGGAGTACGAAGAGTGGTTTCCCTATGCTAACGTTCTACCGAATCCCAGTCTAAAAACAGAGATTTTAAGACTAAGAATTGGTCTTAACCTGTGCCACGATAGTAGCAAATTAAAGTCAGCAATGATGGATGAGCAGGGAAAATGCACATGTGGGTTACAGGTAAAGTGCAAATGCCTTCACATTCTTTTAGATTGTTTAAAGTTGCGGACACATCAGAAGGCAATTTTAAAGCCACCCTTTCTAAAATAGGGTTTTTATGAATGGACGCAAGTAGTAGCGGTATTAAATAAAATGCGTTTTTTTAGATGTGACGTGCTTAGGAAGATATGCGGTTGCGGTCAAAAGTATTTTATCTGACTTTTAATGGGGTTTAAAAAAAAATATTTAATGGAATGTGTACATTTTATGTTTAGTTCATGTAATGTGATTTTATTGTTTTTATATGTAAGAAGATGAATTTTATCTAGATTGGTTTTATGATGTTTTAAGATTAAGGTCAAAATGAACATTCTTGACTGACTTTTCCTAATTTCTTTTTTTTATGTAATAATATTATAAGTATTCACAGTTGAACTGAACAAGTTTAGGTCCACTTAACAGCTGCCTACAGTTCCTAGCAGTCATTAGGAAGACTAAAATTAATTTTCAGAAAAGGGGCATAATGGAGATGATGAAAATATCCATACAACAGCAACTGCTTCTCGGTCTCTTCTTTCTATTTTTTTGAATGTATTTCCCATCTTGGGCATTTTCTGCGGGAGAGTTGGGGGATGGAAAAGGACCAGGTGCTGCCATAGAGAAGATTTAGTCAACCATCTGCTCCAAGACTATTCTTCAGGTACTTGTCTTTGAGTTAGATTACGAATGTTCTTAGCTACAAATGTGCCACAAAGGAAATAGCAGAAGATACAATATATTGGCTATAGAGCTACAAGAGTGAAGGGTTAAGGTTTAAGCTGAACAAGCTTGCAGCAAACAAAGAACCATTTTTTACCTAAAGAATACATCCCACCTAAAATAGAGGCTGTGAGGGTGCCATGTTGGGTAGTAAAATATATCTGGGATTGGTGACCTGTTACTAAAATGTCTTTATGTTGCACCATTGCTCCTGTAACTTGAAATACTTTTTTTTTGTGCAATACCAAGTTTGTGACTTTCTAAGAAGCTGTAGTGCAACTGGTAGGTCGCGAGAAGCAAGCTTGGAATTTGGGTCACCTTAAAAAATGTTGCTCGTTCATGATTTAATCTACTTTTGTTGCATATTTACCAGCTGACAGAACCGGAAAGTCTACTTTCCCAAAATGTTGTGGCTAAAATACAAATATCAAGTAAAAACCTCTTGTCTCCTGGTCAAAAATATTGGTAATCTCATTCAATGAAGAAAGTGCCAGTCCTCAAAACCTACTGGGACCTGCCCATTGAAAGCACTCCCTGTGCGCAACATATCGCTTTTAAATTTTTTTCTCCTTTATCTATCGATGGTGATAGCCATTTTAGATTCCTCTTTATTCTTTGATGTACATATCTCTTTCATTTATAGTACCTATCTTTTCAGTCTCTTAGAGGCTTGAAACATTGATTATGTCATCAAGCGTCCAATGTAAACATGAGGTTGTTTTTTTGCCCATCTTTGCTGTTGTACTTAATTTATACGCTGTCTTTCCTTTCTACTCCATCCAGTGCAGTCAGCCTATTGAACGAACACCGGTAACTCAAAACATACATTTCCAGTGATTATGGGGAGGATACGTCCCATAAGTTGATAAAGTGCAACAGGGTAGCAGAAAGGGGTTAGATACAAATGCGGCTACACCACTGGACATGCAGGATTAGACAAGGAGTAGAAAGAGGAAAACGTGGCTCAAACTCAAAGGGAGCAGGCACTGGACATGTCGGAGAGTGTACTGCGTACTGGATGGATAGTAAAGAAGGGAGCAATGAGGTTCATACATGTTGGGGAGAGTAGGTAATGAGAATCGGACAAACGAGGGAAGGGGAGCAATGTGAATGCAACACTTGGTGGGAAGCTTCAAGACCACATATGGACATAGTACGGGTAGGTGAGATGTGGAGAGAGAGAGAGGGTGCAACAAGGATTGGAAAAAGGTCTAAAAGACCAACAAGTACTGGATGCTTGTTGAGATACAGTGGGCTGGAAGACAGGATTCTGCTAGACAATGAGTATAAAGGGAACAGTTACAATCAGGCAGGTTGAGCAGTTATGTAAGGCCATGTGGCAGCCATTGGAAAAGCATTGAAGAAAGGAATAAAACACTTGCTGCGAATTCTGAAATTATGATGTTCAAAGGAGTGTCTTAAAGCACATGAAAATGGTCACATGACACTGTGAGTACATCAGATAGTCTCCGTTGTGTACCAGTGCACTGTACACAGCTTCCAGTACCTTGGCCAAATCAACCGGTACTAGTTTGTGACTGTTAAAAAAAACAATTCTACACTGATCGTGCAGTAAGCCATACCCCCATATCTCATATAACCCTCGTGTTCGTCCTAATCAACCAGTCTGTTTCCACCTCATTTTGTTCTCTGCTTCACCTAGCCCTTTTTAAAGAAGCTTTTAAAGAAAACATAAATAAAGGTTATGACAACGCATACAAAACAAACATCCTATTTTAGTGAAACAGTGCATCCCTTACAGCTCACCATGCTCATTTATATATATCTTATTCTATTCTCGTCTCATCTGGGTTTCACTCTTAATGTTACCGGCGTCTCCTTTCCCTTTTCCTCCCTAATGCTTATCCTGCCCTCTCCGATCAGGTCTACTCAACTCCATCCTAGTGACAAGATTTGGAAAGAAGCACCATACAGAAGTGCCGGAGGAATATGAAAATGAACGGCCAAGTTTGGAGGCAGGTGGGGTCCATGAGATTTAGGCCTATAATGAAGACTGGGTGCCTTCTGGTAGAAAGGGCATTCCAGGTCTATCAAGAATAATCCTATCTCAGTGGTGGCAAATCCTCCTCGCATAATACCATAACAAGTCTGGTCATCAATTGTACAGGATCAAAGGATACAGGGCAGGTGTTAAATATATACACATTTTTAAATCTCTCCCTTCAGACGTATTACATTTAACACATAACATATCTTCCTTCTAACCTTTCATGTAAAAATAATAGTGTGCAACGCCAAGGATCCACAGATTTGGACGAGGCAACATAAAACATCCTAGTTAAAGAACAGCTGTATAACAGATCCCACCAGAATACCACTATCTGTCAGAGAACCTAAAACTTCACTTGATATAGCATTAATGGCATTTATAGTAAGGCAGAATATAAGTTCATCTGAGAATTCTATTCACTCGCACTTCCTCTTACTTGAACTTCACAACATTGTTTACCTTGATTGTGGCTCGAAAAGCAACAATCTGGGGTATTGGATCTCCCTAACGGAAGCCGTTAGATAGAGGACAACCACTGGATCTAGCATAGTCACTACCAATAGCCGGTAGAGCTCACAAATAAAAGATGATTTTTTTCTGAATTTAGACACTGTGGTATATGCGTATTCGTTGGATGATATCCTTGCGGCAGAGAGGGCATGTGCGCAAGACTTCGCTGCATGTCGAACAGCAGCAGACATGGCCACAGTTCAGGAAGATCATCTGAGCCTGGAAGGAAAAACAAATAACTGTTGTGAAAATCGTCTGCTAATCTGTGTCTGTATAAGGGTCAGTGTGAGGTCTTGCAAGGTGAGCATGGTACTCGGAACGCTGTTTTCCAGCCATTCTGAAGATACACTGAAAATGAATGTGGTGCACTTTAAGACACGTTTCTGTAAATGTAAGTTTTCTTTGCAGCAGCATATTAGGAATCTCATGCCTCAAAATACTTGGAATTAAATGTGTCATAACCATAAATTCTGCACTGAAACATCGTTATATCCAATACTGGTGAACGCCTTTAACAGATTTCCTTCTTTGGAATATAAAACTATACCTAAACTGGCAATATAAAGGTCTATGGCAAGGAAAATAGCTTACACTTCAAACAAATGAAATAAAAAGTTGAAGTCAGAAGGACAAAGGGATCTTTGTGATCAGTGTGAACATTCATCCTTTGCCCTTTCCCCTTTCCCTGTTTGCATGACTAGTTCAAAGAAGAACCCTGGTCCACATTTTGTTTGTTGCTTCAAGTACTGCTCTAGATATTTTCTTACTTAGGTGTTTAACTGTATGCATGGTGTCAGTTCATACTATTTCAATTGAGAGGATAGGCCTGGCCAAACCAATCACTGGTCAATGTGTCACATTACAGTGAAGAATTTTATTGAAAGGAATCTATATAAAGTACGAGATATCATTTGCATAAGAAATTTAAAATTGTATACCTCTTGCTCCATGCAGACCACACACTCGGACTTTCGTTCTTCCACTTGTGATGGTGGTGCGGTAGGAGATATGAGGCTCATGTCGTGTGTAGGAGAGACGGCTGGTTCTGCTGCACTGGGTTCCGGTAACTCAGCACTATCCGCAGGCTCAACTATTACTAAAAAAAGAAAGAAGGTACCACACAAAAATCAAACGCGCAATAAGGTCAATTGCCATATTAAACGCAACATGCATCACCTCTGGAAAAGAAGGGGGTTGGGGGAGGGGGTGAATGTGCATGTCTGTACATACATATATACCTATGATGAACCTTTTGTCATTGCAGGTTGTTTTGCCTCCTACCCAGAGTTCTCTGCCTCATATATATATATATATACATATACATATATATGTACATATACATACATTTTAATGCGTAGGACAACCCATCGAACAAGCGGATCTACATTGTTCAGGTACTTGAGCAGTGACAAGAACGAAGGGGGGCTGAGCTGTCGGCAGATATTGGCGGCACAACTACACTGTTCACATCCCATTCCGCCCACTGTGGAATAACATTTTTGAGAATGGAGGGACAAAGGCACCCACTTGGGTTTTGGCACTATCGAGTAGGGCAATGTACTGCAATAACCACAATGCTTCTTTGCCACACCCCCACATGGGCGGGACTTGTATATTTAAATAAATCATGTGCCTGGAACTAAAGCCTTTGTTTTCAGTTTGTGCAGCCAGTGAAAAAGGGCTCGAGGATGCCCGAAACACGTATGGCATGACAAGGATTGGTGTGTTTGGCAGGCTGGAGTGCTGCTACCGGCGGCATTTGTGTTTCAACCCGCAACTATTGTGAGATATATATATATATATATATATATATATATATATATATATATATCTCCCACAAGCGAGCGCAAGCGAGCGCAAGCGGCGCCTTTCCCAGCCACTTAACGAAGGCGGTCCGTTGCGAGGCAGGCAGCCTCTTCAAATTTCACAAAATCGTGTTAACACCAAGCTCAAACACGACAGCAAAGGACACACCAAAAGTTTGTGCAGCAATTGGAGATTTATTCTTCGATGGTCTCACAGGCAAAAAATACTCGACGCGTTTCAATATATATATATACACATTTTAATGCATAGGACAACCCATCGAGAGATGGTGCGTTTTTACACAGCCCGACCATTCTTGGCACCCACATAGCCAATGAAGAGTTGATCGTCCACCCGGAAATCTTTTGTGCGGTCTAGGTAGAAAGGCATTGCACGTTTTGGGTCCAGACGGTGGAGTCTCTCCTCCTCTTTGGAGGGATGCGGAGGCGGGAAAAAGTAGACACAGTGATGGTCTATCCTAAGTGGAATAAGGTAACCACTTTAGGAAGAAAAGAGTCCCGTGTGTGCAGGACTACTTTTTCCAGATTAACAGCAAGAAAAGGAGGTTTTGAGGACAGAGCTTTAAGATCACTCACACTGCGAGCAAAGGTGATGGCGACAAGGAAGGCAGTCTTCAGAATAAGGAGCGTGATAGGGCAGTTATGTAGAGGCTCAAAGGGAGCGCACATAAGAAATGTCAAGAGAAGGTTCAAGTCCCACTGGGGCATTACGAAAGGAGAAGGAGAAAAGAGATGAGTAATGCCAATCAGAAATCTATTTACAATAGGGCACTTGAAAAGAGAAGGCTGATCAGGAAGGCGAAGATAGACAGAAACGGCCGAAAGGTAGCCTTTAAGAGTGCCCAGGACAGAGCCCTACACGGTTAGAGGGGGAATGAAACAGAGTAACTCTGAAAAGGGGTCAGCAAGGGGGATCAACAGCATTTGCTGTGCACCATGCGACAAACTTTTTCCATCTACAGGCGTATACAGACTTGGTGGAGGGATGCCTGGCTGCCAAGATGACATTACAGACTTCGGGCGAAAGGTAAAAAGCTGTCAACTGCCGTCGCTCAATCTCCATGCAAGGAGGTGGAGGCTGGACAGGTTCGGGTGGAGGACCGTCCCCTGCTGCTGCGACAGAAGATCCTCCCGAAGAGGCAGTCTGATCCGAGGATCGATGGCCATGCTCACGAGCTCGGGGTACCAGACTCTTTGTGCCTAGTCCGGTGACACAAGAATGACTTGAGCCTGGTGGCGCTTTATCTGCTTCTGCACTCAGGGCAGAAGGGGTACAGGCGGAAAGGAGTACAGGAGGCTGCAACTCCACTCGTGATGAAAAGCATCGCAGAGCGAGTGCTGCCTTGGAAATTCCAAAGCACAGAACTGCTGACAGTGCGCGTTCTCTCCAGTGGCAAACAGATCTAACCAAGGCTCTCCCACTATTGAAAGATACCTTGTACTACCTCAGAGTGAAGACACCATTCATGATCCATCATGCACCGATGGCTGAGCTCGTCCGCCCTTTAGCTCAGAGAACCTGCCAAGTGTTGAACCTCCAGGGAAATGCCCTGATTTTCCAGCCATGTTCAAAGTCGAAGAGCCTCTTGACCTAGGATCCGAGATACCACCCCCCCCCCACCCGGTTTGTTGCAGTACCACATGGCGGTGGTGTTGTCTACACTACACTTCCTTTGATAGTGGGAAGGAATTCACTTTGGTGCCAGACAAATCGCCCAGAGCTCCAGAAGGTTGATGTGGAGGCCGGATTCTGCTGAAGACCAGATTCCTCGGATGTCTGCCTCTCCCATGTTCCTCATCCCAGGAGAGACTCATCGGTCACCAGGGTTAGCTCTGGTTGGGCAAGGGAGAGGGATCTGCCACTGACCCAATCTTGGTTCGTTAACCACCACTGTAATTGACGTGCAGTCCCCTCCGAGATCTGGACAACATCAGAAAGATTGCTCCGATGCTGGGCCCACTGTAACTTCAGGTCCCACTACAGAGCCCACGTATGCCACCTGGCATGATCTACCAGCAGGATGCAGGAGGCCATGAGGCCCAGCAGCCTCCCGCCATTCTCACTGAAATCCGGGATAGAGGCTGAAACATCGGTATCATAGCCTAAATATCCCAGACTCGCTGTTCAGGTGGATAAACCCAAAACTGCACTGTATCCAGAACTGCTCCGAAGAAAAGGAACTTCTGAGAGGTAGTCAGGTGTGACTTCGGCATGTTGATAGTGAACACCAGCAATTGTAGGAGGTCCTCCGTAGCCTGGAGGTGGGAGATGGCAGCCTGGGGCGGACTCGCCTTCAACAGCCAGTCTTCTAGATAGGGGAAGACTGGAACCCCTGATCTGTGCAGATGAGCTGCGACCACTGCCTTCACTTCCGTGAACACCCGAGGGGCACTGGTAAGCCCAAAAGGGAGCACGGTGAACTGAAAACGCTCAAGGCCCACCATGAACTGTAGGTAACGCCTGAGGGCCAGTAGGACGGGGATAAGGAAATAAGCATCCTGTAAGTCCAACGCTAGCATCCAGTCTCCGGGGTCAGGGCAGACAGGACCCGAGCCAACGTTCGCTTCATGAACTTTTCCTTCCGGAGTAAGCGGTTGAGGACCCGGAGGTCTAAGATAGGATGCAAGCCTTTTTCCTGCTTGGGTACCAGAAAGTAGTGGGAGTAGAAACCACGACCTACTTCTGGCACAGGGACCCTTTTGATAGCTCCCTTGGCCAAGAGAACTGCAACTTCCTGGCGGAGAAGGGCCAAATGATCCTCCGACATGTGGTGGAAGGATGCTAGCATAGAGGGAAGGGTAGTCTCGAAGGGGAGGGAGTAGCCCCTTTGGACTATCTGCAAAACCTACCTGTCCGACGTTACGCACAGGATGGGCAGCTTGCATGAACCGGTGGCTAGACTGGATTGAACGTGGCCCCACGAAAGGGTGAAAAGCAGACTGTGTGGATCGATAGGTCACCGCGAGGCCCAAGGATCTATCTGGCCCTGGAATCCTTGAAGCGCTCGAGCGCGGAGTCCTCCTTGTAACCAAAAAAGCGATGGCCCTCAAATGGCATATCCAGTAAGGTGGATTGGACATCCCCAGAGAAAACAGACATCCTCAACCAGGAGTAGCGCCTACTGATGTGGAAACCAGGCAGTATCCAGCCCACAACAGATGGTGAATTTTGCTATGTCTTTACCCTCTGCCACTGAGCGGGTGAGAACGGACCGGGCCTCCTCCAGGCACGGTGGCAGGACTTGCGCAACTGTATCCCACACTGTATGTGTATAGCGGCCCAAGAGGCATGCGGTATTCACCGACAGCAGTGATAAGCAGGCGAAAGAAAACATCTTCTTCCCAAGATGGTCCAGCTTTTTGGATTTCCTATTTGGGGGAGCAGTAGAGAATGCACCCTTAGAGGACGAGGCTGGGACTACCAAGCTCCTGGGGGTTGGTAGAGGAAAAGTAGGTTGCCCGGGGAAGGGCGGAGACGTTAGGCAATCATCCTGTCGACAGGAGCCCCTGTGCTGGGCTTGGACCAAAGGTCCAGAAGGATGTCCGTGAGGGCTTCGTTAAAAGTAAGGCTCCCTGTTTTCCGTTTTTGTGGATTTTTACAGGTCAATACAGACAGAAAACAATGTGTTTTCGGTCTGCATTTATTTTTAAAAGTGGATAAATACAGAAAATTGTGCTGCTTTTAAGTGACTCTGAGCTGAGCAGATGGACAGCAAGGGAAATTAAAAAACAGGAAAAAAATTCTTTAAATAACGGATGTGTCAATATACATATGTAGTATAATGCTGGTGTTTCCCAGTGGATGTATTGTTATATAATAATTGGCAGCTTAAATAGCCAAAACACGACAGACATCACAGATGGAAATGTTAAAAAAATAAATACCATAAAATAGGGAGCCCTAATTAAAAGGCAGAAGGGGCTTCGAAGGTGCCGCCGCAGGTTGAAGCACATCTGTCTGGAGGTTAGTCCTGACTGACACCGTAGGAAGCTCCTAGCCCAAGGCCTCAGCTGCACTATGCAACACCACTGCATACGACAGCCATGGTAGGGGGGAGAAAGCATGCCATGGGCTGGGGAGGTATCCAGATCACTAGCATCACCCAGTCCTTGCGCCAATCCAGCTCATCAAGTTGGTCAGCTAAAGGGTCCACAGACCCCTCCCAGTTCTCCTCACCCTCCTCTGGTTGCCAGTCAGGCCTGAAAGGAACACCAGGAATAGTACTGTGAGGTCGACCGGCGTTGTCCCTGATCCAGGACTGGATCCTCGGAGGCCCGCTAGGGCCAGGTCCAGAGCCGCCGGCATCGAAGTCTCAGAGCCCCTAGCTGAGTCCGCAGGGCCCGAAGGTGCGCCGGCAGAGTTGGGCTGCCCAAAGATGCCATGAAGAGCTCTGTAGAATGCTCGAAGCTGGGCAGGGGACACTTCAGCACTGGGAAAAGAGGGGAAACTCAGAGCCGTCCCTGGAGCAGGATCCGAAGACGAAGGTGGAGAATGAAGACGCTCCGGGCCCCGCGTCGCATCAGCCGACCGACGGGGAGTAGGCGAAGAGCGAAGCAGCTTCTTCGTCTTCTTCTTGTGCTTCGACTTAAAAGATCTCAAAGACTTGGACGACAAATGATAGTGGTGGCTTCGAGACCGGTCCCGAGGCCTTCCTCTTGACCGGGACCTCAAACGGTGCAGATGCTGGGCCTCCAACATCTTTCAAGACTGATCCCGCAAAGACTTAGGGTGGTGGTCGCGCTCCAGGCACCAAAAGGCACACAAGGTGGGGGTCCGTATGCAGGGGCGGCGTCTAAGTAGACACTGCAACGTCATTCCAGCTACCGCGGCGCCAACGACAGATGCAGAGTTGACCTACGCCAACTACTGATGTGGAGGGTACTGGTAAAGAAAAATCGCCGGATCCAGTCAGACGCGTAGGGTAATTCTAAAGGTAAGGAACCTATTACTGCAGTCTCTTTCAGATAATAAATGAGCATCATAAGCCTCTCCATTATTATTCACTGCTCTGGCAAGGAGTTATCATCTCCTCACATCGTATTGTGCGTGCTACATCTAGCAATGAGTTGCTCATAAATTTCGGGAGAGTAAGCGTGTGTCGTATAGGTGTTGTTGATAGTCTAACGAGGCCGCGTATGGCCTGTCTCCTGACTTTGTTTGTATGTGGTGACATCCGCGGTCGGGGACAGCAGAGCGAAGGGTATAATAGAGAACTGAGGAATGGGTCTGATCGTGTTTCTCAGTGTGACGCGTCCCGGGTATATCTTGCTGTCTATGCATGTTGTATCTTACCTCACTGCAGCATGTGAGTGGGTACTGTGTGCCAGTTGAAGTGCAATTGCCAATATCTCATTTGGAATTTTTGTAAAAGGAGTCTTATCAACAGTGATAGCACCCTATTTTCAATTTTGGAACCATCTTGTGAACAGTGGGGTGAGATGATTCCGGGATGAAGGGGGGAGGGATGAAAGAAGTTTTTCTATAGGCATAGTAGTCGGGGAGGAGGTAAGTGCAAACTAGAGAGTGAAAATGAGGTGTGGTCGCTAGTGTCAGTTGTAGTTGTAGTTGTGCGTGGGGAGTGCCGGTATGAGGGCATAGGGGGAGTCAGCTGTCAGCGGTGGCAATGTTGCCCACGTCCGGCTCGTGGGACGGGGTGTCCGCCCAGGGGGGGAGGGGAGGGGGAGAGGGAGAGGGAGAGAGACAGTACAGCCGGTGTCGTGTTTCTGGGAAGCATCTACGCCTATGCGCACTGGGCTCATAATTATAATTTGCTGCATTCCCTTCCGTCCCTGCCGTCAGTGAGACATACACGCCGCGCCCGCAGCTAGGCACAGGCTGGAAGGGAGGCGTCGGGCACGCGGGGCATCTGCCTATTCCCATATCTTTGGTCTGTTCCGAAGTGTGTCTAATTTCAGGTGATTCCTTGTGTTAGACTGGCTTGCTGGAAGGACTTCAGCGTAGCATCCCAGAGGTGTGCGATGGGGAATTTTCTCAGTCCCATCGTTTCCTCTCGGCGCAACACCGTGCCCTCCGCCACCGCCCAGTTAGTAAAAGAGGTGTCGAGCATGCGGGGGTCCGCTGTGTTTCCATCGTTTAGTGAGTAGACGTTTGGCTGTGACAAGTCCCAGATCCCAAAATCGTGCCGGCACCTTGTTCAGTTTAGTCCTTTTGTAAAGCCCCAAGATGCAAGCCTCCCATGTGTGTGGTATCTCTTCGTCTGTGCATTGTGTCAGTAGCGATGTGATCGTGCTCCAGTATGACTGGATATTGGGGCATAGCCAGAGCATATGCAACAGGTCTGCTCCAATCAAGGAACATCGCTGGCACGCTGTGTTGGTGACTGAGAAGTATCTGTTAATCTTGTCAGGTGACAGGTACGCACGGTGCAAGATGTAGAACTGTATAATTTTGAAACGGGAGTTGCGTGGGACATTGACTGGGCCTAGAAGCACCATTGCCCACTCTTTGTCCGTCCAGGCCCGCCCTCTGTCCACTTCCCATTTGTCTCTTAGTTGACGGGTAGAGTGCTGCGTATGCTCCAAGAGAGTTTGTGCCAGCCAGTGTACCACGTGAGTACCATTGCCCATGACATGCAGATACTGCATGAGTTGATGCATTGGCGGCTCTTCGGAAATATCGCCCCAGGCATCCGCTAGCGTCCGCACCAGGGAGGCATGTGTTAGAAATTGACCAGCTGGTAAGCATGTGTCCACTGCAAGTGTAGCAAAGGTGAGCAAGGTGCCGTCGGCATAGAAGTCCCCTAATGTCTCTACCCCCGCCTGCGTCCATCTCTCCAGCACAGCCTCCGTTATTACTCCATCTCCTCTGGGGGTGCCCAGTAAGGGGAGCACTGGGGCGTATGGTATCACCGCTCGGGTCAGTTTAAAGCATCGTAGGAAGAACTTGTGTGCTACCGCTGTGTGTAGCTGTGTGGGGCGTGGGGCTTTCGTCAATGGGTGGAACAACATGCAGATTTGTGCGTGGGTTCGGCGAGTGGTGTCTGTGGCTGTATCTTCCAAATTTTTGCCTCTTAGCCATCCCGATACCCATTGCAGTTGCGCTGCCAGATAGTACAATTGCAGATTAGGAACCGCTAGACCTCCCGTCTCGGTTGTCATATACAGCTTCTTCAACGCCACACGGGGTCTGCCCGTGTTCCAGATTAGGTCGCGAAGCAAGGTTTCCAAGTCTCGGAACACCTTGGCAGGGACGTAGTTCGGGATATTAGCGTAGTAATACAATAGTCGTGGTATTTATTTTATTTATTTATATTTATTTATTGTGCAACTTATACAGCGCAGACTAAACCCGAAGGTATCAAGGCGCCTACCAAAAGAGATCAAAATTGCAGGGCACAACTACAAGTACGCTTGTACATAGAGACGTGTTTTAAGGGCAGATCTAAATGTCTGTAGGGAGGGGAGGGACCTTAATTCAAGCGGAAGAGCGTTCCACCACTTTGGAGCCAGATAGGAAAAAGCCTTCCCACCCCATCTGGTTTTCCGAATCCGTGGTAAGACTATGATTTTCGTTAGCGCCACTCGGCTTGGCACATTCAGGGGAAGGGTTTTCCAGAAAGTCACCTGTGCTCGTAATGAGGATATCGCTCTCATCAGGTTCCCATCCAGTACATCCGTTGGGTTCCTACATATGTGGATTCCCAGATACCGGAACGTCGTGGGATACCAAGTGAGTCGTTCTCCCCCGAGTCTGATGTCGCATTCCGGTGTCTCCGGACTGAAGGAATATGCGCCCGACTTAGTCCAATTGACTCGTAAGCCCAACATATCCTCAAAGGTCTGGAAGATTGTAGCCAGAGACCTCGGGATGTTGGTCAGATCCTTGACATATAGAAGCAGGTCGTCTGCATAGAGCGAGACTGCATGTATACCATCTGCCATCGGGATTCCCCACTCCTCCCCCCGCGTTCTCAGTATCGTCGCCAGAGGCTCCATAGCCATGGAAAACAACAATGGGGACAGGGGGCAACCTTGTATGGTGCCTCTTCGCACCCGTATGGCATCCGAGAGGAGTCTTCAATAATCCTGATCTATGAGGAAGGCTTCTAAGGGGAGCAGGGTGGGTCACATGTGAATCTATGAAAGACACCAATACTAGAGAACTGCAGTTACAGGCAAGTAACTTGTTTTCTTCCCCAGTTTTGCATCTTGCATAGATGCACATGCTTGAATCAGAATAGCAAGCAGTTTTGGTAGGTGAATATATAAGTAATAGAAGTACCCCTAAGGATGGTGGGTGACAGTCTAAAACATATCCATACACATATCCATAAACACACACACATATATAAGCATGTATGCAAAACTTTGAGTAAATAGTCTATATAGGAAAATACATTTACACAGGGATCATAATGGTCTTCTATCAACCTTTCAACGCAATAAAGAAAACACGTATAAGTACCTGGTTTTGATATAACACCAGCCAGTATCTCCTGCGCTCGTCTTAGAATTGAATGCTGCAATCCAGTTTCCGCTACTCCAATCTGCAAAACAAGAGTTCAGAAACCAAATAAATTGGAAGACATTCAACCGCAATGAGCGTATGTTTTAATGTAGTTTATAGAATGTACATTGGGAATAACATGTGAACTCAAAACACCAAGAACAAGTACAAATAGACGCATCCATTGCACCATTACCTGCCAGATAAAGAAGGAGTTCAAGTTGTAGCAAACCCTCCATGTTATCTTAGTATCTTCAACTACATGAGCTCAAGTCTTGACTGTATGGTTACCTCTCCTGGATGTATTAAGGCTGCCTCCCATTATTCAACCCTGACAACTCTCAAATCAGATTCCCACATGTGCGGGCGCACAGGTAAATTTTCAGCATAAGAAGCATGTATATAAAAAAACATTCTGGAGAGAGCCACTTTCCGCATTTCATCTATCAGTATCTTGGCATCCACCGAAGAGGGATCCTATAGCTATCCCTAGTCAATATAATAATCCTGCAAAGTGTGCTTAACACCAAGTACTTGCAGGCTGCATCTCAAATTAAGATCTCAAACTGCTTAGTACAAACCTACTCACTGGAACACCCAATTTAGTTATGCCTAAATCCCAAAGTCTTCACACACCTAGATTAGCCATCTCCTCAATGATCTTGTCTACTCACTTAGGTTTGTCTCTCATCAGCCTGCCCTTCATGCGCCTCATCTTCATTTGTCAGCACCCTGGATCCTACAACTCCAAGTGTGGGAAGGTTTAAATGACGTATCCCACCCCACCGTATAAGTGGTGTAATAAGTCAAGACAATCAGTCTTTGCAAGCACTTTAAAGAACAGGCATATGGTCTTGTCCAGTCTTATCCAGAATAACGTTCTTTATTTTGTTGCTCCATCACATAAAGTAGCCAATAGGTGTTTAATCCTGCATCATTGCTTGGACTTCCTCAGGGCTAGAGAATATATACAAAATAGAACTTCCATATGCATATAGCTCAAAAGAATCAAAAATGTGTATGAAACCAAGTCTGTGTTCGAGGATCACACATGGAAATATTTTTATTGCACTGAAGGTTTGTCCAAAGGGGTGAGGCGGATTTGTACTACTACCCCCATCTGTGACACCCGGTAGTCAACACTTACGACAGGTAAAACGTTTCCCCTCATAGACAAAAAGAGTTTGTACCCAAATAGGTCACCACACACTGCATCAGTTTCTTACAAGTACATCAGCCTGCAGAAAAGAAAAAAAACTTGAGGCAACCTTAATATTCTGAAGTATGGCCATGCATGAAAGTGGTGATTTAATCCATAATTCCACATCCCATTAAACTCTTCTACAAGGAGGTCAGGTTACAGTTTCTGAACTAAGTTCAGTTATTGTTATATATAACCACACCACGGTTTCGGGTGACCTGCGATTAACGTAAGCATTAGGAATAACTCAACAATAAAAACACACATGAAAATTAGGAAACAAACACGAGCGCCAATAAAGACACAAGAGTATCGCAAATCAGCGGGCAGCTGAAGAAAACGAACGTAGAGATATTGCGCACCACCAAAGCTTTCAAAATAAAGCACAAAGCACAATACAGTCAGAAAAAGCACCAAGACAGTAAAACTGAAGGGTACTTATCTCGGCTGCGTAGCAAAGAAGAAAGAAGGCGAAGGGCCAGTGAGAGAGGACTATGTTGGAGCTATATGCCTCCTGATTGGACATTGTAGGACAGTCCTAATTGGATGTTGTTGTGTTTTTTCTACACTACATTTTCCCAAGTGTTCATGGGAAAGTAGTTTTGTCTATCTTTGAAGTGAGCTGCTATTAAAATAAAGTGAAGAAAGAAGGCATAATGCTCGCCTCAGAGGCCTTAATAGTATTGAAACTTTCCGTTATGGTGGCTAGGAGATTTTTCATTACGGTCACAAAATATGCATTTTTACCGACACCTCAAGGGTGGTGGTAACCATTCCCTTTGTGAATCATGGAACAAATCATTTTTAAGCGCAGGCAGTGGTCCCTTACCTTAAATGTTTAATTCGATTTTTTGTTAAATGCATCCAGTTTTCCTTTAAGGAAAATGGGCTGCATTTCAAAAAAGAAAATATTTCTTTATTAAAAAGGAATCACAGACAGGGTGTTCGGCTGACTTCTGCAGGCTACCCTCCTTACGATGGATGCGATTCTTAATTGGACACAAATTGCGACCTACCTCAGTAATATTCATGAGTAGGTCTATGGCGACCCCCACTAGGAATCACAATTACTAACATTAGGAATTGCAATTTCCTTATTGCAATTCAAAAAGAATCACAATTAGGAACTTGCAATCCCTAAATTCTGTGCCTATGCCCCTTAGTTCTTTGAACCATGGTAGGAAGTTCCATATCAGGAGGTTTGTAAAGAAGTATAGGATCTATGGTAGCATCACCATTTTAGGCAAACCTACTCTGGTGATTAAGGGCAGCTCCAGAATCCCACATATCCCAGTAATTTGCGTAGTGTCCAGCCTAAATTACCATATACTATACCTGCATCCTTGAGGTACACATCAACCCGCAGATATTTAAACATCGGTATTTCCTACTTGATACCTATTTGTTGTATCACTGGCAGTACTTCCCTAGACCCTGGAATTATTGGGAATGCGCAAGTTTTACCTGGTTGATGCATAATCCCGACACCTCACCCACAGTGTCCATTAGTTGCATACACCAAACGAGTCCAGTATCTAACAGTTGATGGTACACGAGTATATCGTCTGCATACAACGAAACGTGATGCTCTAGATTATGCAACTTCTGCCCCTCCTCTCACTTCTGAAAATACTTACAAAAGGTTCTACTGCCATTCACAAACCTCACTGGTGGTGGGGGCAACCCTGCCTAGTCCCATGATGAATGTCAAAGATGCCTGATATATACTAGCCTGTGGGCCCCCTAGCTCTCCCCCCTGAGTACAGCATAGACGCCATTTGGGAGTAGTCAGGGGTCGCAGCTGTCACATCTAGCTTGCTCCCTGCTACTTCCTTTGAGCCCCCTGGCCTCAGAGAGGGCAAACCCTTAGCCTCCTCAGAGGCCAGGGGTCGCAAAGGAAGTGCTAGAAGTAGCAAGTCACAGTTGTAACTCTTGACTACTCCCAAGTACAGTAGTCCAACCAATTTATCCTAGTTCTGTCCCATATTTATGCTGCGCATGACTGTTTATATGTATTCCCAGCGCACTGTGTCAAATGCTTCTTCTATATTGATTGTTAAAACTATTGCTTCGGGGAATTATTGTATATATGCTTTTTTAGGTCTCATGACCTATCAATGCGCATGCGCATTGAGAGAAGCGAGACTATAGGGCTTTAAACAAAGTTTACCTAACTGCGGCGATTTGGTGCTGTGCCCGTGGCTTTTAGGTCAATGCGCAAGCGCATTGACCTAAAATGCGCGTACACATCACCAAATCGCCGTCTGTTCCCTCAGCCGCACTCCTCCCACACCTTTGAAGTGAAGCTTAGCTTCACTTCAAAGGCCCCGGCTGCTTCACACCCTCATGCCGCTCTCCCCGCTCCGCCCCCTCCCCTGCCCGCCGTGTGCATTTCTCCTCCCCCCCTCCCCACAGCAATGCCCTCCGTCTTGTTTCCTTTCTTGTTTTTCTTTCAGGTGAGATATCTTTTCCATCATTTGCGATAATACAGTTCTCATATGCATTTTTTAATTATTAGCAGCATATACACAGGCGCCCTTTCGGCGCTTTTGCTCTCAACCCTACTATCCTGTCAGCCGCATCTCTATAAGTTACTCGAAGCATGGCCTGACATGTGCACAGCTTATTCCGGCACCACCATCCTGCCAGACGCTTCTGCTTTGTTCGCCCACCGCATGGCTCTATTTGTGCACATTTTACTTTCGTGCATACCCTTACCCGCAGCCTCTCCTTCCCCACTTCTGCCTTTTCGGGTCTCGCGCTCACCACAGACCCCTTCACATGGCTCACACCCACCTTTTTTTCAGGTTACCATGCCATTCCCCACCTATCCCCCAGTCATTTCCGGGTAGGACGCGTGCACCCAGTGGACTCTCGGCCTTGGCCCGCTTATTCTGCCAGCCGCTTCTGCTTTGGTCGCCCACCGCATGGCCCCATTTGTGCACATTCACTTTCGTGCACACCCTTACCCGCAGCCTCTCCTTCCCGACTTCTGCCTTTTCGGGTCTCACACTCACCGCAGACCCCTTCACATGGCTCACACCCACATTTTTTTCAGGTTACCATGCCAGGTTACCTCACTCACCCTCAACCCCTCACCCTCACTCACCCTCAACCCCTCACCCTCACTCACCCTCACCCTCACTCCCTCACTCACCCTCAACCTCACTCACCCTCAACCTCACCCTCACTCACCCTCACTCACCCTCAACCCCTCACCCTCACTCACCCTCAACCCCTCACCCTCACTCACCCTCACCCTCACTCACCCTCAACCCCTCACTCACTCACCCTCACTCACCCTCAACCCCTCACTCACCCTCACTCACCCTCAACCCCTCACCCTCACTCACCCTCAACCCCTCACCCTCCCTCACCCTCCCTCAACCCCTCACCCTCACTCACCCTCAACCCCACACCCTCACTCACCCTCACCCTCACCCTCACTCACCCTCACCCTCACTCACCCTCAACCCCTCATTCTCACTCACCCTCAACCCCTCACCCTCACCCACCCTCAACCCCTCACCCTCAACCCCTCACCCTCACTCACCCTCAACCCCTCACCCTCACTCACCCTCAACCCCTCACCCTCACTCACCCTCACTCCCTCACCCTCACTCACCCACCCTCACTCACCCTCCCTCACCCTCACTCTCAACCCCTCACCCTCACTCACCCTCACCCACCCTCACTCACCCTCAACCCCTCACCCTCACTCACCCTCAACCCCTCACCCTCACTCACCCTCAACCCCTCACTCACCCTCAACCCCTCACCCTCAACCCCTCACCCACCCTCAACCCCTCACCCTCACTCACCCTCAACCCCTCACCCTCACTCACCCTCAACCCCTCACCCTCAACCCCTCACCCTCACTCACCCTCACCCTCCCACACCCTCCCTCACCCTCACTCACCCTCACCCTCACTCACCCTCACCCTCACTCACTCACCCTCAACCCCTCACCCTCAACCCCTCACCCTCACTCACCCTCAACCCCTCACTCACCCTCACTCACCCTCAACCCCTCACTCACCCTCACCCTCACTCACCCTCAACCCCTCACCCTCACTCACCCTCAACCCCTCACCCTCACTCACCCTCAACCCCTCACCCTCCCTCACCCTCACCCTCTCTCACCCTCAACCACTCACCCTCACCCACCCTCACTCGCCCTCAACCCCTCACCCTCACTCACCCTCAACCCTCACCCTCACTCACCCCCTCACCCTCACTCACTCTCACTCACCCTCACTCAACCTCAACCCCTCACCCTCACTCACCCTCAACCCCTCACCCTCACTCACCCTCAACCCCTCACCCTCACTCACCCTCACTCACCCTCACTCACCCTCAACCCCTCACCCTCACCCTCACTCACCCTAAACCCCTCACTCTCAACCCCTCACTCAACCCCTCACCCTCACCCTCACTCACCCTCAACCCCTCACCCTCACTCACACTCACCCTCAACCCCTCACCCTCACCCGCACCCTCACTCACCCTCAACCCCTCACTCTCACTCACCCTCAATCACCCTCACTCACCCTCAACCCCTCACTCACCCTCACTCACCCTCAACCCCTCACTCACCCTCACCCTCACTCTCCCTCAACCCCTCACCCTCACCCTCACTCACCCTCAACCCCTCACCCTCAATCACCCTCAACCCCTCACCCTCAACCCCTCACTCACCCTCACTCTCACTCACCCTCACTCACCCTCAACCCCTCACCCTCACTCACCCTCACCCTCACTCACCCTCACTCACCCTCACCCTCAACCCCTCACCCACCCTCACTCACCCTCAACCCCTCACCCTCACCCACTCACCCTCACTCACCCTCAACCCCTCACCCTCACTCACCCTCACCCTCACTCACCCTCACCCTCACCCTCCCACACCCTCCCTCACCCTCACCCTCACTCACCCTCACCCTCACTCACCCTCACCCTCAACCCCTCACTCACCCTCAACCCCTCACTCACCCTCACTCACCCTCGCCCTCAACCCCTCACCCTCACTCACCCTCAACCCCTCACCCTCACTCACCCTCAACCCCTCACCCTCAACCCCTCACCCTCACCCACCCTCACCCTCACTCACCCTCAACCCCTCACCCTCACCCTCACCCTCACTCTCCCTCAACCCCTCACCCCCTCACCCTCAATCACCCTCAACCCCTCACCCTCAACCCCTCACTCACCCTCACTCTCACTCACCCTCACTCACCCTCAACCCCTCACCCTCACTCACCCTCACCCTCACTCACCCTCACTCACCCTCACCCTCAACCCCTCACCCACCCTCACTCACCCTCAACCCCTCACCCTCACCCACTCACCCTCACTCACCCTCAACCCCTCACCCTCACTCACCCTCACCCTCACTCACCCTCACCCTCACACACCCTCCCTCACCCTCACCCTCACTCACCCTCACCCTCACTCACCCTCACCCTCAACCCCTCACTCACCCTCAACCCCTCACTCACCCTCACTCACCCTCGCCCTCAACCCCTCACCCTCACTCACCCTCAACCCCTCACCCTCACTCACCCTCAACCCCTCACCCTCAACCCCTCACCCTCACCCTCACTCACCCTCAACCCCTCACTCACCCTCAACCCCTCACCCTCACCCTCACTCACCCTCACAACACATATTGTGTTACAATAGGTGTCACATTTGCGAAAGATAAAACTATTGGCATTGTAAATAACAAAGCTATTAATTTCGCTATTTTCAAAACAAGCACATAAATAAAAAATGTGTCCTTTACAATACCAATAGCTCAAACTTTCCTAATGCGAGACCTATTGCATTGCTGTGCTTCTCTCCCCTGCTGCACTCTCCTGCTCTCTAGAGATGTGGCCTAACGACCAGAG